>NC_072413.2:39386420-40011420 GCF_028858775.2 Pan troglodytes
TTATATATAATATACAAATATATAATTATATATAATATATAAATTTATATAATTTATAAATATATAATTATATACAATATATAAATTTATATAATTTATAAATATATAATTATATACAATATATAAATTTATATATATAAATATATAAATTTATATAAATTTATATATAAATATATAAATTTATACAAATATAGATAAATATATAAATTTATACAAATATAGATAAATTTATATATAAATATAGATAAATATATATAAATATAAATTTATATATATAATTTATTTATATATATATATATATATATATATATATATATATATAAAATTCCTGACTTCTCTATACCTTTTAGAGGTTCCTGAGCAGACTTATTTTATCTTTGGGTTGCTGGTTTCCACTGGTGTCTACACTTTAAGGGCTTGCCCTTGATTTCTTTTTCCCAAAAGATGTCTGGCCTAAGACATATTTCGTCAGGAGTTTATCTATATTTGTCATCAGGATGTTTTATGGTGTTTCTGTAGTCACCTCAATTATTCCTGGCTTCCTCTTCTAATTTATTGGCCCACTGTCTTCTTTTTCTCTACTCATCTCTAAAGTAGTTCCAATATTTGGAAGAAGTTTGGGATAACAGCTGTTCTTGAACTGAAATATTCTTTTTAGCAATTACTCCTTCAGGACTCACTTTAGTGAAAATGCTATTTTTTTTCATTTCTAGTACCATTTTTGTATTAGAATAATCAATATTATTGTTAGAGAAACACCTTTTTTCCACTGTCAGCAAGTGGTATGACCTTAGACCTGATCTATCGCATGATTTACAAATAGCCTGAAGCATTCTTACTGCTTCATTTTTATCATTGAGAATGTCAGGTTTCCAAGGCCTTCTGTTTATCTCCTCCTCTCTTTTTAGAGTGTGAAGAGCATGCCATAGTCAGTTGTCCAATGCACTTTTCTCTTCTAGTGGGGTAGTAACCCCTAAGTTTAAGTTTAAGTACTGTTTCATTTTTTTATGGTGTCCATAACAGCTGGAATAACATTTCTTTCTCTCTTGGACCCCTGACTTGGGTGGATGTCCAAAGCCAAAATATAACTAACGATTCTCTCCTACCTTGTGTGACCTTATTTAACACATTTTCTAGTAAAACAGTAAATGTTTTGCAATTGAATATCTGAGGTAAGAAATTGAAATTCATTTTGCACACACCTGCTTTCCTGATATCTCCATAGAAATTACATAATCATTTCAGCAAAATCCTGCTAGGTCTCATTCATATTAGTTTTCTTCTTAAAGATTTTAATAAGAACTTAATATCATTCCAGAAAATTGTAAACTGCTTAAAATGTTTTCAATTTCATCCTTATTAGTTCACAGTATTTATCAAACCCATATTAAAATCTGGAAGTTCACATTCACTCCCACATACCAAAGTTATTACCATTGTTTTAGTCATCAATTTTCTCTAATTCAATGACTAATAAGTAGATTTTAGTGCAAAAGTACAGTGACAATTCTTGTAAATATTAAATAAAATTAGAAATTGTTTAAAAATCAATAGTGGTGCCTCAATATCTTTTGCTGGAGATTGACACCTATACCCTTAGAGTAGTAGATACAGCTCCTGCCATCACCTGCCCTCTCCCTTACACACACGCACACACACACACACAGACACACACACAGCCCAATTAATATACACACACAAACTAGAACCAAATTTATGAAATCTAACAAGAAACAGCCAATTCCAGGCAGTACCGCTGAAAATCATAGCTCATGTTTTGTAAAACTGATGGCAGTGGTGGCCTGTCTGGAGCAGCCACTTTGGGGATGCCAGCTGCAGCGGGGGCGGCACAGCCAGGGCTACACACTCCATGGAGCCAGCAGGAACCAGGAACATGCAGGAGCTTCATCCCATTCTGAGTTGGCAGGGCAGGAGCCCCATGCTCCCAGGCACAGCTGCAGCCAGCCAGCTGCAGCTGCGACTGCGGACCTGAGCATCCTTGTGCTCTGAGAGGCCCATGAATCTCCCTGTCCCTGTAGAACTCAGAAGTACCTGTTCCCACTGCCTGGCCTCTCCCTGCTCCTGGCACCCACTCCGATTTTAGAGCAAAGTTGAAGCCAAGCCTGGGCACTGTCATGACCCAGACAGGTGTGCACGCATTCAGGGTGGTGCTGACACCCCAGCCCCATGCCACCTCTGTCCCCTCTGGACTTTGGACACCAACAAAATCAGGAAGAGAGACCGGGGCTGGGAGGCTGACAGTGGCCTGGCATGGGCCTGCAGATGACCCTCGGCACAAACAGCATCGGCACTGTCGACAGCATGCTGATGGCAGGAAGCAGACAAGTTCCTGGGTGAAAAGGGGTGGGTTCTCAGTAAAGCCCCACTTTTAAGCCAGGAAAAGACTGAAGTCTGGGGGCCAAGCTGTGGCTCCAGATGAAGTCCACAACCTAGAGAGAGAACTTATGTGCTTTTTCTGGGCCCACCCATGGCCATCCTTGGACCAATCAACGCACACTTCCTCTCTTCTGAGCCCACAATAACCCAGAACCCAGCCAGACTCACACAGACATGGGGACCACCAGTTGTAGGAAGGAGCTACCCACTTCTCGTCTCCTCAATTTGTCAGGACAACCTGCCTGCAAAAAAGGTTTCCTCTCCACTGCGGGTCTCTCTGCTGAGAGCTGGACACTTGTGGACGACCTGCCTGCAGAAAGGAGCTACCCACTCCAGGTCTCCTGAGAACCATTCTGCTGCTCAATGAAGCTCCTCTCCACCTTGCTCACCCTCCAGTTTTCCCCTTACCTCCTTCTTCCTGGATGCTGGACAAGAACTCGGGACCCACCGAATGGCGGGACTGAAAGAACTGTAACACAAGCAGGGCTTAAACAGCCCCAGGCTCCCCAAGATGCTGGTGACAAGAGGGAGAGAAGAGCTGTTGTCCTTCGGGGATCCCAGACCTAGGGGCTCTCCATGCCAGTGCTATGACACCCTCTTTGGGAATCTGTGGTTCCTGGCATCTCCATGCTTCTGAGCACCACCGTGTTCCCTTCATCAATCCGCGGGTGCCCACATTGGAAGCTGTGTGTGGTACACCTGGTCTAGCTGCAGCCTCACATGGAGCCAGTACCTGTGTTGGCTCCTGGAGCTTCCCTCCCTGCTGCAGCAGTTGGCATTCCTGGCTGTGGCCAGTGGCTGAACCACAAGCTCATTCACACACACACCCCTCACTGTTCTGCGCCTGGCTTGCCCATGGCAGGTGTGGGATCTGGGCTGATAGCACCAGTCAAGCTCAACCTGCTGGGCCAAGTGGGAAACACGAGCCCAGCAGGAATGAGCAATACTGAGGCAGAAGGTGCCGCAGGCCACAGAGGTTTCCGGTTAGCAAAGCAACACCCCTAGGATACTGTGACATATTAAAAGCAGGTGAAAAAGAAAAGATTATCATGCCAAAGAGATTTTCTCTAACCTGTCCAAACCATTACATCATTAATATTTATTAAACATAGTCTGGTTATTAAATACCACATTAGGAAGAGTGAAGAAATCAACTAGATATTGAAGACACAAGAAATACTGTCCAAAAGTCAAAACTAAAAAATACAAACAAATAAATGAAAAATGAATCATATGAGGTAAGTTTAAATATATTATCACAATACAGATATGCACATAGGTAACTTTATTTTACTGAACTGAACTCAGTCTAGCAACATCTTATTGTCTAAACAAATATGAACTTGTCCACATATGGCAGTATCATCACTTCTAGTATAAACTTAATTTTTCACATTTAGTTAGTGTCTTCCAAGTCAATACTTAGTCTTTCCGTGTTTTTCCTCCTGCACCTACTCTTTGCCTTCTCCTGTGGTGGCACCTGGCTGCATGGGAGAGTTTATACATCATCATGGTATTTTGAAGCGAAGCTTCACTTTCACACAAAGCACTTTAGATTCAATGATTTTCATTTAAGTGGTTCACCTTGTTTGGCCTAGGAGATATGTAGGCATCTGCTGTTGGCAATATCTATGTTTAAAGCATGACTTCTAGATGAAAGATCCAGTTACTCTGCAATTGTCTCATCTTAATGCTAAAATGCTTTCAGTCCACTATCTTCCCAACACTTGGTGGCTGTGTTGGAATTTTCGGATGTTCTCTATACCACAGTGGACTATAGGGATGGAGGTGGGGCATAGGTGCGGGCATGTGGTTCCAGCAGAAGGGCTACCTGAAGCCCTCTCCTGAGTTTTATTCCAGTGCTAAGACTCCTTGTTATCATCGGTGCTTTTTTTCAGTTATCCTTGTCACAGAATTCCCATTGGGTAGCAGGGAAGAAACCACCTTTGTTTTAAAACTCCCAAAACTAATATAAAGGCCTTAATTCCCAGCTGTCCAGGTTGTCAGCTCACAGGTAATGGGCAGAAAGTAAGTCCTTTCATTGTCTCATCTCTGAAACTCTTCAGCCCCCTCCTCCATGACAGTCAAGGGTTTGACTGGTCTTTTAGGGTGGGAATGAAAGCTGTTTTTAAGTTAGATTCCACATAGATCTATATTTGCATTATCCTTAATAAACTCTTCATTAAGGATACCCATATTCTAACTTAATATTTCACTCCAGGATCTTTCGGATTTCAAGGAAGAACTATTTTCTATCTCACTGATATGAGTTTGGTTTCAAGCCAATACTGTGCCTTGTACTTTTCTTTGAAGATAAATATAAGGAAATATTTTATTTTTTATTGATACATTATGATTGTACATATTTATGAGGTTCAGGTGATATTTTGATACATGTATACAATGTGTAATGATCAAATCAGGATAACAGATATCCATCACTTCAAACATTTATAATTTCTTTGTGTTGGAAATGTTCCAAATTTTCTATCTATTTCAAAATATACAAAAATTATGTTAATTATAGTCACTCTACTATGCTATCAAACACTAGTACCTATTTCTTTTATCTAACTCAAGCTTGTCCAACATGAGGCCTATGGGCTGCATGTGGCCCAGGACAGCTTTATAAACTTTTTTAAAACACTATGAGATTTTTTTGTGTGTGATTTTTTTTAGGTCATCAGCAATTGTTAATGTTAGTGTATTTTATGTGTAGCCCAAGACAATTTTTCTTCCAATGTGGCCCAGGAAAAACAAAATATTGGACACCCCTGAACTAACTGTATTTTTGTACCCATTCATCAACCTCTCTTAATCCTTCCCTGCTCCCCCTACCCTCCCCAGACTCTGGTAATCACCATTATACTTTCAGCCATTGTGAAGCTGAACTAACTTTCATTCTTTAGGATGTCTCTGCCCTTCCCCTAAAGCTGTAAAAAGCTTTCATTCAATGATCAGAGAGACTTGGGCAATATTAACAATTTTGGAAAGACAGAACATGTTCTAAAATCTCCAATTTTTTTCAGCTACAATAACATGATATCAATTACTACAATCTATTAATTCATAAATAAAACTTTTCAACTATATTAGTATAGCTCTTACAAAAACCTACTTAAAATCCTTACTTGAAATGGGCAAATCAATTATGTGAAAATATCACCAGTATGAAAACACAAAACACATGATTTAAAGGTCAGATTAGTGAGTAATCTGTCACTCTACTATGTAAAAAATAAATCCAAATATATCTGTAAACAAATCCAATACAAATTATGTTTAAATCATAAAATTGGTTTATGCACAGTATTATACTTTATCCTTGACATATGTAATCATGAGTTTATTGATTTATGAGAAAAATTAAAATCGCATGAATTTTTCAGTCATTTAGTCAACAATTAGATATTGATGTCTAAGTAATTGAAACTCTTGGTTAGAGGCACATTGTATACAAAGCTAAACATACGAAATCTGCTCTATATTTAATTTATGTCAGTTGTAAATTTTGTAAATTAAATAAACATGCTAATAGTATATTTCTGTAAAATGTTTTATAGACAGAAAACTATTTCAAACACTTCATTTGCTTATGCTGTGAGATATACATGAAATACATATACCTTTTAAAAACTCAACCTTTATAATCTTATATCCAAGACAATAATAACATCAACACTGAAACTTTCAGTTTCAGTCAATTTGCTCAAAAGTAGATCAGTTTTGCCCTTTGAAGTACTTGAAAGCTTATTTATATTAACTGAAGAGACACAATGCACTTACTACAGTTTTGTTACATGGATATATTGCATAGTGGTGATGTCTGGGCTCTTAGTGTAACCATCACCCAAATAATGTACATCGTACCTATTAAGTAATTTCTCAACCCCACTTTCCTCACACTTCCCCACCCTTCCGAGTTTCCAATGACTATTATTTCACACTCTATGTATACACATTACTTAGCTCCCAACTTTTAAGTGAGAATATGGATATTTAACTTTCTGAGTTATTTCAGTTAGGATAGTGGCCTCCAGTTCTGCACATCTTTCTGCAAAAGATATGCTTTTATTCATTTTTGTGGATGAATAGTATTCCACTGTAT
Organism: Pan troglodytes; assembly: GCF_028858775.2. NCBI lineage: Eukaryota > Metazoa > Chordata > Mammalia > Primates > Hominidae > Pan > Pan troglodytes. The sequence goes on from NC_072413.2 coordinate 39,392,926, forward strand.
ATATAAAACAGGTTGTATTTTAAAATTTTCAATATTGCGGTTCGTATTTTCATTGCCTGTCTTATCTTTCCCTCATCCTTCTTGTAACAGGATGTTCCCCCTTCAACAGGACACATAATGTACCAAAATATAATATTTCCCTGGCAGTGTAATTTTATTCATTCATTTATACATTCAACATACCATACTTTATTTTTTAATGCTTTTTTAATGCTGTGAGGAGACCTTTTCTGCCTTAATTACATATTCCAACAAATTCAGCCTTTAAGGTTCCATCTGCATGGCTTTCCAAAAGCTATGTATGTTGGAGCTAATTGAAAGTACAAATAATAGTGAAAAACCTCTAAGAAATATAAGAATCTTTCATTCATCAGTGGAAGCAGCACTGAATTAATATGTTATTTAGAAAGAGACTGTGGCAGTCATGAGGCTGTACCTTGCAGACCTCCAACTACAGTGAGCATAACTGGCCTAGGCCATGAGAGGCTGCTCTGAGATTACAGCTGTGTTTGTGCAGAGACCACGCTTCTATGTGCTGCTCCCAGCCAATTACTAAGCTCCATAGGATACTGAGCAGGCCATTTCCTGGGAGACATGGCTCCTTAGGCTAAAGAATGCTTAAGGCCTTGTCAGACATGCCTCAGTCTAGGACTTTTCCATCAAAACTCTCTTCTTCCCTTATCCCTTTATGTTGTGTTAGATTTGTGTAGTGATCTGATGGCTATCCCAGTCTTCCCAATTTATTTCTCCTTTTCTCTTGGTTTTTGCTTCTCTGAGGACCTGGACTAACATAAAGCTAAATAAAGACCTGTGTCAACAGTAACAGGGAAACAGCCAACAAAGAAAGAATTAAGAACTCTATTGAGGGAGGAGGCAATTTGAGGAGGGTAAATTGCAGTCTAAATTATTTTCGTTATGACACTTCTTTGTTTCTTAAACCCATGTTGTAGTCTTCCTCCAGGGTGGTATTGCGTGATAAACTAAGCTTTAGATGAAGATTTCAATTTAAGTGCCCAAGCAAAAAATTTAAACCGATTACCACTGTTCGGAGGGAGGTCCACCATAGACCCTGAGTGTTTTTGCACATTTTGCTTACTGTGCTCACCCTCAAGACATTCTTCTCTTAATTATAAGTAGTTCGGCAATTCGCCACATAGGCAACTATGTAGCTCAAGCCCACAAGGGAGTGATGACCATCTAAAGTCTTGCTCCCTGGAGGGAGGAAGACTGGCTTGTTTGCTGCTTGCTACCAAGTTTGCTGCTAGCTCAGAAAGTACTGGGCCCTTGGCCCTGGGATCGTCTCCTGTAAGACAAACCCCTTCCTATGCAGGCATAATCTGTCCCTCCATATTGCCCAGTGCAATTAGGGGTCAGAGAATAAGCATAAGCTTTCTGACACACTGGTTACTGCTTTTTCTGTGGCTATTAATGCCTTTTGTCTCTGCTTCAGTAATCTCATGTCTTCTTCCACTGTCTAAATTGTTAGTTTGCAAGTAGAGTAAAATTGCATACTCTTCTCAGTTGGCGACACTCACTATTTCTTTTTTCTCAAAACTGCTTCTCTTCTATGTTCTGTTTTTAGTGAATGAAGCTATTAGTCATGCTACAAATAAGAAAATTTCTCAGATATCTAAGAATACCAATGGTGGTCCACTATGACATATAAAAAAATAAATTTTCTTAAACATTCTTTTTCTGTAAGCAGAAAACAGTTTTAATTAACCCAATGTAACTGGCCACTATTAACAAATGACTTATCCTATAGTATTTAATGAGGCATCATTTATGTTTAAGTTACGTCAAAAAGAATAGTAATCATTCATTTAAAAAATATAGTGATATAGTATAACATCAGTTAATGAGTTGCTTTTTCACTCCAATGGTTTCATTTTAATCCTGCAATTTACTTCAGTTAAGCATTTGGGCCAAAATATCATTTAAAGGGTGGATAAACTCATTAAACTGTTCAGCTATTGAGCATGTTCTTATTTGAGCATAGGATCCTGGTTATTTGTGCTTAAAGTCCTATGCAATATCTTCACAAAACTAAGTGCACTATACAATCATATTTTTCCTACTGGCATTTTGCCTATCTCGGTTAAGTATCCAAGTGTCCAGATGTTTTAAGAAATTCTCAGATAACTAGAGATTACATAAAATATATCTTGGCCAAATGAAATATTAATGTTTCTGCCAAAAGCTAAAGAACATTTGTTAATGGCTTCACAAAAGAACATAACTCTGGACCAGAAAAAAAAAATCTGAAATGTAGAATTTTAATTTTTCTAATATCTAGTTATATAAAGATATTAAACCAAAACTTCAGTATTTAACGTCTGAGGGTTTTTAAAACATGTAAATATAAGATTTACATTAATTTAACTTTTGGTTTAAACATACTATGAGATACCCAAAGCCTCATGTGGCCAGGTCAGAGAAAGTGTAGCAAATGCCTGAATAGGAAAGCAAGGATGAGATGAGAGAAGCCACACTGATGTGAGCCACCTAAAGCCCACAGAGCAGCCGAGGAGCAAATCGCTCTCCTCTGCTGCCATGAAAATATGTAAGATAAATCTTGTAAGCAGATGCTAACAAGGTAATAGTTAAGGAGTAACAAGAAGGAGAAACTAAGCTTCCATGGATCTCAGTACATAATTTTAAGTTATTTATACTTTTAAATACAAAAGTATTTGTTGTCATTAGCATAATTATTTCACAGCATTCTTGCTTTTGTTAATTATATCGTAAGTATATTTCTGTATAGAGAACCATATGCTCCAGTTTGTGCAGGACAGTCCTGGTTATGTGTGTTGTCTCAGCATAAATAACTAATTAACAGACCCCGTTTTCTGTGCAAAGTATCCCAGTTTGGCCTATATATTACATAATCAACATCCTTATTATATTTTATTTGTATTGTGCTTTATATTGCTCATACAGATTACACTTTGATAAGTTATATGTAATACATATTACTTTTTGGCTTAGGTTTTATTTGAGGACAACAATATTTAATGTTTAATGCATGATGAATATATTGCACATACCACACTGGGCCTTGTAGATAAGACACAATTATTTTGTTACAGGTTCAGTTATAATTTTACTTAAAGCCATTCCCCATACAGTCTTTGAGTTAAGCCTATTGATAGTTCTACGCACAGGAGAATTCAAACATAATCACTACAAGTAGTAAAGTAGTCTCCTGAAGATGAAACAAAGAGTTCTACTCCATTATACACTGACCGACTTGTAGTCCCATTCATCTAACAGTTATCTGGGAGCATTTCTATAGCTGGAGGAGAAAACATCAAGCTAGTTGCAATAGACTTTATTTTTGGCAATGCTTAAACTTCAGGTATTCACCTATGCTCCCATAAATTGATTCCTCTGCCTGGCTATTTCCCATTTCAGTGAATAACAATAAACAAATTCCATTACACAGAAGTATTTTATTTTATGGTAATTGGAACAAAATGAACAAAGTATTTTAATAACTTGAAGATTTTCATTACATCAAAGCTCGGTAATTGTTTCTCAAAATGATTCTCTTGGCTAATATAAACATCTAAAATTGAAAGCAAAAACGAGACAGCCTTAACTATCCATGTAGTTTGGCATCTGTGGTAATGCCATTTGCCAGGAGTTTTTCAAGAGATTATAATGGATATTGTCACATGGAACCAAATTGTGTCAACTGCAGTGTTCCTGATAATTAAAAAGATTGGTCACAGGTGTAAATTGGAGTACACAAGAAAAACAGTAAAAATCAGGTTTTTAGTCATTAAAGCAGTGGGGCAAAGGATAAAACATTACAGAGGAAAAACAGCTGCATGCCTGCTTCATGCTTTATGAGCATCATGAGTATATTTGATGCTCAATTAAATCATTATAATAATAATTTAGGGTGCCACCTTCAAGAAAGAATATCTTAACTTTAATTATCTGTCCAGGAGTTGCTATTCTGTTTTGCATAGATATGAGCAATAATGTTTAATCATAGTACAATAAACCAAATTTTAAAGCTGCCTAAAAGATATTTTCTAAAATAAATAAAACAGTAAATCATGCACTGCAATGTTTATCTACCTTTGTTTTTATAGGAAGCTCTGACATTGATTTTATATGTTTACATATGAATAAAGTAAAATTAACTTGGGGTAAATAATGAATAGAAGCTGCTCACCAACATAAAAGTTTTCATTTGATTAAAAAATAAATTTAAAGAGTGTATTCATGAATTATGTTAATAGTATTAACTTTTACATTTTATTACAGGTTAGGGGTGATTTACAGCTTATATGGTTTGACAGTGTCCCCACCCAAATCTCAACTTGAATTCTATCTCCCAGAATTCCCATGTGTTGTGGGAGGGACCCAAGGAGTGGTAATTGAATCATGGGGGCCAGTCTTTCCCATGCTGTTCTTATGATAGTGAATAAGTCTCACGAGATATGATGGGTTTATCAGGGGTTTCCACTTTTCTTCTTCCTCATTTTTCTCTTGCCACTGCCATGTAAGAAGTGCCTTTCACCTCCTGCCATAATTCTGAGGCCTCCCCAGCCATGTGGAACAGTAAGTCCAATTAAACCTCTTTTCATTTCCAGTTTCAGGTATGTCTTTATCAGCAGCATGAAAACCAACTAATACAACAGCTTATTTCACATTTCTCCCTAAATTAAATGTTTTCCTTTCTGTAGGCCTTCACCATATAATATGGTTTTATAAACAATACAAAATGGTTTTGTAACCATGATTGAGTTTCTGAATCTCTCTGAACTCCGGTTTTCATTTATAAAATGCATATAGTAATGATCTGCTTATCAGGACAAATTTGAGTATTTAAATTGGTTAATAGATGTAAAATTCCTAGAGTAATGCTTAACACATAGTAAGAAATCAATACATAGTCAGCCCCTTCTTATCCCAGGGTTCCATGTCCACGTATTCTAAAAATCATGGATCAAAAATTTTCCAGAAAAAATATAAATAACAATGAATAAAATATAATACAAATAAAATATACACTGTAACAACTATTTATATACATTATATACACTAGCTTTTACATTGTATTAGGATTCTAAGTAATCTAGAGATGATTTAAAGTATGAGGGAGGATGTGTGTAAGTTATGTTCAAATACTGCTCAATTTCATATAAGTGACTTGAGGATACACAGACTTTGATATCTGCAGATAGGTACTGGAATAAATCTCCCACCAATATCAGGGGACAAATGTATGTCGTTGTAGTTTTGAAGATAAAACCAAGATTTAAAAAGGCAAAATTAATTGTCCAGCATGCATACTAATACAAGATAGTCTAAAAGCAATATTCAATTTAAAGTTCATATCTTATAGACTGATTTTGCTAAAATTGATTTTATGGTGTTGAGTCTTTTCTTGTTCAATGTTTCCTAAAGGTTTTCTAAATGACTCATTTGCAAAGGGCTTCCATCAGCAAAAAAGATAATTTTAACTAATACAGAAAACAGAGTAACATATGAAAAACAATAAAAAGCCTGTTACCTTTAGTTATTGGGCTTTATATCTGACTTGATAGTTAACGTCATAGTGCTTTGGACACTATTGTCATGAAAAGAGGAAACCCAGGATTCAGAAGGTTTAAGCAGTTTGCACAAAGTCTTCTTGATAGTGTAAACTTGAATCTAGATACTGATATCAATATCTGTGTTTTTCCCACTTAAATACAGAGTTTGCGCTTAGCCAATAGCACACCCCTGCCAATATTTCAATAAAAAGGTACACAAGCAGACATAACAAGCACACACACAAACGTTCATATTAAAATGCACAAATGCTCCCATCCCACCCCCAACACACATCAGCATTTATGGGGTTGGACTTATACATTTGAGTCCTGAACCACCTATTACTTCCCTTTATTGCTAGTGTGGTAGCTAACGCCCAAACTGGTGATCAAATCAGCACTGAAAGTAGACTCCCGGTGATTATAAAAATTCACCTTTAAAACAACTACTTATGGCTTCCATTTTATGAGGAAGATCAAACAAAGATCAATGATAAGACCTCATTCTCATGACATAGATAAGGGCTTATTTTTTCTTTATTCAAAATGAGAGCTCTTACTTCATCCATGACTATTTAATTCTGTACATTACAGACCATCCTACACCAATATATTAAATCATGTCTTTGAAAATTAAAACAAAATTATTCATTTCTATTAGATTATCTAACTCTCCATCATAAAATTTGGTCCCTACTATGCTCTCTATTTGCTTATACTGAAGTAGTTCAACATGTGTATTTGTTTAGATATCTGTCTCTCATTTCTAGGTAGTAATCTCCTTGGCTTTGTGTACTTTGTGATCTGCCTGGCTTTGTATATCCTGCATGCAGTATAGGGTGTGGTGCACAAATGTGTTTGGAGAAAGGAATAAATGCATGAAAATACAGATATGGCCAAAGTGAATGTTCAGAAAAACTTTCTTGAAGACATCACATAACTAACCTTTAGTTTCTTCATATGTAAAAAAATGATAGCAAGAATACTAGTCTCAGATGATAGTTGTACAGAAAAAAATGTAGTGTAGATATTAATACTTTAGTAAAATGAACATTATAAAAACATGAATTGTTATTTTTACATCTACTTTATTTTAACCTTTTGATGGAGAGTTCTTGCATCCTCTGAAATACATCCCTACTTGATTCCACTTTTAATTCTGCTTCTTTTTGTTTCCACTGCCTTCCACTCCAACTCTCAAGCCATGGCGTTATTGTCCACATGCACTATTGTCCCCCATATCTGTTATTTAAAGGCTACTCAGAATAGTCTTCTTAAAACATACACTGATTCATCATTAGCATGACCCAAATATTTTAGCCTTTCATTTCACTTAGAGCAAAATCCTAAATATGTATTAAGATATAATAAATATATCCTCTGTGTACACCTCCTGTCATTTTCCCCTCTCCAGTCTGTTTCTGATATATGGACTCTCTTTCATTGCCTTAAACTCAATAACAAATGTCTACATTCAGTGTTGTCCCTCTGCCTCACATCTTCTTCCTATCGTGACTAGTTATTTTTCTGGTCTACATTTAAAGGTACTTCCTCAAATAGTCCTTCCTTTGACTTAGCTGTTTTGGTTATGCCATCTCATCATGCTCTATAATTATCCTTCATAGAATATTGCTTTCAGTATTTTTTTTTGTTTTTATCCAATTAATGTCTGACTCTCCTCACTAACTAAATGAGGGGAAGGGTAATGACTATTTTGATAAAGCAGAGTGGCTGACATTAGTAGGCCTTTTAGAGCTTTTCTAAAGGATATTGTCAGGTCTTATACAAGTATATAAGAATTAGAAAAATGTGCTAACTGGTGGTGCTTAGACCCAAAACAATTTTGTATAGTCATGTGTTATCCATATATTGCTTAACATAACTAGAATAAATTATTGTTTTTTCAAATGAATTCATCTATATGAACATATATCTCAGACTATACTTCTGGGAAGACATCTAAAATAAATGTGCTGGGCACAGTGGCTCACGCCTATAATCCCAGCACTTTGGGAGGCCGAGGCGGGTGGATCACCTGAGGTCAGGAGTTCGAGACCAGCATGGCCAACATGGCGAAACTCTGTCTCTATAAAAGATACAAAAACTTAGCCAGGCGTGGTGGCAGGGGCCTGTAATCCCAGGTAATCAGAAGACTGAGGCAGGAGAACTGCTTGAACTCAGGAGGCAGAGGTTGCAGTGAGCTGAGATTATGCTACTCCACTCCAGCCTGGGTGACAGAGTGAGGCTCGGTCTCAAAAAAATAAAATAATAAAATAAAGTAAAATAAATGTAATTCTCTTTATATTTTCCCAACCAAAATAAAAGTGAAGATCAGTATTTAACTTTCTACAGGGAATTACCATTTTAACTACATATCTAACAAATTTAACATATCTTCTTTGGATAATCAGAAAAAATTTAGGATTTTAATATTTGTTAATGCAATTAACTAATCAACTGATATATTTTAATGTGTGACATTTTATTTTAATTATTGTTTTAGTTAGAATAATGAAAGTGGGTTTAAGTTAACCTCAAATGTAAGTGGCTTCAAAATTTAGAACTCTTTTTTTCATTTACCAAACAATTCATCACAGCTGTTAGTCTGCAAGTAGCTTTTATCACATGGTAATTAAGGAATCCAAGCTCTTTTCATCTTGTGGCTTCTCTCCACTATGTTTAGAGTCTCAGTTAGCTAGAGGGGAGGAAAGCAAAAATTGCTAAAGCACACTAGCTTGTTAACTACTTTGGTAAAGGAATGACACATGACTTGTTCATATTCCATTCATGGGAACTATCCACATGGCCCAGCTAGATGCAAGGGCGTCTGGGAAATGTAGTCCAAGTTTGTGTAGCTGCTTTACAACGTCAATTCTACACTGTAAAAAGTAAAACAAATGTGTAACTGCCAGCTAGCTTTCCCTGGATGAATCGTATAAATATAGAAATAGTATTGATGCACATACATAATCTACAAAATATACATAGTACAATTGGATATAAAGTATTCTGGTTTTGTTTTTCTCATTAATATTTTAAGTGATAGAATTTGAATTAGGTATTAAAATTCAAAAAGCTGACAAATGATTTTGTACTATACATTTATCATTATTTTACTATTCTAACTTCAGAAAACTTTCCAACATTCTCAATTTTACTAACCTAAAACATGATTTTATTGAAGACCATATTAAGATTCAACATTGCAGCTTTATAATGAAGTGTATAATACTGTGGAAGAAAAATACTTTGTTTAATCATATTTAAGCACACCCTACTAGGAAAACTAGCTTTAGAGAAACTTCTATAAAAGTTAACATTAAATTAATAACCTCTAATTTACCAGATACACATTCATTAGCATTCATCACTTTTTAAAAATGAAACCATATTTTATATTGTTTCATCTCTCTGGAAGTATTAAATAAAATGACTAACTCATGAAATAGAAACTTTTTATTTATGCCAGTGAACCTGATCTACAAGATAATGCAAAGATTTACAAAATACTAAGATTTCCATTTCAATGATTTAACCTGTTACAAAATGATAATAAGAATTTTATTTCAAAATTATTTAGCTTACTACTACATATAACTATAAATAAATGGAATTGTAGTGGTCATGTTATTTTTAGAGCACATGATCTCACTAAGAATATTTATTTAAAACATTTGATATACCTAGAAATTAATAACTATTTTCTTATTTTTATAATTCCCACTTGCAATCTCCTCTGCCTCCATTTGCATATGATGTTCTCCCCTTGAGTTTCTGTGTCTCTATGTCTCTCCTCTTCTTAAAAAGGAACTAGTCATATTGGAGGGTCCACCATATTCCAGTATGAACTTATCTTAACAAATTGCATATGCAATGACCCTATTTTAAAATAAGTCACATTCTGAGGTATTGGGAGTTAGGACTTCAACATGTTTTTTTGGCGGGGGTTGGGGGGACGGTGGTGGAGAGACACATTTCAACCCATTATAATCCCCAGCAAATTTACTGTGAATCAGGAGAGCTAAGAGAAGGTTTTACAGGATTTCTGCACTAGGATGCCCACAAAGGTTTCTTAATTGAACCCATTATAATCCCCCCAAAATTTACTGTGAATCAGAAGAGCCAAGAGAAGGTTTTACATGATTTCTGCACTAGGATGCCCACAAAGATTTTTTCTGACTTTAGGCAAACAGAATATTAACCCCCCAAAAAGAAAATAAAGGTTATATTTCTGTTATTTTTCCTATTTATTCACTCAGAGAGTTAAGAGATAAATAAAGATAAAATGTTTCCATTACATGATTTGAGAATAGGTTTGACTGCAGTTCCTTGACAATGACATAAAAACATATAAGACATTTTCCAATATACTGGTAAGAAAAGTGCAATGGTAGCAGATTTTTTATTTGACAACAGCTTTGGTTAGGTTGAGGAAGATGGCAGCACATGTGAGGTTAGTAGAAAAAAGCCTGATAGTAAGTTGGTATACTGTGGAAATGGGAGGACATATCTTGATAATGACCTAGGTTAGATAATGGAGGAAAAGTTGACAAAAATCACTTATGTATAGAATTATTGTTATGTGAATAGTGAAAATACAAAATTCCCTGACCACGTGAAGATAAAAGTGTATTTTTGTGTGGGATTTTCAAGGCTAGAACTTTAATGGTAATTAATTTATTTGAGTTGGAAATTTTCTAGATGTTAAAGACAAGAAAAAGACCTTCTCTATTAAAGTTTAGAGAATTTGTTCACCACTAGAATTTGTGCTACAAATAGAACACAGCACTTACATACAACATCATTTGTAAATGCCCTTCTCTTCTCCAATAGCTTTTTGTCCACTTTACATTCCTTATTATATATGCATATGATGTATACATATATATATATAAAATGCAGAACAATGATTAATGTATTCTAATAATTGACTAAAAGTAGTTGGCAAGAGTCAGACTATTATGAAAACGGTCTTCAGAAAAGTCGTGGAAAATGTGTATTAGGAAAAATATATATAGATGGATTTCAAAATATTTTTGCATCAAAATAAACCAACAGGATCTAGTTTGAGGCACTAAGGATAAGACATTAGTTTGGAAAGAACCCCTATGAGAGCAACATGAATTCTGAGAAAATAGAAGCAAGAACAAACCTCAAATTTATGGTGACGTGTGGATGGAAGAGTTAGGGTTGGCCCTAACTGAAGGGGGCTGAGAATCAACAGCTAAAACAGCTAACACCATAGACATTTCAATTGGTTCAGCATACACAATTCTGACTGAAAAATTAAAGTTGAGCAAATTCCACTCAATGGATGCCAGAACCATTGCACCCACATTGGCCATAGATGACAGCAGAGCTTTCAATGAAAATTTTAAACAAGTGGGCTGAACATCCTGAAACGTTTTCTTGAAGCATGATAAGAGGAGATGAAGCATGGCTTTACCAGTATAATCCTAAAGACAAAGCACAATCAAAGCAATGGATGCTAAGAGATGGAAGTGGTCCAATCAAAACAAAAGTGAACCAATTAAGTGCAAAGGTCATGACAACAGTTTTTTGGGGATGTTCAAGGCATTTTGCTTGTTGACTTTCTGGAAGGCTAAAGAACAATAACATCTGCTTATAATGAGAGTTTTGAGAAAGTGATCCAAGGGTTTAGCTGAAAAACACCCAGGAAAGCTTCACCAGTGAGTCCTTCTCCACCATTACAATGAAATTTTGCCAGAGTTTCAGTGAAAAATTATTAGGCATCCACCTTAAATTTCTAACTTCGCTTCTTCTGGCTTCTTTTTGTTTCCTAATTTAATTTTTTTAAGGTCACCCAGTTTTCTTTAGTTAATAATGTAAGAAGATTGCATTGACAGGGTTAAATTCCCAGGACTCTCAGTTCTTTAGAAATAGACTAAATAGCTGGTATCATCATTTATAAAAGTGTCTTCAACTTGATGAGGTAATATTTAGAAATAAAGTTTCTATTTTTCATGTTTATCTTTTAATTCAATTTTTCACAAGCTTTTTGAAGCCCCCTTATATTCTACTTTAGTTGAGTTGGAATTATCAGAAATTCTGGACTACATAGTTCTTTTTCTCACTAGAAATGTTTTTAGTTACATTTACATTCTAATCTGTTCCCTCTTTTTCGATCACCTCATGCAAGAATCTATCATCACTACTAAACACATCAGATTTTAAGTTCTCTTAATTGGCTTTTATGAAATTCCTGCTACAATAAAAAACCTGAAACTCTTGTTTTTCCTTAGACAAATCAACAATTAGTTACCTACTCTGCTTCCGTTATTTATACTAATCACCACATGTAAGCTTCTCTAATCTCTCCAGGAAGATTTTATATTTTGGAAGCACCAAAGCTATTCCCTTAATGCCAGCCATTGTAATGAAAAAGTTTGGGGCAACTCTTCTAAGAGAAGATAAACAATTATTTATGTCATGTTTATTCTCTCTTTCCAAACACCAGGACTATTTAAAATAGCATGATATTGTCTCAGTTTTCAAATGGATTAGTTAAGTGTGAAAGAGTTGGTTTGATGAGGGTAATTCAATTCCATAAATGCTGCTTCTATCATCTTATCCCAGAGGTTCACACAGGCAACATCACACAGCTTACTCTTCTGAGATATTTAGCAGCAATGGGCAGATCAAAATTATTCAATACTTTTCTCTAATTTTCTAGAATATGGCTTGGATTTTTATTTAGAAGAGAAAAATATCTTAAAATATTTAATTTAAATCATATATAGTGGAATTTCCAGAAATGACTAAAACTTCTTTGGGCATTAAAAAACTGATTTATTAAAGTTATTTGTACATGCATGTTAAACAAGTACAGATAACAAAGCTTAAAAATAAACTAAAAATTTTTGAAAATATGCAGTTGTTTTTGAGAAGCAAGGATGAAATAAAAGCTCATAAGGAGGTGGTTACTGTAATTTATCTGTAGATAAAGCTGATTTAGTGCTTCAGGCTTGTATACTTACCCTGAGGCACCAGTCTCACTAGGGAGGGAGAAAATTATGTCTTATATCTCAAGTTAATGGTTTAAAAGTACAAGATTCTCAAAGAAGCATTCAAGGATTTTTAGATCATTATTGTTTTATGGATGGAAAGTAATAAATGCAACTTTAAACTCAAAGTTTAATTTCTGTAAGAATACTTTTGAACTTGCTAATATTTTCTATTAAGTCAAATAACATTGGATAGTACATGAAGTCTTGATATAGATCTGGTATTTTAAAAAATTTTAAAAAAATGCCACTAGTAATAGCAAGTCAGTGACTTTATTATTACTGATATAAATAAATTATGGATAAATCTAAATTTGCAGTCAACTACAAGCTATTTTCTATTTTTACAACTCAATATTGTAGTTCAAATTAAATTTGTTAATTTATAAGTCAAAATATAAAATTTGGTATTTGATTATATAATATTTTGCTAAAAATGAGCAAAATATTGATATATTAGGCTGATCATTCCTTCTACGCTCATACAAAGATGTTGCTTGACCATACCTTTTTTTTTAAAAAAAGTCATGACCTCTTTTTCTTTAACGTCAAAAGCCCAGTTGATACACCTTTTGCTTACTTTTCTAGGCTTATATAAACCCATCCTTTATCCCTCTACGTCCTTCTCTTCACATAATTCCAACTAATGCAAGTCCTATTAGCCACCTTTGAAATATGCTTAAATATTTCTTGTTCAATAAGGTTCAGTTAACACAATATGCACTAAATCATAATAATACAATTTTTAATAATAATAAAATAACATGTAATGAATATTAAGCTCCAGGCAGTATGTGAAATGCTATATATTCTTCATTCAATTTTAATACAACAATCCTGTGAGTTAAATAGTATTATTCCTGTTTTACAAATAAGAAGACGAAGCTTAGAGAAGTTGAGTAACTTGCTCAAGGTCATAAAGCCAATAATTGCCAGATTTGTTATTCAAAACAATAATTGCCAGATTTGTTATTGTAACTACTATGTTAGATTGCCTTTCCATATTAAGAATGAAGCAAGGTGCCAAATTGAACTCTATGAGCACTCAGATCTTGTCTGTTTACTTCATCTTTGTAGTTTTCATGTCATTAAATAGTGTGTGTTACTCAATAGACATTTGTAGAATTAATAAGAGTATCCATTAATTGAGTCTAAAATTTTCGATCATATGAAAACCCAAAATCCTATGTATCCAAAAACAGAAATTATAGATTATGGTATATTTTTGTTTTCTTTTCTCTAGTTCATCTCCTTAAAGCAATCTTACTCCAATAATAATATTTGCTCCCAAGATTTCGCTTGCCTTTGTTCTCTGTTTCAGCTTTGAGCAGACCCTCATTGCCTTATGCTTCTTAAACAGTCATTTAAATTTCATTCCCTGTCATTTTATTCATGGGCAGAGATCTGTAATCTTTCACAAGTCACTTAGCACTTAGCCTTCTTAATAAGGGGACACAGAAAATAGTATTATATATGTAGATTTTTGAAGGTTTGTTCACCTGAGGTAGTATGAAAATCTCTTGGTTCACTAAAGAATGTATCAGTGAAGCCCCTGTTATCCTCTGTACACAAGTGAAGGACCATTCCTTGAATTCCTGCATGGAAAGAGAGAAATTAGTGAAGGAAGCATTATAGAGAAGAAAACCTTTTCCAGTGTAGTGAGCACACTGTGGTATACTGAGCCTTCAAGTACAATTATTGAAATTAACAGAAATCTATGCCTGAAGATTCTTTTCTCATTGTTTCTATTTTCCCCATTTTTCTCCTTTCTTTTGTCTTTCCTTTGTTTCAAAATAATTTATTTGCTTATTCTGACTTCCTGGGAATGTAACCACAGATCATTCTCTCCACCCCTGCCCCTCTCTCTCTCTCTCTCTCTCTCTCCCCCCCCACATCCCTCTCTCACAGTTTCTCTCTCTCTTTCTCCTCTGCTCTCCCGTCATCTCTCTCTCATTCTCTCTCTCACACTGTCTCTCTCTCATCTCTATTTTCCAACTACTTTGAGCTACTTTTAGACTTAAATTAACAAATCCAACACTCTACAAAATTAAATCTGGTTAACTTTTCTAACTGGCTTTATGAATAGCAATTGTAAGCATCAAAAATTAATGTAATAATATTTCTTTCATTCTATATTAATTATCAAAATCAAAATTCAGCTCTACAGAAGAAATCACCCAATAACTAAAAATCATTTGGACTTATTTTTTAAACAAAATTTAACAAAATCTATATAATTGTCTATTGGTCTTAGTTCTACAACAATGTTTAAAGTTATTCCCCAGAACTTAATGATTCATTTTCTTTGCTCTCTTAATCAATTATCTGCTTACCAAAACATCTACTGAGAATCTTGTTGATTTATATATTCTAGGTCAACCAATATTTATAGCACTGAGGAAAAATATTATTTCTGAGTTTGACTTACTGTCTAGCTTCTCCCAAATATCTGTGGCTACTAGTAGCACAAAAAATGCTTTGTAAAAGAACATGATTATTGTATTTTTAAATAACTTATCGGTTGAGGTATAGATAGATAGACAGATAGAAGCATTCATATACTAGCTTAAATATTGTTATGCAATATAATTATCCTTGAATAATACTTTTTATTTTTTTCATTCTTTTTTTTCTACAAAAGTTTCCATATCATTTGAAATGAGGAGGTTAGGTCCCTTTTTTCTCACTCTCAACCTCTTACTTGCTTGGTTAAGTACTACAGTTCAATTTGCAACAAAAGTTGAAATACTTACAATAAAAGTGCAAATAATTGGTCTGTTTGCTCTTAGATCCATTGCTTGGACCACTAGAACTTTACAGAATGTCTGTGATAATCATTTGACTCTCATTTGCCATTGGTCAAGGATTATCCCAAAGATGTAATATCTTTCATTAATCTGGACCTATGCAAGAGATTTACACACTCACACAAGCATCTGTAATTTCAGAGCAAGCATGGACAGAAAATTGAGATATCAGGCATTGTGCTTTAGGCAAGACATTATCAGAGAACAATGAGGTGAATCCAATGCAGAACTGTCTATCCTATCCCTAGATAAAATTAGGGTTGTAACCACGGGGATGTAAGCCAGAGTACCCAACATGTCTAATACATTTATAACAAGATTTCTGATAGATATGCTTTATAAGATAAAGAAAATTTACTTCTATTTTTGTTTTGCTAAGATTAATTTTCTGTTAAAAAAATGATTTTTTTAAGAATTTTTTTCTGTGCCAACTGGGAGTATTATTCATCTTTTTCATTTAGTCTATTAGTGTGGTATATTTTAATGATAGGTTTTCTCATGTCATATCATCTTTGCATTACTAGGTTAAAACCAATAGGTTTATAATACACACGAAGACACACACAGTTATGTTGTTGCAAAAGTAATTGTGGTTTTTGCCATTACTTTTATTTTTTTGCCATTACTTTCACTTTTTTGCCATTACTTTCAATATACAAGGCTTGATAAAATTTTTAAAGGACTTTTGCATTCCAACATTCAAAAATTAGATTATAGTAGGTAGAATTATTGCCACTCCCCTCCCACCACCAAAGATATCCATGACTTAATCGTCAGAACCTGTTAATATGTTGCTTTCATGCCAAGGGAACTTTGCAGATGTGATTTGGTTAAGGACCTTGAAATTGGGAGGTTATTCTGGATTACCCAGGTGGGCCCAATCAAATTACATATGTCCTTAACAGGGAACAACTTTGTCCAGCTCTTGTCAGAAGGAAATGTTACTGTGGGATAATAGAAAGAAAATGTGCTGGCTTTATAAACAAAAGAATGGGGCTACCACCCAAGGAATGTGAATGATTTCTAGAATCAAGAAAAGACAAGGAGATAAATTCTCTCCTGGAGGCTCCAGAAAGGAGAGCAGCCCTGAAACACCTTGAGTTTAGCCCAGTGAGACCCATGGCAACTTTGTGACTTCCAGAACTGTAGTTTATACTTACATTGTATATAATTATTCTGACTTAAGTATTGTGTTAGATAACCTTTCTTCTTAAGCCAGTCTCTGAAAAAGTTTGCATTTCATTGAGGTTATTTTTTCCTTAACAGTTTTGTAAACCCATCTGTAACACCAGGTGGCAGGAGTAACTGGATTTATTTTATAATTTAATTTATTCTATGATTGCTAATTTATTCAGAAATTATATTTTCTTATGATTGATTTTTCTTAAGACCCACCCGTGATCAATCATACCATGATTTAAAATTTAATATTCTTTGGAGATATATATATATGTTAAATGAAATAAGCCAGGCACAGAAAGACCTATATCACACAATCCCACTCATAGGCCAAATCTAAAAATGTTGACCTCCTAGAAGTAGAGAGTAGAATGCAGTAGAATGGTGATTACCACAGCTGGAGTGATTGAGGGGTAGAGGTTGGAGCAGATGTTGGTCAAAGAAGACAACATTTCTGTTGAATAGTGAAAGAGTAAGTTAAGGAGATCTATATAAAACGGTGATTATAGTTAATACTATATTAAATTCTTAGAATATGCTTAGAGAGTGAATGTGACATGTTCTCACCGCAAAAATGATCACCACGTGAGATAATGCACATGGTAACTGATTTAGTTATTCCACAATGTATATATACTTCAAAACATTACACTATATAGAGTAAATACATACAATTTTATCTGTCAATTTTTTTTATTATACTTTAAGTTCTAGGGTACATGTACACAACGTGTGGGTTTGTTACATATGTATACATGTGCCATGTTGATGTGCTGCACCCATTAACTCGTCATTTACATTAGGTATATCTCCTAATGCTATCCCTCCCCCTTCCCCACACCCCACAATAGGCCCCGATGTGTGATGTTCCCCTTCCTGTGTCCATGTGTTCTCATTGTTCAATTCCCACCTATGAGTGACAACATGCAGTGTCTGGTTTTTTGTCCTTGCGATAGTTTGCTGAGAATGATGGTTTCCAGCTTCATCCATGTCCCCACAAAGGACATGAACTCATCTTTTTTATGGCTGCATAGTATTCCATGGTGTATATGTGCCACATTTACTTAATCCAGTCTATCATTGTTGGACATTTGGGTTGGTTCCAAGTTTTTGCTATTGTGAGTGTGCCACAATAAACATACTTGTGCATGTGTCTTTATAGCAGCATGATTTATAATCCTTTGGATACATACCCAGTAATGGGATTGCTGGGTCAAATGGTATTTCTAGTTCTAGATCCCTGAGGAATCGCCACACTGTTTTCCACAATGGTTGAACTAGTTTACAGTCCCACCAACAATGTAAAAGTGTTCCTATTTCTCCACATCCTCTCCAGCACCTGTTGTTTCCTGACTTTTTAATGATCGCCATTCTAACTGGTGTGAGATGATATCTCATTGAGGTTTTGATTTGCATTTCTCTGATGGCCAGTGATGATGAACATTTTTTCATGTGTCTGTTTGCTGCATAAATGTCTTCTTTTGAGAAGTGTCTGTTCATATCCTTCGCCCACTTGTTGATGGGGTTGTTTGTTTTTTTCTTGTAAATGTGTTTAAGTTCTTTGTAGATTCTGGATATTAGCCCTTTGTCAGATGAGTAGATTGCAAAAATTTTCTCCCTTTCTGTAGGTTGCCTGTTCGCTCTGATGGTAGTTTCTTTTGCTGTGCAGAAGCTCTTTAGTTTAATTAGATCCCATTTGTCCATTTTGGCTTTTGTTGCCATTGCTTTTGGTGTTTTAGACATGAAGTCCTTGCCCATGCCTATGTCCTGAATGGTATTGCCTAGGTTTTCTTCTAGGGTTTTTATGGTTTCAGATCTAACATTTAAGTCTTTAATCCATGTTGAATTAATTTTTGTATAAAGAACAAAGCTGGAAGCATCAACTATCTGACTTCAAACTATACTATAAGACTGCAGTAACCAAAACAGCATGGTACTGGTACCAAACAGAGATATAGACCAATGGAACAGAACAGAGCCCTCAGAAGTAATACCACACATCTACAACTATCTGTTCTTTGACAAACCTGACAAAAACAAGAAATGGAGAAAGGATTCCCTATTTAACAAATGGTGCTGGGAAAACTGGCTAGCCATATGTAGAAAGCTGAAAATCCCTTTCAGGGAATCCAGGGATTCCCTGGATCCCTTCCTGTCAATTTATTTTTAAAAAAGCGCTAAGAATTTATGAGAAATAGATGTTAGATGTTAGCTAACATTTTTTCTACATGTAACAAGATGATCATATGGTCTCTTAATATGGGTAATTACAGGGATTGAGTTACAATATTAAATAAGACTTGCATTTGGAGGATTAAAAAGTCTAATATTCTCTTTCATTATTATTTATTCATTTTTTTCATTTTGTCTTGAGCAATTTTACTAAAAGCAACTCAATTTTATTAGGTGTCTTTCTATTTGTCTTAAAAAGCAGCTTTTGATTTTGATTGCCCTCTCAATGATTTCTAGTTTCTCTCTTATTAAGAATTAAACTTTTTCTTTCTCCTAATTTCTTTAGTCTGACTCTGTTAAAATGGTTCTAGTAAATTGAATTCACTCATTTTCAAACTTTTTTTGCTGAGTCATTAATGCCATAAATATATATTTTATTCTATTTCAGAATTTTGACAAATGGTAAATTCCTTTTCATCAGTCATAAATATTAAATTATTTCTACCATAATTTTATCTTAACTCATGTGAGTTAATACATATATTTATGTATAAAAATACATAAGATTTAATTCTTTAAAATATTTTATATTATGGTAAAAATATGGATTGTTATAAATTTTTGGAAATGTGATAAAACTGCCTTTACAACCTACAATATGGTCAAATTTTGGAAATGTTGAAAAAGACACTTAAAATCAATATATTTTTATTCTGTATTTGTTGCAAGCAGAGTACTTTATACATCTTTTAGATAAAACTTGTTAACATAGTCTATATCCTCATTAATTTTTGTCTTCCTAATCCTTTCTTTTATTAAAAAATACATATCGACATATCTGCTATGATTATGCATTTTTAAAATCTTGTACTTCTCTCTGTTTTCACTATTTATAATGTGAGACTTTCCAAGTTCACAAAGGTTCCATCTTCCTGTAATAGTGTTTTTTTTTATTTTTGCACTATGTATTTTTTTATATTTATTACCCTTTTATTTTAAATACTAAATTGTATAAAATTAATATAGCTTATGTACTGATTCAGATTAGAATTTTAACATTTTTATACTTCATTTCTCTATTCAACCTTCAAAAAATAATGATATTTTAGTTTGGCTTTTCTCAGGATTTGAGGAGTAGGTTCTGGACTACCCTCACGACTTGATGAACAGGGCTATACTGTAGCTTTGGGCAAGATTGAAACAGTAAAACTTTTTCACCAGCTCTTTCTAAACTCTCTAGTGAAAGACCATATTTCAGATTTCACTGAAAACAAATAGACTATAAAGCATGGATTTCCTTAATCTCTTACTCTGCATAAAAAGTTACATCTCTGTCCATCGTTATTTCTTTCTCTGGAAACCAAAGAATCCTGTCTTCTGTTTGAGGCTAATCCTTTCACCTGTGTTTCTGATACTAATCTCCTGTATCACAGGTACTTGCGCCCTTAGCCACCCACCATGCTTTCTCTTGTGTGTGTAACTTTTCCCTCTCTACTCACTTATTTCCCAATAGAATATGTGCAAATATTGCATGTCCTCTACAACATTCCAGTGACTCTGTCCTCTACTAACTATCCACCCTGTGACGTAATATCATCTCTCCTTTTGCAGACAAGCTCCTATATCATATCCAATATATCACCTCCCTCTCAGTCCTACAAAATCTGAGCTTATGTTTTTTCAAGTACACTAAAATTGTTTGGCACAATTTTTCTATATTTCTCTACTTCCAAATCCAATGCATTATTAGGTTCTTATCAAGAAACATCTCTGAAATATTGATATATTGATATTCTCATTTCACTTGGCCTCTGGGATGACACTATTTTCTGAGTTTCATACTTCTTCCCTCTCTCTCAGTATTACCACTGCTATCATCCCCATACCCCCATGCCCAATCAAATGTCTGTCTTTGGGTTCTTATCTTACATTCACTTTTTGTTGATCAAATTTTATTATGTAAACTCTTATTTACATTCTAATGACTCCTAGGTCTATATTTCTGGCTTAGTTCTCACTTTCAAGTTTCTAGGAAAAATATTTTGCTTATTTCAAAAGGAATTAAAAGCCCATGTTTGTTGAACTACTTTATATTTGTGATGGGAAAAAAATTGAAAAGAAAATAAAGGAAATGGTTTTTGGTGTCAGATGATAGCAGAGTACACTAGTGAAGCAATTTGAGCTCTACTCAGTAGGTAATGAAAAATCATCCAATGTTTTCTGAAAAAGACAGTGATTTTATGGATAATGTACTTTGGAGAAAGTAATGTATCATTCTATGGTAGACAAATTAGAGAGAGATAGAAGAGAATAGAGATGGGGAGAAGTTAGAATAAAAAATTAGCATAAGAAATTGATGACCTAAAGTAGGATATCAAATAAAAAGAAAATGTAAATGGATAAAAGATCTCATGGGGTTTATAAAATGCATTATAAAATGATCTATGAATACTGGAGTGTGAGAAAAAATAAAAAGAGAGAAAGTATGGTGTTAAATTATGCAATGTGGCTGAATAGGAAAATAACACACCCATAGGAAAAAGGGTTAATTCATTTTGTCTCATTTTTAAGGTACCAGTTAGACATCTCTGTGAAAAAAAAATTTGCAGGCATTTAAAAAAGCAGTTCTAATATTCAAGGGAGAAGTCATGCTAAGGACAAAAATGAGGAAGCTACTCAGGCTGATGATGGATGTTTTATAAATGAAGAAAGTCCTCTAGAGACAGTTTTTAGAGAAAGTGCATTGGAGATAGACTCCTCAAAAGTGACTGCATTTGTGCATAGATAAAAATGAGTAGTTGATATCAGTGAAAATACAGAAGTAATCACAGAAAAAAAGAGAACACAGCATTAGGGAAGCTAAGAGAAGAGAGAGCTCCAGGAAGTAGATTATGGTCAACAGATATGAAAGTTGCAGAAAGGCCAGTGCATCAGAGATTTTTTTTTAAAAGGCACTTTGGTTATATAGCGAATTTGGGCAACATTATGTACACATTTTTTCATTTATTCAAAACATACCATTGAAGGTTCATGAGAGTGGAGCAACAGCTCTTTCCTATTGCAGATTAGCACCACGGCAGGCAAGGGGCACTCAGTAAGGTTTGTGCCCTCTATTTGAAAAGTCTAGTAGGCATTGGAAATAAGCCAAGCTTACTGCCCTTAAGGATGTCCTAATTGGCTTGCAATGGCTACTACTTTTGAAGGTAGAAATATCTATGTAGCCTAATCAATGAACTCAAGTGTATATCTACTGTAATAAAAGGAGAGTTTTCAGTAAAAAACTGAGCTCAGCTTAGGCATGAGAAGAGAGTGGGTAGGTAGGTAGGAATCAGATCATGAAAAACATTTTACACTCTGCAATGGGGACCAGTATCTTAAGGAGGATAACTATATTGCAGGAGAATATTTTAAATTCTTAACAATATTCACCTATTACTTTCTCAAATTTGCCTGTCCTTTTTCAAGCAGAAACATATTCTGTACAAATTGCCAACGTAAAAAAAAGAGTGACTTCACTGCCTAGAGTAGTAAAGCAGCAGCAATTTCCCAGAAACAAACAATGCTACTTGATGTGTTTAAAAGGTGGGGCCCCAGATAGTGTTACAGAGATTCTCTGTGCCCTGCATGACACAGAGTAGCAGAATGATTTCTGAGTGTTTAAGAATAGAACAGATGTACTCAGAGCTACTAGGCCTAAAAGGACCAAGTAGTCAGGGGCCTGAAGCACCTCTGATGTAACCTGTCTGGGCAGACAACACAGAAGATATGCCTACCTGAAATAGTTTAGCCTGCATGTAAGTAATATCAATTTATGTATTTCAACTTGATCTTTTCCTTCGAGTTGCAAACAGCTTCAGTTCTTTCAATTTTGACTCTACATGTGTTCTTGAAAGCATTTCAAAATCAGGATCATGAATTCCCAATAATTTTGGTTGCTATATTTACTTTTTTTTTTTAACCACTGCATGTTACTTAATATTTGAAACAACAAGAAAGTCTCTCAGCATAAGGGATATTTCAGCACAACACAACCGGATGGCTAACTAAGATTATGTTTTGACCTACTGAAAAGAAAAAATGGATATTAAAATCTCTCTAATTCAATTATGTAATATATATATATATTCTTCTGTACTCTTTTACAGTACAATGTTAAAGTACTTGCATGCAAATTATATATTATGAGATTTAACTGAATAAAAGCCAAATTAAATATCTTAAAGTTAATACTGAAAAGACATTCTCTGTAAAAGATGGCCTAATATTGAGATAAAAATGTCTTTGACACGTTAGGAAAACTTTGATCCCTTTTTTCCTTATTATGACTTCCTTCACATCTGAAGATATAGTGCAAGTTGAAAATGTATTATAAAATGACCTTCACAAATTTATAATAATGACTGTCTAGAACAGATTATGGTGTTATGGATTACTCAATGAATAATGATAGGTTTTAATGAAAAGAAATAGTGAAACTTGTTTGACCCTGCCACTTCTATATGTCCTTCCGGAGAGTCACAGTAATAGCTCAGTCCATTCATTCTCTATAATTTAAAAATTTCTGATTTTAGCATCTTTATAACTGCAAGGGGATTTAAAAAACTCTGGAAAATTTAATCTAGTTAATAAAATTAAGTTAAATGGTAAGGCAAAGCGGTAAAATTTCAGAGACAATATTTTAATTAGAACCTGGTTTATCTGTAATGCCAACCACACGTGGAAATGGAGAACCTGCCTATATATTATTCTAACAAAATCGTGTTACAAAAATCTTTACCAAAATAACTAAAATAATGACTGTCTAGAACAGATTATGGTGTTATGGATTACTCAATGAATAATGATAGGTTTTAATGAAAAGAAATAGTGAAACTTGTTTGACCCTGCCACTTCTATATGTCCTTCCGGAGAGTCACAGTAATAGCTCAGTCCATTCATTCTCTATAATTTAAAATTTTCTGATTTTAGCATCTTTATAACTGCAAGGGGATTAAAAAAACTCTGGAAAATTTAATCTAGTTAATAAAATTAAGTTAAATGGTAAGGCAAAGCGGTAAAATTTCAGAGACAATATTTTAATTAGAACCTGGTTTATCTGTAATGCCAACCACACGTGGAAATGGAGAACCTGCCTATATATTATTCTAACAAAATCGTGTTACAAAAATCTTTACCAAAATAACTAAAATAATAGTAGTTTTCCTAGAAAACATTTTTAGTGTTATTTAAACAGAGAGAAGCTAAAATAGCTAGACAAAATTCAATGTGTTTGGAAGAAATATGTTTGTAGGACTGAATAATCAATGCAAGTTTGTCAATTTACTAAAATATCAATTTGAATGAATTGAGTATAGTTTGAGATCATAGGATCATGTAGATTTTCCTACAGTCAAAGATATTAATGAATTTTTAAGTCGTAGCAAACATTTTTATTCACTACACTTATTTTACCAAAATAGAACTAAGTAAATCAAGATTGGCAAATTTCACATTAATACTTTTATACAGTGTTTTAAAAGTTAAAAACTGTCAGATACATTCCATGTGTATGATATGCCTGAACAAAAGTGCTAAAGTAGACTGACTTAGGTTAACTTTCCTTTCCGAAAAGAATTAATAATTTTTTGTTTGTTACAATAAAGACTGATTCATATTTTAGCTTTCAATGTCATATTGCCAATACCCAATTTTTATTGTCTCCTCTACTATAAAGCATGTCCTCTTCTTGTCAAGCTCAAAAGGGCACTGTGATGAACCTTGCATTGCATCAGCTCATGATCATTTTTCTGTCAACATCTATCACAATATCACAGAAAGAATGTCTTTCCTACAGTCACCTCAGTGAGACGATTATATAATCAGCACTTACTATGACTGAACATCACTGCTCAAAATTGCATTTATCAGAAAAATAAAAAAGATAGGTTTGCCTGTTCTGATTAATAATGTGCAATAAGATATATATGACAGGCAATTACTTTTTAAAAGAAGCTCTCATTTAAAAGCAAATTTGCTGAATTATCCAAAAGCATCAATAAATAGTGAGAGTAGAACAAATGTGGGTCAACTTCAAACCTGAATTTAAATGTTGCTTTATAGTTTCATAAAGCCAGTGGGATTTTTATGACTTCAGAGAAAAGGGATTTTTTTTTATAATTTCATGGGAAAATTGACAGAGCAAAATTAACTAGTTTATGAACCGCAAATAGACAAGATGAACAAACTCTGAGGGGTAGAAATACTTAAGAGATTATATTCTAAGAAAACTGAAAGACGAGTCTATGAAACATAGTCAACTTGCCAAGTGAATATTCTATGGCAGAGATGGAAAATCACTGTCATTCCGTCTCCACTGCTCATATTTTAGGTGACCTGAACATGCTGAGTCTTGACATTAGACTGTCCTGAGATCAATTTTGTGCTCTGCTGCTTTCTTACTAGTGCTGTGACACTGTGACTATAATTTACATTGCTCATGCTTTAGTTTTATCTTCTTCAAATGATGCAAGCTTGATGGGTGGATTAAGCTAATTTTACAAGTATATATCATCATGCCTCATGATTTCTAATTTTATGATAGTAATAATGGATATGAAAATGGTTTAAACAATAGTATTAATGAGGCTATTTTAGAATCTCTGGTCTCATGTCAAAGAACTCCCTTTGATCTTAAAGGTTTAGCGAATCATAAAAAAAAATAGAAACGCTTGCTGAGATTATTCTCGGTAGAGAGCTTCTTAAATGGCCTACTGGAAGCTGTTCCTTCAAGATTAGATTAAAAATGCCTCTTTCCTATGTGTAGAGAGCAATTTTTATTTTTATGCTTATGAAGAGTTTGTGTTTTTCACTTAAAAGTCAGAAATTTCAGTCTCAGAAAACAAAAAGACCAAAAACAACTAAAAGTTAAACAATTTCAATTAAAGTAAAAGGAGGTGATTTTGTCGTAATCACTAAAATCCAACTTGAAGTAACTCTGGAGTTGACTTCTTCAAAATAGGCAGTCGAGGCAGATACCATGAAAGAGAGACACATGAACACTATCAAGTCCTCCTTTTGGTTTTAGGTTTCTGTCTATATTTCTGTTTCACAATCTCATATTTTAAATTCCGTTTTCTCCATAGAATCGGAACCATGTTCACAAATGGCCATGAGATGAAATATTTTTAGCAATATTACTTAGGAAAAGCATCCATTTCCAGGATTAACACCCTTGAAGACAGTTTCTAACTGGCCTAGGTTGGATTATTTTGTCGGTTTTGGGACAATTAACAAGTCCAGATATTTGAAACAACAGAAATTTCCGAGTCTTAGATTATTTGCCTATCACTGTGAGTTATAGGAAATCTGTTTTTCATCCTCCAATAGAAGAACAGTTTTGTTGGAAAGAGACTCAATTCCCCTGAGTATAGGGCACTAAAACCAATGAGTGGGAGGAAATATGTCTTATAGTTACAGTGGGAATTCCCTTTTATGTTAAGCTTAGAAATTTGTTATTTAACCAATATGTAGCAAAAGACAATATGACTTATAAAAATGATGATCATGAAAAGGAATAATAGTGATTGTAATAAAGAGAACAACATGGGTTAAGATAAAAAAAGAAACAAGAGGGATATACTGATTTTTATGTCTCAGGTAGATTTCTATTTTTCTTTATATCTCTATGCATTTATATATAGAAAGTTTTAAAATTATCTAAATGACTTTCTTAATAGATTTATATCTGTAATGCATAAGTCATATTTATTTTTTCTAAAATAAACATTTAACAGTTTTGTAATACATTGCTTTAAAGAATGATTCTCTGTACATTTTTATTTGCCTAGTCAGATGACATGTTACATGAATGTTATTATTAGTTTGGGTGTGTAGCCGGGCATGGTGGCTCACGCCTGTAATCCCAGCACTTTGGGAGGCTTAGGCAGACGGGTCAGGAGGTGAGGAGTTCGAGACCAGCCTGACCAATATGGGTGTGTTCGGTCACAAATAACAGAAGACATTACGAACAGTGGCTTAGAAATGCCTGTAATCCCAGCACTTTGGGAGGCTGAGGTGGGCAGATCACCTAAGGTCAGGAGTTCGAGACCAGCCTGGCCAACATGGTGAAATGCTGTCTCTACTAAAAATACAAAAAAAATTAGCCCAGCATGGTGGCGGGTGCCTGTAATCCCAGCTACTCGGGAGGCTGAGGCAGGAGAATTGCTTGAACCCAGGAGGCAGAGATTGCAGTGAGCAGAGATTGTGCCATTGCACTCCAGCCTGGGGGACGAGAGTGAGACTTTGTCTTAAAAAAAAAAAGAAAAGAAAAGAAAAAAAAAGAGTGAGTATGTATCTTACACAACAAGAATCCACACTGGCATGGAAATTTATCTTTGTCAACAGGAACCTATGCCCCTTCCATTGTCCTCCTCTATCAGTTTAAGCTGGTGGCTTTCATCCCTATGGTCACAAGATGGCAGCCACACTTCCAGGTATCAAGTTTTCATTTCAAAAAAAAAAAAAAAAAAAAAAGAGAGAGAGAGAGAGAGAAGCAAAAAAAGGAAAAAAAAAAAAAAAGCAGAAAAAGAGCAAACAAGTTGTATTTCCTTTTATAAAAACTTTCCTGAAAGTCTGATCCAGCAACTTTTTAAAGTACATTGGCCAAAACTGCATCTTAATGGCATTCTCTGGCCCCAGGTTAACGTGAGAAGATAAATAATTTTAATTAACCTATTGATACCCAAGGAAAATTAGAGTTCTTATTAGCAGGGTAAGAGAGACTGGTAATTGGCTAGGCAACTACTTGCATTGACAGTCCATCATGACATAAACCTATCATCTATAGTTTACACCCCACAGAGGCATTAACAGACATCTGATGTTTCAGATGGAAACAGAATCAGAAATCATAGTAGCTATGGTCAGCTAAATCTTTTTAAAAACTACCAATTATCACAGACAATTTAAAGCTGATGCTGGAGAAGTTTTCAATTTTATATGTTCTACATGCCTTTTTATTTATTCCACATAACTAATTTATGATATAGGTATATCTCTTTTTATAGATAAGAAAGCCAGCTTTCATGGAGGTAAAATAATTTTCCCCAAGTGTCAAAGATGTTGGGGCCCAAAATTCAACCCAGATATTTTTAAATTGACATTTCTTTTTTCTATTCATTGTGCTTTTCTTACCGTTAATACATTTTTAAGGCTGAAATTTTTTTGCCTTTCATTTCTCCCTCAGGTGTACATTTATATTCACTTAAACTTTAAAAATAAGAAGTACAATTAAGGAAAGCTAAGTAAATAATTAAACAGATTGCTTAACTAATTAATAGGATACTTCTTTAGTGTACTAAATGTGACTGGTAAAGAAAACTTTAAAATCCTATCAACATATTCACGGCAATACCTTCAATAGTTGTAACTGTTTATAAAAATGGATGATTACTACTGTGATAGTTAGTAGTATACGTAAAGATCTTTGTTTAATTCTAAAAAAAGTTTTAGAATGAGGTAAAATCTATTGAAATAGTTATCGAAGGAAACTAAACCCAGAAGTTCTTGACGTAAATTAAAATTCAGTTTTACTCATGGTCCTACATGTGGCTACAACTATGAAAGTTCTATGGAAATCTAATAAACTGCTTTTCATCAAAGAAATAATAAAAAAGGGGGCCTTCGTGACACCATGAGAAAATTAGAAAAGACAAAAAATGTTTTATTTAAAAGTAAAACAATACAACTCTCACTCCACTTAGCACTCATTAAAATCCCTGTCCTTTACTAGATAATTTAAAAGCAAATTATCTACACATAATATTGATTATACATCACTGTCCTTAATATGTAGATGCAAATTAAACTTGATCCTCTCTGCTGATTAGGTTTGAGAAGAAATTAGTTGCCACATCAATGACCATATATGAAGAACCAGAAGTTTTGTGTTTTTTCTGCTCCAATAAAGATTCAAAATGCCACTTTAATTAGGGCTATCACCTGGTTATTTAGATGGTAGTCTACCTTCATTATTCAAGATCTATTTAGTTTCTTGGTAGCACTAATTTCTGAATTCTTTCCTTCTTGGCAATGCTGTTTATTTTTTAATATTTCATTTTTGAATAGTATTCATTCAGCCATAAACAAAGAAAATCCTGCCATTTGCAGTAACATGGATGAATCCACAGGGCATTATGGTAACTGAAATAAGCCAGACAGAGAAAGACAAATACAAATACCACATAATCTTACTTATATGTGAAATCTAAAATGGTGGAGCTCATAGAAGCAGAGAGTAGAATGGTGGTTATCAGGAGCTGAAGGAAGGGCTAAATGGAGAGACGTTGATCAAAGGATACAGACTTTCAGTTTTAACGTGAATAAGTTCTGGGGATCTAATGTACAGCAATGCTGCTTCTGATTAATATATTGGTTGGTGTAGAAAAGGTCAATTTTATGATTTTCTTCAAGACCCTTCACATCATAATTTCTTTTTTTTTTCTTCTTTCTTCCCATAGGTTTCAGGGTACTAGATTATCAAGTTTATAAACCCAAATGTTCTTCAGATTTAGAGATATGCATTTAATCTCTTCCTGATTTACAGTGAGATCATCAAAATAATTTTTCAGAACATTCTGCCCTTCATATATTCCACTGTAGTCCCCAGTTTTATAATTTCTTAGCATTGAAAGTTGGTTATCCTGGGCCCTCCATTTAATCTTCCCAGAGTTTCCAATATTTATAACATCAACCTCCCAGGTTCATACTTTTATATAATTGCTGCAATACCTTCCAGTTGCCATGCCCATAGCGTTTCCTAATACCATACCTAGCATCTGTATCCTGTCTCAATCAACTGCAACTTAGAGCCTTGATAATTTTAAAGTTGCTGCATGAAAAGTATTACCACCACCTCACTGTTACCAGGGATAGGGTCCTAATTGCCATACTCATAAATAATTTTGTTTGAATATTAATTTCATTTTTTTTGTTACAGGGATGAATTATATAATGGTGAAGTCTGAACTTTCAGTGTACCTGTCACCTGAATAGTGTACATTGTATCCAATAAGTAATTTTTCTTCCTTCATCTGCACCCACCTCCCCCCCATGCCTTGCCAATGTCCATTAT
Organism: Pan troglodytes; assembly: GCF_028858775.2. Lineage (NCBI taxonomy): Eukaryota > Metazoa > Chordata > Mammalia > Primates > Hominidae > Pan > Pan troglodytes. The sequence goes on from NC_072413.2 coordinate 39,422,771, forward strand.
ATCACTGTGTATAATAATCTAGCTTCAGATCTTATCCACAGCAGCTGCTTTCTAGAGTAATCCTGGCTTTAACTACCTTGGCCTTACTTTCTAAGTTAGTAGCATCTGAGGCCAAGGAGGCTTTCCTCCTACCTCATAGAGTTGTGTGTCCTGGAGAACAGAAAATGGGGAAGAAATGAAGTAAAACAGGAAAAAATAACACGGGAGTTTTAGCAAGCTGGTTTGTCAAGTATTAGGTTGGCGCAAAAGTAATTGCAGTTTTTCCAATTTTAATGGCAAACACCACAATTACTTTTGCACCAACCTGATACAACTAATTGCTAAAACATCAGGATCATCTTCCTTTAGACAATATAATGGATGCTTCTCAGGATAGTCTATTACAAGGAAGGAGGAAAATACTTTTTTATTTGCCAGGTTTCATTTCCCATTGATCAGTGGTTTGCTCCTTAGGACATTATTTTCCTTGCACATTCTGATTGGCACGTAGGCGACACCAGTAGGTTTCACAGCATTCCAGCATTTAATATCAGCAGGGAGTGGGAAGCAGTAAGCGTGTCTTACATTATGAGGTGAGTTCTTACTGGATTGTGCCTTCATATAGTTATTTGGGTCATATGCATATTTTTCGCTGCAGTCATTACCCAGGTCAGAACATGTGACCTAATGTTCTGGAGAGAGGTAAAATTAAAAGTACATGAAATGGAGCATAGGAGTTATGTGATACCAGAAAAGTTTACATTGAAGCATTCAGCTAAATAAAGAGAATGCTACCTCTCAGCTTCTAGGCTTGTTTTCCAGTTATAAAATTGGCATTTTTCAATTTTCATACAAAAAGTTAAAAAACAAATTTATCACAGTAAAGTATCAGATGCTTGGATGAAAAAAATAATATGATCTATCTGGCAAGGTATACAGATTATAGTGTCAATCAAGTGATTCCTTATCAAATTTATAATTTTTGGCTAAAAGTATATTGCTTATAAAATATAATTTCACAAAATTTGCAATTTTTTTTGTGTGAACTGTGAGTGAATTTTTAAAAGATTGATTTATTTCTTTAATAATCAACAGAGGCTGGGCTCAGTGGCCCATGCCTGTAACCCCAACACTTTGGGAGGCCAAGGTGGGTGGATAACGAGGTCAGGAGTTTGAGACCAGCCTGGCCACTGTGGTGAAACCCCGTCTCTACTAAAAATACAAAAATTATCTGGGTGCGGTGGTGCGTGCCTGTAGTCCCAGCTGCCTGGGAGGCTGAGGCAGGATAATCGCTTGAATCCAAAAGTCAGAGGTTTCAGTGAGCCGAGATCCAGCCATTGCACTCCAGCCTGGGAGACAGAGCGAGACTCCGTCTCAAAAAATAAATAAATAAATAAAAATAATAATAATCAACTTAGCATTCTCAAAGAGACTTGCCACAGCATTAAAGTTATTTCATAAACTGGTATTTTTATTGTTATGTGGCTTTCATATGACGTGTGTGTGTGTGTGTGTGTGTGTGTGTGTGTGTGTGTCTCCATGGTCTATCAACCTTATCAGGTGATTTTGATCTTTATAATTTCATTTAGTTGGTATAATTTCTTTCTTCAGTGTTCTCATTTTTTTCCATTACTTTCAAAAATATAATTCTTCTTCCTTTGTTTTGTTTTTATTTTTCACTTGACCTATTCATCTTTGCTTTTCAGGCACTTTAGAGATGCTGTTATGCTCTGCTAGTCATTTTTGTTTTAGCCATATTCTTATTTCTCTTTTAAAATAAAAAACCAAGATGCTGTGAGGCCAGGCATGGTGCCTCACGACTGTAATCCCAGCACTTTGAGATGCCGAGGTAGGTGGATTACCTGAGGTAGGAGTTCAAGTGATGGTGGCACACGTCTGTAGTCCCAGCTACTCAGGAGGCTGAGGAGTGCAGGAGAAGCATTTGAACCTGGGGTGTGGGGGTTGCAGTAAGCCAAGATTATGCCACTGCACTCCAGCTTGGGCAACAGAGCAAGACTCTGTCTCCAAAATAATAATAGTATAATAATAAACCAAGATGTAGCGTTTCACAATATAATATTTATTGGGTCTGTATGTTGATCCTCCAAAATGTCTACATTAAAGTTAAGCATGTTGTTTTTAGAGTAAGTCTTCAGTAGGAATTTTGGGTTGTTACGTATCTTTAGAGAAAGTTATGCTCAAGGATGTAAGGGTTTGTTCATTTATTTAGGATTTGGTTCCCATCACAACTGACATTTGAAAGTAGATAGTCTATTTAAATATGTCTATATGAGAAAACTTTTAGTATTTATTCTGGTATTAATCATCTTATTTCTTTAAAAATATTGAGATAAATGGAGTATAATTCTAGCCATCAATATGTATTTTCCACACATCTTTAATGTTATTGTACTGCCCTTTTTGAACCAATTCTGCAAATATTATTTCATACCAAATAATGTTTTATGACCTTTCTTTTAATGTAAGATCCCATAATAAAGCCATATTTCTTGATACGGAAATGGTGTTTTACATTTTAATACTTTCTAATAATCATTTCAGAGGAACAATAGGGAATGATTTTTATGTCAAGAAAAAAGTCAATTCTAAGAGAAATATTTATATTAGGTTACCATAGATTCAACATGTATCAATTTCCTTCTTTCATCCACTCATTTTAAAAATATTACTTGAATGTTAGTCATGTTTGGTCCATGTTGGTACATTAGCAACATGGAAACTGAACAAAACATTCCCAAAGACATGCATACAGATCTCACCCTGCTACTTCCAAGAACCTCCTTTATCTTTGAATATAAACCTACCCAATACATTTGTGGTTGCAGTACACTTTCTTCACAGGTTTTATGTTTCTTTAAGCTATCATTTATATCTCTGTAATCTATCATTCAGTTTCACCTGCATTTGTTAATGTATGCATCTACTTAGAGAGTTCCAAAGGAGTAAAGCTGATTTTAGCTAGGTATGATAAACAATTCTGCCCTAGTAATTTTAGAAACAGAGTCTTTTGCTGAAAAATATGCACCCAAATTTAAATGGTTAACTGATGAGATTCACAGAGAAACAGCAAACACTAGTGAATTCTCAGCAAATGCCAGTTTCAAAATCGATGCTCTGACTGGCATGTAGAAGTCTTTGTATGTATAATAAGTATAGCTATCTGCACTCTGTTATTCTGTAGAGATTTTCTGTTTGGGTCATGAGGAATGTAACTACTGGCTCTTTCTATTTGTATGTGAGATTTTGTTGTTGCCATTGTTTTGTCGTCTTCTTACAGAAGCAGTAAGGGAGAGGATAAAGAAACACTGAAAATGGTGGAGCATTCAGTCCTCCTCTTTCCAAACCCAACCAGCCTATTTGTTTGTATCACTAAAAGAGAAAAGTTAGAAGAAAACATCTGAAAAAGTTTGCTGATCTGCCAGATGTCAAGGTGGTTAATTAGAGCAGTGAAGTAAAGTAAAAGTAACAATCAAATTTTTATTCATTTACTGTGATGGTGGAGGCAAGAGGCAAATAAAAATATGTGTCATGTTTCGTTTAGGAATGATATCAGGCACGGATCACTCAGAGGACATGCAGTTCAGGCGTGAGAAATATCTCACTGTGGAGGAGCCCTGAACAAAATCCTTTTGCAGTTTTTTGGATCTGGGTGGCTGAGGATCCTGAGAAGGGGAGACTTAGGACTGGAAATACACTGAGTTAGTGTGACAGACAGTATCTCAGTCAAATGCCCCCAGTAAGAAAGTGTAGGCAAAGTTGCCTGAAAAATGCCTCCGTGGAGGTGTCCATGTGAAAAAAACAAAAGCCTCAGGGTGAGGTTCTTGAGGTAGGAATGGCCTATATATAGTATGAGCATGTCTGGCTTGAGGTGGGCAGGTAGCTTAAGTCTTTGACTGCAATTCTCTCCAGAGAGTGCAGTGCACTGGCTGCGCACCAAGCCTGGTGTGAGGATGGCAGCTGTCCCTCATGAGGCTTTCCAGTTAAGGTCTTTTTAATTACCTATAGTCAGACCTGAAAGATCACACACAGGCTTTTGACCTGGAGCCAGACTGCTAAAAGTTCTGGTCATCAAAATGTATGATAATTATACCTTAGGTTCCAGGAGACCAAGTAAATTGTAGATAATTTAATCTGGCAAGCTATAAAATGAAGGCCTCAAGCTAGTCATTTGAGAAGCACCCAAAAGAACATTATTATTAGTAAGAGAACCACAAGAGGTGTGATTGGTGCAGAAGATTGCTGTAGGAAGCACTCAAGCAGCAGCTCAAGGAGTTGGGTGAAAATGTTTTGCAGACGTGTAAGATTCTGGAGACTCTACAACAACTTTCCACTAGTAGTTGCTGCACTTCAGGCCACAAGCCACTTTGTGATAGTACGTTTCTCAACTAATTATTGGAGGATGTGAGGAGATCATTCTCATCTTATGGAACAGTTTCTGCCTAGATAAATTACCTAAAATGTATACTTACCTTAAAGACAAGTATGAGTAAACTGACCAAAATCACTTCCTTTCATTTGTCTTCTCAATGAAGCGATAAAATCTTGGGATGTAAGGCATTCACCTTGGCAGATATCTTTCCCAATTTTTGGTGTGGCAGAAGAAGCAGTGACATCTTATCAAACTTCCTGCCTTAGTCACAGGTATCAGGGATGCTTAACAAACCCAGATCAACAGATGGAGTTGAATACATTGAGAAAACTCATTCTCAAAGTTGGCAAAAGGGCATAAGTTGCAGAATTTGCCCTCAAGGATTTCCACCTCACCGTATGGGGTTAGAAAAAATCAAAACTGTTTCAAAAGAAGTATAATACTCTAGACATGCTTTGAAATTCTAGAAAATGCCTGAATTTTTTTCTGGTCAAGATAGGCGATATGAATATCTATTAGTCAAGAAAACCTAGAAGATATACTGAGGTAGTAAACAACAACAAAATCATTGGTAGTTATACAGTAAAAGCTTGTTTTTAGTTTCTATAAAGTTGTCTGAGGCACTAAGCAGCTTTCCAGGGAAAGCATTCTTTTTGCAGCAACTCAGTCATCCAGGCTAATGAAGTTTCCACTACTTTATAGGTGCTCCATCTGAAGTTTGCAGTCTCCTCAGTCCACCTGGAAGAGAAAGGCAGTGCTAGGTGGTCTCTCACCAGTAATCAAAGGCTTTGGCCCTGAATGACACATTATTTCCATTCAGAAATCTCTGCCAATTCTAGTCAGGTGGCTTCATTTAACTGCAATGAAAAGTCATGGGTGAACAGTGAAAGTGTCTAATGCCCAGTATCAAGCTGTGAGGTATTGTAAATGTGACCTAATTTGTACTCAGAGTGGTAGAGCTTGGAAATACTAATAGCAGGTATTCCCTCCACATTAAAAAGATTGGGAGGGGGGATGATTCAACTGCCCTCAAGGTTCTTTCTCCACCAAATGGTTTATTTCTCCTGTTCACACACATTAATATTCCTTACAATTTAGGTCTATGACATTAATAATCTTGATTTGATGTTCACTGCCCTGAATCATTAATCAAGGAGAAATAAATATATATTTATGTCTATACCTAACTTAGCTCTAGTGGACTCTTTCATAAAAATCAGAATTAGATTCTGGATGTTAACTACCCTTCCTAACAAATATAAACCTTTTTTGTGATGTTAAAATTTTTTGGTTTTCATAATTATTACTGTAACCACCAGTAAGCCAAGACCTTTTTTTTTTTTTTTTTTTTTGAGATGGAGTCTCGCTGTGTCACCCAGGCTGGAGTTCAGTGGCGTGATCTCAGCTCACTGCAAGCTCCGCCTCCAGGGTTGACACCATTCTCCTGCGTCAGCCTCCCAAGTAGCTGGGACTATAGGCACCCGCCACCATGCCTGGCTATTTTTTTTTTTGTATTTTTAGTAGAGACGGGGTTTTACCGTGTTAGCCAGGATGGGCCAAGACCATTTTATATGGAAAATTTCAACCATTAATCAGCTTTTTTTTTTTGCTTAAGTGAAAATTAAGATGCTTTAGACTGTTGGAAAAAATTATGGTTCACTTAAAAATACCTGTAGTCAAGACCTTTAAAAATGGTGTATGTGTTAACTTAAATTGTTTTTTGATAGACCATAATTCCCCCATCCTTTTTGAGGGGAAAACTTTTATGGAAGTTGTTACTGCACAGCTGTTATTTCCTCTCACTAATAATTAGCTCATTGTAAAGTTCAATCTGCTGATACTTTAAGCCAGCTATTTTACTAGGTTAGTTACATAATGCCAAAATCATCATGTAACTTATTTATTCATGTTTATTTTTGAAGGTAGTGTGAGATATGTTTTGCCTGCTATCAGTACAATTTATTTTTATCTTTAATGACTGGTATTTACCCGCATGTTTCCTCACCCTAACTCTTGTTCTTATGTTATATCACACTTATTCAGTACTTCCTAGCTTTCTGTTAGTTGTGTGCTTGTAAGTATTAAATGCCTTTTTTATACCTTAGCTCATTCTCCTCTATTAATATGGTGTACAACCTTGCCTATAGGCAACACTAGGCATTTGAGAGAGGTGGCTGGGCAGGACAGAATAAAAAGCGTACAGTTCATGCAGGTGCAAAAATGGCTGAGGACATGACTGGACATTAGGACACAGGTAAAGGTCATTTCACCAGGCAGTAAGAGAGGCAATGATGCACTATTCACGTTTCATCTTTATCTCTAATGTTCCAGTCTTCCTCTGACTGTGATTGTATTTTCTCCCCATCACAGACATGCAAATATAGCAGTGATGTTTTATCAAAAGTGACAAATAGCTAAGGATATTAAGTATGCTACAGAATGGGTATGGGTATGTATAGGACATGTGCATATACATTCTAACACACCATGGCCAGACATACACATATTAGACACATAAACAGATGCACATACACATATACCAAACTCACACCACACATGTAGCATCCTTTCTTTGTTGTGTATTTGTTTAAAAGTAAAATTGTGTTGTTTTCTTAATAACACATAAATAATTTAATTTATATGTTTATATAGTCTTACGTATGTTTTTATTTTTTAATTTTTTAAATATTCTCTTTGAAGTATTCCGAGTTCAATATTTGTATATAAGATTATATAAAGAAAAAGTTTCTTCCCTTTTCCATACACATTCCTTTTATATCTCTATATACATTCCTTTTATATCTCTAAGAATATAAGAAAAGGATATACATTCCTTTTATATCTCTAAGAAAAGCTGCTAATTATTTCTAATGTTGTTAAAAGTATTACTGTAAAATAATAAATCATGAAATTGGCTCCTAACTTCATAAATGACTTTTACTATAATATACTTCAGTATTAGAATGTATTATAAAAATAACATTTGGGTAATAAGAGATAATTATTTCAAATATTAAGTTAAAAATATTAACTAATACTAGATATTTGTTTTTCTAGATTTATGGAAATATCACCGTAAAAATGTAATTATAGACTTATGAATATAGACATCTTTAACATCTCTTAGTCTGAGGAAATTTATTGAAATCATAGTTTATCTCTACCACTTGACAAAGGGTCAAAAAATATTAAGGAAGAAATAGAAAAATAAAAAAATTATGAGAATCATGATCACTGAACCAATTACATATTTTGCCCCTCTTAATAATTATCCCCTTTCTTCTCTCAAGTCAAGGTAGAGAAATTGAGAGAAATACGGATGGTCAAAGAAAGAGAGAGTGAAGAAAGAAAGAGGGCATGAAAAAGTCTGCAGGAAATAGGGGACATGACAAATGTAATTTTTTAAAGGAAAATATCAAAAATTTAGACTAAATTAGAGGGTAAAGGGGCCTATATTTAAACTACTGTGTCACAAAGTATTCTCTCACAAAACTGAATACTTAAGATTACAAAAGGCTATTAACTGCCACAGCAGCTACGCTGCCACAGATATCCATGTTGGACACATGCACATACATATACACGCACAAATCCCTCCAAGTATAAGTAAACAAGCAAAGGAATGTGATAGGCATGGCAAAGGGGAACGTGGGAGAATAACTTAGAACTATTTTTCAATATTTTTCTAAGGCCATTTAATGACTGTGATTCAGGTTCTCTTCTTCTACTGTGAAAAATAACTCTTGCTTCACAGTGTGCACAACACCCTTAACATGTATATTTCTACATAAAGAATAGAAATCCTACTTTTATATTCTTGAGGGAGTATTCTTCCCTCCAATGCCATACAAGAGGGCATATCAGAATAGCACAATTAATCCTGATGTTCAAAGAGGTGAGGTGTCTATGATAATCCATTTCCTGGAGCTCACAGCAACCCCAAATATTATTGAATTAGACGGTAGAGAGAAAATGTCTGTGTTGTATAGTCTTGAAATCATTTCTCTAAATGTGTCATAATATACTGATGGACCATAAATCTTCTATTCTTACCATATAGAATTTTAAGGACAGTAGCTCCAACAATTTTGTTATTTTGGTTGCTTTGATTGTTTCCTCTTTATTTTTGGTTAATTTTCCATTTTTTGTACCATGTCCTTTGCTTTGAAGATGAAGCCTTCCAATACAAAAGCTGTAGATGTCTGTAGTGGGGAATGTTGCACTAGCAGAAAAGTAAACAGTAAAAGCAGGGAACAAGAGAAATTCCTGAATTTTGAGATAAATAATGAGAACTCTGAGAAATGGAAGCATATCAGTCATGCTAACACCATATTAAATGAATTTAGGTCTCCTTTTCATAATGTAAATGCAAAGAAATTAGAGAGGAAGAGCAGATCACTTGGATAAAATTGCTGACTGAACAACACTTCTCAAGCACCTGGCTTACTTATAGAGTTCGTTACGCATCTCAGAATTGGAGGAACAGTAGATTATGACAATTGCATGGCAGTAGAGCAAATTCTCCTTCCAATTCACAATAAATGTATAAATTCACAATAAACTTCTAGCACTGTAAGAATAGTATAAAAAGTAAAAACAAACAAACCCTCACATAGTCATTCAGTAACCATTCAACATTCTCACTGTACCCATTCAACATTCTATAATAGAAGAGAATTCTGTCTCAAGGTACACTTATCTTAGCATGACAGCTTAATTGTGTTGGATTGATTTATATATTAAAGAAAATAAATTCTAGTTTTATGGCGATGTTTTGTAGTTTTTTGCCTTGAAAATCTAGAACGATAAAGGGATTCAAGGAAAAGCAAGCACTTAAAAAGGTACTCATAGGGCACAAAAATGTAGTAGAGACCTAGATAATTGGTTGTCAGTAAAGATGGATGTGCTCAACAAATTTTAGGGGTGATGATAGTGGTGATGATGTTTGTTCAAACTGGTTACTATTCTCTGCTATAATTTTCTTCCATTATAGCAAATATTATATGAAAATTTTGTACTATGTATCACATATTTAATGATCACTTGGAAGATGTCATACACTCCTTATTCTCACTCAAATAAAGGGTACAAGACAGCACAAGAGAATCCAAAGTCATTGATAAATGAACCTGAGGCAAACTTTCAGAATAAGATGTGATAGGCGACAAACAAAAAGTGTAAACACTTACAAAGTAAGAATATCTGAATTCTATGAACCATTAGGGAAAACCTGGGCTTTGATCAAGAACATGGGTTGGAAGCTCATGCTATTTGATATACACACTTTAAAAGAAAGGGGGATAGGAAACTGCAAGGGAGTAGGGTATATGGGTAATAACTGTTTGTCCTCTTGTGAGAGACGCTATATACCATGCACCAAAATCGATCTCCTATCCCTGGGCATAAAGCTAGAAATTTAGCAGCCTCATTTGCAGTTAAGTACAGCTGTGTGGAATTCTTTCCCACACAGTGGAACTGAAATGTGACTAGTAGTGATGTAGCCCAATATTTGGCTGATTGAAACCAAACACATTTCTTCTTCATCTCATTCCCCTTCCACTAGCTTCAGGCAAATAATTGTCTTTTCCTAATAGAGGCATACCACAAAATGGAAGAAACTTGAATTCCTAGATCACTACATGAAGGAGAGCCATGTCTTTATCTTGACCACCCAACTAAGACTGTGGCAATAAACAAGAATTACGCTATTGTATTATGCTTGTGAAATACTGGGATTTATCTCTTTCTAGAGTCCAATCTCTCCTAACTAATGTCTGCCATCTTGTTGGGACCTCAAGGAAGGAGAATGTTTTTGAGAATACAAGTATCCAAAATATAGGAGGCCACTTTGATTTTGTGGTTTTGATAAATTTTTTAGAATCTTGTATATTCATGAGTCTCTTCATTAATTCCAAAATAAATAAAGAAAATAAGCCTAGCACCCTCTTGAAGCTGAAGGTAAAGCTTCTACTAAAAAGATGTTGCAATAAAACTAGACAGAATAATAAACATATAAATACACGACATGCGATAAGGCCTATGACAGAAAAAGTAAACCTAAGGGAAGATAAAGATGTAAACAAGGGAGAGGTGTTATTACAGATGAGTCTGGAGGCCTTGGAAAAAGGGGGCATTCCAGATAGTGACTGAAAAAAGTATGAAGGTCAAACAAATAAGCAAAAGAAAGCAATATACTTTCCAGAAACTGAGAGTAGTTAAATAATTTCAAGAATCGTGTATAATGAGGTTATACAGTGACCCATCAGGGTTATTATGTGAGACAGGAATTATATAACATGGTTCAGAATCTGGACTTTATCTTGCAGGCTGTGAGAGGCATTGGAGAATTTTTAGCAAAGAAGTGATGTCATTGCATTTTCTGCTGAGGAAAGATTACTCTGGTAACCATAAGGAAGGTAGATTGGAGGAGGGATAAGACTGATGACAGGGAATGCCAATTAGAAGGTTGATGTATTAATCTACATAAGAAATAATGAGGCCTGAACCATGTCATGGTGTGGGAATTAAAGAGAAGCACAGTTTGGAGAGGTGTTGAGGTATTTCCTCAGTAATTGGATATATAAGATTTGAATACCAGCAGCTTACTTTTTAGATTCTATCTTATTTACTTGCCACCCAATCTTCCCTGAACCATTCCTCGGTAAAAAACATACCTGAGATGTAATGTCATTTGGTGGTCAAGCGAACTTCTGCTGGTTTCAAACACTAGATGAAAAGAAATAACTGGACTCATTACGCTACTGTGTTAGTGTCCCAAAAGAAACTTGCAATTTTTATGTGGGAGCTACCATATTTCCTTCAAAAAAATTAAAATAAGGGGAGTAAAATTGCTCCAATTGCTCTGAGAGTTAAAACATAGAATTATCATAAAACTGGTAAGGCAAAGTTACCTTGAAAAGACAGAAGGGTCTCAAAACATCAAGATTCTACTGAAACCAGACAACTATGTTCTGTATACCTTTGGTAACAAAATATGTGTTATTTAGTTCTAAAATCAGATGTATGGGGCTGGTAAATTTGAATCTAAATCTAAGCAGGCAACCCATTCTCAACTTAACAGTTTAAGATGTTTTATCTGTGGTTATATCTAGGTTTAGTTTAAGAGGGGTTGTTTTTGTTTGTTGCTTAGTCTTCAGAATTTTTCATCCGAGTCATCCCCAAAACCATAAAATCTAATTAAAATCAGTGATCTTGCCATATATATTTCAGCCTAAAGATAGTCTCATAGATTCCAGCTATCCTCTAAGCACTGCTTCCTTGAAGTCCTTTCTTTACAGAAATATAGAGTAGCTACATTTATTCAGCTAACGATGATTACGGCCAGAACCCTTTATCTTAGGAAGTTCAATAAGATGATGACATTCACGAGACCCCTGAGAACACAGCCAGCTTGTCTTTTCTTGCTGGTTACCCTATGGTTAACTTCTTATATTGTTAAGGTGCTATTATTACTATGACTTCATCATGCTTTCTCCCTGCACTGCATCCTAGACAAACTGCAAAGTAAAGGCAATACTTTAGAAGTAAATTTATCAAGAGCAGAGCTAAATTCCCAAAGGAAAGCATAAATGACCCCTGCCGTGACGCGAATCCCAGGCTCCTGAGGTGAAAATGGCCCTGCTTTACTCAAAATGTAGAAAGAAAATGCATATAAATAATTCTGATTCTTACACAATTAGGACGTGATTCCCTTATTAATCTAATATCGTGTTCATTTTTTAAAATGCCTTAAATTACCATATAGAAATAGGAAAGTATAAGAAAAAATATAGCTCAATAATATATTGAGAAACAAATATAGCTCAGTACTAACTGGTAGGAAATTCATAATTCTTAATATAGCAAAGACTATATTAAACACAAGGGTGGAAATAACACGTTAAATAGTTGCAGAATGAAACTGTAAATAGTTCTATGAAGAAGATTGTAAAGCCATTCACTCCACAAGGACGTTTCAGACAACAACAGACAGCATATACAATGTTGGTACCATAAGATTATAATATCATATTTTTATTGTACCCTTTTAATGGCAGATATGTTTAGATATAGAAGTACTGACCATTGTATTACAATTGCCTATAGTATTTAGTAGTAATATGCTGTACAGGTTTGTAGCCTAGGAGCAACAAGCAATACTATATAGCCTAGGTGGGTAGTAGGCACTACCATCTAGGTTTGTGTAAGTACTCTATGAAGTTTGTACAACAATGAAATTGCCTAATGCATTTCTCACAATGTATCCCATCTTTAAGCAACAAATAATTGTGTTAATTACAGTCATTGTAATAAGTGGCTATTGTAATAAGTTACCACAAACTTCATGATTTAAACACCATTAATTTATCACTGTATACTTTTGTAAATCAGAAGTACAAAATGTGTTTCAGTAAGTGTCAGCAGGGCTGTGTTCCTTGTTGGGACTCTAGGGAAGAATTGGTGTCCTCAGCTTTTCCAGCTTCTAGGTCAGTGGTCCCCAGTCTTTGGGCACCAGGGACCAATTTTGTAAAAGACAGTTTTTCCATGAGATGGGGTGGTTGGGGGATGGTTTGGGGATGAAACTGTTTCATCTCAGATTGTCATGCATTAGTTAGATTCCCATAAGGAACATGCAACCTAGATCCCTCACATGCGCAGTTCACAATAGTGTTCCAGCTTCTATGAGAATCTAATGCCGCTGCTGATCCGGCAGGAGGCAGAGTTCAGGCAGTAACTAGAGGTTACAAACATGTCCCAAAAGACTGTATCACACCAAATTCAGTATAAAATGAGATGGGAAATTTGGGAAAAGTACTCTACCTTTAACATTATTAAATGTAGTTATACATACAAGGATATATTTTGTGTGGAATTTGGAGATATTCCAATATCTGCACTCCAGTGCACCAGCAAACAAGAAAACTAATTTGATACGTGATATCAGCAGTCAGTCCAGATAAATACTGGCCTCTGTCCCTGGAAATTTCTTAAGATAGCCTTTCTCAATATTGCTTTTTCTTGTATTTCTTTTTTTAAGCTTCATGAGATAATTCTTCTCTATATAAAATACTGAAAGATAATCTCTAAAGTTTTGTCTTGACTGAGGTAGATTAGCAAAACTATGTAAGTTTAGGCAAGTTATTTTTATCTGGGCTTGCAAAAATCACATAATCAAATTGGTGAAAACAACTGATTTATTGAATTCAAATAGAAACATGAAGTTCTGAAAAAAAAATCCAGATTGAAAAGTTAAGAATCATATATTCAATAAATGGGCTCAGTGGTAATCATCATAATTGTTAACAAATATTCTCTTTTTTTTGACCACCAGTTATGTCTTTGACAATCATTTCCCATATGTGACTATCAACCACTGGAGTTTTTTTTTTTTGTTTTTACATGATGTATTTGAATTGGTACAAATTGAGCATTTCTGTTTAAAAAATAGCCAGAAAAGTATCAGAGTGAGTCCGTGTTCCCTACTTATTATATAACAACCAACAGGAAAAGAAACAAATACTATTTAGAGAGTACTTACACTTGCTAGGTTCTGGGCTAACAGTTTTAAATGCATGATTTATTTAATCTTCATAGCAGATGTATAAGTATAATTGCAATAATTTTGCATTTACAGTTGAGGAAATTGAGGTTTAAAGAAGTGAAATAAGTTTTCTAGGTTTGCCCAATTGGTTAGCTGAAAATATTTTCTTTAGTATATTGACATATTTTTCTAAAGGCCCATAGAAGAAGTAAATACATTAAATATCACTGTAACTATATTAAGTAGTAACCAACTTCATTTTCATGTTTTGTTCCACTTTCTGAATTTGAGAGGTCTTCTTACATAAAACAAAGATTAATCAACATGTATGCTACACTATAATCATTTAAATTCAATTTTCCCTATCAGTTTTAATTTTTAAAACCTGATTTGAAAGTTGATTTACTTTGAAAATACATACACACATATGCATATAGTTTATATATTATGAAATCTAGGATATCTCATCACAGATATGATTTGATGTCAACTTAGATAATAAAGCATAATACTAATCAAATATCTTATTATTGTGCCTTGCTGACTAAAACCAATCTACCAATCTATTCAGGTATTCTAAGTACATTTTTGGAAAATGTACCTTTTTGGTACATTTTATTTGAATGGCTTTTTTATCTCTTTGTTTTGTATTATACTGGAGGGAAAAATTTCAGTGTCAGCTGCATTATTCTTATTATGAACTTTCAACAGATTTTTTACATTTGAAAATTTTCAATAATAAAATAACAATTATCATTATATTTCTGTTCTCCAAAATAGTTTTTATTTTATTCTAATGCTTTTTAAAAGACTCTGCTATAGGTGAGAGCTTGTTTCTTCAACAAAGAACAATCTCGGAACCTCATGGAAAATAATTTGACACAGTACTTTAAACTATTGACATTTCAAAAAAGAGATTCCTGGGCACAGTCTTTGAGCAGACTTTACTTAGATGACATGACATTCAGAACACACCCGTATGTTAAGTCAGGATTTCCAGATTTTTAAAAAAATTCAGACAGCAGGCAGTTTCATGCCATTGCTAATCAAAGATCAAGAGGAATATGAACTAATTACATGGGACTAAATGAACTGATCAGGGAAATTTTACTGTAATTTCTTTGAAATTTTTTGATGTGGTTTTAGTGTTGTCTTTTCCAGGTATTTAAGGAAGTCCTTTCTGTTTCTTCTTAAGCTATTCTTTAATTTACAAAAATTTAGTAGATTCTGCTTTTATGAACTATGATGAAACATTTTAAAACTAAATTTGATTCTCGTTGATTCCCCCCCAATTATGAAAAGACACTTCTCAAAAGAAGACATTTATGCAGCAAACGGACACATGAAAAAATGCTCATCATCATTGGCCATCAGAGAAATGCAA
Source organism: Pan troglodytes (assembly GCF_028858775.2). Lineage (NCBI taxonomy): Eukaryota > Metazoa > Chordata > Mammalia > Primates > Hominidae > Pan > Pan troglodytes. Next base: position 39,438,065 of record NC_072413.2, read on the forward strand.
ATCAAAACCACAATGAGATATCATCTCACACCAGTTAGAATGGCGATCATTAAAAAGTTAGGAAACAACAGGTGCTGAAGAGGATGTGGAGAAATAGGAACACTTGTACACAGTTGGTGGGACTGTAAACTAGTTCAACCATTGTGGAAGACAGTGTGGCGATTCCTCAGGGATCTAGAACTAGAAATATCATTTGACCCAGCCATCCCATTACTGGGTATATACCCAAGGAATATAAATCATGCTGCTATAAAGACACATGCATAAGTATGTTTATTGTGGCACTACTCAAAATAGCAAAGACTTGGAACCAACCCAAATGTCCAACAATGATAGACTGGATTAAGAAAATGTGGCACATATACACCGTGGAATACTATGCAGCCATAAAAAATGATGAGTTCCTGTCCTTTGTAGGGACATGGATGAAGCTGGAAACCATCATTCTCAGCAAACTATCACGAGGACAAAAAACCAAACACTGCATGTTCTCACTCATAGGTGGGAACTGAACAGTGAGAACACTTGGACACAGGAAGGGGAACATCACACACCAGGGCCTGTTGTGGGGTGGGGGCAGGGGGGAGGGATAGCATTAGGAGATATACCTAATGTAAATGATGAGTTAATGGGTGCAGCACAACAACATGGCACATGTATACATATGTAACAAACCTGCACGTTGTGCACATGTCCCCTAGAACTTAAAGTATAATAAAAATATATATATATAAAATCCCTAAGCAGTTTTTTCTTTTCATGCAATATTGTTATTAATATAGTTTCAGTAAGAATCTGTTTTCATTTCTCTAGAATATAATTTGATACACTATACAAGATAGGCTTGACCTGGCGTGCCATATTTGTAAATGATGCTCCTTTAATCAGGTATGATAAGCCACTTTTAAGTTACTTGGTTGACTTAACTTATAGACTCCAGAAGAGACTAATTTCCCCAAATGTATAAGCAGTTGAAATGTTGTGCAGAGTCCTGGGCTTAGTTTCATAGTCTCTGGATATCAAATAATACAGACTTTTAAAAGTCTTACCTGAGATTCCAAAAGAAAATTTCCAGACAGGAGTTAGTTTTGTGATCTTGGTGAAGGTTCAATACCATATGGCTCTAGATTTTTCAAAGCAAATTGAAGAAGGCTTCATATAGTAAAGTAATACTCTTTCTACACTTATAAAATTAATCAGGCCAAGCCCAATGTGAAACACCTCCTTTTGTGATTGAGTTGTATTTCTATAGAATTATTATAATCACAAGGTGGGGACAGGCGGGTTATGAAAGACTTTGAAATGTATAAAATAAGACTAATGTAATCTGTACAGTGTCCAGCTTACTTTTTCAACTCTTTATTTTATTGTCTTAAGCTATTTTAAAACTCTATATAGCAAATGAATAGTAATACCAATTATTCTTGATTATAGAGATTCAAATTAATTGCATCCTGTGGAATGTAACTGATTATTTTCCTGTAAGTATTTGTTTTGCATCTATCTGTAAGTGCATTTTAGAGTTCCTTATTCCCAATATGTCTCTCCAATCTTTGAATTCTCCTTTGTACTACTTGAAAACTATTACCAGGTTCCTTCTTAATAAGTTTAATAAAATCTTTCACATGTGTTCAGTACATGTAAGTATTAGAATCATGATTATACACTAAATTGCTATTCTTTAACATAAATGACTCTAAATAAAGATTATAAATTAGAATTACTATATTTAAGATTTGATTAAGTTAACGATTCATTTGCTGCTATAGAACTTGTTTTGCTCAAACTTACAAACAATAAGCTCTTAAACTTGGAGTATGTATAAAGTAACTAATAAATAATGGTCAGTATTTCAAAAACAATCACTTTTTACAAAGCCAAGTCTTCAAGATCAGATGAATGTAGGCCTCTGTTGGGATGACATAATACTTACTGTCAAAGGAATTTACTCCTGAGTGGAGTAAAACAAAGCTGTAAATGCAGACAGGCAGCAGATAACACAATTTCTTTTTCTCTCTCTCTTTTTACCATAAGAGGCAGATCAGGCCAGAATGTCTGAAAGGGTAATTAGAAGATCATTCTACTCACTACAAAGCCTGAATTTCCCTGGAATTACTGCAAAGATGCTTAGAGGTTTCCAGAGCTAATTAAAAATGCTAAGAAGCAAATTAACACTTTCTCTCTAATAAACTGCAAACAGATAGTTAAGTCCCTTTAATAATGTTCCAAAGTCCCCCAAACAGCTGGAGCAAGCCCAAACAGATTGAAGTCAACAAAGCAGGCAATGTGAAATAAAGGCAACATGCCCAGGGTATTTGGATGGCCAAAGATGGAATGGGAAAAAAATTAAGGTACATCCTAACTGAGAGTGTGAAGGAGCTTGATGAGAATACACAGAAGTTAGTAAAAATAAAAGTTTAGTAACCACTTTCTTTCAGCATTTGTTCAGTACCATTTGCTGATTTCCATCACTATGGTTCTTTTCATTTTAAATATAGCTATTTATTTGTTATTTTCTCCATCTAAATCACATGTCTCGCTTTCTGTTGGTTTTCTAGCATGCAGCGAAGTGCAAAACCAGAATAGCTCTTTGATATTTTTTGATAAATAAATGGATGAGTAAGTAAAAGAATTAATGGATTGATGATATAACATGTGCAGGCAAAGCTTAGAAATGTTAAGAAAATACTTACAATTTCTATTGAAAATGAAATATTTTGGCTTGTGATAATTCATCCTTTGTTTGAAAATCACTTTTTTTATCTCCTTTTCAAGCTGTTATTTATTTCCCACCAAAGAGCCAGAGTCACTTTTTTTTTTTTTTTTTTTTTTTTTTTTTTGAGACGGAGTCTCGCTCTGTCGCCCAGGCTGGAGTGCAGTGGCGCGATCTCGGCTCACTGCAAGCTCCGCCTCCCGGGTTCACGCCATTCTCCTGCCTCAGCCTCCCGAGTAGCTGGGACTACAGGCGCCCGCTACCACGCCCGGCTAATTTTTTGTATTTTTAGTAGAGACGGGGTTTCACCATGTTAGCCAGGATGGTCTCGATCTCCTGACCTCGTGATCCGCCCGCCTCGGCCTCCCAAAGTGCTGGGATTACAGGCGTGAGCCACCGCGCCCGGCCCGGAGTCACTTTTTATAAATAATACAATAGATAGATCTTACCCTTCTGCCATCCAAAACTCCCCAAGTTTCCCCTAAAAGACAGTTTAGCCGACATCCAAACTCAACCCTCCACCCGAGTCCCTGATTCCCTGACGCATATTTTACCATGCTCCCTCTTACCCACTCACTTCCTAACTTTAGCCTCACCACTCATTCTGTGTCTCTGAGTCATGACAGTCCCTTTCTTGCCCCAAAGTCTTCCATTGTGCTCTTTCCTACTAATGGAATTATCTTCTTTTCCAAGTTTATTCAGAACTCTGATCAAGTATCAATTTCTTGGAAAGATCTTCCCTAAGAACTCTATCATTTTACTTTACTTTTTAAAACATTGATAGCACTAATTCATCACTTAAAATCATTTTATGTATTTATGTGTTTACTTGTTCACTTTCGACAAAAAAAACAAAAAAAACCTTTCAGTCTTTGTTCACATCTTTATTCCCACAGTAAAGACTGTGTCTAGAAAATAGTACATGTGCAATACATATTTGTTGAAATAATTAATGTTTAGATATAGGAGAATAAATTTAAATGTTGTAAGTAATGGTGTTTATAGAAAGATTCAACAATGTAAAGGTTAAATTAATTTTCAAGTTTCGAGATCCAAATAAGAATTAGCAACTAAGACTCTTCTTGACCAAATTAGAGTCAGGCTCTCCTTAGTGCTCTTTTTGAGGCCTTGACTTTGGGCTCTGTCCTTAGCCCACTTAGTCCAGTTTCAGCAAGAGTGCTAGGTCGATTTAGCAAAAATCCCTCACCCTTGATACTGACCAAATTCTAACACAGACCCTAGTATTTATGGCTACTTGGTATAGGACAGGCTGGTATCATTTGTGGGGAAATATATATATACATATATATATATATGATATCATGTTTTCAAAAGTTAATTTTCCTTAGGTAAAAAAAAACAAGTCTAGATTGCTACCTCCTACACACAACAAATATCAGTTGGGTCAAAAACCTAAATGTGAAAAACAAGATGTTGTAAAAAATTAAAAATATATATATTTGGAGAACAACTTTATGACCCTGAGGTAGAGAAGTCTTTCCTAATAAAGAAAACACACACACACACACACACACACACACACACACACACACACACCATAATGGAGGCAATAGATAAATTCAGCTACAACAAAATTAAAAACCTTTGTAAAGAAAAGACTATAAAAATGTCAACAGATAAGCAACAGTATAAAAAATATATTAGCAACCCTTAGCAATGAGATCAATTTTCAGGATGCCTACATATCAATAAAGAAAAGAAAAAAAAAAGTAACAATAAACCCAGTGGGGAAAAATGGTAAAGAATGTGCACAGGAGATTCATAAGAGAGGACATGATGATAGAAAATAATAACACCTGATTTTAAATAAATATATTTCTAGGCAAAGTCATAATTATCAATTATTCTTCAGGTTGCTTAACTGTATTTTTATCACTCAAAGAATAGCAGACTCCACCCCCACACCCAGCCAAAGTGCTCACTGTAGCAGGAGAGTGCCTTGTCTTTCAACCTGTGTCCTCCAGATCCTTTCTCAATGGCTATGGCTCAGGCCCACAGGATAATTAGCTGACGGTTTAAGTTCAACTTTGTGGGTTAATTAGCTGATTGTTGAAATTACTTACTGACTTTTACTTCAACTAAAATTATCACAGGTATGTGTTATGTGTGTTCCCTAGCATAAAGCAATTTCACAAGGACATTTTTAAAGATAAAAGAAAAAGAACCACCATTTATTCTGATATTTTTGGAAGTGAATTTCTGAGTATAATGGTAATTTGTACAAATGTATTAGTCTCTTCCCCTAATAGTCCTACTGGGATACCAACTGCATATTAAAATTAGGAAATATGTTCATCCATACTGGAAAACAGAGATAAGTAGCAGTCTTTTGCTGGAAAAATCAAATAATTATGTGTATGTGTATATATATAATTATATATATAATTTATAATTTATATAATTTATATAATTTATAATTTATATATATAATTTATAATATATATAAATAAATAAATATATATAATATATAATATATATAAATATAATATTATATATATATATAATTTATAATTTATATAATTTATATAATTTATAATTTATATATATAATTATATATATAATTTATATATAAATATATACTTTTTAATTTAATTTTTTTTTCTCAGAATTGATCATAATGAAGAAAGGGTGACTTAAGCAAAACTTCCTATGAAGGAACAGTTTGTCTATGTGTTAAATGAAAGAAACAGAATTTCAGTAATCTTCCCTAACCTGAGAAGCCAAGACAGAATGTAGGACAGTCAGGAGATGCGTCTGCTTAGAACCAGTAACTTTCTAAAGTGCACTAGGTTAAAGGCCACTACGTTTTTTATCCTTGGCCTATTCTGGTTTAGACAGACATGCCACTGTCAATACTATTGCTCACATCTGATGAAGAAGAAACTGCCAGGCAAAAGGGAGCACCGGCCAGACACGGTGGCTCACGCCTGTAATCCCAGCACTTTTGGAGGCCAAGGCGGGTGGATTACCTGAGGTCGGAAGTTCGAGACCAGCATGACCAAACATGGAGAAACCCCGTCTCTACTAAAAATACAAACAAAATTAGCTGGGCGTGGTGGCACATGCCTGTAATCCCAGCTACTTGGGAGGCTGAGGCAGGAGAATCGCTTGAACCCGGGAGGTGGAGGCTGCAATGAGCTGAGATTGTGCCACTGCACTCCAGCCTGGGTGACAGAGTGAGATTCTGGCTCAAAAAAAAAATGGAGCAGCACCTCACCCCAGATAGCTGCTGGCTACCACTTGAAACTAGGGAAGAATATTTTTGTTTTTACTTCAGTATCAAACTAAGTGCCACGGCTGCCTTTGCTTAGGCCACATTCCTTATCTGCTATGGTTGCTCTTAACACTGAACAAACAAATTCAAATAATGATAGCTCTGATCTCTCCTTTTCTCTTTCAATGAAGCTTAAAAGAACTGATCAGAATTTACAAACTCTTGTCCCAGTGCGGGCTAAGACTAGTCTTGATAAGAATGATCAACAGGAAAAGTCTACGTAAATTTAAGTTTACGTGAATAATTAGAAAAAGCTATTTCTTATGTAATAAACCTAATGTAAACTTGTAGGAAAAGATTGTATAAAACATTTGACTTGTGATCACAACAAGATAAGAGGGCATGTCTTCTATGCTACTAGACTTGGAAGTTTCAAGTTATTCTGAAAATAATTATTAAAGCAAAAAAAATTGTTTTGCATATTGAAAATATTTATTGGTAAACTATGAATAGTAAAATAGTATAAAACTAATTGATATCTCAGCAAATCCTGGTGTGAATTTTGAATTTTAAGGATTAAGAAATTATTCCATAAAGAGCGAGAGCAACCAATCGAAACATAAAAGCATTTTGCCATGCTGCTTCTCAATAAGTATAAAGGTCACAACAAAGAGGAGTGAATAATAATGAAAATAACATTTAGCCCGTGAATAACTGCTGTTCAAATGTAGAGTATGTTTTCGTTTTTCTTTTGAGATGGAGTCTCGCTCTGTCACCCAGGCTGGATTGCAGTGGCGCAATCTCGACTCATTGCAACCCCCTCCCCGCCAGGTTCAAGAGATTCTCCTGCCTCAGCCTCCCCAGTAGTTGAGATTACAGGCATGCACTATCATGCCTGGCTAATTTTTGTATTTTTAGTAGAGATAGAGTTTCGACGTGTTGGCCAGGCTGGTCTCAAACTCCTGACCTCAGGTGATCCACCCACTTCAGCCTCCCAAAGTGCTGGGGTCAGAGGCATGAGCCACCACGCCCCCGCCTGTTTTCTAAAGTTATAGTTTGTCAGTGGCAGAGTTCAGATTAAGTTCTCTGTCTTCAAAGTCTGGATTGTTGACTACTGCCTTTCTCAGAGTTTCGTGTGAGAATCAAAAATTCAAACTTCAGTAAATTGTTCTTCCAGTTCAAGCACAGAAAAATATATTTACATACTACCATATTTCAGAATTAAACTTCCCACACAGACTTTTGGATTAAAAAAATGCAGGCAATTAATCATGGTAAGTGTTCAGGAATGGAGAAATCAGGATTTAATAATGGCAGTGATTAAGAAAAAAAAACTATTACAAAAATTGCAAGACTAATGTAAATTCTAAATTAATCATTGCTAAAATTTAATGTAAATATCAGAGCAACTTCTTTGAGAAAAACTGCAGTCAAATTAATAAAATTATTCTACATCTAATAATTGAATTTAGATTTAATAGGAAAGTTAAATGGAAGAAGTAAATGAGAAAGGAATAAGTATGCTACACTTTTTGGAGAATAAATATGGTTTCAATTGTATATAGGTAATTAAAAAATTTAAGTCTAAATATGTTCTTATTATTAATTATAAGTAATTACTAATAGATAAAAATAGAATGTATACCTTCTAAATCAAAGATGGGGAAAAATAAAATACTATAATATGTTAGGGAAATGTCTACAATAAAATAATGTAAAAAAAGTGCACTATGTGATTTTATTTTTGTACCTTTTCCTTATACTTTTCACATTATCTAAAAGAAATGTTATCAAATTTTGAGTAAGAAAAATATTTTAAATGGTAGATTGCAAAAACAAGAGACTTAATTTTATCAACTAAAACAGAAATTTAGAAGACAACAAAGAAAACAAGGGAGGAAGGAAGGTGGGAAGGAAAATGTTCAATAGTTTATTTTGTTTTGTATAAAAACTTTGTGTCAACCTCTAAGGACAAATAAAAATTAAAAAGAAAAAGCTTCATTCTTCCAGCTTCCAGATAATAGTAAGAGAAGTCCTTTTTTTTTTTTTTTTTTTTTTGTTAGAACCTTTACTTTCTTTTCTCTTTGAAATGTATATAAATCCTTTTCAAAACTAGATAGGTCATTTGTCAGCTTTATGACCCAGGGATGTCTTTCTCAAAGATCTGAGAGCCATCTCTTTGACATGTAAAAATCAAGGAAGATAGCAGCCCAATCTCCAGCTTTCTGTGGGAAGGCAAGAGCCTGACTTCAGTGCCTTTATTCCAAGTTTTAAAACTACCTCCTGTCATAAAGAAATGAAAAGATTGTTTCTCCAGAAGAAAAAGGTAACTAGCTAGCATGGATGGTCCCCCTAATTACCAGGTAAAGTGAGGATGAACTATGTGGGCAAATGATGCTGTCAAGTCCTCTTACTTGAGGACTAGTTACTGCTTATCTTGGAAAGATGTTATATATCTGCTTGGCTATATAAAACGGTGAGATTTCTTTCTGTCTTTGCAATTTCTTAGCAGATTGCCTGTGATGAGCATCGCATTCTGATTTGATATTATTCCATAGTGAAAGAATTTTCCTTCTTTTTACCTTTGTGGAGAGAATTTCTAGGCTGGGAGAATGTGTTATTTTAAATTATATTTTCCCATCAATCCATAGCAATTCATCTGAATTATGAGTTTCAGGATGTTATCTCCTTTCTTTCTCTCTTCCTCTCTGAGCAAATAAGGTATTAATTGTTCTCTATTTAGTAAAGAAAAAATTTGAGGTGTAGAAAAAAAAAGAGATCAAAGAGCTAACAAAACTTTAGGTACTATTAATACATTACAAGCATTGCCTCATAAAGACTTCTAAGAAAGTATTCTACAGAGTTTAGCAGTCAAGCTCTAAATATGAATTCTGTGATGCATAGACATTCCTGAGATGATGAACAGTATGTGCCTGCCAAAAAATCCTTGCATTTTAGAGCATTCATCTCCCTATCTTAAGGAATTTAGGAGTACAAGCTCTCTGGCAATCAGGAAAAAACATTGTCTGAATTCAATTTCTATGGACTTCTTTATCTCTCTTAGCCTGCTCCTCTCCTCAGACAAGGGTCTCTTCTCTTTTGTTTAGGATCAGAGCTCTAGCAAAGGTAGATTAGGTTGACGTACTATGTGTGTTTTCTTCTTTAAGTTGTATTTATTTTGTTTAGACACACACATGGGCTCATCTTTGTGAAAATTTAGAAGACATTAATTCTAGGTCTTCTATTGAAGAACTTAATATTTGTTATTTATTTAAATGCCAACTGAAATTATTAATAATGAAAAGTTTGCTTGGCCCTCACAAATAAATATATTTATCTATAATATAAATACTGAAGAAACTTGCCTAGGAATAGAACTTGATGGCATTTGTTATTTGGCGAATTTTTGTTGAAGCCAATCCTCAATCCATACTGGGTGCCAGTACTCTAGATTAGCATTTTGAATGTTTCCCTTCCATCTCTTCCTTATGTCTAGCCACCTACCATTCTTGGAATCCATGTCCCAGATTGGATGAAAAATCATGGCTCTAGATATTTCATCCAAGAACATGTTCCAGACTACAGTACTGTTAAAAAAAACACACACACACACACACAGGGAATTGTGAAAGGTTAATTATACTGAGGTACATTCAAACTCAATTATTGCCTCATGAAGACTACTGAAAATCCTGTTACAGGTATCTATCAGAACATGTTATTAATTGCCAATAGATCAAAAATAATACCAGTATTAATTGTGAATTTTAAGAACACATATAGTCTCCATTTACTTGGAAGATCAGGTATCAAAAAAAAAAAGATATGGTAGATTTAGTGAGTTATCACAAAATTGATATGTGACAACCTTTGAACTATAAATCACAAAGCTGTCGTTTTGTTACTGGTGAATTAGGATCACAGTAAATATTACATTAGCATCACACAGAAATGCTGAGGGAAATGTATATGCATGCCTGTGCACACCGGTATGTGTATGTCTCTGTGTGTGTGTGTGTGTGTGTGTCTATATGTACGTCTCTGTGTGTGCTTGAGCCCATAATAAAGAAAATGTCCTGGTGTGCAAAACCAAGAACAAACTGCCATTAGAGCAGGAATGAACGTATTGCTGCTAGAGGACAGAAAGTGGGTAGGAGAGGAGAGGTTATATCATCTCCATTAACTAAAAGTCTTGCTTTCCAACTCTTCCATCCACCTCTTTCTTTGCAGAAGAGTGGAGATCTTAGACTTTAATGCTAGTACAGAAAACATGGATAAATTCTTGAACTTCATAAGAAAACTATTAACTGGAACCCTCAAGGGGAGGAATAATTGGTAAAAAAAAAAAAAAAAAAAGATACAATATGGATTAGACAAAATTGTGGAAATCTATACAGGAAAGAGTGCTTTTCTGTACTAACCTAGTCAGCCAACATTTTTTTGTAAAGGGCTTTATAAGTGGTAAGGTCTCTGTCCTGACTTCTTAACTCTATCATTTCAGTGCAAAGGCAGCCAAAGACAACACGTAAATATGGGTGTGGCTATGTTCTAATAAGCCTATATTTACAAAAGCAGATGTTGGGTGGGATTTGGTTCAGGGGCTCTAGCTTGTTTTTCCCTGTCCTACACTTGAGATTAAATTAAATATCTCAACCAGGAATTCAAAATCCATGGTGTTGATTTTTTTCCTCGTAAGAGGAAGGTTAGGGAGACAAAAACTTTAGATCCCCAATGCTGCAATTGATTCTGAGGCCATAAGTGGTACTTGTCATCACCTTCTTCTACCATCCATTCTAGATTCCTTCTTTCTTCTCTTAGTACCTTGTGCTATATCTGTATGTGATATTTCCTAAGGAGTGACCCAGTCTCTTATAACTCAAAGGTCTGAGTTCCTGGGTACCATGACCCTATCAAATCATTTTCCCACATTTGTCCATTTACAGATAAGTGGAGAAAGAAGCTACAAAAGTAAGACCCCATAAATTACCTGAGCACCAAAAATATTCCTCCCTGTCCCCATTGTGAGGCAGCAGCTTACTTCTCATCATGACTAAAGTCAATTACTTCCACAGTGTAGTGGCTCCTTTCTGTGCTTATTGTTCAAGACCCACATGAACAGATGGAAGCTTGAGCTCTATGTTATGCAGGATTCTTAGTTTTCCTCACTTTCCCCGGGAAAAGTGTTATCCGTTTGAGAGCCAGCATCACTATGGCCATTGATCCTAAGGAGTAGGAGTATAAATCACCTCTGTTGGTTTCTGAAAGCAATGGTGACTAGAGGTACTTCTACTTCTATGATCTCATTTTAAGATCTATATATTCTACTTAGTAACACAACAGCATATAGTGAGCATCATTTAAGATGGATACTGTACCCTGAAGGATAATAGCCCATTCTCAGAGGGTGTCATCTCCAAACTGGTACCTAGACTACACCTAAAAGATGCTGCTCTAATTCTCTATTTGATGGCAATTTCAGAACGATGCAGTATATGGTAGGACAAATGCTTCCCATGGCAAGGGGTCCACTGCTACTATAGTGGGAAGCATCAGGGTTTCTACTTGACCTTTTCTATTAAATAGTACTTACCCTAAAGGCTGAAGAACCAATGTGAAGGTTCTGTCAAATGCTATGTCCATTATAATTACACCACGTTGACACTGGGGAATGACAACTGGGGTACTATGTGGAGAGCCTGCAGTTCCAGTACCAGAGCAGGTAGCAACCTGCCCTAGCAGAAAACAAAGGGGAACTGGGCATGGGTATTTATTGTGTGCCTTTCATGGAATACTTCTTTTACCTAGTGCATAGCCTAATTCCTAGATGTCCTACATGAGACCAGGGGATCCCTCATGCAGAAAATGTGTTTATGCTGATAGATGCCCTTGTAGTCCTTATCTCACCCATGTTCAGTTTATACCTGCATGACCATTGCTTTGTTGCTGGGAGGGTACAATGTTCTCCTTGGTGTTCTCAGTAACAAAGGATAGGGGGAGATTTCTGGGAAACCTGGCCTGGGGTAGCACCTAGTTCAGATGGAAGGAGGAAATTTAATACATCACCACTAAAGGAAATAAGTTCAGAGTTGTTTACTTACAGATCCTGAGGAAGGAGGGTGTAATTAGCTGGGAGGGCAGTCCTCCATTTCTGGGTCACTCAAAGCAGGAATGAAGAGTCAGCAGGCAGAAGGAGAGAGAGAGAGCACTCATGAGCACATGCACATAGCAACTAGCAGTATACGTAAGGGAATAAGGCATTGGTCACTTTAAATTTGTGGGCAAATGCCTGAAACTTAAAGTCCTTTTAAAGGAAATGGAAATCCGATTGCTCAGTCTGCTAGGTGAGACAGATGCCACTAAGTTCTTATCTCTGGCCACTGGCTTGAACCATGGGTGGGGTGTAGAACTATAAACTGTCAAGGGTGACTGAGCCCTGCTTCTGATATGAGAAGCGCTTTTGAACTTGTATTAAAAAATGGATGCAGAGACAACATAAAAGAATTTACTATAGGTGCCAAAGAAGCCAAGCATCTTTTGAGATGGACCTCATTTAGGATTCTGAATATTACCTGGCCCCTAAACACCCCCAGCTTAACATGGAGCTATGATTATACTTTAATTATCTGTGTATCTATATCAAATCAAATTTTATGCTATATATTGAATGTTTGTGTCCCCCACCCCAAATTCATAAGCTAATCCCACCCCCCAAAGTGATGATGTTAGGAGGTGGAGTGATTACATCATGAGGGTGAAACTCTCATGGGCAGGATTAGTGCCCTTGTAAAAGAGGCCTCAGAGAGGCCCATGACCCAATTGCCATGGAAGATTAGAGTGAAGAGAGGGCTGTCTATGAGGAAGTGGTCCCTTAGCAGACGACATATCTTCTGGCTGGTTGATCTTAGACTTTTCACCCCTAGAACTGTGAGAAATAAATTTCTGTTTTTTATAAGCCACCTAGTCTCTGGTATTTTGTTTCAGCAGCTGGAACAGACTAAGACACCTTGAATCAAATAGCCTTCACAAACCTACATGTTTTCCCTTTTTTAAAAGCATATGACTAACCAATAGAATAATCACATGGCCCTTTGTAGGAAGTCGGGGACTCACTACTGCAAATGCTCCCTGTGGTGCCCCATGGTCTTTCCGCCTGAGGTCTCAACCTCTCCTTCAGTCACTGGTTTCTGAGAACAGGTTCAGTTCAGAAAAGTGGGTAAGGGACATGTGAAATGTGAGTTAGCTTGGGAAGGCTTGCCTCAACCTTTTGCTCATCCATTCTTGATATTTTCTGTATATATAGAATATATATACAGAATCAATATATATAGAAAATACATAATCTAGATATATAGAAATGATCAATAATAGAAGAGCAGAAGGCTGAGATAAGCCTTGTGTTTCTGTATGTGCTTGTGTGCATATACACATGTTTAAATGTACATGTGTTCTAGGCATATGAAGGTATACAGGTACATATTCCTACGTACATATATAGAAAAGATCAAGAACATATTTGTGTACATATATATATGTGTATGTCTGAAGATAGATAAATATATAGAGATGTAGAAAGGTACAAATATATAGATGATATAGCTAGATTGAGATATATTGATACAGATATTATTGCTGGCTTCCAAATTACTTTGGCTCTATGAATATTATATTCTCTATGTAAGTTCCAAAGATCCCTGTAAGTCAGGGCTTCCTTGCTGCCATTCATATATGCTACTTATAATTACATCCACATTGTTCTGACAGTTAAATGCTTCTACTTGGCTCAGTAATTCTGAAATCCTGTTATCTCTGTTGTTACTAGAATGCCCAATTGTTTTACAGCATTTCTTTTCATTACCACACCCTACAGAAGATGACAACCTCTTAGCTTCTCAATAATGCTTGTGCCTCTCTTATAAGGGCATTTCTCACTGACTTGGTAAATGGAATGCACTCCAGCTTTCCTATAGAATATAATGAGCTTGGGACATTTTGGTCCTGTAGAGTACACCTATTCTAGCACACAGACTTCTCTGAGCTTTTTCTCTTCCTCCAAAGGGCATAGCAGATCTGGCATCATTTAATATGTGCTGTCACTTTTATACAGCCTCCAGGATCCATCAAGTTAGTGTATTACAACATTCTCCTGGGTCCTTTGCCAAGCTGTTAAATACTATGTCACAGAAAGGAGCCCCCGTATGTTTAACTCACAATTTAGGAAAAAATCTCAACATAACTCAAATGGGGAACAAATTTTCTCTCATCTAGGAGGAAGTGTTTTTTATTTGTTTGTTTGATCCAGGCCACTTGAGATATATTACTGGGCTTGTTCTCCCAGTTTCTGCTGGTAATGTTAGCTAGTACCTGCAGTTTCTTTAGTATATTTCCCTTTTCTACCTTTAATAGAAACAGAAATCCTCTAGTTAAATTATGCAATTATGCTGAGATTTCCCCTAGCTCTAGGAACCTGGAGGTTAAAGTTTCTGAAGTACATATACCTAGTATCCCTACCCCAAATCTCACATCTGACTACTTCCCTGTCAGGTCTCTGACTTTCTTGGGCTAAATAATAAGGTTTCTTTGAAATTCTGCCAGTCCTAAAATTAATATTCAGCTCTGTCTGCTATCCAGATGTAGGAGAGAAGTCTTTTGCAATGCTGCCAAGGAAGCACTCTCACACTTTGCATGAAAATATGCAAGTCTAAAATAACATACAAATAATAAAATGTGAGTAAAAACTAAAAACACTGATGTTTATCATTTGCACAGACATAAGAAAAAGGAATTCATATGCTTTATGTTATAAATTATATATTAAAAATATAAGTTGTTAAAACACTCGAATAGAAACATGGGGCTAAGTAATACGTTAGCTTTGATTATTCTTCAGCAAATATTATTTCCCCCTTTCCTTCTAACCTCCATAGAAAGAGTATCTTTCACGATGAATTTGGTATTGAGCTTGACCAGTGAATTTCTGTAGTCAATAAGATGTTAGCAAATGAGACAAAATGAGACATGAGCAGAGACTTTCAATGTGCTTCCCTCTAGTGTTCCTTCCTTTTATCATAAGAAGAACATGCCTTAGGTAGCTGCTGATTCAACAAGGATAAAAGACACATGAGGATAACTTGACCCAATCCGCAGTTTAAAGCAAAGCCCAGCCAAATGATTACCTGAACATCAACCAAGTTGCAGACATATAAGTGGAAAGTAAATGTCTTCTCCTACATGCCACTAAACTTTGCAGTGATTTGTTGTACATCATTATTGTGGTAATGGATGATTGATACAACTTCTTAAGTGGAGCATGGTTGTATTCTATGACCCAGGAATTTGATGTATTTTGATAAAAGAAAAACTTCAGCTGAATTAAATTTAAAGGAGTTTAATTAAGCAGTGAACAATTAGCGAATTAGGTAGCCCCCATAATCACAGCAGATTACCATAGACTCCAGTGCAGAAGATTTATAGACAAAAAAAGGGAAATGACATACAGAAATTGGAAGTGAAATACAGAATGACAGGGTTGGCTACAGCTCAGCATATAACTTATTGGAACACAGTTTGAACACTCAGCAGTGTATGAATGGTTGAAGTATGGCCACTGGGATTGGCCAAGACTTAGCTATTGTTACAGGTGCATACTCCTAAGTTAGGTTGTCAATGTTGTCTGACTGTTAAGCCAGGTTACAGTTCATCCACAAAGACTCAAATATAGAAGTACGAAGTTCTTCTCAAGCCATATTTAGTTTGCTTTAACAATGTCTATCCTGGACAATTTCTCATACATGTGTGTAAGGAGATATGTAAAATTATGTTCATGGCAGTACTATCTGTACTGCAGAAACTGCCTCACCTGCATGTTTCACATCTTTTAGGCCATGTCGTCTTTTGAAATGAGTGAGCCACCCAGTGTTAACTTAGAAGGTTTTAACATTGTCTTGACTCTGGGTAATGTGACCATACATTTTTTTTTTTTTTCTGTCTTTCAGCCTCATAAGTCAATGCTGTCAACTATACTTTTAAAAATTGATTGTTATCTCATGAATTCATAAATCTAGCCACATTTTAGTATTTCCGTAACTTTATGACATGCTGTAAATGTTATCTGAGCAATTTCTGATGTGGTCTCCTGTATAATCAATGAGTTTCCTCTTCCTTTGTCTGGATATAGCATATTTTTGAATCACTAATATTGAACTCATGGCCAACTGCACTTTGTTCAGCTCATGCCTGAACAAAGCTTATGTAAAACATGTGTTTTCTTTATAAGGCACATCACAGCCTTCTTGTGCTTAAAATAAACTAGACAGCCAGTCTGTCCAGTACTATGCTTAAGAGCCATTTTCGACCAGTCACGGTGGCTCACACCTGTAATCCCAGGATTTGGGGAGGCTGAGGTGGGTGGATCACGAAGTCAAGAGAACAAGACCATTCTGTCCAACATGGTGAAACCCTGTCTCTACTAAAAGTACAAAAATTAGCCGGGCCTGGTGGCACATGCCTGTAGCCCCAGCTACTCGGGAGGCTGAGACAGGAGAATCGCTTGAACCCGGTGGGGTAGAGGTTGCAGTGAGCCAAGATTGCACCACTACACTCCAGCCTGAGTGACTGAGCGAGACTCCATCAAAAAAAAAAAAAAAAAAAAATGCAAAAAAATGTGCTAACAAATAAACTGTAAAAATGACACATATTTATAGTATGAGAACCAAATAAAGAAAGTAGAATGAGTGTCACCTTGTTCAGCCTCAACTAGAAACAGACACATCGGGTAATTAAAATTTCTTATACTTCTGTGCAATTCTATGAGTGACCATGAAGGTCTAGTGTGTATCGATTGAGACATTACAAATACATTTCAGCAAGAGGACAAATTCACAAATATGTAATCTGTGAAAATAATAAGGATTGGCTATATTTAATTACACTAGAATGCAAATATATGAATGGAATGATATCCAAAAACTTCAGGATAGTGCTTAAGTCTAGCAAGGAAGGAGGTAAAAAGGATGTTTATGTGGGTCTTAGATTTATCTGTAACATTTCATTTGTTAACAGAAAAAAAAAATTCAAACAATTATTGCAAAATGCTGTCTCTATAATCTCTGATAAGTATAATTGTCTTTGTACTCCTTTCTCTAGTTTTAAAATATTTGAAATACTTTTAACATTGTATGTTAAATTTTAAGGACATTTACAAATTCTATTTGCAAAAACTTTTAAAATATAATAAAAAGTTTCATGGGAAGTGGAAATTTGGGCATGTTGTCAGTTTTGGCACAGAAGGGAGATTTTGAAATATCTATTGTTTGAAGCACAAATCTGACAAGTGAAGTTTCAGAGGCCTAGATCTACGCTGACTACTAAAAGGGTCTCTTCCAATATATTTAGAAAATGGTTTAATTGCTGTAGTTTTCAATACATATTTGACTGTGAGATATTAACATTCTTAATATTCAGTGACTTAAAAACTTAAATCTATGAAAGTATCCTAAGAAGTCCTATAAGGCAATCTCCAATTATTGATAGCATGCTCTTCATACATATCCCCAATAATTTTGACCAGCTCTGAAATGACCTGCTATTCCTTAAAAACATCAATTTCTTTCTTTCCTGCATATACTATCCAAATAGAATGCCTGCTATTTTCTTGGACAAGTAGTAACCCACTATTACTGATTAAATACTCTGAGGACCAGGATGTTTTTAGTTACCATTTTTTTCCACACAGATGATTGCAATACTTTATTATAAACTCCCTGAGGAAAAATTGCTTATTTTTTTTTATCATTATACCAAAACTGTCTGGACCTTGGCCACTGTGGCTAGAAATAATATTTATAGCCCAAGCTACCAAGTTCAATAAAGACTATGATTACTGTCAGCACTCAGAAACTGCATCTTCTAGCTGTAGTGTAGTATCAAACATGGCAGGAACATTGCTTAAATGAAGCAGTGAGAAATTTCAAAAGGTGTAAAACAGATTCTCATCATCCTCCTTATTTCTTAAACGTTATTTATAACCATATTGAAACCAATTTGTATGAGTCTTTGTTAATAGAGAAAACAAATATTTGTTTTTGTTATCTATTTGTTTTTAAATAACAAATCAGCATAAGTCATTTGCATGCAGGTCATTATGTATTGATAATTGTATCGAAAGAAATTTGGCCTCACTCAAAGAGACATCTGACATTTTTTTCTGGCTCCCAGGAGGTAAAGTCTAAAGCATTGGAATTTCCCCAGTGCTAAGAGTTTCCATATTATTTCTGATGAGTTGCTCACACTATACCTAATAGTTGATGTTAACAAAGTGACTCAGAGTGGGGCTGGCCACACATGATAGTCTTAGAGTAGGGACTGGCCATGCCAGAAAGACTAACCAAAGGAAAGAATTAGATTGGGCTTTTTGGTCATGCTATATCATTCCACCTCTGGGAAGGGAGGGATATGGAGACTGAGTTCAATCATGTGAACAATATAATCAATCAATCATACTTAAGTAATGAAGTCACAATAAAAACTCTGAAGACTGAAGCTTGTGTGAGCTTCCTGGATTGGCAATGTACTATGCTAATTGTCACATACTAATACTGGAGCATAACGTGTCCTGAAGAAAAAGAAAGCTTTCTGTTTGGAACTTTCCCAGACTCTGTGCTCTGTGTTTCTTCCCTTGGCTAATTTTAATGTATCTTTTCCTATAATAAACATGGCCATAAATATAATAGTTTTCTGTGAGATCTGTGAGTCTTTAGTGTGAATTATTGAAACTGAGGGCAGACTTGGTTGTCTGCAGAACTGTCTGCTTACCTCAAAGTCTGGCAAACTTTGAAATAATGATATATTGTTTTCTAGAAGTAGGTTTAAGCTGAACAGAAAGCTAACGTTTTAGTTTTCTGACAATTGGGAGAGAAGGGCTACACATCAACTATTCCAAACCAAAATACATCTTGTTATATATTTTTAAATATTTCATAAGTTTATAAGTAGTGTGTTTATTTATAATAAGACATCTTATTTACATTCCTTGGTGTATATTTCCCAAAAGTATATCCAGAATTGTTGTAAAATAATGTTGCCCAAAGTGATACACTCTCTACATGAATATATTATGCATATTTTGTTTAAGCTGAGACAACACTGGATTATCCCTGACTTAAAAATCTTTCTGAGTAAAACAATTTCAGCAATGTTGAGTGGAAAGGACTTGAGTGTCAATTGCGCATTCCTTTTTATATGGGAACAGAGTCAAAACAATCATCTACAAATAATCAAAGCTTGTTTTATACCTATGTACTAAGCTCACTTCAGACTGAAAGAAGAAACACTTCCATTGTGGTACATATCCTAGCAAGGCACGGCACCTTGTCTTAACTTAAAAACAAAACAAAATAGTGTGGAGTAGCAGTCGTTGGAGATTCTGTGGGAGGATAAAAAGGGGGTGAGGGATGAGAAATTACATAATACATATAACGTACACTATCGTGGTGCTGATTACATTAAAAGCCCATACCCTAAAACCCCAATATATCCATGTAATAAAACTATGCTTGTATGCCTTAAATGTATACAAAAATAAATAAATATCATGATAGCCAACCTACTTTCGGTTTGATTGCTTGTTGAAGTGTACGTGTCTGTGCAACTGGTAGCATGGAATAATTATTTCCACGTATCTATTAGTGAGTATGATTTTGAGCTACCAAAAATCAAATCAAATTTCAGTTAATAAAAGTATTACTATTTTTTATTTTTCATCATTCCTATTATATAAAATACATGTATCACAACTGTCTTTTTGGTATTCTAAAATACTTCCTAGATCAAGCCATACTCACAAAGACTAAGACACTGTGACAGAGACTACTTATTCTCTGCTAATCATTCTACCCAGTCACCACAACAAAAAAGAAAAAGAAAAAACAAAACAACCCTGGTTATTATCTGGACACATCACTCCCAAGGATAAATATTATATTTCTTATTCCTTTAGCTCTAGATGTGGCTGTGTGATAGAGGCTTCTTAATGGCAGCCTTGAAAGAATAGAACAGGGTTAAGGACATGAATGGACAGTTCTCCAAAGAAGATATACAAATGGTCAACAAATATGTGAAAAAATCCTCAACATCGCTAATGATCAGGGAAACGCAAATCAAAACTACAATGTGATACCACCTTACTCCTGCAAGAATGGCTATAATCAAAGAATAAAAAAAAGTAGATGTTGGCATGGATGCAGCGATCATAGAACACTTCTACACTGCTGGTGGGAATGTAAACTAGTACAGCTGCTATGGAAAACAGTGTTGAGAGTCCTTAAAGAAGTAAAAATACAACTACAATTTGATCCAGCAATCCTACTACTGGGTATCTGTCCATGCGAGAAATGCGCGTGGGGCGAGGAAAAGGTGCACACACAATTCGTTTAAGGGTAAACAACCTTTATCCCATGTAATGGCAAAGCAGATATAATAAGAAAATGATATAATCAGCAGATGATATAATAAGCAGATTAATACAATAAGCAGACTGATATAATAAGCAAATTGTAATAGGAAGGGGAGAAGGGAAAAGATATTTACACTCACCAGACTATGGAGGATTCACCACCAGATTGGGAAGCAACAGCCTAGGCTCCAGAATCAGAAGGAACAGCCTGGGCTCCACAGTCGGCCACTCGTCTGTGCAGAGATGAGGAGAGGTCTCATGAAGCTTTGGCACAGTCTGGGACCCTAGCTCTTTTTGTAACAAGTTTTTTGGCATGAGGCCCAGTCACGAGGGCCCTTCCCCACTGAGCTCAAGGAACACAAAAAGGTCAACTTGTTTTTTGCGATTCTCTATTGTTTTTCAATAACTAACGTATAGGAATAGATTGAAGTACAGATTTCTTGGAAACAGAGCTGGATGAAGCCTCAAGGGGCTCACACAACCTGTTCCAGGACTTGGTAACCATTGTTTGTGTCCATGTTCAATTGAGTTCAAATTTAATGTTTAACTTTTCCTCCACAGTATCTACCCAGAGAAAAAGAAGTCATTATTCAAAAAAGATACTTGCACATACATCTTTATAGTAGCACAATTCACAATTGCAAAATCGTGGAGTCAACCCAAATGTCCATCAATCAATGAGTGAATAAAGAAATTGTGAGATATATATGATGAAATACTACTCAGCCATAAAAAATAATGAATGAACAGCATTTGCAATAACCTGGATGAGATTGCAGATTATTATTCTAAGTAAAGTAACTCAGGAATCAAAAGCCAAACATTGTATGTTCTCACTGATATGTGGGAGCTAAGCTATGAGCATGTAAAGGCTTAAGAATGATACAGTGGACTTTGGGGACTTGGGAGGAAGAGTTGCGGGGCAAAGGAAAAATACAATAAATGTGGTGTAGTGTATACTGCTCAGGTGATGGGTGCACCAGGATCTCACAAATCACCACTAAAGAACTTACTCATGTAACCAAATACCACTAGTACCCCAATAACTTATGGAAAAATAAAATAAAATTTAAAAAAAGAAAGAAGAGGACAGTTATCTTGGCATACAAGGACACAAGCCTGCAGTCAACGACAGGAATAAGATGTTGCCATCTCATCTGAGCCTCTTTAATCATACGGTTTCCAAAGATATTCCAATAATTTAGAGGAGATGAGGGACTGGGATGGAGCTGAGCATGGTCCGTAAGGAAAGAACCACAGTCTTCAGACTCAACCTATATCTAGGCAAGATCTGTAGCTTTTATTAGTTATATATAACCCCAAAACTAAGTTGTCAAAGAATCACTTTCACAGAAAATCCTTCTTGGCTTGCAAAAGCCAGTCGTTGTTTAGTCCCTAAAGTTACCAAGAATAACACTCCCAGTCCCCCCAGCCCCACCCTACCACCATACCCACAACAATTGCATCAGCAGGATGCTGGTTAGGAATTTGGCAGTCCCCATAAAGAGCATTCATAACACAGTTAAGATATGACCATGAAAAATCGATAAGGAAGAACTTCCCAGGGAGTTATGGTTTTCCAGGTAAGCTAGCCAAATAATTTGTACTTTATAATTCATATATGGTAAGATTTGATCATTACTATAGACATGTAAGTACTATATGTTTCTCATTATACTTTTTCCCAAATGAGAATATCATGATTATTTTGTGTATTCGTGCATTTGGGGATGGGCAAACTATGCCCCAAGGACAAATCTGACTTGTTGTATTTTGTGTGTGTGTGTGTGTGTGTGTGTTTGTATGTGTGTGTGTAAGTACAGCTTTATTGGAACATAGCCATGCCCACTCATTTTGTCTCTGGCTGCTTTCACCCTTGAGTGGCTATTAAATAATTATAACAGAGACAATATTGCCTGCAGAGCTTAAACTATTTACCATCTGGCCATTTACAAAAAAAGTTTGGTGATCCCTCGTCTATATTATCATTTTATATTGAGCATGTTAAGACCAAATTAGTTGTTTCTAGACTAATGGTAGCTATATCATACTGAAAGGAAAAGATTGAACATTGACTACAGTGTCAGAGAAAAATCCATTTTTTCTCCTTCCTATAAAAAGCAAAAAACATGTATAGTTATCTACACTGCATGTTGTTGGACCCTTGAAAAATGTAATTTTCTTTAATTACCCTTTTTAGTAATAACATCTATCTATATTAAGGATTCTTGTAATAAATAGTCCTATGAGCTTTTTATTGTACATTATAAAGATATTATCGAGAAAGATACTATTGAGTTTTTAAATTCATTATGTTATATCATACTATACATTCATTTCTCCCAAGAGAAATGATCATGGTGCCTAATGATATTAAAAATCTTCTCAGAAGTTTGTTTTTATCTCATGAATATAATAAATTGAGTAAATGATACTAACTTTGCCCTTTTTTCAAATTAAAATTTAAATGACAAATTTATACTTCACTTTTGGTGAACTGGTAAATTCTGAAATTGAAAACCACTCCAAAAGTCCATGATATTGCTGAAACTGCTGAAATATATGTCATTAGGCTGAGAGAGGCTAAAGAACGTCCACAGCTAGAGAGGAAGCTTACCCTACCACCTAGCATCCAGCTTTCAATCCAGTTTTCTTCTTGTATTTGCATAGGCAATAACTCATAAAAGTAAAAATAAAATTGTGTTTTTACAGGTTAAAAGAAAGCACTTGATAATGCTTTGAATATAAAAAAGGGGCCTAAAATGGTCCTTATGTAGAAAATTTAAAAAAGAAACTAAAAACAGAATAGCAAATTCTCAATACTGCCCAGATTTATGGCATTCAAAAACATATATAGTCATTCAATAAAATAAATTTGTGGAGTGTTATCACCACTGCAAAAGTTGCTCAATAATAGTGATGGAATTTTAGTAAAATTTGAAAAGGCCGGTAACTGGTCCTTTGAAGTTGTGTAGTCCCAGGAAACATGGCATTATTTTAAAAAGTTCTTTGCCTTTGTGAAAGCACAAGAGAGAAAAAGAGCATTAGGGTTTCTTCTTGACTGCGGAAAAATACTTAGAAAAGAAGGGATATAACCAGAACGAGAGAGTGCAACAGTAAGGAAACTCACTTAGTTTTAAAGCAAGATGCCTCTGAAAGGGGAGTATCATGGTTAAATGCAGCCAAACACATACTGATTCTTCCATTGTGGTAACCTGGGATGTTTGAGCTCTGCCTAATCTATAGTCGTGCTAATCAAAAGTCATGACAAAAAAACAGAGAAATCTTATTCTTCCATTGGGTATCCCATTAAATTACCTGCATCATGGCACAGCTTATTTTAACATGATTTCACAGTTATATGAGTGCTAAAGTGGCAATTCACAAAGTTTTTGAAGAGACTGTAAGTGATTTTCCTTAGAAATGTCAGCATTCTACTCAGGTTGCTTTTGCCAAAGTCACCTAAATTGAAAAGATCCCTCGCTCACTGGCATAGCTTCTCCACATCCAGTCTTTAAATGGTTTCATTTCAACAGTCTCACTGAAATCTAGCTGGCTCATACCCCGATTATAATAAAAATCCGAAGTGTTGTTAATAGGCTAGAGAACAGAATTTGAAATTCTGACAGGAAGTATTTCCTCACCCTTGATTGAGAAAAACAGTGCACAGATGGTCAAGGTGATGCACATTCGTGTGCCCTCAAAGATTTATTTCTTTCCAATTCTTATGTCAAAATAGTGCTTAATAAAAAATACAAATAAATAAATAAATAAAAGGAAGCTCATCTCTGACCTCTGGTTTAAAGTGTTCATTGTTAACTCCTATTATAATTTAAGTTTTTAACGGATTCACTCACCCTTGCCTGCCTGTGGTTTAGATTACTGCATGAACTTCCAATTCTACCACAAGCAGAAGTTTCTATGGCAATTATAATTCTTTCTGAGGACAAGAACTCTGAGGTCACATCACATCAGTACTTTCTGCCCTGTACTGATACCGATCAAATTCTGAAAATAATTTAAGGTTTCGGTCCTTAGCCTTAGGGCACAAAACTCGATAGAATCTAGCAGTTTCAGAAACCTTATCATGTTCGACACCACATTACTCACAGCAACTATTTTCAACAAGCAGTCTGTGGTACTGATCCTAAAACTGAAATAGACAAGATTCTAGGTCAGAATACTCCTTTAAAATCAATGGAATTGTAGAAATTAGTTTGAAAAATTCTATCAGGATATTAGAACATTCTCAAAGAACTTGGCAACAATTTAGCAGGTTTATTATTTCACTTGTTTATCAAAGTATTCTTCAAGCCATAATTTTGTGAAGTTTCCTCTCCTATTTCCAAACTATTTTACAGTTTCTCAAAGGTCCTTCCTCCATTCACTCAGCCTAATTCTCCACATTTTTACCACTTGACAAAAAATCAAAAGCCAAATATCAGGAACACCTTCTCTGTCTACTCCTTTCTTCCACCCAATTATATCTGTATTTGCAGGTAAATTGCAAAAACAAAAATTGTTTAAGTAGCAAGCTGTTTATTTAAAAAAATATATATATAGCCCTATTTTTCTCACTCTATGCCTATTATTTTATCTGTCCTTTTCCATCTCCTTTCTCTCTTTTTCCTCTCTCAACAGTGGAACATTAAAAAAAGGAAGTTACTACAAAGTAAAATTAGATTTAGGACAAAACTGAAAATAAGGACAGCAAACAAACAAAGAGAACCTGAGGTCACAGTGGCCTGGGTGAGAGTTTATTTACCCTTACTAATCCATGAGACTATGTGCTTCGAACCAAACTGATCCATCCCAGAGAGTGGATCTCAATTAGTTGTAACCAGTATCTTGAGATATTACCATGAAAAGTGTACCTGGTGGCTCCTGGGAAGTTTTACTCACTCTTAAAAGACAAAAAAGTAGGAAAAGATGGTTTCTGCTTATATCAGTCATAATATGATCAGAGAAGCAGAGCCCTACCCATTCTTAATTTCTTTTAGTTGGGGGTGGGCAGGAGTAGGAGACTCAACAAACTAGAAATAGAAAAGAACTTCTTCATTATGATAAAAGATATCTACAAAAACTACATATTACATCATGTTTAATGCTGAAACAATCAATGGGCCCTCCCTAAAATTGAGAACAAGGCAAGAATGTCCCTTTTACGATTTTTATTCTGCATTGTACTGCAGACTCTTTCCAGAGCTATCAGACAAGAAAACAAATAAAAGTTATGCAGACTGGATTAAATTTTTTTTAAATTATTTATTTATTTATTTATTTTTGAGACAGAGTCTCCTCTGTCACCCAAGCTGGAGTGCAGTGGCACAATCTCGGCTCACTGCAACCTCCGTCTCCCAGGTTCAAGCAATTCTCCTGCCTCAGCTTCCCGAGTAGCTGGGGCTACAGGCGCGCTTACCACACACAGCTAATTTTTTTGTTTTTAGTAGAAACAGGATTTCACCGTGTTGGTCAGGCTGGTCTCGAACTCCTGACCTCGTGATTTGCCTGCCTCAGCCTCCCATAGTGCTGGGAATATAGGTGTGAGCCCCCGTGCCTGGCCAATTAAAATTATTTTTATTCTCACATGACATGACCCTGTGTGTAGGAAATACACCCATACTAGAGCTAATAAATATGCTTAGGAAGACTGTAGGAAACAAGATCCATATACAAAATAAATGAACATTTTCACCCTGAAAACTAAAAAAACTTTGCTTAGAAAAAATAAAAAGGATCTAAAGGAAAGGAGAATTATTCCATGTTCATGAATTGGAAGACTCTGTTTTATTACAATAAAAATTCTCCCCAAAAGATTCATTGCAGATGTTTTTCTCCAAAATTGACAATCTGATTCTAGAATGTATATGGAGAAGCAAAGGACTCAGAAAAGTCAAAACAACCTTGAAAAAAGGATAAAGTTGGAGGACTTTCACTCCTTATTTTCAAAAATTACTGGGAATCTACACTAACCAGGATAGTATGGTACTGGAGTAAGAATAGATACACAGGTCAATGGAATAAAATTGGCACTCCTGAATTAAATCTTTACATTTTTGGTCAACTGACTTTCAACCAAGTTTTGAAAGTAATTCATCGAAGGAAGAATAACGTTTTCAATAAAGTGCCTTTCTCCACCTCTTCTGGTTTAGAATTAGTCTCTTATATTCTATATTTTAGTGATGGTCTTTTATATTTTATTATTATTTACCAGAAACAGATCCTAATAAATTTTGAATACTCTTTTTTTTAAAATTCTTTGTTTCAAAAATCTTTGATTTGATTGAGAACTCCACTCTACAATTTCCTGTGAAAGTTTAGCAGCTGAGCCTAAGTATGTATTCAATAGAATGTAAGAGGAAATACTAGGTCAAGACTTTTCTTTTCTTTTTTGGAGACAGCGTCTCGCTCTGTCACCCAGGCTGGAGTGCAATGGCACAGTCTCTACTCACTGCTACCTCCACCTCCCAGGTTCAAGCAATTCTCATGCCTCACCCTCCCAAGTAGTTGGGATTACAGGCATGCGCCACCGCACCCGGCTACTTTTTGTATTTTTGGCTTCACTGTGTTGGCCAGATTGGACTCAAACTCCTGACCTCAAGTGATCCACCAGCCTTGGCCTCCCAAAGTGCTAGGATTACAGTCATGAGCCACCACATCCAGCCTGGGTCAGGACTTCTGTAAAAGCTTCCTTTACAAAGGGGTCTGAGTTAACTGGAAGGCTATTTTGCCCTTGACACTTCTTAGTAGCTTACTTAATTGTCTTGATGTCTTGCAATTGGCCATGATGGGAGACGGTGCAATCACTGACTTACAATTAGTGCAAAATATAACAAGAGAAAGAGTCTACATTTCTGATGACAACATGGAGCTGCCATCTTTGCCCTAGACTGCTGTCCTGTTTTATCTTATGATAAAAAATAAATCTCTAACATGTTTAAGACAGTCATTTTGGATTTCTGTTACCAGAAGCCAAACATAATTTCTAATAATACTAAACAAACTTTATTTTCAGTTACTAGCCTCACACCCCTCTCCAAAAGTTACTTAAAACAGGTGAAATCTAATCAACTTCATCCTTTATTGGAGTGTGTGGTTATCTTTAACTTCACTTCAATATATTTTTTGGTGCCTTGTTTTATTACGCCCACAAAATAGATTTCTTAATATTGCTTTATAACTTGATATTTATTTCAATTTGTTTGTATTTCTTTCCTTATTTGTTAAAATGGCTTAGATCCAAAAGACAGGCAATAACAAATGCTGGTGAGGATGTGGAGAAAAGGGTACTCTGGTACATTGTTGCTGGGAATGTAAATTAGTACAAACACTATGGATAATAGTTTGGAGGTTCCTCAAGAAACTAAATATTGACCTACCATATGAACCAGCAATTCCACTGCTGGGTATATAGCGAAAAGAAAGGAAATCAGTTTATCATTCCTTCTTGACCTCAGCTGTATCTTATGATTCATTTCCTTTCTTACCGAAGTACATTCTTTAAACCTTTTTGCTGTGCATCTGTGGACAGTACCCTCAATTTTTATTTCGGCAAACATTGATCTGGCTTGAGAAAGATAGATAGCTTGGGACTTGATTCAAAGTTGAACTTTCCATCTGTACTTTTAGGATATTCCATTACTTTTATGTCTTCTATTATTTCACTTGAGAAGTCTTCCTCCAGTATAATTTTCTATTCTTGGAAAATGATCTGCTGATCCTCTCTTGATTATTGAACTCACATATTTTATCAATTCTGGAATGTCCTTAACCATTCTCTGTATTTTCTATTTTTGAAAAATGGCTATTTAACTCTGTCCACCAAATCCATTAAGCTCCTTGCCATATTTTGGATTTGATTTTCTCTCTGTTCTGCATTCCAAGGAGATTCTTCATGGAATTATTTCTTCAAGCTTCCACATGCTATGTTTATCTATTCATAATCAATCAATTAGCCCATTCACTGTACTGTCTAATTTTACTTTCTAAATTATTTAGCTTTAGAAGTTTAGTTTTCTCTTTTTAATTTTTTTCCAAATTATCCTAGCAATGTGGATAAACACTAGTTTTCTGCTCACTGTTACTAGGTTTACCCCTTACCTTTTTGAACATCTTATGTAATATAATATATTTCTGATAATTCTATTTTCTTAAGTTATTAGAGGTACTAAATTGGTTGTGTTTTTGCTGTTTTTGTTATTGTTGCACTGTTGTTTCTCCTGAGTTTCGCTCATTGTTGGTTGTTTCTTTCTAAGTTATACACAAGGGTACTTTAAAAGAATAGAGGATTTTGAGAAAAGTGAGTAGAGAATGATCTACAATAATCATGAGAGGCACTTATAGTCGCCTCAAGATCCTGTGTATATTGATCGTGAGAAAAATTTGTTAACACTATTGCTATGTGAGATGACTGAATGAGCAAGAAGTGTTTCCAGAGGAGATCTAGGCTTCATTTAGAGAAAAGGGATAAGCAAACATTCAGAGAAGAAGTAAGGGTATGGGAAAATTTTTGTACATATTACTAGGTCTGACAGGCACAATAAGAGGCATTTACCAGAGGAGGGGACAGCTTGGTGAGTGACTGAATCAGATCAGCAGATAAAAGAGGAATATGGGAATAAGTGAGTACTGGATGTCTAGGGGAATGGGGATTCTGCAGGGCCTAAGGTAAGCAGGAAAATAACATATGATGAAATTCTTCTTGATTGTCACTTAGGATAAAGTCTAAAAATTTTGCTCTCTAGGAGCCACACTCCTAAAGAGTATAGAACTTGAGCAAAATATGATCTCAAAAGGAATATATGGAGTTCGGTGGGCCTGGCTTAAATTTTCCTAACATTAGAACCCAAATCTTAATAGGTGTTAATAATAGCAACCTATTTTTTGCTAAATTATCAACAACAGTAGAAAATAATTAAAAAGAGACAAATAATATCTCCATTTCAATTTCTATATTACCCGAAGTAACGTCTAAACTCTTCTGGGCTTTAGATTCCTCCTCTTTAAATGAAGAAATTAGACAAAATAATTTTGCCTTTACAGTTTTATATGACTAATTCTTCCAAATTTTTTTCAGTATGCACAATAGAAACTCATCAGAGTACATTAATTTGGATTTTACAGCTCAGTATCTAAACTACTTTTTATACTTTTTGTATTAAAAGAATGATGGAAAGATTTCATATTGAACCCTTAAAATTCTCTAGATCAGAGAGAATAGAGAGACATGAGACATGTATATTATAAAATAGCATGCTTTTCAGAAATAAGAAATTTTTGAGTCAGTTTTCTTAAGTACTTTTATAAATTTTATTCTTTCTACAAAAAAAAAAAAAAACTTAACAAATAAGAATTTGCTGTATGCCAGCCATGATCTCCACTTATTTCTCCCCACACTTATGTGACAGACACCTTGTCCCCATTTTGCGGATGAAGATGTAAAGCACTGGAAGTTTAACTGCCTTCAGTTACAAATTCTACCCTCACTTTGTATATAGACACCTGGTGTCTGTATTCTCCTTCCTCATGCTTTCTAACAGTTACGATGCATAGCTCCAGGTAACACAGGACTTAGACCTCAGTTTACCCAAGGTATGGTAAGTTTCTTGTAGCTCTTGAGGTAAATATGTTATTTTTTAAAATAACATAATAATAGGTGCTCTGTGGGACCCAGATATTTTCTTCTCAGCACTCAATGTTGCTGTAAGCCTGCTTGTCTCTGCCTAAGGGTTTTCATTGGTCACAAGAGTGTAACCGCCCAATGGGTTCACCTTGCTGGCTGTCTAGACAGAACTGATATATCAAAACTGGAATTGCAATGGCGAAAGAGTAATTCACACAGAGCCCACTGTGCAGGAGACCGGAATTTTATTATTACTCAAATCAGTCTCCCTGAGCATGCATGCAGGGATCAGAGGGTTTTTTTGTTTGTTTGTTTGTTTGTTTTTTGAGATGGAGTCTCACACTGATGCCCAGCTGGAGTGGTGCAATGGTGCGATCTCGGCTCACTACAACCTCTGCCTCCTGAGTTCACGTGATTCTCCTGCCTTAGCATCCCGAGTAGCTAGGATTACAGGCGTACACCACCACACCTGGCTAATTTTTTGTATTTTCTGTAGAGACGGGGTTTCACTATGTTGGCCAGACTGGTCTAGAACTCCTGATCTCATGATCTGCCCCCATCGGCCTCCCAAAGTGCTGGGATTACGGGCGTGAGCCACGGTACCTGGCCTCAGGGATCAGAGTTTTTAAGGATAATTTGGCAGATATGGGTTCGGAAAGTGGGGAGTGCTGATCGGTCGGGTTGAAGATGAAATCATAAGGGATCGAAGGGAGTTCTTCTTGCTGACTTCTGTTCCCAGGTGGGATTGCAGAACTGGTTGAGCCAGTGGTGACATCTGCTGCATTGGAATGCAGGGTCTGCAAAATATCTCAAGCACTGATCATAGGTTTTACAATAGTGATGTTATTCCTGGAAGAAATTTGGGGAGGATCAGACTCTTGCAGCCAGAGCCTGCATGGCTCCTAAACCATAATTTGTTAGTCTTACAAAGGCAGACTGGTCCCAAGGCAAGAAGGGGTTTTTCAGGAGAGAGCTATTATCCATTTTGTTTCAGAGTTTAAACTATAAACTAAATTCCTTCCCAATGCTAGTTCGCTAGTTTGGCCTACACCCAGGAATGAACAAAGACAGTTTAGAGATTAGAAGAAAGATGGGGTTGGTTAGGTCTGATGTCTTTCACTGACATAATTTCCTCAGTTATAATTTTGCAAAGGCAGTTTCAAGAGCATGCTTACTTTCACACAGAGCAGGCTGGAATTGCCAGGAATTAACACTTTCAGGAGTATCCTTCAATCAATGATGAACAGAAATTAATGGATAAATACAGCAGAATATTTGCTTACCAATGGGACAAGTATCTCCCACATGCCCCAGTGGAATTTAACCCAAGTTGGACATACTGGCTGCCTGCTTAGTAACATGCCTTGTATTGTACTTCCTTAATCTCACATCTTGTTCAACTACCAGTGCTTGATGGAATGACGTCAAATAATCTACCTCCATCTAAATTCTTGTTTCAGGCCAGGCATGGTGGCTCATGCCTGTAATCCGAGCACTTTGGGCAGCCAAGGCAGTGCAGGAGTTCGAGGCCAGCCTGACCAACATGGTGAAACCTCGTCTCTAATAAAAATACAAAAATTAGCTGGGCTTGGTGGCAGGCAACTGTAATCCCAGCTACTCGGGAAGTGGAGGCATGAGAAGCTCTTGAATCCAAGAGTTGGAGATTGCAGTGAGCCGAGATTTTGCCACATGCACTCCAGCCTGGGTGACAGAAACTCCTTCTCAAAATAAATAAATAAATCTTTGTTCTAGGGTCTTCTCGTGGGAAAAACAGTAAAAGTCAAATAGTGTTTAAGATTTTATTTCATTATTTGGTTGCTGCTTGAGATTGAATAATATTCTCTACAGATAGATTTTATAATTTATAACTAGACCTTAAGCCCTTCTTTCTCATGCACGAGATATTTCTGACTGGTCACATTTTAGGAGGATACAATTTATGTGTTAAAAATGTTTTCCCAGAAAAGCAGAACAACACATCCTTAAATGTAATATGTGGACTGAATGAGGATATCAGCCTTAACCAAATGAAATAAAAGCCACAAGTCCTTCTCCAGATTTTCTTGTCTACAAAGGCCTCCAGAGACTATTAAATGAGCTGTGTGTTCAATAATAGTTTTTTGAATTGGTAAATTAATTCCTTTACTCCACATTAGATTTTAGCAGTGATATTTTAAAAATAGATAGAGATAAATAGTTATTAGATGTTTGAAGGAGGTGTAGGGAAGTTAATAAAGAAAAAAAGTCAGGATAAATGGAAAAAATTGAAAGCATTCCCCTTAAGTATGTGAACAGGACAAGGATGTCATTCTCACCACTCCTATTTAACATAGCAATGAAGTCCTAGCCAGACCAATCAGGCAAAAGAAAGAAATAAAAGGCATCCAAATTGGAAACTAGGAAGTCAAATTATCTTTGTTCGCTGATGACATGATTACATGCCTAGAAAACCCTAAAGATTCCTCCAGAAGATTTCTAGACTTAATAAATGACTTCAGTGAAGTTTCAGAATACAAAATCAATGTAAAAAAATCAGTAGCCAATACACCAATAATATGCAAGATGAGAACCAAATCAAGAACTCAATCTCATTTATGATAGCTACGCAAAAAAACAAAACACCTAGGAGGACATTTAACCAAGGAGGTAAAAGATCTCCACATGGTGGAGTTAAAAAAACTGATGAAAGAAATCATAGATGACACAAAGAAATGGAAAAACATCCCATACTCATAGATAGAAATAATCAATATAGTTAAGTGAAAGGAAAATAAACGTTGGAGCCCCCAAATCACTAAGCTAAAGGGAAAAGTCAAGGTGGGAACTACTTAGGGCAAAACTGCCTTCCATTCTATTCAAAGTCATCCCTCTGCTCCCTGAGATAAATGCATATCTGATTGTCTCCTTTGAAGAGGCTAATCAGAAACTCAAAGGAATGTAACCATTTGTCTTATCTACCTATGACCTGGAAGCCCCCTTCCCAGCTTTGAGTTGTCCAGGCTTTGCTTCAAGTTGTCCTGCCTTTCCAGACTAAACCAGTGTTCATCTTACATATGTTGATTGATTTCTCATGTCTCCCTAAAATGTACAAAACCGAGCTATTCTCTGACCACCTTAGGCACATGTCATCAGGACCTCCTGATCCATGTCACGGGCACACATCCTTAACTTTGGCAAAATAAACTTCCTAAATTGACTGAGACCTGACTCAGATTTTTTGGGGTTCACAGTTAAAATAACCATACTGTCCAAAGCAATGTACAGATTTAACACAATTCTTATCAAATTATCAATGTCATTTTTTACAGAGTTGGAAAAAGAATCCTAAAGTTTATATGGAACCAAAAAAGAGCCCAAATAGCCAAGCAATCTTAAGCAAAAAGAGCACAGCTGAAGGCATCACATTACCTGACTTCAAATTATACTACAGGGTACAGTAAATAAAACAGCATGGTACTGGTACCAAAATAGACACACAGGTCAATGTGAAGTAAAGTCACATACCCACAAGCCACTGACCTTTGACAAAGTCAACAAAAGTTAACAATGTAAAAAGGACACCCTATTTAATAAATGGTGCTAAGAAAGTTGGCTAAACAATTCTTTACATGGAAGAATGAAACTGGACTCCAGTCTCTCATCATATACAAAAATTAACTGAAGATGGATTAAAGACTTAAACATAAAACCTGAAACTATTAAAATCCTAGAAGAAAACCTAGGAAAACTCTTCTGAGTATTGACCTAGGCAAAGAGCTTAGAACTAAGACCCCAAAAGTAAATGCAATTAAAACAAAAATAGACAAATGAGACTTAATTTATCTAAAAACCTTCCACACAACAAAAGAAATAACAGAGTCAACAGACAACCTAAAGAATAGGAGAAAATATTTGCAAATTATGCCTTTGACAAAGAACTAACAATATCCAAATCTACAAGAAACTCAGACATCTCGACAAGAAAAAAACACCACCATCAAGAAGTGGGCAAAGGACATAAAAAGATATTTTTTCAAAAGAAGGCACACGAGCTGCCCACAAACATATGAAAAGATACTCAACATCACTAATCATCAGATAAATCAAAATTAAAACCGCAGTTGTTACAATAGACAGCTAGTCTGACATGAGCAGAGCAGTAGAGGGCTCCCCTCACCCCCCAGTCCCCTCTACATTGGGAATATTAGGCGACCATCAGGTGATAGGCAGTTGTTAACTATCTCTTTGAAATAATAATTGGTCACAGCCAGCACCAGGGAAAGGCAGTCTCCCAAAAAACAGAAACACCTGAAGCTTGTGATCAGCACCTTCCAGATAAGGTCTCAGGATTTGGGTGAGTGGGCTCACACATGTGCACTAAGAGGCAAAATGGTAGAGTTTAACTGGTATATGATTTTCTAGGGCTATTTGGCTGGTAAGGGAAGAATGCCTCAAGTAAGCATGCTTACAACTCCAGTAAACAGTGCACATGCAGCCACTCCCAAGTGCTGGCAGGCCACTGCACATGCGGACAGCCCACCCCAAGAGAAGAATCAGGGGAGAAGGAATGCAATTCCCTGGAAGTATGCCAACACATAAAACCCCAAGTCAAAAGGTCAAACACTGCACTTGGCTTTCAAGTCACCTACTTGGCCTTCTTCCTAATGTTCCTTTTGTTCCTTCCTTCCTTCGTTCCTTTTGTTCCTCCTCTAAAGCTTTTTAACACATTTTCACTCCTGCTCTAAAACTTGCCTCAATGTCTACTTCTACCTTATGCCCCTCAGTCGAATTCTTTCTTCTGAGGAGGTAAAAATTGAAGTTGCTGCAGACGTGCCCCAATTCACCGCTGGTAACACAATGACGTATCATCTTACACAAGTCAGATGACTAGTATTAAAAAGTCAAAAAACAACAGATATTGGTGTGGATGCAAAGAAAAGGGAACACTTATACACAGTTGGTGGGAATGTAAATTAGTTTAACCCGTTTGGAAAACAGTATGGAGATTTCTCAAAAAAACTCAAAATAGGACTAGCAATTCCACTACTGAGTATCTACCCCCCAAAATAAATCATTATATATAAAAAGACACCTGCACTTGTATGTTTATTGCAGCACTATTCACAATAGCAAAGTCATGGAAATAACCTAAGTGTCCATCAGTGATTGATTGGATAAAGAAAACCTGGTATATATACGACATAGAATACTATGTAGCCATGATAAAGAATGAAATAATTTCCTTTGCAGCAACATGGATGGAGCTGGAGGCCATTATCCTAAGTAACTAAGAAACAGATAATCAAATACTACATATTCTCACTTATAAGTGGGAGCTAAACAATGGGTACATATGAACATAAACATGGAAATAATAGATATTTGAGGTTCCAAAAGCGGGGAAGGTGGGAAGGAGTAAGGGCTGGGAACTTACCTGTTGGGTACAATTTTCGTATTTGGATGATGCATACACTGGAAGCCCTAGCCCCAACATTATGCAATATATCCACCATGTAACATACTTGCATATGTACCTTCGAATCTAAAATAAAGTACAATTTTTAAAAAGAGAAAATAAAAATGTCAGGTTTTGTTTTCTTTATTTTAGATTAATTAGGTAATATAACGTTTAATGGGCCCAAATATAATTGAAAATAATTCATGAACATTTTATACTGATATATTCAAATATTTCCATGTTTGTTATAATAAAATATATGTTTTAGAAATAAATTTGAATGCAGTAATTTCAATAATTAAGTATTTTCTCTTGTCCAATATTTATTTCACTCAAAATTATGTCCATTAAACAGTTTCATCAGAGCTTTCCTGATGCATGACTCTGGCACAAGAAAATGTATTTCTTTAAATATTCATTACCGTTTATAGGAAAGAAAATTTATGTGCCTAGAGTCATGCATCACGAAAGCTGCAATGAAATTGTTTAATGGACATAATTTTGAGTGAAATAAATATTGTCTTTCTGCTCTAATTTAATTTAGAAAGCCATTAGAGTCACTTTAAAAAATTATATATACCTGGATTAATGCTTTTACTCTCTAATAACTTCCCATTGTACTTAAAATAACCTAAAACTCCTTATTTATTTACAATACTTTTCATAATGGTGCTGTTCTTATATCCCCAATGTATTTCAAGCTATACTTCACACCTTAACCCATTCCGGCCCTCTGGCCTTCTCTCAGGTCCTTTCCTACCCAGTCTCTTACGCACCTCAGGACTGCACTGCATGTAGTATTTCCTTGGACAGTGATCATGTTAGGAAATTTATTTCAAAAATTTAAAAAGCAGTAAAAGGCAGTTCTCTAACTTAAACAGTAAGAAGTGCTGGTGTTAAAATAATCACCAGAATTTATTTGAAGAGCCCTATTTTCTACCAGTTAATAGGTATCTCAGGAAAGAAGCTTTAGGCTTGTTAAGATCTGTAGTACTTTAATCTGTGAAGATAAAGAACATTTGTGTCTTTAGTTGGGAATTATCTGTAGTATTTCTTCACAAGTTTTGCCATATATTTTCATTTCTGTGTAGAGAAAAACAGGTTTTTCTCTACAGAGAAATTTTAGATTCCTTTCAAGTGATTTATTTCTCCATATTTCAATAATTTTGTTATTTAATGGATACTCAGGCTAATATTTAATATAACTACCAGATCACTAAATTTAGCACTAGTTATCCCAAATTAAGCAGAATAGAGTGATCTTTTATGTCATAATCATCATTACCAAGTTCCCGTGGCGATAGAGTACATTATCACTTTGAAAAAATATGTTAGTAATATTTCAATTTGTATATTTTTATTACACCTATTACTTTGACCTATAAAATAGATCCTGAAATTAAATGTTGTACTAGCTTTTCCTGCTGCAGTAAATGTTATTTTGAACAAGTCATGATTTTTATGATTCCCTCCTATAAATGGTAATGAATATTTTAAAATTTAAAGTGTCAGTGCTAAGGCAAAGTGAGGACTAGTTAGATGAGTTTGTTGACTGCCCTATTAATGCATTGTCTCTATTGATTTCAAATTATTTATATGGAGGCAAGTTGCTTCTGGTTAAAATAACTCAAGTGATAACTATGATTGGTGCTGAGTCTATGTCTGAAAAGAAAAAGGAATTCTGAATTGGTGTTGAGTGATAACAGATATGAAGAGATTAGTTCCCTTGGTCAAAGAGTAACTTCAAAAGTTAGGTATAGTACAAGGTAGAGAACATCTGAGCCTCTGTGTGCAACAAATACACACAAAGAGACAGAGAAATCTGTGTCGAATTTAGGTAGTCCCTGACTCTCTCTAGTAGCCAATGAACTGATAGGAAGGTATTGTCCCATGACAATAAAGCTTTCAGTTTAAGCTATATTTGGAGATGCCCTTAGTTGTGTTGGGGAAAATTAAGAAAATAAACGTACATTTGTAAGTAGGACAAAGTGGTACTGGGTTTAGCAGCATCAGCTCAAGGGACGCAGATGCAGAGTCTTCGGTTAAGTGTTCCTTTGCTCTGAAACAGTCAACTAAGAATGGAACTGAATTCAGAACACTATAATCAGCTGGCTGGCCAATGTAGTGAGCAAAGGACAAAATGGGTCATGGAGTTTATAGGCACTCCTAAAAGTAATAGTTTTCAAACTATGGGCTCAGAAATAACAGCATCAACATCAACTTGGAACATTAGAAATATAAATTCTTAAACCCAACCCACCCCTACTAAACTGAAAGTCTGGGGATGGGATCCAGCAATTTCACTCTTTGGGTGATGTGGATGAATGCTAAATTTCAGAAACATTGTCCCAGAAATCTCCCCAAAAAGAATATGAATTTGGAAAAAAGACGATTTTTAGCAGCTAAGCAGTATGATAGCTTTAAGTAAAAGCCAGTGAAACAGTGGTTTCATGTAATAGATTGATAAGATTTGGGCATTTGAGTTTTATACATTAATATAACTTTATTTAAATAAAAGGCTTGATTGAATTTGGGTTGCAGAAAGTTACTATTTTTTTCAGTTAAAGAAATAATTAACAATCCAATTACACTCTTTAAAATTTCTTTTAAAATAAAAAAAGACTGCTTTAAAAATATTGTGTTAAAAGTTCAAAAATAGTCAATTAGATATACTATCCCTAAAGTCTCATTTTATATATCTACTAATGAATTCAACATCTTTCAAAATTTACTTTAAAATTTCCTTATTTCTACAATAAATGTAGACACCATAAAATCATGGTAGCTTGGTCATTAACTCTTTACTCAATCTAATTGCTCTTCAGAGAAGAACAATCTTTACCAATAAATGTATGATTTTAAACAGTCCCACAAATTAGCATTGCATCTACTGCTCACATGAGATATCTAGACTTTAGAGATGAACAGCTAAGTTTGTAATAATTTGTAAAAATTATGTGCCCTTGCAAATGGTTAGAATATAAAATTTGATGTTATTACAGTAAAATCAGAGTCAGCTGCAAAGTTTTATTGTAACATTTGCCAAATTATCTCAGCTATACACATTTCATATCATGACACCCCATTCAAATAAAATAGTGCTAGCAGCTCTCTCTTTTGTGTACTGATCAACAGATAATCCCGCTAGAAATCTTTTATCTTCTCCATTTTCATCTTTCCTTCACTGTGATTTCTGTCTTAAACAATAATTCAATAATTCAATGATGCAAACAGTTTTACTCAAACACTGCTATATCATTCCCTTTTAGTAAAGTGTCTGCTATGCAATTTATTCAATATAATAAAACTAAAAGAGCTATGAATTTATCTAATTTTTTCTTAACCTAGAGTTTTATGTACTTTGTATTTTGTAGAATATAATGAATTCTTCTTTTTCCTATATGTAATTATTAATATATTCTAATTTGATTTTTGGACTTTATAGACATTCCTCCTTTAATAACATCATAATATCTATTACATTATTTGCATTGGAAATTTTATATAATATTTTTAAGCTCTTCTTGATTAAGTCTTGGATAATTTTGGAGAGCAATCACGTTTTTAAAAAGTGGAATACAATATTTTATTTTTTATTATGGCCAACAATCTGTATCTTACACAACGCCATTCTTGACTGCATGCATTGTAAGATTTAATACAATCAAGCATAAGTAAAAGATTACATACTACTCACATCAAAGATGTATCACTGTAATTATTTTGAATTTTACATGCTGACTCTAAATCTTGGATTAGTAACAGGGCAAAGGTTTACGTTGTCATCAATACCTGAAAGAAGAAGAACACAAAAACAATGATAAAGCAGTACATTCTATCAGATTCTCCTGTATTTGGGCATTTTTATCATCCAATTTCATAATGCATAAAGATCAACAACTTGTTTTGCTAAGTTGCCTGGAAAGATGAAACTTAGACAGTTACAGTGGAAAAAAGTACATGAAAATGACACATCAAAGGCTGGTCCTGTAATGCCATTAGTTCACTAAAAGTTGCTGATGGTAATTAATCATGAATAAAATGAGGATAACATTCATGAAAACAAAGCAAGTTGAGAATCAGAAATCTTCTAGCCTTTTATTAAGTTTATTGTCCACGTTTGAGTTGGTCATATTGGACAAACATCTGAAAGTTCCTTTGGTAATATCTATAATCACCAAATGCAATAAGCATAGCTGTATAATTCTATATCCAACACAGTGCCAGGTGGTATCACTTAACATCTCTAGAAAACATATTTTCTTGTTGACTGTATTTTTGAATCATCTTGGAGCCTCTGATATGTCTGAATTAATTAATCAACATTCAAAAATTATGCTCCAAAAGACTTTTCGTCATTTTGTCTTCAACCTGACACAAGGGAATGCCACGTAGGAACCTAATATGACATGTAAGGGATATTAAAATATTGACCTGATTGCTGACTTCATATTATCATCTCACTAGGGAGCCATCAGTCTCATAGATTAAATAAAAATAAATAGGAAAAAGAACCCATTCTTTTTGGTTGCCAACAGAAAAGTCTGCTTCCTTTATAATTGTGTTCAATCGTCTTTGTCCTCATGGACCATGCATTGAAAATGTAAAAGAAAATATTTAGTTATTGGTGAAAGAATAATAATTTGGTGCTTTCTCCTAGAAATAAAAGCATTAAAGCTGTGGTTATACAAAATCATTTTTCTGTCTATGAAGTTTTCAGATTTAAGACTCAAAAATGCGTTGGGAAACATTGTCTCAACACCCCAGTGGCATAATGTTTCCGAGTCCTCATTTAGAAAGAGGAAACAGAAAATATTTGAAGCATACATTTGCTAACAGGATTTTCTGAGCTCCCAGAAGTCAGGTAGAGCTCCCAGAAGTCAGGTAGATCTACCATGAGTGATGATATCTAGGTTATCTTCACGGCATAGCTTTTTTTCCTATCAGAATAATTTGAGCAAGGAATCAGAAAGCTGGATTTGTAACCTCAAAAGAGTAAAATCGCCTTACAATAAAAAAAAATAAATAAGATCAATTTTTATTTTTGTCTCACTGTATGAATTTCTTACTATTGTTATATATCTGGTTTTAAATAAAAATATAGGCAGTTGTGGAATTGCTAATCCCATAAGGAGTTTCTGGTAATAAGAAATAAAAGGAACAACTTTTATTTTTAACATGTATTAAAGTAAATAACAATATATAAGTCCAGCTGTATAATTTATACAATAAAAATTTCTATTTCAAATTCATGTACTTTCAGCACAACATTCTCATTAGAAGACTATTGGAAAAAGATTTAAGTCGTTATCAAAATAAAACTTTTATTTAAGAGCAGGATAAACCTCTATGGTTAAGTAAAGCCAACCTAGTGTTTTTTTAAAATTATTTACACTTTAAATGAACTGTACTTAAATCTTTACATTTAATTGCAAAGCTTAAATGATTTCATATGCACCTGTAATTACCTGTGTATCATAGGTTTGTTGTAGTACAGAGTTTATATCTCTGTGCTTTTTCCCTATATTCGGTATAGCACGTGATTAGCAAACATTCAGTTGGACCATTGGGTTAGATATTATTGCTTGTCTTCCCAAATAAAATTACTTGATCTGTTACTTTGAAGTTATGCAGAAGAACAGGCTCACAAGCCTTCATGAGGAATGTGACTGACCACACACCTGTCTTTTTAAGTCATTTGATAAACTTTCATGCAGTTTGTTTAAAAGGGGCTGTCCCTGTCATTCCTTTTCACCAGAATACAACTTACAACTTGGAGAAGGAGAAAATAGCATACTCATTACATATGCTATAATAACCTTGCACTGTAGATGTTATCATTATTTTAATCATTTTTTACAAAATGAAACTGAAGCTTAGAGAGTTGAAGTGGATTGAGCAATGTCAGAGAGCTTCTAAATAGTATATATTAAGTATGTTAACCTACCACTATCTGGAAACAAATTGCATGTTATTATAAATAAATACTTGGCTTTACCCAAATTCAACTCTCTGATCATTGACATGAGCTATAATTTTACCTAATATTTCTAAATTATAATCACTCTGAAGAAGCTTTCCCATAAAACTACCTCAGTAACGTCAACAAATATGTGATTCTCTCAGATTCCAATACAGATATTAACATATAACAAAGCTGGTTACTTAAAGAGTTTCAATGTATGTGACACTTTAAGAAAATCTAATTGAATTCCAGATTACTTCATTTGTCCAGAAATTCCCCTCATAGTTATTTACTAAGTGAAAATGAAAGCATTCCCACAAACACATCTGTATAAGAGCATTGAAATCATCATTATTTGTATTAGCCAAAACTAGAACCAATCCAAATAACAATAAAGAGAATGATTAAATAAAGGGTTTTATCTTTACATAATAGGATAATATTCTACGTACAAAGATAAAATTTCTGATACGGCAACAATACTTATGATATAGCATGGCTCTGTGTCCCCACCCAAATCTCATCTCAAACTGTAATCCCGTTAGGGAGGGAACTGGTGGGAGGTGATTGGATCATGGGAGGGGGGGTTGTTCCCATGCTGTTCTCATGACAGCATGTGAGTTCTCATGAGATCTGAGGGTTTTAAAGTGTGGCACTTACCCACTTGCTCTCTCTATTGCTGCCATGTTAAACATGCCTTGCTTTTCATTTGCCTTATACAGTGATTGAAAGTTTCCTGAGGCCCCCCAGCCATGCATAACGGTGAGTCAATTAAACCTCTTTTGTTTATACATTACCCAATTTCAGGGAGTTCTTTATAGCAGTATGAAAACAGACTAATACAATGTATAAATCTCAAAACATTGTGTTGTGCAACATAAGTCAGGCACACACACAAGTATTTAGTATGATTCAATTTACATGTAGTTTAAGAAATTCATTGTCCTGAAAATAATGGCTTGGGTCCTTGGAGTGTAATGGTCACCAGAACAAGACAGGAGAATGTCAAGATAAGAGAAATGTTCTATGTCTTGACCTTTGGATTATGGTTACATGGCTGTTTATATCTGTGAAAGCTGATCAAACTATGCACTTAAAATCTATGAATTTAACTGTGTTTTTAACATACCTCAATAAAAAATTCCAATTTATTTAATAATCAATTTATGTGTCCACCTGCATGCCCCAACACTCACTTCATCTCTAATATTTCCCATTAGTCAAGAAAAAAAGCTAAACATCTATATCAGGTTTGAGGGTTTCAATTATTCATATGACTCACCAATATAATAATCCGATAATTCTATCATTGTTTGTTAGATTCATCATTTAATGGTATTGAAAATAATTTCAGTGTGGCAAAAAAGCCGTGTTAAGGCTTCTTACATGTCACAATCGAAT
Organism: Pan troglodytes; assembly: GCF_028858775.2. Classification (NCBI taxonomy): domain Eukaryota; kingdom Metazoa; phylum Chordata; class Mammalia; order Primates; family Hominidae; genus Pan; species Pan troglodytes. The sequence continues at coordinate 39,480,887 of NC_072413.2, forward strand.
TCTAGGCAGCCATACTGATCCTTTAAGCAACCTTTGCTACTTATTCTTTTGAATGAACAGCTTTAAATATACTGGAGCGATCATAGAGTTCACTGATCCCTGACTCAGTTCCGGGAGGCAAAAAAGAAACGCCTCTTACTAGGGCAAATATTTTGATCATGTTACTTACCAAATGCATTGTGACGCAGCCTTGCTTAAAGTTTGTGGATTATTATTTTTCCAAATGAAAAACCAAGTCACTCAGCAGAAACCTTTCCAGAGGAATCCTATCACAATAATTTTGGAGATTGTTGATGGTTTTCAACAGAGGAAGTTAACACAGAATGTATATTTTACTAGATTGTTTTCTAGTTGCAGAGAAAGATTAATACATGACTGTGAACAGGAATTACCTGTTTTTACCTATCGACCAAAACATATATTTATCTATAGCTTGTAAAATCTTTTATAATATATAAATATAGATGCACAGTTGCCATCTTCATAAAAGATCTTGTTTGATAAAAGTTCTTATGGAATATATTAGCATCAAGATTTTTGCTTTTCTCTTCTTCCAGAAGTTGAAATAAGGCTGAATATTTTTGCTTTACATTGTTAGTTGATGGCACTAGCAAAAATGAACATGATAACTGTTAGAATTTGTAAGATTCTCAGGAGTGGCATTGCTGTTACGTAATTTCTTTTCAGAGGATTTTTCTCCTAGAATCATTTTTCTCTTACTGTTTCGTGAAGATAATAGAGTTTTGTAGTTCTAATTTTTATAGTGTGTCTGTGTACATATCTATCTATCTATCTATCTATCATCTATCGATCCATCCATCCACATATACACACACTTACATAAACACACACACCATGCATTGGATATTTGTGCTATGGAATCGTTATACAGATACTTTGAAACTCTAGAACGGTTTAATTAGTAAGTAGATTTCAGGATATACGATTTATTAAAGCTTTTATATTCTGTGAGTGATAAACTAATTTAATCTGACATTCTGTCCAGGATATGTGAAGAGGGTGGTAAAAACTAAATAAGAATAAATAAATTAATAGGCATATTTGATAGATAATTTGCCATACATTAAATTTCATTTCAATTATCATTAAATAAGTACCTTGAACACAAATTAAATTCAAAAAACATAAATTGAACACTAGGTTAGGTACTGTTAATAATAAATTAAGATTTCAAGAAAATTCTTAACTTCAAGGAACATACAATATAGCAAATAAAGATATGCCTCAAATAAGAATACAAACATATCCTCACTTTATTAAATAGTAATTAATCTTTTATTTAAAAATGCACACTGAGTGCATATACAACATGCAATGTATGTACAGTGTATGCAATGCACCCAGAATTATACCAGGTTCTGAAGCATCAACAGTAAGTTGGACAATTTTTTTTTTCCTAGAAAAGCTTATATTATGGTAGAGGAGACAGCCAGATAAATCAGAAAGTACAAAGTAATGTGGCAAATGCTCGGATGAAGTTCTTTATTCTAAGTAAGCAGAAAGAGCTAAGTGAATGATAGGAAGAACACCTAAAAACCAGTCTAGGTCCATCGAGGGCCATAGAAGTCTTTCCCAGGGAAAGGGATGTTTAAGGATGAGTTGGAAATGCTAGACAAAGGCAACGAGGAATAACAAGAATTTCAGGCAGCAAGAATGACATAAGAAATGCCTCAAATTTAGAAAAAACAGAAACACACTTGTAAAACCACAAGTACAGGTTGGGCAGAAGAACACCAATGAAGAAACTTATTGACATTTTAATAACTTTGTTTTTTATACTTGAAATAGCGTGTCTTGGATGAGGTCTACAGGCATTCATAGAAGAAGCCAATCAAGGATCCAGAAAGTCTTTATGTAGGAACTGAAGTTTGAGATAAGTCTTGAAATAATAATATTATTTTGATTGGCAGAAATGAGAGCAGAAAAAAATTAGTGTTTTGAAAAAAAGTGAACAGCATTAAGAAAAGGAAGTAAATTTAAGGGTAGATTACATTTGTCTCTTTCAATAGGATTATGGCATATGGAAGAAAAGACTGAAAAACAATGGTGAAAAGGCACACCTGAGCGATGAACTGCATAAGATTCCATAGTATTTCTTGATTAAAAAATACTTCTCTAACATAGTCTTTTTCACTTAAAAGAGGAAAAATAAAATTTTAAGGCATGATTAAAATGTTCTATAATTTCATTTGTGTGATGGTTACACAGATGTATACATATTTCAGTACTCATAAATGTGTATACTTTAAGATTATGCATTTGTCCATAGGAAAAATACCTAAAATTATAAATATATAAAAAAGTTTATGTACATACATATAAACCAAGAGCAAGCAAACCCATGATTAAGGAAATAAGTTATAGTTGCTTTGTTTGATGGTTATCATTGCAACAATTTATGAAAAGAATATATATGCCTCTAGAACATAAAAACATATTTTCTTAAAATAAAAAAAATTTTTATCAAAGTGATAAATACTCAAAACTTCAAAAGCCAAGTAATAATACATCATATAATAAAAAACACATCACTAAGATATTTATAAAGGAGAAAACCAGGGTTCGAATCCAACTTTGATAACCTCAAATGTCATGTTCTGTCCACTATATCATAATTACTATCTGGTTCAACAAATACTAAAAGTACTACAAGATTAAGCATTCCTTATTTCCCTTCAGTCACAAGTACAAGCTACCCTATAAAGATAAACCCATGAAAAAGACATAAGTATAGATAAAAGACATATAAACATTTATATGACTAATGGCTAATTACTAATAATAACTCAGATATAAAAATAATTTTATTACAAATGTCCTATGGAACTCTGCAGGTTCTATTTTATATATGGAAAATACTATTATTATGTAATGTGAGTTCTACAGATATGAACATACTTAAAATATACTTCTCTATTATGGTTGGAAAAAATAAAGACATGAATGGCTCATTGAGAATGAGGTCAAGGGTCTTTCAATATTATATTTTTTACTAAAATGAGTTTACGTTGAAAAATCACTGAGACAAATGACTGTGATTTATTCACATTTGTGGTATTAGTAGAAATAGTTCATTTAGAAAAGCATCATGCCTATGGAAAGGCAGAAAATGGTTTTGGTTAATGAAAACATATAGAAGAATTTCTTATTAGATGCAGGGATAGATCTATTTCAAATGAGCACTAACAGCTGCTCTGCTCATATTATTTGGAATTCTCCCAGTGCCTTGCTGGTCACAAACATGCTTGGCTTCCTTCTTAAGCAAGTCAGTAAGTATATGGACTATAATTGTAAAGTAGTTTTCCTACTAGAATTAGTGAAAAGATTCAAGGAGCACAGCTCTAAAATATGGTTGTCAAATATAATGCAAGACATTACCTAGAAATGAAGCCAGAAAAGTTCAGACCAGAGAAAAAAATTAGCCCAGATGAGGAAACAAGAAAAAGAAAATCCTAAACTCTTGAATTAAGACAATGGTTTTAACACTTACTCCATGAAAAGTAACTCTGAGTCATGGGAAGAAGCAATACAAAGTGTTCTATAAAGCTGTATATAAATTCAAGGAAAAGAGCTGATTGCAGATATTTGATTTCTAACCCCAAATATCAGTGGTAATCGGTGACTCCCTGTTCTGAAGTACAAAGGCAGCCATGTGAGTACATGACATCTATCTGTAACAAACATGATTTTCCTCATGTGTGTCTCAAAGTAATGGAGACCCTTCTGAGACTCATAAAAACTGTGATACCAATTTTGTTGATTTACTTGGTAACCAGTGACCAGAGACAGAATAACCATAATATCCCTTTCAAGTAAGTAGAATTTTATATACACTAAACTGAAATTTAGGCCAAGAGTTCATTTTTCCTCGCAACTGAGTACCATGATAAGTGGATAATAAACAGTAGGTTATCCAGTGGAATAAAATAACTGTATTTGCGCTGAGTGCAGTGGCTCACGCCTGTAATCCCAACACTCTGGGGGTCCGAGGAGGGTGGATCACCTGAGGTCAGGAGTTAAAGACCAGCCTGGCCGACATGGCGAAACCCCGTCTCTACTAAAAACACAATTAGCTGGGTGCGGTGGTGGGCGCCTGTAATCCCAGCTACTGGGGAGGTTGAGGCAGGAGAATCGCTTGAACCCAGGAGGCAGAGGTTGCCGTGAGCCGAGATCATGTCACTGCACTCCAGCCTAAGCTACAAGAGCAAGACTCCATCTCAAAAATAAAATAAAGTAAAATAAAAATAAAAATAAAATTTTAAATTAAAAAAAACTGAATTTGATAGCAAAAAATAAAAAACAGTGCCCATCAGAAAAAGGTATAGGAAATTTTTACTATAAAAGAGATTTTGACTTGATCAGCAGGGCTTTAAACTGAAATTCCAGAGAAAAATATTAAAATACCCAGTTGCAGAAAAAAACTGCATTCTATGTAGAAAAGTGGATTTGACATAGAAATAATTATAGAAGACGTATTCAGTGATTCTCAGTATAATTTGTTAAGAGTATAAAGGAGTACTGAGACAAAATGTTAGAACTCTCTGCTTTAAAAGTATGGGCAGAAAATGGAAGACATAACTGGAGCAATGGTTTTCTACTCCCTACTTTTTTATTACTAAAACACGTATGATAGATGAAGTTCACATGCAAAATAAACCCCAGTGGGGATACCCTAATCATATGTAATCTCTAGTGTAAATTTTTGTTTTTCATACACATGAGAAATATGCTAGTATCAAAATCTGTGGATAATGATTATTATAAAAATGATCTTGAATCTGTTCAAATTCATTAAAGAAACAAGCATGGCCTATGCTTCTGCCACACTGACCTTCATGTTTCCTACTAAACATTACAATTTTCGGCCAATTTCAGGGCCTTTGTCTGTGATCTTAATCTCCTTCTTCACCTTTTAGGTATTAGGTTAAATATTTCCTCCTCAGATAGCCTTGCATTTACTACCTGTGTAAATCTGATACAGCCTAATACTCTTCATGAGAGGATTCTATTTTTAGGGTACTTTTCATAATTTGCAATATGTACAATTAATATTTTTGTTATTATTATTTTCTTCTTTTTATAAATTCTAAATTACCTGAGTGTAAGATATACACTACATTTTGATAATCATTTTATCTTCAGAGCTTATATGTGGCACATAGTTTATTAGTTTTTACCTCATCCATAATTATGGTATTATCAACTTAATGATTCCTTTTTCCTTAAATAAGTTTAACAGTAACTTGGCTATTTTAAATGATTTATATACTACTATTTGAATTTATCAAATTTATGCTATAATAATTTCTAATTCATTAATTCATTTTTATCAGCTTATTTCTCCTGTTTCTTTTTACATATTTTGTTATACTTTAGCAACTTTAGCTGAATATTCAGTTTTTAAAAAAATATGCATTTGCTTTTTTCTTTGTTCTTATCTACTTGCCCTTTCTAATAATATAAGCATTAACTTTTATAATAAACAGTGTGTCTTATTTCTGTCATCTTGCTTTATCTGTTCTTTTACACTTCCTTTACTTCCTGTGCTTGGACATTTACTTACTGCTTAGTGTCCGGTGTTTTAGAAATATTAGGAATTTACTGTTACTCTTTCCATAACACATATTGGTTAATATATTGTCTTACAAATACTGTCATTCCAAGTAGGATGGCTCAATATCCTTTTACTCCCTGCACTTGACCCTCTGATGTAATGTTATCCATATTATTCTTATTATTGAACAGCTACTTTATAAATAACTCTTGATATTTGCATAATGAGATACATAATTGATAAGCCTGTTTATTAACTCACAGTACAAATCTGAAATATAGTATGTTATATGTAATTTATTATATTTTATATAATATACATTTCTATTTTCATATAATTTTATATTATTTAATATAATATAGATGTTTCTTCATATAATTTTATAGTTTATTATTACACATATAGCATTGTTTGTGTTTCAAGTGTGCTAGCTAGAAATCTTGTATCACTTTTTGATGTCTCATCATATTATATTAACGGGCTTACTAGACCCAATTGCAGTTAAATTTGTTTGTAAATAGAAGAGAGAGTAAGTTGCAGCCTTTTGTTTTCATGAGGGCTGGTGATCTTCTTTCTTACTGCTATATGGTCAATCCTAGATTTACAAACAAGTATATGTTTAGCTGCATATCTAGCTCCCTCCCTACCCAGGTTGCAGCAGTGCCCCATGTTGATGGACAAGTTTAAAACAGTTTTTATTTCACATATGCCTGCCTGTATGGTGTCCCACTGTGGCAAGTTCGCTTGGCATGGAGATTCCAGGATCTACTCTGTATGAGGGCAACCCTATGATATAAATAAACTCTTATGTCTTTGTTTTAAACCAGTGCCACAGACTAGACTCACCCTTTCTTCTGAGGTTTTATTGCCCTTATCACTAGACATTGATCAAACCATCATTATTCATTCTAACATATCCCCCTAATGTGACCTATTATAAAACAAGAATTTGTGGCCTATCTTTCAAAAAATGTCATGCCACAAGAGAAAATCCTAGACTTCTATAAAATAACAGCATAACAGAGCCAAAATTTATTGAGCACTACTATATACCAGATCTTATTCTTAGTATTTTATAGGTATTGCCTCATTTGTTAGTTTATTTATTTTCAAATGAAGAAACTGAGGCATGGAAAATTTGACTCCAATTCACACAGCTAGTAAGAGACAGAATCGAGAATTAGCTAAGCTCTTGACTTTGGAAACCACATGCTTAACTAGTACACAAACAAGCACTCAGTTACAAATCAGTCTGTTCCCTTTTCCAGATCCCTACAGAGTAAGAAAAACCTCAGCTCTGCATAGTTCCACAAGACAAAAGGTGTATTTGTCCAGGACTATAGATATCTACTATGTTTACACTTGTATAACAAAGAGAGCTACTGGAGTTTTTTTGTAAGAAAATAAAGATTTGCTCAAAAGCAACCTTCCGCACTTGCCTGCTGAAAAATTAGTAATGTTTTTATAGTTGACTTATAATGATAGAATAAATTTGGTTGGAGTCAGTATACTTACATCCTTATGTTCCTATTCTTAATCTATTGTTTTGCTTTATTTTTCATGTAATTAGAAATTATGAGTTTAGATAAGTATGTTTCAATCGTATAAAAATCATAGACTAATCATGTTGACATATAAATGTATGTTATACACACACACATATATATATAAACACCACACACACACACATAGCTCACTTAACAGCTCTTGTTAAATTTCTCTTCTAAAATAAAAGGAAGAGATATTGAGAAGACATTTACATTCTAGTGAGAACAGAAGATGGTAGATAGATAGATAATATGCAGCTAGAGCTCAAGTGAACCCAAGCTTTTACTCAAGCCTAAATCCGTAGAAACTCTGCTTCCTGCTACCATGACTAGAATTCCTCTTTTAAATGGTATTCTCTTGTGTTAAACAAAGCAAATTACTCGTCATAAATTTACATCCCTTTAGGATGACAAGGTTGCAACTTGGAAAGAGTCTTGCTCTCTGAATTACCATGCAAAAAAAAAAAAAAAAAAAGTCACACAACCAAGGAATATCCATGCTGAACTTTTTTCCTAGGGTAAAATAAAATTCTATTGCTTTAAATTACTGACATACGAATACATTTTTACATCAGCTGGTGTACTCTAACCAATAATCTTCAAATAAAGTAATGTTTCGCTAAATCTCAGGAATTTAATCTTAATAAAGAGACTTGTAAATTATGTTGTTTTGTGAGAAACCATATTTGTTCATTAGGCTAATAAATATGCTTATTATAGGAAATTGAATTCGATTCATTAAGCTGTAAATAAAACCAGCGGTCTTCTAATAATTAAGACAGAAAGATGAGAGAGAGTGTAAAATGTTTAAGATTATTTGTCAACTCTCTACTCTTTGATTTCTCCCACAATTCCCATGCCCTTCTGAAATATTTTCCATGGAATATTTGTCATATGTGTTTTACATTTTTTCCAAAGCCTATAGCTTGTCCTTTCAGGTGATTTGTGGTGTTTTTAATTTTAGAGCAGTTGTCATAAATGTCTATATTATTTCTATCTATATAGTTTCTGGATTAGGATGTGTGTGTGTGTGTGTGTGTGTGTGTCTGTTGTTCTGAGGAAAACCTTTTCTACCTACAATTATACTAAATTGTGTGCAAGTGTAAATATACATAGACACACACAAAAGTGAACATACATAACATACATATCGTTTTGACCTTTAGCATGTCTAGACTTGGTTTGGTATAAGATAGAAATCTAACTTGTTATCTATTTTTTCTGAATGTATTAAAATAATTTTAAGTTTTACATTAAGGATGTATAATTTCTCTCCTGATTTGACAATCTGATGTTACCATAAATAAATACATCTAAGCATCTAGCTAACTATCAGTTATAGAGGTTTATCCAGTTGTTTTTGCATATTTTCTCAATAGGTCTCTCAGAAGGCTGATTTGCAACCTGTAAATATGTGTGGAGCTTAATAAATGGCAGCTTGGACTTAGGAAGTGGTTGGGTGAGTCAGCTAGTGAATGAAAATCCTGGAAAAAATAATTTTGTTTTAAGCACTTTTATCCATTCAGCAATCCAAACATTATAAAATTCTGAGATTAGAATTTGGCTCATATTAATTTAGAACAGAATAATCTGGACTTCCTCTTATCTTCTTTCCATTAACTGTAACACAAATATGGCAGTAACCAACCTTTAAACATTCAGCCAAGGACAACAACTGGAAGAACAGTAAGCCATAAAAGAAGAGAAATTTGGTGTCTTGGTAATTTGGGGGATATCTGTCCTATAATCCTAGATATCACATAGTAAAGACAATATTTTGGGGTCACTGTTACAACAGCTAATAAAAATCTTGGAGCATGTCCAAGTTTTTGGGGGGCGATAAGAATAATAAGGCACTTCATGAATAACTTTTTTGAATGTTAAATAACCTTATCAGAAATTTTGACTCATTAGGCATAGTAGCAAATGGACAGCATTATTCACCAGTAATCTTGGGATATGAAAAACTTTCCCACGATCTTCAGAAGAGAAGAGAAGGTATTCAGGAGGATATCATAAAAATATTCAAATATTTTAATATAGAGATAATACAGAATGTATAAAAATATTATGCTTTTATTCTGTCCAAGTATATATCAAGGGATATTTATGTAGTAGGTACCATTAAACATTTATATTACGGTACATATATCATATTATATTAATATTACATCATATTATATTAATTACTTAGTGGTTAGAATTAGGTATTTTACATTTTGACATGCCAAAGACAAAAAGAAAATAATATAATACATAAATGAACAAATTAATAAGTTAGTATATAGTTGATATCTCTGTAACTACAACCAAGTTTAAGGAATAGAATATGGTTCCCACTCATTCCCACCCCAGAACACCCTTGCATGTGCCTACAAAATCAAAATGACCTTCCTTTACCTTAGAGTTAACCACTATATTGACATTTATGGTGAATAGTTTCTTATTTTTCTTCATAGTTTTCCTGGAAATATGTATTCCAAAACACACTAGTTAAGTTCTGCCTGCTTTTAAAATTATACTGTATATTTTTTTATGTCTGGCGTCTTTCACTTAAAATTATGTTTGCAATGTTTATCCACTTTGTGTACACTATAGTTTGTGCACTGCCATTATCTAACATATTGTAATGATGATATCACATTTTAAAATCTCTGATCTTAATTAACATTTGCATTTTTTTTTTTTTTACAATTCTTAGCTATGACAAATGACACTGCTTATAAACATTCTTCTACGTCTTCTAGGACACATACATGGGATTTCTGTGCATATAAACCTCGCCACACTGCTGTTAGTAGCGTGACATGGTACAACCACCCTGGAAAATGGTTTGGAGTTGTTTACTAAAGTTGGTGTTGCATACTTATCTCTAATCTGCTCTGGAGTCCATTCTGTTAATTCCTAATATCAGTCACTTTAATTGGTAGTTCTAGAATTTCTGCTTGATTTTTTTTTCCTAACCTGCCATGTGATTTTTTATGGATTCTAGTTCTCCACTTCAACTTTTTGGAATGCCTTTTACCTACTTGAAGTCAAGAGATAGTTGTTTCAGAGTCTATTTTGATAATTCAAATATCTGAAGACCTAATTAGAGTTTTGCTATTGTCTGATGTTTATCTTTTATTTTTTTTTTAATGCTGTCTGTTTAACATTGTGTGCTGGCATATAGGTATTTGCACACACAGACACACAGACACATAGAAACACTTATAAAAATAATTTGAGAACTAGAATGGGGTTATTTTCTCCAAAGAGAATTTTTGTTTCTGTCTATCACCTGAAGGCACTACCAGGTATAGGTCGGGCAATATTCTGGGCCACCAGACAACACAAAACCAGGAAGTGCTGCAGTCTCTGTGATTACTACACATGTCCTGTGCTATTCCAAAAGATTAGGCTTCTAAGTGACAGCCCAAATAGGAGTAATTAAACATGACTCCTACTCTCGGTGAAACTTGGAATCCAACTTTTGTTTACTTAGACTGATAAGGATTTCAAATCTATGCTAAGGCCCCAAGATGTAGGTCAGCAAATTATCCCAAGGCAAAAGTCCTGTCAAATGCCATGTCTGTCTCGCTGGATTTTTACCTACTCCTGAACTTTCACCAAATGATGCTTGTCTTTCTTATTAGCTCTTTAATGTTTTTAATACAATTGTTTCTTCTATGTTTTAAAGTTTTCAATAGTGAAAGATTTATTGATTAAATAATTTGCTATTACAGGCAGTAAAACTCTAGTTAACTTAAAGGTAAATTTATGTATCTGATATTATTAGGGCATAGGTTCCTTGACAACAAGAATACCATCAGTTTTTAAAAATACTATCACCACAAATAAAGGGCTCAATGAATATTTGCTAAGTGAAAGAATAAAGATTGTAAACCCAGTATTTAAACCATTTACAGTTTAGTAGGAACTTCACATGAATTTTCAATTAATCAAATCTAGTGAAAAGCTGCTGTATTCCCAGTATTGGAAGAAACTGTGAAAAAACTAAAGCTGTTGAGAAACTAAAATGTGCCTTCTTGGGAAGGAGATAACTTACTCGCTGTGGCCAGAATGTTTTATGTTTTGACAATGAAGGAGTGTAGGAAATGCTACCTCAAAATATGCTACTTTTGTATACAGATTACTTAACCAGAGGGCACTTGGGGCACAGCAGATGCAGTGTGAGGCTTTCTCTGAGCTCTCTTTATCTGAATAAAGATCCTGCAAAAATAACTCAATTGTCATCAGTCTCCTCCCCAGGAGTCTCATCAACCAGGAGACTCATATCACAGGAGAGGAGAGGAGAAATTGACACCCCGGCCAGAAAGACAGTCACAAAAAATCATCTTTTCTCCTAAGGACCTATTTATCTTTCCAAAACATTATTTACCTTCCCTTAAGTTGCTTACACAGTCCCCTCTTCCCCCTTCCTTATGAAGAGGGCATATGAGCTTCTGGATATCACTGGGCTTTGGGATATTCACCTTTCTTTCCTGTGATGCCCCCTTGCAAGTAATAAATTTGTATAAATTTCTCCCATTAATCTGCCTGTTGTCAGTTTATTTCATGGACTCAGTTATGCACCCTAAAGGATAGGGGAAAGTCTTCCCTCCCTTAAATCAGTATATTCATAGGAATTGAGTTTTTTTTGTTTTTGTTTTTGTTTTTGTTTTTTTCGGACTAAGTCTCACTCAGTCACCCAGGCTGGAGTGCAGTAACGTGATCTAGGCTCACTGAAAACTCTGTCTTCCGGGTTCAAGCAATTCTCATGCCTCAGCCTCCTGAGTAGCTGGGATTTCAGGCATGCACTACCACATCCGGCTAATTTGTATATTTTTAGTAGAGACAGGGTTTCACCATACTGGCCAGGCTGGTCTTGAACGCCTGGCCTCAAGTGATCTGCCCACCTCGGCCTCACAAAGTGCTGGGATTACAGGCGTGAGCGACTGTGCCCAGGAAAAATTGATGATCTATTTCCTTAGTAGTTTGAAATATTGTTTAAAAGTTTCACAAGAATTACAAAACTATGAATGTTCAAATCTGGACAAGTATTAGTTTTCATCAGTGAAATTACAAGATTTTTAATTATTAATAAAATATCAAACTGGAAAACCAGGTACACCTCCACAAACAGAAAGAAAGAGAGAAAATGAAAGAAAAGATTTAGAAGGGTCAAATATCAGTGCCATTTCAAGGTCATTCAGAGAAAAGTAGATAGTTTGCTATTTCCTTTGAGGTAGGATAGAAACAATAACTGCAGAGCAGAGCTCATCTAATAAATACCCCTCTGATATGACTGTAGCTAAGCACATCATTGTCAAAGGCTTAACTATTTCTTATTCCCTGTCATCAACTTTTTTTATCCATACCAATTAGGAGGTAAACATAATCAATTCTTCAATGACACTTCATTCATTTAACAAATATGTATTGAGTTTCCTCCATGTCTCAGGTACATTCCCAAACACAGAAGATACACAATAGTGAACAGGAAAGGGAGCACTGCTGCTCTCATGAAGCTTACATTCAGTAGTCCACAAGCAGACTGTGAGCAAGTGAACAAACGTAAGCTGGTTTTGACCAATCATAAGTGATAGAAGAAAATGGATCAAGATGAGGTGATAGAAAAGACTAGCTTTATATTTGATAGTTGAGAAAATCCCCTTGAATGAGATGAAATGACATTCAAAGAAAAAACTGGATGGTGAGAGAGTATAAATCCTGCACAGATCTAGAGAAGGAGAGTCTGAGGCAGAAGAGATAGCTGATGCAAAGTATCCAGAGTGAGAACAAACTCTGGTCACCGGCAAAGGCACCTGTGACAGAACCATTAAGGATGACAGGATGATCTGTACAAGATGAAATTAGAGAAAATGGCAGGGATCACAAACAACTTTGTAAGACACACTTCAGGGTTTTGATTTTATTCTAATTGGAGTGGAAAGCAACTAGTGGGCTTTAAGTAGGGTAGGACTATAATCTTATCAAAGTTTTTACAAACTCTATCCTGCTACCGTGTAAAGAATAAACAATAGTGGAAGCAGAAAAGGCAAGATTTTGCAGTTTCCTAGATCAACTGAAACAGTCTCTACTAAAGAAAATGTAGCGTTTACTATTTTCGAATGCTTATTACATTTAGGCATGGAACTTTCAGTTCATCAGATTACAGTTTCTTATTAAAATACTCCGCTTTTCTTCAGTTTCAACATGTCTTTTCCAGGAAATGATTTAACCAAGGCTTACTTACTATCAATCTAAACACATATATGTTTAGATTATATATATGATATATATTTTAGAATATATATGTTTATATATTATTATACATATATTTACATTACTTCTCTAGTTGCCTAAATCTCTTATTTTCTTTTATGGCTTTAGTACTCAGCAATGTAGAGAACGGTGTTATTAACATTTTGGGTAACTGGGTTCTTTCCCCAGAAAAACGTATATGCACATGAAAATTTGCAGACGATTTTGGAGGATTCACAGACTGCCTCAATTACATTGATGAAAGCCCCCAAATAAGAAACCTTGCTATAAATATCTCTCATAATCTTTTCTTAGATGTAGCTGTCTTCCATTAAAAACAATTAAGAAATTATTTAATGAGAAGATGATAGATATAAGAAGTAATAAATGCCTCAAAAATTAGCCTGATATAAAATCCAGTGGCACAAATAAAATGGTACAATTGCAAAGAACAATGGTCATAACCTGGAATCTGTAGTTCTAATGTTGATTATCATTGAATCATATAGGCATCTTTACATCAAAATATTGTAAGATAAAAATCAAATTGGATTAACATAAAGAATGAGTTTCAACTGTGCAAATAATATAAAAATTATCCTCTGATACTGAAGTAATGTTAAATCAGACACTGTGATTTACTGGTAGCTGTATTTTTCTGAAGTGATTTTAAAAGGTAGAAAATGAGCAAATATGCTCACACTTTCTAATTTTGATCTTAAAAGTAAAACACAGGTACTAATGAGAAACTCTGGTTATGGGATCATTAGCATGCAGCTCAGATACTAGTGTTTTCTCCAGTTTTAATAAATAATTGTGTAACCATATTCTCTAGCTTGTGGTAAACAAATCATAAAGTTGAATTGCCTTAAAAGGCAGACCAGAAAATCAACACTTAGAAGAAAAAGTAAGCCTTTATTTTTCTTATAAACGTGACTTATAAAGGATCCTTATTTTAAATGTTCAAACAGATCTCTCAGCGTATACACTTATGTTTAATAATCACCTAACCAAGAGCCATCTTTTAAAAACAAAAATTAGACATACTTGATAGCAAACAGAGAAAAGATTCAATTCAATATACACCATTGAGCAAACCTCAATTTCTCAGCAAAAATTGAAAATTGAAAGTGCATGAACCATAGCTATTAGGCTTTCATGAACCCAGTAAGTATCATTATTGGGCTATTTAGGTGCTTTTTGTAATATATCAAATATTGTAATTGAAAGAGTGAAAGACAGATAGTCCTATTCATTCCCCTCAATATTAGATAAAATAATAATCTGAGGCTTTTCTGTGTCATAGGCAATCCATTAAAGGTTATGGAGAAATTGAAGGTCAATGAATAATGAAAAATATGTTCATATAAGCAGGTGGAAAAACCCGGTAAAAATAAAATAGTAACAAATAACACTAAAATATTTAGTGTTTGCTTTGTGCATGAAATGCAAATTTAGAAAAATTATATAAATTGGATTTTTAAAATCAAGCACATAATTTTAAATGCATTAGGGGAGATAGCTTTGGAAAATAATACCACTCTGAAAGCTTGTAGAAAATGGGCACTTTTTCATAAAAAAATGCTCTGAACCTTCCTACTCCCATCTGTAGTTCATGAGCATTTTAAGAATAGGGTAATCTTAACAAAGACACTAACAGGAATAAGAGTAGTATTCGCAAAACAAAAATCATTCATATTCAGTCTTATAAATGGGTTCCATAGAATTCCTTAAACCAAGAAGGGTTACACTCATTTGACTTACAAACTGTTTCGTTTTTGTGGTGTTTTTTTTTTTTTTTTTTGAGTACATATTTTATGACAAACAAAGCATTTTTGTATATAGTTTTCTGGAAGTAAAACTCTTCATTTCACAAAATTTAGGAAGTGTCTTCTATGTGTAACGAATTAATTTTGTGTGCTATATATGAATGAGATGGAAAATTTCATTAACATAAAGTACTATCACTAACTTATTATTTAAAAATACACAATGTATTGAAGTTGTTCTGTAACTGTTTTTTAATGTTTCTACCAAGTCAACATTAAATGGTGATATCTTAGGTCCCTTTATCTCCTCATGAAAGTGTTTGTTGATTCTATGTACTCAACCATCTCCTATCAGAAAATAAATGTAATTTGAGTTTGTCATTGGAAAGGTTTTTAGACTTCCTCATTTTTCCGGGGCAAATATCTCCAAGATAAGACAACCTTTAGCTTGTTCATATGGACCACAACTGAAGTTGATGCATTGTTTTAACAGAGTATATGACTCTTTCTTCTGCATGGTTGAGACAGTCTTTTGAGAACGGGAAAGAAAAACAGGACGTAGATAAGAATTGGAATAATTGGTTTTGTCACTTAATTGAAGGCATTGTGTACATGAAAGTGACTTGGAAGTGGGGACAGGGATATTCAAGTTGGTTCCAACAAGACCAGAGATAGATATCTAACTAAATAATTAAAATTCAATTTGACCAGTAGTTCTATGAGAATAGTAAATACAATTTATGGAAGGTCATTGTCAATTTAGACTGAGCGTCTGCATTAGACTCCAAAAGACCAAACCAAAATGGAGTCACTCATGCTAAAAGTTCCATGTCATCAAACTGAAATTAAGTTGTTTATCTGACCTTCTGAGAAATCAGGAGAGAGATGATAGCCAAATCCCCAAACAGACCAGTTTTAGCCAGCATGATAAAGAAATCCCCTCTGCTTTAACGCTTACAAGGAAAGTAACCTAAGACACCCTGATGTTAACCAGTCATCTTTTTTTTATATTACATTGTTTCCTTGTTCCTGCTCAAGTTATCTTATAAAAACTGACTGTTCTACTATTCCTAATGGTGCACCTTTCAATATTTTATAGATAGAGTGTTCCTCGATTTATGAGTCACTAATAAAAGACAATTATATTCTTAAACTCAATTTGTTGAAATTTTGTTTTTTGCAAAGAGGCAGGACTGTGCAGGATCATCCCTACTATGAAGGACTGATGAAAACTTTAGAGAAAATAACAGATCTGAACCTTTAAGGGTCCCTGACCAACCCTGAAGTACCCATGGCCTGAGATAGTGAAGAGCAAAGTCACAGCAATGCTTCTAAATATAGAATATAAATAAGATTACTAGGGAAATTGTAATACTTGATGCACATATTGACCACTAAAATTGCATCCAAAAGACAATAAATATGGAAGAAAAATCCATTCATCCTACATGTATTTTCCAGAAAAGCATGTGTCCTTAACCAAACAGCATCTACACAGCCAGCTCCACAGTATGAGAATTGCTCCCTATGGTGAGCACTTCTGCTGTCTCCAATCTTCATCATTATCTCCTATTCTAAGTCCATTTAAAACAGAAGCTTCATGTAATCAAAGCCAGGAGTGAATAGATGTGATCATTAGGGTATTATAGAGATAGTTTACAAAGTAGAGGGTTAAACACTCAGGTTCAAGGACTACCTGGATTTTGATCCTGGCTCTGGTACTTGGTAGCCAAGTAACTTGGCAACTTATTTAAACAGACTGTGCCACATTCCCTTCACTACCTAAATCCTAGAATTGCTATTCTTAGAAAAATCAAAAGACTATCTGTACCATTGTACACATGATACAATTTAGATTAGACCACTGTACTAAACCTTTGAGGGTTTTAGTACAATGTATGATTCAGAGCTTTTATTATTTTAGAGCATTTGGTGCAATAATTAGAAAATATGACCAATTTTCCAAATAAGAACCTGCCTACTTTATGGTACTTAAACCACCTTTGTAGAAAGTTACTATTTCTATTCTCAATGGCAAGGGGAAAAACATTTAGTTCAGTTAATTGAAAAATGACTATAAATTATTAAGATAAAAATCTGACAGAAAAATATTCAAAAATTCCCCCCAATGTGACACTCTTCACTGTGTTATCTGATCTGTCAGAACACTGTCACTATACTGTACTGGCTTTAATGAAGTTTCTGGAAAATTCTAGAGACAACAGGAGTTCCTTGATGAGCTCAGCCATTGTAGCTCATTTTTAGTTCATGTCCACAGATTCAAAATCAATACAAACTACAAAGTATCTTATGCACATTTTTATACAAGACGGAGATTACAAAAACTGGCTGAGTATTAATCAAAGCTAAAGATGCCTGCCAATTGCTGTATTTTTAGGGTGAGAAATTAATGATTATGATTTGACAAGGAGAAAACTGGCAAAGACTTCTGATATCGTTTGGATCTCTGTCCCTGCTGAAATCTCATGTTGAATTGTAATCCATGATGCTGGAGGTAGTGCCTGGTGGGAGGTGTTTGAGTCACGGGGTCGTATCCCTCAATGCTTGATGCTGTCTTTGTAAGTTCTCCCAAGATCTGGTCATATAACAGTGTGTCTCCCCCGCACCCGACGCCACTTGCTTCTGCTTTTGCCATGTAACATGCCTGCTCCCCTTTCACCTTCCACCATGATTGAAAGCTTCTTGAGTCCTCCCTGGAAGGCAAGCTGATGCCAGCACTATACTTCCTGTAAAGCCTGCAGAACCATAAGCCAATTTAACCTCTTTTCTTTATACATTACCTAGTCTCAGTTATTTTTTTATTGCAATTCGAGAACAGCCTAATACAAGTTTAACAGTAATGCCTAATGAACTAATAGAAAGATACTTTGGTGGAAATGTGAAGCTTGTTCTTTAAAAGAATGGCATATATTAAAATCTAGATTAATTTTTAAGACCACCTATGTAGTTACTCAAACTAAACAAGGCTACAAAGTTTGAGAGCCCCGTTCAAAGGGAATGTATTAAATATATAAGGCAAATAGCATAGCCAATGGTGTGTTGCAAGATTTTTAAAAATGCAATCTCACATCTAATAAATACATCTAATCTTTCTTTAAGCATTAAAATACAAGATTTAGGTAAAGCAAAGATTTATTAATGGTCAAAAAATATGTGACTCAGGAATAACCAACAGAAATCTTCGTTTAGTAGAAAAAAACCCTACAAGTCTGGTTATAAACTGAAGGTAGTGGGGGGAAAGAGAACATTTCTGATAGTTGTAAATGGTTGTACATAACTTCTATATGTGTCTCTAAAGAAACAACCATTGCTTCAAATGCACATGGAGCCTCCAAATACATGGATGTTCAATAGGTTGATACTGTTCAACACATCACTAGTTTTAGTTAAACCATTGTGCTGTAGGCTCCAATCTGCTGTTTAACTCAAAAAGTAAATTTTTCATTTCAGATATTGCATTATTTAGCATTATTTAGTTCTAAAATTGGTACGTAGTTCTTTTTTATGTTGTAATTGTCTGCTAAGATTATTATCCATTCCCTCATTCTGATAACTTTACTTGTAAGTCCTTGAAAATACATATAACAACTATTTTCTGAAGATCTTATCTGCTAATTCCAACATCTGAGTCATCTTGTGTTTGTTTCTTCTGACCTATTTTACTATTGTTGGTTATGGCTTATATTTTCCTTCTTTTTGTGAGTGCTAATTTTTTATTGTATGCTTTATATTGTAACTAATGTACTTTAGAGAGCCCAGTTTATTGTCTTCCTTTGAAGGATATTAAATTGTATTTTAGAAGGCAGGCAGTTAAAATACTTGTAAATCATGTGATCTTTTTGGGCTTTTTTTTTTTTTCTATAGGGCCTATTTCAGTTTTTCCCTTAAATCATAGAGTTAACACTAAGACATGGCACATTTCTGGACTTTCAGCTGAATTGCCAAGATGCTCTCTACATTCTGACTGGGTCACAATTTCAATGTATTTTAGCACCGTGTGACTTCTTACATGTCCATTTGAGTCTTAGTCATGCAGCAGAGTCACTCTCTGCTAGGCTTTCTATAGTATCAACTTGTGATATAATAAATTAGTCCTAAGACAAGTGTCCCTAGGAAATCATCATGAAACTTCAGTCATGCCCCAGAAAGACATCACTCTCCTTTCTAATACTTTACCACCTAAATTATCAAAGTTTTGAAGTCTGAAATTCTCTTCTTCAGGTTATATTGACCATGTTCTGCAAGGGCTTCACTTACCCTGGTTATTATCTGGAAAATGATTCCAGTGAAGAGCGTGAGGGAGTGTGGGGCTCACTTAATTTGCTTCTCTTCTCTCAAACATCAGAGTTTTGCATTGTCTGTAATACAATGCTTACAAATATGTATTTCAGATATTTTGTCAGTTCTATAGTTGTTAACCATGGAAGCAAAATTTTAATATGCTTATTACATATTTGTAATATGATATGCCTAATATTCATATTACAATTATGCTTCTATGGTTAACAACAACAAATGGCACTTACTGCACTATAGCCAGAACTTTTAAAAAATGTATTTATTTAGTAATCATTGAATTAACCTTATTAAATAAGTAGGCCTTTACATTATAATATTCAAAAATTTAAAAATCTAAAACTATATGAAAAATTTATTATATAAAACTTCTAATAAAAATACCACATTAAAAATAAAAACCCAGGAAAATGTT
The DNA here is from genome assembly GCF_028858775.2 of Pan troglodytes. Classification (NCBI taxonomy): domain Eukaryota; kingdom Metazoa; phylum Chordata; class Mammalia; order Primates; family Hominidae; genus Pan; species Pan troglodytes. Next base: position 39,500,756 of record NC_072413.2, read on the forward strand.
AAACCAATGGAATGTCAGGATGATAGTCTTAAGTAAATACTATATGAATATATAAGGATATATTCCAAGCTAAAGAGAGGGAAATTTCAAAGATATTTCCAAGGTTTCTAGCTTGTGCAACTAGAGTTTTCATAGTTACATTTCTTCAGTGAGCAATTTTAAAAGAGAAATACATGTTTGTTATTGTTTCTTGATATTGTCATGTGTGGATATAATTATTTAAATTCCCAGAATTACTGCAGCCTTTTTGCTACAAAACTCAATGAGGGTCAAAGTCAAGAAAATCTGAGGAGCACCCAAAGTCCTAATATACAATGTATCCAACTCCTTATTTTGATTTTTGGTTTTTTAACATCATAAGGTTTATTGCTTACAGGTGAAAACATTTTTGCCTGATAAGAATTCTCTAGTCATTGACTCCATTGTGCCCACCAGACCAGGAACTATAGGTCTGCCCCGATACCCAGTTCTGTCTGGATTAACTCATGTTTGATAAGTATTCTCTCCAGAAGATAATTACATACATAATCAAGGCTGCAAACTAATAAGTAACTTTAATGATATAATAATTTGTAATGAGTTCTTGCAAACAAATTCACCCAAGCAAAGACTGCTTATCTGTGAAAAACTGCCAATCTATCAAGACAACATTTTTTAACAAGATTTATCTCAAGACCCCCATCTCACTTTTTCCAGCAATCCTCGTCTCTAATGTCACAAACGTTGGGCAGTCCCTATGAGTTTCCCACATTGAATGAGCCAGCTTAAACAATATAAGCCTAAACTTCAAAGCTTGATAAATACCCTTCGGTCCATTTAGCCCTTTTGAGATATTACCAATAATTAATCAAAGTGATGTTTTCCCTTGCTTCAGTAAATTAAATACACTCAAGTTTAATTAATCAGTAGGTTTCTCTGGTGGTATTTCAGGGGGCAAATAGTCTTAGAGGACCCACTGAGATAAAGCCAAGGCCTCAGTACTGCAGCAAAATCTCTCACCATGTAAATAGTATACTGATCAGGATACCATTGAATTTACAAATTTAGGGTCTCTCAAACTGCAAAGTTGAGTTTCCACATTAAGTCTGAGCTCTGATTACTTTTTTTAGCCTCCATTTTAAGGGATTCTTAGATTATTTTATCAGACTTGAAAATAATTTTTCTTGGTATTAATTTTTCTTGTAACTATGGAAGTTAGTACCTTTTCTGTTTGCCTCTCTGCCTTTGTATCTGTTGTGAGTCTATAAAAGTAAATCCCAGAGTGGAAGAGATACGTAGTTCTGATAAATGCATCTCTGGAACTAATCTCAGAGACTAACTGGTAATAGTCTCTTCTAGACCTTTCATTATTGGATAGGGACATCTACCAAAATTTATGACAACTTTCCTCAGTCTTATCTTGTTTTGTGAAAGTCTAGTTAAAGGAAAATCTCATCTGAAAATTTCTTGTCTATCAGGAGTTGCAGATTGATTGGGTCTGCAACACAAAATGGCCAGTCCTTAGGTGGCAACCCCACATATAAAATGAATAAAAAATTTGACTGAATGTTTCCAGATTCTCATGGATTTATCTCAGCCTAAGGACACACTTTGTTCAGCACAAACTCCTGCTTTTTTGTGCTATAAACATCACTTTTGTGCTTATGTTTATAAATGGTATAATTTCACCAAGAATAATTTACAATTATAGTTGTCACTTTAGATAACTTTAATAGAAAGGAAATTGAAGCAAAAGGTGAGCAAACTTCCAAACATTCAATAGTCTGAAATTTTTGTATGAAAAAACTTCCAAAAGAAATCAAGATTCCATAATTTTATCCTGAAGTGATTCATTGGCCAAGGCAAATTTAAAAAATACAAAACTTAAATCTCTTCCTCTGTGTATGCATTAAGGAAAGGCCACGTGAGCACACAGTGAGAAGCTGAAAATCTGTGAGCCACAAGGAGTGCATTTACCAGGAACTGAATTGGTGACACTTTGATTGAGGTTTCCCAAACTCCAGGACTGTGAGAATACATTTCTGTTTAAGCTCTCTAGTCTAGTGTTTTGCTACGGCAGCCCAAGATGATTATTAATGTGCTTTGCTACTCTCCTTTTATTACCATAAGGGGAAAGTTAATATTAGCTTTTGTTTGTAAACTATGTTCTAAAGAAACTTATTAGAAACTTTTCTAGAAAACACAAGTCTAATCTCTTTTGCTCTTAGGTCATACCTTAAGACTGAAATAGAAAAATTTCAAATTCTACCACCAAACTAGAAGTCCATTCAACCATAGATAATTATTGCTTTTCAGAAGCACACGTCAGCAGGAATGGTAACTTCATTGCATCCATCAGAGCTTGCCAGTTGGCTAGTGATAGAAGAATCAATACATAAATTGGTAGCAACATGCTATTGTGGCAGTACCTAATTTTGGAATGCTTTGGAAACAATGAGGGTTCTTGACATTACCTAGGAAACCTAATTTAAATAGTTAACAATTAAATAGTTTTTTTCTTAGAATCTTCTTAGGAAGCAATAGAACACTTTGCAAAGTGCTCTATAGCTTCCTAAGAAGATAGCTAGTATAAAAGTAGGAACACATGTATAAAAGGAAAATAGAAGGCTAAAGGAAATACCCAAGCTGATCAGCATGACAGGCAGGCAGTTGTTCCTAACATCCTGTCTCCCACTACATCTGAGAAGACCAAAACTTTGGAAAAGTTCAAAGAGGCTATATAGAGTGCTAGTGATCTAGACTCAGAAAAAAAAGATTTTTTGAACAGTCTGATTGCAATTTACATGATGATAATTTCTGGCACTTTCAAAATAGCTGCTGAATAGTACCAAAGTAACTCAAAAGAAATCATCCAAAATTTTAAATAAAATTGCCTACCAAATAAAGTACAAATTGGACAATAGGCTCAATGAATATTGGTGGGGAATGTTATAAAATTTGCTGAGTAAGTTTCTGGTGCCTGACTCACCCATCACTAGTATAATCTTGCAAAAATGATAAAAATAAGGCACTAACAGGATACCAATATCCTAGGCCTCTTTAAAATTTCCAAAATGTTTCATAAGACTAACCCTAAATAGTTTTGAACACATCTCTGTCATTGTCTGCTGAGCCTTAGGATAGAGTGAAAATTTTCCTTGCCAGAAAGCTACCTAGCAAACATCCGCATTATGATCATAGCAAATAAATAAATAAATAAATAAATAAAAGCTTAAATTTGTGTTTTACTGAGATGGTTATTAACAGCTTTGTAATAACTGTGTAATAACAAACTCAGAAACTTCACTTTCTTGTCACCCTCAATCACTGCAAAATGTATGAGAATTGAATTGTCAAACTAAAATCAGCAAAGCTTGGAGACACTCAGACTTCCATTTCATAAAGTAAAGCCATGGGCTTTAACAACCAAATCAACTTCTGGGATTAATTGGCTGTTTCCTCATGGTTAAAGAATAGGCCAACTCAACACAAACATGGATGAATACTGAAAAACAATACATTACCTATATTGATATTGGTTATACCAATACCATACAAGCAATATACCATATCTGATCATCAACTTTTCTTCAACATCCTCCCAAACAACTCTTACATGATCTATAGCCTGAAGATCTAGTCTTCTAGAAGAGATACAGATAAATACAGCTCTTGAAACACAGTTGGAAGGACCACATCAGGTAACGTCAACTAGTAGGATATCAGTAAAACTCCAGAAACTTAATCCTTGGGTTCCTAATTTTCAATAAAAGAAACATAAGCCATTCTCAGATTACTGGAAAACTATCTCAATCAGACATCTCAAGCTGAAGACTTTAGTGATTTCTCAGGAGCAGATCATCTTTGGAAAGGAGATAATGTCAAAAAAAAAGTCCTACAGAATTAGATTGACATGAATGGGGCCAAAGATTACCAGGTTTCAAGTAACATGCATATGTTCTCTATTTTTACAGCTTTTTTTTTTTGTCTTTTTATTGATTTAATATCCTGGACTACAGATTCTCTTACAATTGACTAAAGCACATAAAACCAAACCAAATAATAGATTTATACTTCCTTTCTTTTAGAATTTACCTAAAAGAACGTTGGTATAAATCTCTCTTCAGTACAAAGTTCATTTTAATAAATGAGTTTACTTCTTAGGTAATTGCATGTACCTCAAATGTGATTTTCTATGTAAAATATACAATAATAGGCCAGACATGTCATACCAGAAAAGAGAGGTTGCTATCTCCACTGAAATAATACTTGAGCCTTTGAAACTTTGTAGACCTTAAAACTGAAGTTTCGAGAAATAGAGATTAGAAAGTAACCTTGGAAGATGGTGTCATTGTGGAAGTTGTCTTACTTTACAGACCATGTGAAGAATTTCTCCCAATTTAAACTCAATCTCATGTTCTTTTGCTTCAACCTACCTGGTTGGTAATCTCTGTACGATTAGTCTCATTACTTGTGTGCCAGCACACTCCTCGGTGACAACCAATCTATATAATATGATTCATCAATCCCATTGGAATATTTTGGCTGAAATTAGATGATTGTGTGTCTTCACCATCACTACCATTAACTGGTATTAGCTTTTTTCCACAAAAGTCTATCATTCCACAAAAGCCTATTGGTTAAACTCTGCAAGAAGATCAGTAATTTCGTCTCTCAATAAATTAACGTGTGCATTCAATTTCTTATTTCACTTAGAGTTTGCTTTATCTCATCAACTTTCTGCTCCTAGCAAAAGAGGCCTTAAGATAACTTAATTTAAAGAAGAGAAAAATTTGTTCTCTATTTGAAACTCTGAAACATACCCCCTTGAAAAGAAATTTGGTGTTAACTTCTTCAGTATTCTATGTCCTTTATTTAATGCTTACAGTAAGTCTGAAAATTGGAAAAAATAATTTTATGTGAGATTTGCATGGGAGGCATTTCACTAAGAGCATAAATTTTCCTGTCCTTGAAACTTGTGACCTTGAATAGGTTGTGTTTCAAAAGAGAGGAGTCCTAAATATAATAGCAGTCTTTGAAGGTAAAAATACAGGTGTTCTTCTGTGAAGAATGCTGTACGTAATTCCCAGACACTTCCTGGTATTATTAATATTACTAAAATATTGAAATAGTAAACAAAGACATCAGGAAAATAGGTAACTTGACTAACACCCCTATATTGTTTTTCTCTGAGTTACTCATATTGGGAACTGATTTCATTTTCTTGGGTGAATGTGGACATGCTAGTCTACTAACTGAAAGTACAAAGCAAAGTGTGACAATAATAATCTTTTTCTTAGACTCTGTATTATTTAGCTTTATTTCATTTTTTTGGGCAAATGTGGACATGCTAGTCTACTAACTGAAAGTACAAAGCAAACTATAATAATAATAATGTCCCTTTCTTAGAACCTGTCTGTATTATTTAGTTTGGACTGCAATAACAAAAGGTTAGGTAAATCAATTGGCAGAAATTTGTTTTCTGACCATTCTGGAGGCTGGTAAGTCCAAGGTCAAGGTGCTGGCAGATTTGGTTATTTGTGAGGGCCCTCTTTTTGTCTTGTAGACAGCCACCTTCTCACTGTATCCTCACATGGCCTTTCCTGGGTGCACACTTATGAATAGAGAAAGATCTCTTCCTTTTCTTATTAAAGCACTAATCCCATCATAAGGACCCACACTCATGACCTAATATAAACCTAATTACTTTCCAAAGGTCCCACCTTCTAATACCATCACCTTGGGTGTTAGGGTTTCAGCATACGAATTTTGAGGGAACACAAACATTCAGACTGTAGCAGTTACAATTTTCAAAATGCTTTTGCCCAGAAGTTGTCCTATGAAATGATCCAATGAATGACTATTGAGAGAGAAAAATGACAGCGAGAGAGAGAGAGAAATACAGAAGATAGAAAAATCTCGATAATATTAAAGATTAAAACAGCTGCTTTCTAAAACGTGATCCATAATGATAATTCTTCAGTCCTGCACCTCATTATCAAAGACCAGTAGCAGTAATGAAATAAGACCAATAGCCCACTGCTTGTACCTTCTATTTTCTTTAGCATTAGTTAATCCTAAATACTACCCTTCCCAATTCCACAGTGTTCTGGTGGAGCTGTCATTCACTGTGCCACAAAACAAGCCAATCAATATCTCTCCCTCCATAGAATTTTAATCTCAATCATCATGGCAAAAAGACAGGAAGGCTTTCGGCTTCTCTTTCCAACATGAATATGGAAACTAGTCATCAGCTCCTGACTTGCAATCTGGGTTATCCTGACTACTATACAGGTTTTCCAAACTTTTAAAAACAAAATTCTTTGTAATCCTTAGTGTCTGATAATAAATTTGTTATAATTTAGCTTGCGTCAAATTCTGTTACTTATGAAAGGCTCCTCATTGATTTCGTATTAGCATGTGTGCACCAACATATGCTCATTCTCGAAGCCTTTCTGTGCTCTGAATTAATTTCTGAAAAAGAAAAGGGAAACAGTTCCAAGCTGCATTAGGCTTAGTGAATTGTATCAGCAGCTGTAGACCAAAGGGTTCTCTTTAATATTCTAGCAGCATACAGAAAGCTGCTGCAAAAGGCTCCAGGTTTTCAGCCACACCCCAAAACCTAGAATGATAATACCAGTCACAGTATCATTTTCAAATGCAAAGGGGACAAAGTCTTTTATTATTAATGTCTTTCCCATATCCTATTCTTAAAGAAAATCTATGATTAGAAATTCCTGTCAGACTAAATCCTAACCTGATCAACTCCTCACCCTCTAAAGCTGCACCCAGCAATAAATGAAGATAGAAAATGACTGACTCACCAGAGCCCTCATAGACCATCAGAGCTATAAATATTAATTCCATAAGGAAACTTGGAGGAAGGGAACAAAGTCAATGATTAGCAATGGAGAGAAAAACCAGGTCTGGGGAACTGGCTAAGGAGGCTAACCACTTAAATTATCAATTTACAAAAGCAAGGACAATAAACATTAAGAAGGCTTTAGGCTAGCTATTTAAATAGAATTATTCTTTTTAAACCGTTTCTCAGTCTACAACTTCTCTAACTACTTCTAAACATAATCACGACTAGCATATGAGCCAGTGCAGTTAATGCTTGTTAAAAGCATGAGTATAGATTAGTGCTATGTCTTCACTTTATGCTTCTTGTCTTTCAACCGCCTGGTTCTTTTTATGTCTGGCCTAACGTTTTTCAAACTTTGGGCCTCAGGGTCTGTGCTAATTTACATAAGGGTATGAAGAAAAAACACTTCATAAAAATGTCATGTAGAAATTGAAAGATTTCTATGAAATGCACTAGTTAAATTTGGTGATAGATTCCTTTTACAGGCCATCTGGTTTAATTCTGCAAAATGTAATATGGTCTTCATGGAAATAAAAAAAAGAAATATAAATGCCAAAGGGGATTGTTTTTTAATTGGAAAACATAAAAAGTTGACAGATTTTGAAGAGTTCCCTATAAAAAGATCCCTTAATGTTTTTTATTAACTGTTTTGCTTACATTGAAGTATATAAATGATTGCACATATGACTAAGTAGAAAAGTACTTATAGATGTTATAGCTAATCTGACTTTAATATCTTTTTTTTTTTTTTTTGAGATGGAGTCTTGCTCTGTTGCCCAGGCTGGAGTGCAGTGGCACAATCTCGGCTCACTGCAAGCTTCACCTCCTGGGTTCACGCCATTCTCCTGCCTCAGCCTCCCAAGTAGCTGGGACTACAGGTGCCTGCCACCATGCCCGGCTAATTTTTTTGTATTTTTAGTAGAGACGGGGTTTCACTGTGTTAGCCAGGATGGTCTCGATCTCCTGACCTCCTGATACGCCTGCCTTGGCCTCCCAAAGTGCTGGGATTACAGGTGCTATTTTCTTAATCAGAATTATAAAGGGTAATTTAGTTCCTACTATCTTCCCATTTCAAAGCAATTAATGAATGTCATACTAAAAATGTTTAAGAACAAAGTTGTCTACCTTAGAAAGCTTCAAAAATGTATAACTTATTTCTCTGCTTTTCGCATCTGACAGTCAAGTAAATAGGTTATTAAATCTATTGTAATCTATTAAGTCTAACAGAAACAGAACAATAGTAAGAACTAGTAAGTTCCACTGCTTACTAGTTCTTTCTTCTGAGACCTTCTAGTACTTTTCTTCTGAGATCTTCTTTCTCAGGATTCTAAGCAGTAGGATATACATTCAATACAACATTATTTAAACAACTTATTTGCATATTCCATATCACCAAATAATATTTGGGAAAGAAACAGCATCCTAAGATAACCAGAAAAGTCCATTTTATTTGACTGAATTTTTGCACTTATTTCCTTTGTGACTTACTTACTCTCTTAAAGTATTTCTATTTCATTGTTTATAATAGTAAACAACAGGCAAGCAAGGAAAAAAACAGTTACAGCTTTGGCTAAATATTTCCCTGAACAGGTTCATGTAAAAATGGCTTATTTATGTAGCTTGTATGAGAGGGGAAATTTCTTATAAGGGACAATGTGGTTCTTAATGATTTTTGACATAGCTCCATTTAATCTAGTAAATAATAAAAGACAATGCATTGGATGTTATTTTATTTTATTGTTTCTTTGAAAACATGAACTCTTATCATCATAATGCTATAGTTTTTGATACAAGATAAATTTTCATATTGTTCAGTCATAAAATATTAGACAGCACAAAATTGCCTGACTTCCATTAGCAGATATGTTTTTAACCAGAATCAGCTCATTTCAACTAATTTATTTCACCATCATCCCTGACAAAGACTATCTTTTTCTTCAAACTAAATTAGGTTCCTCTAAGCACTCTTCTCAATTAGGCCTGTTTTCAGTAAATATCGCTACATCAGTTTAGCAAGAACACCTACCCTTGATTTCTGATCACTTGGGCTTGCCTTCAGTAAGAATCCCCTTATCCTTGATGTTTCCTCTTAATAATTTGCCATCCTCTAATTTCCTCACTCTACTCCTTGGCTATGAATCTCCAGCTGTCTTTGCTGTATTTGGAGCTGGACTCACTCTCTCTTCCCTATTACAGTAGAATTGACTTCTATTGCAATATTCCCGATTGGAGTCTTCTTTACTGTTTTAATGTGTCAGAATAATTTTTTTCTTTAATACCATAGATGTCTGTTTTTCTCTTCTAATGAATAGTTGGATTATTGATATCACTTAAAGTTCATCTGAGAAAAGGAGGCATTGGTTCTCACAGTTGTTAAGTGGTAAATCCTCCTCTCCTGATATTTTAGCTTAGGATAAGAATTTGAGACTATTTTACCAAAAATTTAGAGATATCAAATATATGACTCAATTAATCTAGCATAGGATTATTAGGCAGGCTTGAATGCCTAGATAATAAATGGATAGTAAATGCCAGTGGAGAGTGTTGATAGTCAAAATATAAACCAATCACATACAAAGAAATCAGCAGTCACCTGATACAGATACTATGAACCAGAGAACTAAAGAGACTGAAATGCACGTTTCTTAAAAAATGGAGGGTAGGGAAGTAAATTAAAAGCGTCATTTCTTGTACCACAGACACTTCCCTCTTTATTTCTTCCCACCTATCTTTTACACATACTCATAAGTATCCCCCACCACCACAACCCCTCAAATGAATCTCTCAGTCCTCTAGTTTCAGTCATTTCTCTTCCCATTCACATACAAGACTCATGAAAGAAACATTCCCAGTTTTTACTTTTTCACCACTTTTTAACTCTTTATCTCAAACCACTGGACTCTGTGTCCTGCCACCATTAATTCACTGAAATTGTTCTTACCAAATTCACTAGTTCTTCCTTCTAAATTCACTGAATATTTTTGAGTTATTTATTTTATTTTATTATTATTATACTTTAAGTTTTAGTTTTTATCCTACTTTCTATCTCATTTTACAACACTGACAACTCTTTTATTTTAGAAATGTTCTTTTGGCATATATTGACATTGGTTCTTTTTATTGTATTCTAGTCATGGCTTTTTAATCTTCTTTGCAACTACTTCCTTCTGGGCTTATCCCTTAAATAGCCCAAGTGTCAGCTACCAGCCTCCTTCTTTAGCTACCAGCCTCCTTCTTTTCTCATTGTATGCACTTTCTGTGAGTATCCTCCATCGTCCTGCATGACTTCTAACTACCATCATTAAGCTGACAACACTCATATCTTTTTCCAACAGGTCTTATATCACACCTGAAAATCAAAACCATGTATCTAACTCTCTGTTGATGTAGTTACCTTTCAAATTCACCTACCAAAGACAGCCATGTTTCAAATTCAACATATCCCAGTGTAGTTGATTATCCATAGGGAATAGTTACCTTAGTTACCCAGGGAGAGTCCTACAACTATAGCACCTCTGGCTTTCAATAATGAAAAGCAGCCACTGCCTATCTGAAGAAAGAGAAAAAGATGGAGAAATAAACATGAATTCAGGAAAATAAATGTCTAAACTTTACTTTCGCCCGCTGACTTTTTACTGGTGCTTGCCATTGGCTAAATCTAACTGGGATCCAGAGGGCAAGATAGCTTGCTGATGCAATCTCTAAAGTTAAAGCCTCCCCAGGCACAAAGCAGAATGAAGCAGAGTGCAGGTGGGTCTGAAGAATCAATCAGGAAGTATCTAGCAGAGTGCAGTACTTTTACCTGTTATCTATTCTTGTCATTTGTCTGAATAAACACTTCTACCTCTGCAAAAAGAAAGCATGGCCTGGGCAGCTGCTGCCCTGTCAACCTCGTGCTCCATAAAGTAAAATGGGCACGGCCAGGCGTGGTGGCTCACGCCTGTAATCCCAGCACTTTGGGAGGCCAAGGCGGGCAGATCATGAGGTCAGGAGATCAAGACCACCCTGGCTAACACGGTGAAACACCGTCTCTACTAAAACAAACAAACAAAAAAACCAAAAAATTAGCCGGGCGTGATGGCGGGCGCCTGTAGTCCCAGCTACTTGGGAGGCTGAGGCAGAGAATGGCGTGAACCCAGGAGGCGGAGCTTGCAGTGAGCCGAAATCGCGCCACTGCACTCCAGCCTGGGCGACAGAGCAAGACTCCATCTCAAACAAACAAACAAACAAACAAAAAAGGTAAAATGGGGACACACAAAGTCTGTTATCACCAGTCCTCCCTTGACAGCACTTTGAAAAGTACACCATGATGTCATTTTGAATTTTTGGGGATTAGCAGGAGATCAGAACCAGTATCTGTTGTCCTTCTGAAAGTCTCCTCATTTCTCTTTCTGCAGTGCACAGTCACCCTAGTGAATGAAAAAAAAAAAAAAAATACACACACACACACAGACACACCCACTCCTTGGTTTTGTTGCAGGGTCCTTACTCAAAGTACTCTGTTCTTCCAGTTGTTCAAAGGGCTTCAAGTCTGTGAACAGACACACAAAAACTCAGCAAAAATCCTTGAATTTCCACTATGGAGACTCAAGTTAGGTATCTGTCTACCAAATAAATGTACCAATACTTCCATCAAGATGGAGCGTAATTCTCCTCCTGTTGGTTATAGGATGTATTTAGTGACTCCATTTGTAATGAAAAAAAATGTAGCAGAACTGATAAAGTATAACTTCTGAGACTAGGTCATAAAAGGCATTTCGGTTTCCTCCTTGCCGACTTTCTCAGATCGTTCCTTCTAGGAAAGTCAGCTGCCATGTCATGACAGAAACTCAGGCAACCTATAGAGAGTTCCATGTGTCAAGAAACTGAGGCCTTCTGTTAATAGTCATGTAGGCAAGCTATGTGGGAAGTGGATTCTCCAGCCTCATTTACGCCTTCAGATGAATGCATTCCTGGCTGACATGTTCACAGCAACTTCATGAGAGACCTGGAAACCAGAGACATGCAGATAAGCTGCTCCTACATTTCTGACCTTCAAAAATTATGAATTAATAAACGTGTTATTTTAAGCTGCTAAATATTAGGGTAATTTGTAATGTATGTAGCAAAATATAATCAATATATCTATATAGGTCAAGTATCATTGCTCCTTTCTGGGGATCTCAGGATCAATTTGTCAGTGCCAAAAAATCCCAACAAATCAAAATAGTCTACTATTCTGTTCCTATGGCTTATTTTGATAACTGTATTGTCTCCATCTATTTTTATCCCTATAGGTCTCATTATTTCCATTAAGATCAGGGCATCCCCCATAGTCAACTCTAGCTTACCAGGACAGCCACCATGGTACTCATCAAGGACCCTTCATGACTGCTTTTTATAATAGCCTAGCAAAGAGAGTATCCTCTGGTCCTTACTGAAGAGAATACTGAAGGAGTAGTTAAACAATTTGCTCATAATCCATTCAAAAATTATCATCTTCCTAATCTTTCAGATTATTTTTCCAGCATGACAGTGGAACATCTAGCATTTTACCCTCATTAACTATGAGACCATCAATCAGTCCAGGCATCAATTAATCAATTCAGTGGATTATTAATACAACTTCCAACAGCTCAAGCTACTGTGTTAAGTCCTGAATCCCAGGTGAGTGTACCCATGAATTTAACTCCATCTAATCTAATATATCAGTCTTCCTTCATCTACTTCCCGTAGAATTCATCACTATATACATTGCTTATATTAGTTTTGTAAGGTTGCTGTAACAAAGTATCAAAAACTGAGTGGCTTAAAATAACAGAAATTTATTTTCGCACAGCTATAAAATCTAAAAGTCCAAAATCAAGGTATAGGCAGAGCACATTCTCTCTGATGGCTCTACGGGAAAGTGCTTTCTTGCATCTCAGTTTCTGGGATTTGCTTGCAATTCTTAGTGTTCCTTGGCCTTTAGATGCATCATGCCAGTTTTGTGGCCACCTTCTCTCTCTGTATCTTCACTTTATCTTCCCTCTGTGCATGGTTGGCTTTTTTGGTTCAAATTTCCTCTTTTTATAAGGATATCCAGTTATATTATATTAGGGCTCACTCTAACAACTTCATTTTATCTTGATTACTTCTATGAAGACCCAATTTCCAAATATGATAACATTTTGAGGTACTGGAGGGTTAGAACTTCAACATATCTTTTTTGGGGGTGGGTCACAATAAATCCATAACAATCTCCAGCCTCCTTCCAATACAAAATGATAAAGTCCCATGTCTTTTTTCACTGTATCTGAAATCTTCCCAGGCAATGCCTTCCCCTACAATTCTGGCGCTCTGCTTTTTTCTATCCTGGGGTTTAATTCTCTTGGACCTGGAGGAGGTGAAGATTGCGTTCTGAGAAAAAGTGGCATCCTCCTGTGAGACAAATTCCATAGCTAAGACTTCAAGGAAAGAGAGGAGTAGATTGCTCTATCTATTAGCAAGAAAAATTCAAGGAGATTTTGAATTCCAAACTTCTCAGCCAATTCTGTGATGGCCCACACATTCCTTTCCCAGGTAGCGTGCACAGTTTAAACTTCCGTCAGCAGTGCCTGAGTTTCTGTTACTTTACTCCCTAAAACTACGCATTGCCCTTGTTTAATCTGAATCATTTTGGTAAACTTGCAGTGGTTTCCCATTGTGACTTTAATTTGTATTTTCTTGATGTCTAATGAAATTTGATGAGTTTTCTTATCTTTTTGACCACATGAATATTCTCTTTTATTCCTTTTATTTTAAATAAAAGAATAAAAGAATATTCTTTTATTTAAAGTTCTTGCCAGTATTTTTATTTAGTAATTTCTGACTTTCTCACACTAATTTTAGAAGTTCTTAATATGCATTTGAAATGTAATTTCTTACATGGTGGCGTAAATTTTCACTTTCTAAATGGTATATTTGGATATACAGAGTCTCTCTTTTAATCTCAGTCTAATTTGTAAATTTTTTTAGTGTTTATTACTTTTTATAAAGTGTTAAATAAGTTTTTACCTGTATCAAGGTCATTAAGCATATTCTATATTGTATTCTGATAAATTTATTATTTTTTGCCCTGAAGACTATTTGTTTAGGGGAGGGTGTGAAATGAAGTTATTTTTTAATAAATTAATGTACTGCCTTATATGAAATTACTTAGACTTATCCTTAGTTGTTTGCTATTTTCTGTGGTTATTATAAAAAGTATTTTAAATTTTTTTTCCAAAAAAAAAAATCCAACAGTCTCATGAAAATGATGAGAAAACACAGGTAGAGTTTACTTCAAGGAAGTTATTGAAGGCCATACAACCACTTAATATAGTGTATCCAAGAATCACTCCCAAGTATTCTAATTCTTCCTTTGCATAGTTTTTTTTTCATTACTATGTCATATCTGAAATATTATTTTAAATTTTTCCATATCAGATTTATACTGGTATATATGAACCATAACTCAATGATTCTTAATCCTGACTCTGACCAGTGCCCTATCCTGCTGTGGCTGAGCTGGTATCCAAGATGCAAGGCAGAGCCCTCTCCACTGTTCCCTCTCCTCTCCTTAAGTGGAAGGAAGGAGTCTCTTCTAGAGCCACCAGCCGTGCAGCCTGGGGTTAGGGGAGGGGTGATGCCAGCACTTCCTTAGCCACCCAGATGGTGTTTCAGTAGGCAGCATGCCTTGCCTGCCCAGTCTTTGGGGCTGGTTCAGCACTAGGACTTGCCTAAGAGTTGTAGCCCTTATGGCTTAAACTGCCTTTCAAGTTTACTTAGAGACAAAGAGAATTGTAGCCTTCGGTGACAAGGTTTGAGGGTACTCAAGTCAGGATCACTGGGAACAAGCAATTCTCCTCTGGCTAGGGCTGTTTTAAATGCTCCCTCCATGAAAGGTCATCAGCTGAGTTTGGGTTGATTTTCCTTGCTGCTCTAACAAGATAACACTGAGTTAAATGCCTTCCCCAGTGAACAAAGAGACTCTGCACACCATACTGCTGCTGTCAGGGATGAGAGTGGAGGGAGTTGTCGCCAGGGGATTGGGGGCACTGGGTGGCTTGGGGTCGAGGTCAGTGGAGCCTCCTATCCCTCCATCTTGCTCCACCTCCCCTCTCTCTTTTTTTACTTACTTTCTTTCTTTTCCATTGATTACTTCTTATTAATTTTTTCCATTGTGAGCTTGGTATGTACTGTTTAAAACTTATTTTAATGATTTTCTTTGCAATTTTAGCCTGCATCCTCGAATAATCAAAATCTAATATGAACTGATAATTTACTTTCTTTCTGAATAATTTAAGGAATACTAAAACACTTTAACCCAATTCACCTCCTTTTGAATTATTTGACATTATTTCCATGCTTTATTCTATGTATTTCTAAAATTCAACAGGATATTTTGCCATTTATTTACTCAATATTTCTTTAGATTTACTCATTTCATTTTATTCCTTCTTGTATTTCTAAAATTTCATCTTTTTCATTTTCTTTTTAATTTTTGTGAGTACGTAGCTAAGTGTATATATTTATAAGGTACATGGATGTTTTTAAATCAATAAAAATAAAGCCACTGTATGATCCAGCAATCCTACTGCTGGGTATATACCCAAAAGAAAGGAAATCAGTATATCAAAGAGATCTCTGCACTTCCATGTTTTTTTAACTTTTATCTTGATTATGTTTCTTCTGCCTGAAGAACCTTTCTTTGTATTTTTTGCTTAATATGTCTAATGCTGATAAAGTTTCTCACTTTTCTCTTATCTGAAATTAATATTAATTCAATTAATTCCTGAGATATTTGTGATGTTTTTGAAGATAATATGATTTACTTTTCCCTCTGCGGTTGCTTTTAATCATTTCTGTTTATGTTTTTTTCTCAGCAATTTTAATGTGTGTGGTAGGCAGCATCCTAAGAAGACCCTATTGTTCCTAGTCCTTGATGTACAAACACATTCTCTCTTTTAGTCAATTAAACACTCAGCCAGGACTCCTGTGAGGGATTTTACAATTGTAATTTAGATATCCTATTAGTTGATTTCTTATTTGTTGATTATATTAGTTATAAATTAGTTGGCTGGTTCGTAGGGAGTTTATCCAGGTAGCTCTGACCTAATCATGTGCATACCTTAAAAGTAGAGTGTTCTCCAGCTGGTAGCAACAGGAAGTCAGAGATTTTAAAACACCAGAAAGGTTTGATGCACTATTGCTTCCTTAAAAATGGAGGAGGCCATGTGACACGAAATATGGGTGGCCTTCGGAGAGCACCTCCCAGCTGGCAGCCAGCAAGAAAACAAAGACCTCATTCAGTCCTGCTATCACAAGAATACCAACAAAAAGAATGAGCTAAAGAACTTATTTCCCGAGAGCCCTCAGACAAACACCCAGCACAATAGACACCTTGATTCCCATCGCCTTGTGATGCTCAGATTAGAGAACCCAACTACACAGAACTGTGAGCTAGGAAATAGTTACGATTTTAAGCTGGCAAATTTGTGATGCCACAATAGAAAGTCAATACAGTATAATGTTCCTACCTTAGGTTTTCTTTTCTTTTTTTCTTTTTTTTTTTCTTTTAGATGGAGTCTCCCTCTGTTGCCCAGGCTAGAGTGCAGTGACACAATCTCTGCTAACTGCAACTTCCGCTTCCCGGGTTCAAACGATTCTCTTGCCTCAGCCTCCTGAGTAGCTGGGATTACAGGCGCGCATGACCATGCCAGGCTAATTTTTGTATTTTTAATAGAGACAGGGTTTCACCATGTTGGTCAGATTGGTCTTGAACTCCTGAACTCATAATCCGCCTGCCTCAGCCTCCCAAAGTGCTGGGATTACAGGTGTGAGCCACCATGGCCGGCTCATTAGGTTTCCTTGTAATTTTTCTGCTTAGAATTTATTGAGGTTGCTGCATCTGAAGTACAATATCTTTCGATGGTTTTAAGAAGACTATCAGACATTATTTTTTCACATGTTATTTATTCTGCCTACTTTTTTTATTTTTCTCATTTTCAGGATAATATATAATAGATCTTTACCTTGTATCTTCTGTGTCTTTTTTCCCCCTTCTAATTTTAAAACCTTTTTTCACGCTACTTTATTCTCAATAGTTTCTTTTGACTTATTTCATTTCCATATATACAATCTTCTGTTTAATCAACACATTTGATTCTTTGAGTAATGAATTTGTCAACTTTAGAATTTCTACCTTTATATTTTTTCCAGTTTTATGCTTATATTCTTAGTCTTATCTTTTATTCTAATAAGCACAGTAAATTAAGTTACCTGAAGTTTATGTGAGGTGTCCAATGTCTCTTCCCCTGTGTATTTGGCTCAATTGTTAGTGGTTTTTATTATCTAATGTTTAATGTTTTATGTGATTTTTGTTTTGATTTGGTTTGGTTTTGCCCTCTTGTCTCTTAGTGGGTCTAGTAATTTTTGTATGTGTCCAACATTTGTTTTTAAATATTTGTAGAAATAATTTTGAGAACTAGAATCATATTATCTTTTTCCATAGATATTTTTGTGTGTTTTCTTGAGGAACCTATTAACACCTATAATTTAGTATTATCTTTGTCTGAAATCATAGATTTATATGTTCAAACATGAGCTCTAGGTTACAGAAAACCTATTCTGGTTGACCCTTACTCTCAGATTACAGTTTTTTAAGTTCTCATCCTAAAGCAAGGCAGATCCACCAGCCATTCCTTCAACTTTAATAACACCTGGACATCAATTTCTGTCACTTTAGTTTTTCAAAATCCTCAAAACAGCCTCTCAGGCTCTTGCCTGCTGAATTACTCACTCCAGCAACTGTAACAAAACCCTCAAATCTGGGTTAAACTTCCTGGTTCTTTCCCTTTCACCCAATTTGGATCCAGTATTTTTTGCTATTTATTAGTTTACCAATGCTATCAGATGACCTTAGTAATTGTATTTGTCAGGATTCTCTAGAGAAACAAAATAAGTAGGACGTAGAGAGATAGAAATTTATTATAAGGAATTGGTTCATGTCATTACAGAGGATGAGAAATCCCACGATCTGTAGGGTGAATAGGCAAGTCAGAGACCCAGGAGAGCAGAAAGTATAGTTCCAGTATGAGTCCAAAGGCCTGAGAACCAGGAGATCCAATATTGCAGTTCCAGTTCATTCCACTTTGACAGCTGGCACAGCAGAAACTCAGGAGGAGCCAAAATTTTAGTTAAACTCTGAATGCAGGGAAAAGCTAATGACTCAGTCCAAAGGTAATCAAGCAGGAAAAATGTTCTCTTACTCAGGGAAGAGTCAGCCTTTTAGTTGCATGAGATCCACTCACATTAGGGAGAGCAATCTGATTTACTCACTCTAACAGTGTAAGTGTTAATCTCATCCAAAAACAGCCTCATAGGAACATCTAGAATAATATTTGACCAAATATGACCAAATACCTGAGCACCCCATAGGTCAGTCAAGTACCCATAAATTAAATGTCACAATAATTTTCCTAGGTTTTCTTTCTACACTTGAATCTGAAAGTAAACATGATTTAAATTTAAGCTAATATTTCTGTGCTTATGTAATATAATCCAAATTTTTTAGTATGTGAAGTTTGGAACAAATTTGATCCTGGTGAATTTCTATGACTTTTATTAATAATCCTACTTACACCATGGCCACCCCTTAATGCTTGGATTTTCTGTATATTCAATGCAATTTTACAATTTCTTGCCATTATTAAATATTCTTCCTTCTTGTCAGAAGAAAGAATATTCCACCTTCTTATCCGACAAAAGCCTACTTCCTCTATAAGGTCTCTTTCTCAATTTTTGCCTCCTTTATGGAAATGTTCCTCAACCCTCTCAAGCCCAGAGAATAAATACCATTTTATTTTCTTTTCATGTTGTACATCTAGTGTGAGTGTGTGTAACAGGGTATGACACATACACACACATATATATATTATGAAACATAAAATAGTAAATGATCATCTGGTAATTTCCTACCTACTTTAAACTAGACCACTATCAATCCACTGAAACTACCTATTGCTCTTATCTTATTTCATATCACTCTTGCCCTAGAGATAATATGAAATAATCACCCTGACTTACTTGTTCATCTTTTTCTTGATTTATTGTTGTTTTTCCTAAGTTTCTAGCCTTATATCGTGCATTTATTTTAAACTATCTTATTTAATATTATGTTTATAACATAGTTTTATAATGGTGCATGTAGCTGAAGTTGATTTATTTTCTCTACTGTATACTTTTTCATGGTGATGAAAGAGTACAATTAATTTGTCTAACTTCCTGTTAATGAAGATTTTATTCACACTCTCTTGGTTTTGATAATAAACACATGGGTGCAGGATATTTTGGTATAGATCCAGCATATCTTGGGTTAGAATATTCCAGAAACAAGAGATTCTTACATGAAGGACTTTCTCTAGCGTTTATGGTGAGAATTGAAATTGTTAAATCTTAGTGTGTACCTATGTTCAACTTTAGGTAGTAGCCGATTGTTTTAGATTATTATTGTCCTAGTTCACACTCACACATAAACCAAATAAGTTCTCATTATTTTATATCATTATCAACATTGGTATTTTAAGACTCTTAAACTTTAACCAATCTGGATCATGAGAATAGGAACACCTTGTATTAATTTCCGTTGATCTGATTACTAATAAAGTTAAACATCTTTTCATATGTTCACTCAGAAGTTGTTTCCTCTTTCTAAAAATGCTTTTTTAAGTCTTTGGCAATTTATCTGAAGGTTTGTTTAAATTATTTTTCTGTTGATTTATGAGTTCCTTTTATATTTTTGTGCCAAACATTTATCAATTTTATGCATTGCCAATATTTGCTGCTGCTTTGTATCTTACGTTTTCAGAGTTTTTGTGGTACTCTGTGTAGAATGGAATTTTAGTTTTCTAATGTGTTCTAATTTAACCATCTTTTTATATTTAGCACATTTGTTATGAGTTAATTCTTTCTTATCCTGAGGTCATGAAGTTATTTTTTAAAATATTTTATTGTATTTGTTTTAATTTCATCATGTTTTTCCCTATTTATTTACTAAATCTCAAAAAAGTTTTATTCATTTTCATTAAGAAATGAATTTATTTTTTTCTATTGTTTGGTTAATTTATCAACACACTTATATGAATGGAACTTCCTTTCCTCAGTCATCTACCATATCTGTCATATATTAGGTTTCTATATATGCATGGGTTTTTCTAGTCTTTCTATTTTGTTTCACTTATGCTAAAACTTCATGGCCTTTACTTTAGGTTTTAATACGCATAAATACAGGGAGATATCTGGTAAACATCGCAAACCTTCCACCTTATTCTTCTTTAGGAGAATCTTGGTTCTTCTTAGGCCTTTGCTTTTAAATATCAATATTTAAAATCAACTAAATACATTTCTTAGAAACTTTGTGGGATAGTGATTTAAAATCATGGCAGGCACAGTACATCAACCAAATAATCCATATACTCTCTATTACAGTCTGAATGTTTGTGTCCCCCAAAATTCATATATTGAAACCAATCCTCAAGGTGATGTTATTAAAGGACAGGGACTTTGGAAGGTAATTAGGCCTTGAGGGGAGAGTCCTCATGAACGGGATTAGTGCCCTTTATAAAAGGAGCCCTTGAGAGCTCTGTGCCCCTTCTACAATGTGAATACACAGCAGGAAGGCACCATCTATAAACTGGAAAAAAGGCCCTCACCAGACACTCAATCTACCTTGGTCTTGAACTTCCCAGCTTCCAGAATCATGAGAAGTAAATTTCTGTTGTATATAAGCTACCCAGTTTATAGAATATTGTTATAGCAGCCCAAATGGACTAAGACACTCTCATTTTAGGGAGCAGGGCAGAGTCTATAAGAGAAAGTATTGCTTGATACTTCTGGATGAAGTATTTGTGAGTGGGTGTGATTTCTCCACATTCTCTCTTCCCCAGGCTTAGTGACAAGGTTTTGTGTTGGAGATGGAAGAGTGTTACAAGAAGGAGAGTGTTTGAATACTTAAGGATAAGATTAGGAGGATGATTTTACTCTATTGGGAGACAATTCTTCTCCATTGGTCTCTTGCATTTTTGCATGTTTGAAGAGCAGAGGCATTGATTGCCTTTGTCTGGGCTATGTTTCCAAGGACTATGTATGGCAAACAACATTGGAGGACAGAGATACTCTCATGCTGTTTCACAGGCCAGGCATGCTTATTCTCCACTATTAGGTTCAGGTTGTCTAACTCAGGGTTCCTCCCTTTTATGCAGCCCCATTAGTATGAGATGCTACCTGGCCCTCTTTGAGTTGTCCTGGGGAATTGAGGCAATAGGAACTAAACAAACATGATGTGCATGCTGCTTGCTGCCATGAGGAATAAAGTTCATTTTTTTCTCATACATTGGCCTAATTTATAGCTTGCAAGTTGGGTAAAATATCATACTCTTGATGCTCTTGACCTACTGAATTCAACATTATGTGATGAAGAAGTAAATATTTATTGTGTTAAGACACTGGAATTTGGGGGATTTTTATGTTACTTCTGAAAGCTTAGTCCAACCTCATATAAAATAGCATGAAATCCTATTTTGTTTTTTCCATGTGGAATTTATTTTTCTTGTCTTCCTGTACCTTTTAGAGTCTCTAGTGTGGTGCTAAATAAAAGTGGGGCAAGCGGTACACTTTTTCCTAATTCTAAGAGGATTGCTTATAAAATTCCTCCATTAAAATAATATATGCTACAGGTCTTAATAGATATTTCTTAGCAAGTGAATGGAATTTTCTTCTAAATTTAATTAAGAGATTTTTTTATCATGAAACGTTATTTTAGTTTCTCAGAATCTTTTAAAGCTACCATTGAGATGATTATACATGCTTTATCTGTTAATATGTTACATATTTTCCAATGTTAATTGACCTTTGCATCCTAGGACAAAACCAACTAGGTCTTGATACACTATCACTTTTTTTTTTTTTTTTTTTTTTGAGACGGAGTCTTGCTCTGTCTTCCCAGGTTGGAGTGCAGTGGCGCGATCTCGGCTCCCTGCAAGCTCCGCCTCCCGGGTTCACGCCATTCTCCTGCCTCAGCCTCCCAAGTAGCTGGGACTACAGGCGCCCGCCAACACGCCCGGCTAATTTTTTGTATTTTTAGT
This sequence comes from Pan troglodytes, assembly GCF_028858775.2. Classification (NCBI taxonomy): domain Eukaryota; kingdom Metazoa; phylum Chordata; class Mammalia; order Primates; family Hominidae; genus Pan; species Pan troglodytes. The sequence goes on from NC_072413.2 coordinate 39,522,722, forward strand.
AGAGACGGGGTTTCACTGTTAACCAGGATGGTCTCGATCTCCTGACCTCGTGATCCGCCCGTCTCGGCCTCCCAAAGTGCTAGGATTACAGGCGTGAGCCACCGCGCCCGGCGATACACTATCACTTATGTACATCAATGGACTTGTTTTGATTATAATTTGTTTGGATCGTTTCATAAATATTTATGAATAAAATTTGCTTGCACAAAATTGTTTGTCTATCTTTTGCAGAATAATGATGGCTTCTTAAGCTAGGACCATATCGTATTCATTTTTATATCTTCAATACTTAGTAAAATGTCTGGCACACATATTGTACTAATAAATGGTTTTTCAAAATGCACAATTGAGGAAATATATCCTAATGCAGAAACGTGTTCACAGATAGGTTTTCAGTATTTTCAGCTTTAAATGAGATAGAAAATATTTATCAAATTTCTATAGTGATTTCTCCAACTCTGTTTGCTCAAACCACAGATATGAAAGAATTTTAACACCTGATCATACTAGACTCTTTAAATTCTACCCCCAAAATCTTATTCTGATACCTGCATTTTGTCTATTTCCATTCTCCCACTAACACAGAATAACTCACTGTCACCTCCTACTTGAGCTATTGTAAATGCATTCAAATTGGCTTCTCTAATTTTTAAATTTTTTCACCCCCCCCCACTCCATTACCTCATGTGGTTATCATACATAAAATGTCAAAATGATCTTAATAAAAGACTAGTAAAATTTTTATCCCTTCATATCCCATTTAAAACCTGTCAACTGTTTCCCCTACACTTGGGAATAACTTCTTAAATATTACACTGACCTGTAAGCCACTACACACCCGCATAACCTCTTGCCTACCTCTACCACCTCCTCTCACACCTCTCTTGTCTAGTTCACTACCTGACAGACACACTGCCCCATTTTCAATTAAAATACAGCCTTTCTACTGTAGCATTTCCCCCTTGGCTCTTTGCTTAGCAGACAGACTGATGCTTTAAACCTTAGATTACTCTTCAGATTTCTAGGTCCAACTTAGCATCCTCTCTCTTTTTTTTCCTAATTTTATTATTATGATTATTTGTATTTGCACGTATCTAATTTTCTAGTAATTTTTCTGTATTTACATGATTGGTCATAAATAAAGAAAGCATGTCTATTTTGCCTATCATTGTGTATTCAGCTTATAGTTGAATGCCTTGAAGTTTTATTTCATCAATATATTTTGTGAATGAAAGGAGGATAATGTACAACATGTGTTTTAAAACTTTTCATTAGTTTTGCTCCAATTATTTCTTTTTGAAGATAGACCAACAAGCAAACAACTGAAAAAAGCGTTTTGCTACAAATAAAGATACAATTTGTAAATAATACCCAAAAGCTAAATAGAGAAATGACTAACTGAAATGCATTAAAATTGTGGATGTATAAACTAAACTACATTAATAAATGCAGAGTATTTACACAACATAAATGTAGCAGATGTTTCTCCTATGGTCTAAGCTTTATTTGCAGCTCAATCTGGACATATCTGGAGATAATTGGCACCTGCCCAACTGAAATCTCTTTGCATAAATTACTTAGGATTTTGGGGGAGATAACTCAACCTGTTTCAATAATAAATAAAAAAAAAACTCAGATGAGCTTGACTTAATGTCAAAGTTTTAGTCTTAAGCAGGGCCAAGTGACTTTGAAGAAAACATGGTGCCTGACATTTAGATTTGTCTGTTGGTCCTGAAACCTTACATTGAAAGACTAGCCTCATACTGTTATATTTGAAAATTTAAACAGTTTTCTATTAAAATTTTTATATTTCTATGTTAAACCTGATTTGGCTATTCTCCTGTAGCATGCATTATCAAATGCAGCCCAGAAGACAGAGAAGGCAAATCAACTAGGGAGACAGGACCATAGCATGAGCACAGAGCTTCTGGCAGAAAAATCTGCTCTCCCACCTCCTATGGTCCCAGGCTTCCTCATAGATCAGGTATGCAGAGACTGGACAGCTGCATGCTCTTGGCAGAGTTAAATGGTGCTCACTTTTAGGCTCAGCCTGGAGCTGCATACTACTACTTTTTTTTTTTTTTTTTTTTTTTTTTTTGAGACGAGGTCTCACTCTGTCACCCAGGCTGGAGTGCAGTGGTGCCATCATGGCTCACTGCAGCCTCAACATCACAGGCTCAAGTGATCCTCCCAGCTAAGCCTCCCAAGTAGCTGGTTCCAGAGACACATGACACCATGCTCGGCCAATTTTTGTATTTTTTGTAGAGACAGGGTTTCACCACGTTGCCCAACTGGTCTTGAACTCCTAGGCTTCAGAGATCCACCCACCTCTACCTCCCAAAGTTCTGAGATTACAGGTGTGAGCCATTGTGGTCAGCCTAGAAAACTGTGTGAAACAAACAAAAAAATTAATCATAACATGTCTCCATCTCCTCGGCCACCTTCACTCATCCCCTATTCCTCTGTCTTGACCAGTCATTATATTCCTAAACTCCCTCTAATCAGCAACCATTTACACCTCACTTGTTCATAGATGATGATCTTTTCTTCTTATATGACCAAGTCTCACATTGCTAGTGACTATAAAGTTCTCTCAACTTGGAGGCCACTTTGTCTCTGAAGGCTGCAATGAATGAAGACAGGAAACCACAGAGCTTGCCTGATAATTTGGTGGTTTGTGCAAAATACAGTGAATCCAGATAATGCATCAGTGAGCAGTCAGGAGCCATAGCAAAAGGCAATGGGGTTGGTGGTGCCTAAGGGCCATGATCTGTCTATGTCCAATGGGGCTGGGGAAAAGTACTGAAATAAAACCAAAGTTGCCACATCATTACTGTGAATAGTCTATGAGCATATGTGAAACAGCCATCAGAGAATCTAGAAATATTAAAGGTAAAATGAAGAAAAAAAGCAAAATGTGAATTATATATAATTATATATGTATAACTACATCAACCACAGTTATAAGAGTAGTAACATTAGCTATAGTTTTATATAGAGTAGTTATTCATGGTTTCATATATGTATATATTTTAAAATTTAATCTTCTTATATTTGTGTTTTAATTTAATTGAATAAGATTTATTTTATCATTAAAAGGGATATACACATATTAATATTTAATAAAAATATATATTTTTAAATCTCCAATATACAACCTTGAATATTTCCCCACTTTGGAGATGAAAGGAAAAGCTTGTCACTGCTGTTGGAAAAATGAGTCAATCATGGAGAAAACAGCTAAGCAGCTGAGGCTATGGATCTAAGGAGGGCCTTTTTCTAAGGTGAATGCAATGTTATCAAAAACGAGTAATACTCTGGTGTCAGGCAGTCTGAAAGAATATTAGGAGACTGACAGTTGGTACTAGAAATGAATTATCTATGAACTGGCTAAGCTGGATTCAATCAGAAAGTATATATCTCTAAAGTGGTTACTTAAATGGAACCTTTATCTAAAGTAAGAGGTTTGTAGGTTTGCTATAGAGAAAATGGAAAAAAGGACAGTTGAACATGTGCTGTGAACAGAGTGACTGAATAGAGTTCGCAAAAAGTGTTATGATACTCTGCCAATACTTTACCAAACAAGTCAGATTTTGTGGACAAATATTTAATTTAATAGAGGGTTTATTTGTTGTCTTTGTCCATTTGTGCTGCTATAACAAAATACCATGGAATCTCTAGCTTATATAGAACAGAAATTTATTTCTTACAGTTCTGGAGGCTGAGAAGTCAGAGATGGAGGCAGATTTGGTGCCTGGTGAGGGCCTACTTTCTGGTTCGTAGTTGGTAGTGGCTCCTTCTTCTTGTGTCTTTACATGGTAAATAGGAAGCTCTGGTCTCTTCAGCTCTTTGTAAGGGCAGTAATCCCATTAATGAGGGCTCCACACTTATAACCTAATCATCTCTCAAGAGTCCCTCTTCCTAATACCATCACATTGGGAATTAGGTTTCAACATATGAATTTTACGGGTATACAAACATATGATTCATAACACTTGTTAACATTTGATAATGCCCTTCCAACAAATTCAGCAAATTAGGTGCTAGTTTATACATTATTCTTATTAAAAATAAATGAAATACGGTTTCATTGCCTCCTCCACAATCTTATTATACATAGTTACTTAATCAGACCACTTTAGTAAAGTGGTTTATACTTGTTCCTAATTGGTATCATCGTATGGAGGTGAAAACAGGAAACAGTCTCAGAAAATATTGAAAACAATAATAAATCTATGGGACAGTATCATCAATTCCCAATGTGTTTTATGTAAATAATTATTATTAATAATGTTTCTTTGGTAACTGAGATAAATGAGTACTTAACTCAATAATTTTATACTATGAAATAATAGTGGATAATACAAGGACTGAGTTACAGTATCTCCCTTCCACAAATTTCTTGTAAGTAAAGCCTTTGTCCATAACATGTCAAGCCAGCCCTTCCTCCCTTTTGACACCTGTCTGAACATACATAATCTCAAAGTGTAAATAGAAAAGAATTCAATTCTTATACATTTTTGAAAAAGCAAAAATGATTATTTAAAATCTCATAGTAATACATGGTAAGCTAAGGCAGAAGATAGAAATACAGACAAAAAATAAAGTTTTGATAAGGCTATGTAGAATGTTCAAGTGGAAACAGAATAATTGTACTTTCTATTTGAATTGCAAGATGGAAACATTTCTATGCCAAATGTGGGAATCATCTGGGAGAGTAATATGCATACTAAACTTAAATTTAAAAATCCCAAACCAGATTCTAGTTAATTAAAAAGCAGATCTCCACATTCTAACCACATACAAAGAGAAACAACGATCCAAAGATAAAATGCATATGTTAAATGTCTTCTTTTTCATTCACACCAGGAGTACAGGGAGTCCTAATAGGAATCAAGGCAACTTCTTCCCAGATGTTGAAGCAGTGTTCTTCATTTTAGGGATTCATTCACATATGATCCCAAATGAGAGGGATATCTGGAACACTCATCCTAAGTCTAATTGGGGTGATAGCCACTAGCTTCACAACCTCAATAACATAAACCAGGGCTATATATCAGTACATTGCGGAAACTTGAATCACTGCTAGAATGTTCATAGCCCATTTTGTGAGAAAATAGATGTGTAGTTTCAACAGATAAGTTGTAACTGAAGGAATATTCCAAGTATTCTGAGGAATCTGCTCAAGAAACGTCTACTGAAAAATGGTAAGACAGATATTTAATACTTTGACCACAGCCTGCTAAATTTTCTTCCATAATTTAAAATCATTTCTTTATGAAATGTCCAGATGCTATCCATTGATTTCACAAATGATGTTGTGCTATTTTTTTCAGCTACTTTGCAGGTCAGCATTTGTAAGAAGAAAACAGACAGACAGACTAACCACATTAAGAAGGGCGAACACAAGATAGGCAAATTTTGAATTATTTGACATGTTATAGTAAATATTTCACGCTCATAACATCAGTTTGGTTTTCTGAAAAGCACCTCCACCACACAAACTTCTCAGTATATACATTCTTCCTCTTAAACTGTGAAAATCCAATTGATGTTTTTGTGTATGTGTGTATGTTGATAGTCAAGGAACCCATAAAATAACAATACTAAGAATTTTGAGTGTTAAGAATAGAAATAATTATATTTTCATAATTAAGATTTAACTTAGAAAAATAACTTCAAAATTAGAGAAATATTCTAAGGATAGTAAACAAAAATCAAAGAGAAAAATACTTAAAGGGGAAATCTAGACAATTTTGATGAATTAGACCTCTATCTTCTCCAAAATGCAAATGCTTTAAGAGTCAGGTAGGTAATATTCAGGTAAAACAGACAAGGAGAAGATCACGGAAAATGGGCAGTGTGTGAAAAGGCAGACTAGTATGGTGAATTCAAAAGAACTTATCTCATTCAAAAGAGGAAAATTGTCTCTAGTGAATTTTAGCCATGCAGAAATGAAAAATCACTGTTATAGCCCTTCTAATTTTTCAGTATAATTTATGACATAAATTTTCATATAAAACGTCCAGATTCAAAATATTGGCTTTAAAAAGTGAGCACTCTGCAGCCCAATTCAAACAATTTTCTGAGCCAAATTTTGCCCTTGGGCCATAGTTTGTTACCTCTGCATGAAAATGGAGACTTGGCGTCAGGATAAATAGCTAATGTGTGCGGGGCTTAATACCTAGGTGATGGGTTGATGGGTGCAGCGAACCACCATGGCACAAGTTTACCTATGTAACAAACCTGCAAGTTCTGCATATGTATCCTGGAACTTAAAATAAAATAAAATTTGTAAAAAAAATCCTGATAGACTTGCTCAACGTAGGGTTGCCACAAACCTTCAACTTGTAAAAAACACAATATCTGCAAAGTACAATAAAGTGCAATGAAACAAACAAAAAAAAGGAAACAGAAAATGTAGACAAGCAAACCCATTCAGAGAAAGAATTGAAGTAAGATGAGTAAAAAATCTTAATACTAATCAAAGAGAACTGGATATAAATAATCATGAATCCACAATTAACTTCTAATAGAATAACATAAAATATAAACTCTAGCCATCAGTAGTGAACATACATTCTTAATAATTTATTTTCTTTTGTTGTATCTACAAATATTTTAATACACAATATACAATAATATAAATATTTATTTAATATTAAAAAGTTAAACAGTTTCTTACACATGTAACCATTTTATTTACATTAGCAAGTCACCAGGATAGATCAGAGAATGTGCTTATACTTTCTGAACACTATTTTTAGTCAGGAACAACTATGTTATTATATCAAGAATCTGATAAGAGCATATTTGTAAAGAAGGTTTTAAATAGTATTTCTCTCATGATGTACATATGCTTAAAATATTGTCTCAATAATTACTATTAACATCTAGAATGGAATATGTAACTCCCTTCATAAACCACCAAATACTTGGATCAATATCTTAAAATTACAACTATTAGAGAAATCCTTTTAAATATTAATAGCTTAGTTATAAATGCAATTTCATAGTAATTTTGAATTTATTTTACCTACACTATTTTGTTTAACCCTCAAAACTACTGCATTTTGATGCTGTGATTATACATAAATTGAGTTATGAATTAATAAATGAGTTCTCTAAATTCACAAGCTAGAGCTCAAATTAAAGTTTCTGACTGCCACTCTTTTTGTAATATTTCACAATGCTATGAAGCCCAGTTGAAGACTTTGAAGTTACATATAGGATTATGTGGTAATGCAAGAGAAAAAGAATGAGTATTCATATGTCATTTGCATTTATTGTCTGGCATAATGTTTAAACGGCAACACTGAATCATCTTCAGATATAAAGAAAGTATAAATAATAAATATATTAATAAATAATGTTCTATAACAGGAATTAGAGGGTTTTAGTAAGGCAAATTGCATGCAAAAAATTTAATGAGGCCAAAGCAAAACATGATGTCTATCACAGATAGAGGCATTTTGATGAGGAAACCCATTGTTGGAATGTAATTGTTATCTTGGCTTTGTAACCCCCTGTACCTCATCACTTCAATACCACAGAGAAAGATCATGTGGAAATAAGAAGCAATAGAGCACTGTAGGGAATTTTAGTGAGCCACTAATTAATACCAATCTGCCCGGGCTTTGAACCAATCCAGAAATCACAGGAGAAGTAAGGCAGAAGAGGACCTAATATCATCTCAATTACTGATAAAGAATGTGACTCTACTTTAAGATAATTTGGTCCCCCCACCCCCTGTCCTCCCAAAAAATAAAATTAGATTAACTTATTCTCTAAACCCGTTTGTACTAGACCAGGCTAGGGCCAGTCTCTCTTTTTAGGGACTTTACTCCTGACATTCTTTTAAACATGGAGAAAAGAATAAAACTTGCTTCCCACAGGTAGCTTACTCCAAGGAAAAGGAGAGAGATTAAGTCATTTTTCACCAAGGAGGAGTCAGTGAGTGAGTGAGTGAATGAGTGAGTGAGTTAGTGAGTGAGTGGATCGAAGAGTAGTAGACTACAGTCTCCTACCATAGGAAGTAAAAATTAAATTTGGGAATAAATCCCTTCTGAGAGACCCAAGTGGGGCATGAAGTACAAATTATGGTGAAGACAGGAAAAATGGGAAAGAGCAGAACGAAAGCTTAGGGTGTATCCACAGCATATGGAGGGAACACTGAGTTGTTCCCTCTCAGTTTTGATAAAATTGTCCTCTAAGCATTAAACTATAAATTCAAAAGGCAAGTGTTCAGTTGAAGGTATTCAATTGTCCTCAGTGGGAAAGAAAATCTTCCAAGCTAGGTCATAAAAAGTATGATAAAGTACACCTTGGTCTTTTGCATCACTGCTTCTAGGGGTAAGCCAGCTACCATACTGTGAAAACACTCAAGCAACATCATTGAAGGACCTGCATGGAGAGAAATTGAGGTCTCCACTCCTAGCAAGTACCATATTCCCAGCCATGCATATGAGTTACATTGGAAGTAAATCAGCAGCTCCCTTCCAGCCTTCAGATGACTATAGCAGCAGTTGACATTAAACAACAATCTCACAAGACACACCCAGGTTAGAATCTCTCTGCTGAGCCATGCTCAAGTTCCACAGGAATCATGACAAATATAAATGATTATTATGATTTAAGTCATTAAATTGTAGAGTAATTTTTAATGCAGCATTAGATAACTAATATGGGTTGATATGTTGTTTTCTAATACATATTTCCTCTCAGTTATAGCTAGCTATTATTGAATAAGTTAAAAAATAGTACCAATTCTATATAGAAAATATTCTAAGTTATATATGCATATAAATGTGAATATAAATATAGATATATAAACTCATTTAATCATTAATTCAAACCTACTATTACCTCCATCTTATAAATGTAGAATCTGGGACACAGAGAGAAACTTGGCCAAGATCACACAGGTAGAAATGATCAGAACTGGGATGCATTTTCTTAACCACTAAGCTATATTACCTCTTTGTCCACAAAAAGGAAGAAATAAATCAATGTCTCTGAGCCTAGGACAGAGTGGAGAACTCACCATGCTAAATGTTCCCTTTCTTCTGTCTTTGCATCTAGCTACCTGAACTTGACTAGCAATATCTGAATTGTTCTCAAAATGCACATACTTGTGGTGTACCAGGACTGACAGAGGAGGGACACAGTGGAGGAAGATTACTAATTATTCCTAATTATACCAGATGGGAGCAGAGAGGAGGACAACAAGAACCTGAAAGGTGAAGACAAACTTTTCCTTCACAATGTCAAAATGTTTTCTTGACACAAGAAAGAGAAGGCTATTGTATTGACTTTTATTATATTCAATTTCCAACCTCATGACTCCTCTACACTTGGTCACTCAGTGATTCAGCAAGATATTGTCTTCTTGAAATGGGTGGTTAATCCTTTCAAGCTTCATATTTTTGCATTTCTATTTAAAGACCCAGCCTACAGCATTTTGAGACTCACAACCCAGAAAACAGAGAACTTTGATTTAATTATTTGGTAATGTTCTCAGGCATAGTTGGCTTTTTTGATGAAAACAAAAGCTTGATTAAATTAGCAAACTGTGAAAAGGGCTGTCATATTAACCACTTACTGTTTTCTAAACATCTTATTTAATGTCATATAAAATGTGCACATGCAATTTCTGTCAAAATGAAAAAAATAAAGCAAATAATTCATTTTTTAAAAAACAAATTAGTATTTATAATTAAGCATGAGCATGTCCTCTATGATAATGAATTGCAACCCCACCTCTGTCCATTTCATCATAAGAAGAATGGGTCAAGAATAATGCATATATTTTACAATCTTATTTTATTCTATAAAATAAGCTACCTTTAAAAGGCAATATGATTGTAAAGTCTACAGACCTGGATTAAAAGTTCAATTCCATCATTTATTACTTTGAGTTAAACACCATGTGTAGCTGTTATTGTTCATAATTATTTACTCCCTTCCTATAAGAGGATTACATTCCCAATGATTCCCAACAGTTGTATTGCCTACTGTAGAAAAAGTATAAATGCCCACCTCACTGACACTGAGCTTGACCGTGTGACTTGCTTTGGCCAATGGAATGAGCAGATATGACATTTACTAAGTTTGAGCAGAAGTTTCAAAAGTCATTTTTTACAAGCTGACTTCCTCTTTTCCATTTGAAATGAGAATTGCATTTTCCAAACAGAGGCTGATTGTTCATACTGGGTCCTTGAATAAGTAGTTGGCTCACACAAATGAACATATAATGTAAATAAGAAAATCGTTCTCATTGGAAGTCACTGAGTTTGTATTTTAAACACATGAACACACATGGTAAGAAATACACATTATATTAATTACATTATTCTCTGTTTATCAAAGGTTAATAGTAACTTGAGTCTTAGCATCACTCTTACCCTTAAATACATGCTCAGGAAATGGTAGATTATCTACCTGAAAACTTGCATGTGGCCTTCATAAAAAATTGCAGTAACTCAAGCAAAGAATTGTTATTTTATTTGGCATGAGATTGTTATGATTTTGAAAGGTATCTTGAGTTAATATAAACGAATTCCAATTATGGCCCTGCCACTAACCTCTATCATTGACTGTCTTTTTCCATCAGCTGTCACATATATGAGATGGAGGCAATAATACCAATCCTACCTCCTATCAGGGTGAGTGAATGGCTTAAGTGAGAGGGCAGATGATAAACTCCTGGGAGCAGCTCTGATATAGAAGAGAAAGCATGGATCTAAGTAATGGTACTCTTCCTAAATTTGAGGTCTGATTCCACTTTTTACAAGAGGTATGAAAATAAGTATATTACAGCATCTACGAGTCGATAAATTTATTAATCTAAACACAGGTTGTTGACTCACAAGTTGAGTCAAATAAGATGATGTGATTTATTATGTAAATATAAATTATTGGCCTTATCATCAACACAACACTTTATTCTAATATCTTAAAGAAAACATGTTGATCTATTTTTCTACCACTACCATCTTGTTTCTGTTACTATAGCCTTGCAGTATAATTTCAGGTCAGGTAATATGATGGCTGTATGTTTTTTTATTTTTCCTTAGGATTACTTAGGCTATTTGAGCATTTTTCATTTCCATATGGATTTTAGAATTTTTTTTAATACTGTGAAAAATGACATTATTATTTTGATAGGAATTGTTTTTAATCTGTATATTCCTTTGGGCAGTATGGTTATGTTAACAATACTAATCCTTTCAATCCATAAGTATGGGACTTTTTTTATTTGTGTCAACTACAATTTCTTTTATCAGCGTTTTGTAGTGTCTTTCATAGAAATCTTTCACCTTCTTGGTTAAATATATTCCAGTAATAAAGCCACACACAGCCAACTGCTCTTTGACAAAGTTGACAAGAACATACATTGCAGAAAGGACAGCCTTTCAATAAATGGTGCTGAGAACATTGGATAGCCACATGCAGAAGAATGAAACTTCAATCCTATCTTTTTCGCCATATGCAAAAATCAACTCAAGATGGATTAAAGTCTTAAATGTAAGACTTGAAACTATAAATATCCTAGAAGAAAACCTAGGGAAAGCTCTTCTTGACATTAACATCAGCAAAGAATTCATGAAGCAAAAGCAGAGGCAACAAAACCAAAAATAGACAAATGGGATTTATTAAACTAAAAAGCTTCTGCATAGGAAAAGAAATAACTAACAGAGTAAACAGACAACATGAAGAATAAGAAAAATATTTGCAAACTACACATCCAACAAGAGATTAATATCCAGCATAGACAAGGAACTGAAACAACTCAACAACAAACAAATAATCCCATTAAAAAGTGGGCAAAGCTCACACCAGTTAGAATGGCAATCATTAAAAAGTCAGGAAACAACAGGTGCTGGAGAGGATGTGGAGAAACAGGAACACTGTTACACTGTTGGTGGGACTGTAAACTAGTGCAACCATTGTGGAAGTCAGTGTGGCAATTCCTCAGGGATCTAGAAATAGAAATACCATTTGACCCAGCCATCCCATTACTGGGTATATACCCAAAGGACTATATATCATGCTGCTATAAAGACACATGCACACGTATGTTTATTGCGGCACTATTCACAATAGCAAAGACTTGGAACCAACCCAAATGTCCAACAATGATAGACTGGATTAAGAAAATGTGGCACATATACACCATGGAATACTATGCAGCCATAAAAAATGATGAGTTCATGTCCTTTGTAGGGACATGGATGAAATTGGAAATCATCATTCTCAGTAAACTATCGCAAGAACAAAAAACCAAACACCACATATTCTCACTCATAGGTGGGAATTGAACAATGAGAACACATGGACACAGGAAGGGGAACATCACACTCTGGGGACTGTTGTGGGGTGGGGGGAGGGGGAAGGGATAGCTTTAGGAGATATACCTAATGCTAAATGACGAGTTAATGGGTGTAGCACACCAGCATGGCACATGTATACATATGTAAATAACCTGCATATTGTGCACATGTACCCTAAAACTGAAAGTATAATAATAATAAAATAAAATTTAAAAAAAAGTGGGCAAAGAAGATGAATAGATATTTTTCAAAAGAATACATACCAATGGCCAACAAGCCTAAGAAAAAATGCACATTGCTGCTAATCATCAGAGCAATGCAAATTAAAAACACAATGGCATATTAAATGTACACCAATCAGAATGTTATTATTAAAAGGACTAATAATAACAGATGTTGGTGATGATGCAGAGAAAAGAAAAGTCATACCCTTTTGTTGGGAATGTAAATTAGTACAGCCTCTATGGGAAACAGTAGGGAGATATCCCAAAGAATTAAAAATTGCACTATTGTTTGATTGGCAACCCCACTACTGTGTATTTCCCCAAAGGAAAAGAAATCATTATATCAAAAGGATAACTGTACTCATGTGTTTATTGCAGCACTATTCACAATAGCAAATATGTGGAATCAACCAAAGTACCTATCAACAGCTTGGATTAAAACTGTGGTATATATGCACAATGGAATACTAATCAGCCATTAAAAATTTTGAAACCACATATTTTGCAGCACCGTGGTCTCTGACAAAGCAGACTTTAAACCAACAAAGATCAAAAAAGACAAAGAAGGGTATTGCATAATAGTAACGGGATCAATTCAACAAGAAGAGCTAACTAACCTAAATATATATGCACCCAATACACGAGCACCCAGACTCATAAAACAAGTTCTTAGAGACCTACAAAGAGACTTAGACTCCTACACAATAATAGTGGGAGACTGTAACACCCCACTGTCAATATTAGACAGGTCAGTAAGTCAGAAAATTAACAAGGATATTCAGGACTTGAACTCAGCTCTGGATCAAATGGACCTAATAGACATCTACAGAACTCTCCATGCCAATCAACAGAATAGACATTATTCTCAGTGCCACATGGCAATTATTCTAAAATCAACCACATAATTGCAAGTAAAACATTCCTCAGCAAATGCAAAAGAACTGAAATCATAACAGTCTTTCAGACCACAGTGCAATCAAATTAGAACTCAGGATTCAGAATCTCACTCAAAACCACACAACTACATGGAAATTGACCAACCTGCTCCTGAATGACTCCTGGGTAAATAATGAAATTAAGGCATAAATAAAGAAGTTATTTGAAACCAATGAGAACAAAAAGACAATGTACCAGAATCTCTGGGACACAGTTAAAGCAGTGTTAAGAGGAAAATTTATAGCACTAAAGTCCCACATCAGAAAGCTAGAAAGATCTCAAATTGACCCCCTAACATCACAATTAAAAGAGCTAAAGAAGCAAGAGCAAACAATTCCGAAAGCTAGAAGAAGACAAGAAATAATTAAGATCAGAGCAGAACTGAAGAAGATGGAGACACGAAAAGCCCTTCAAAAAAATCAATAAATTCAGGAGCTGGTTCTTTGAAAAAATTAACAAAATAGATAGATCACTAGACAGACTAATAAAAAAGAAAAGAGAAGAATCAAAGTGACACAATAAAAATTATAAACAGGATATCACCACTGACCCCAGAGAAGTAAGAAATATCATCAGAAAATATTATAAAAACCTATATGTGAATAAACTAGAAAATCTAGAAGAAATAGATAAATTCCTGGACACATACACCCTCCAAGACTAAACCAGGAAGAAGTTGAATCCCTGAATAGATCAATAACAAGTTCTGAAATGAAGGCAGTAATTAATAGCCTACCAACCATAAAAAGCCAAGGATTAGATGAATTCACAGCCAAATTCTACCAGAGGTACAAAGAGAGGCTGATACCATTCCTTCTGAAACTTTTCCAAACAACTGAAAAAGAGGGACTCCTCCCTAACTCATTTTATGAGGCCAGTATTATCCTGATACCAAAACCTGGCAGAGACACAACAAAAAAAAAATTAAAACTTCATGCCAATATCCCGATGTGAAAATCCTCAATAAAAACTGGCAAACTGAATCCAGCAGCACATCAAAAAGCTTGCCCACCAAGATCATGTTGGCTTCATCCCTGGGGTGCAAGCCTGCTTCAACATATGCAACTCAATAAACTTAATCCATCACATAAACAGAACCACAACAAAAATCACATGATTATCTCAATAGATAGAGAAAAAGCTTTTGATAAAATTCAACATCCCTTTATGTTAAAAACCCTCAATAAACTAGCTATCAATGGAACATATCTCAAAATAATAAGAGCTACTTATGACAAACCCAGAGCCAATATCATACTGAATGGGCAAAAGCTGGAAGCATTCCCTTTGAAAACCAGCACAAAACAAGGATGCCCTCTCTCTCCACTCCTATTCAACATAGTATTGGAAGTTCTGGCCAGGGCAATCAGGCAAGAAAAAGAAATAAAGTGTATTCAAATAGGAATAGAGAAAGTCGAATTGTATCTGTTTGCACACAACATGATTCTACGTTTAGAAAGTCACATCATCTCAGCCCCAAAACTCCTCAAGCTGATAAGCAACTTCAGCAAAGTCTTAGGATACAAAATCAATGTGCACAAATCACAAGCATCCCTATAAACCAACAATAGACAAGCAGAGAGCCAAATCATGAATTAACTTTCATTCACAATTGCTAAAAAGAGAATAAAATACCTAGGAATACAGCCAGCAAGGGATGTAAAGGACCTCTTCAAGAACTATACATCCCTGCTCAAGGAAATAAGAGAGGACACAAACAAACAAACAAAATTCCATCCTCATGGATAGGAAGAATCAATATCATGAAAATGGACATACTGCCCAAAGTAATTTATAGATCCAATGCTATTCCCATCGAAATACCATTGACATTCTTCACAGAAATAGAAAAAAAAACTACTTTAAAAATCATATGGAACCATATGGAACCAAAAAAAGCTCATACAGCCAAGACAATCCTAAGCAAAAAGAACAAAGCTGGAGGCATCGTGCTACCTGACTTCAAACTATACTACAAGGCTACAGTAACCAAAACAGCATCATACTTGTAGCAAAGCAAACATATAGACCAATGCAACAGAATATAGACCTCAGACATAAGACCACACATCTACAACCATCTGATCTTCGACAAATCTGACAAAAACAAGAAATGGGGAAGGGATTCCCTATTTAATACATGGTGCTGGGAAAACTGGCTAGCCATATGCAGATAACTGAAACTAGACCCATTCCTTACACCTTATACAGAAATTAACTCAAGATGGATTAAAGACTTAAGTGTAAAACCCAAAACCATAAAAACCCTAGAAGAAAACCTAGGCAGTATCATTCAGGACATAGACATGGGCAAAGACTTCATGATAAAAATGCCAAAAGCAATTGCAACAAAAACCAAAATTGACAAATGGGATCTAAATAAAGAGCTTCTGCATAGCAAAACAAACTATCACCAGAGTGAACAGGCAACCTACAGAATAGGAGAAAATTTTTGTAATCTATCCATCTGACAAAGGTATAATATCCAGAATCTACAAGGAACTTAGAGAAATTTACGATTAAAAAAAACCTCATTAAAAAGTGGGCAAAGAATATGAGCAGACACTTCTCAAAAGAAGACATGTATGTGGCCAACAAACATATGATAAGAAGCTCAACATCACTGATCATTACAGAAATGCAAATGAAAACCACAAGATACCATCTCATACCAGTCAGAATGGCATTTATTAAAATATCAAGAAACAATAGATGTGGGTGAGGCTGTGGAGAAATAAAGAATGCTTTTACACTGTTGGTGAGAATGTAAATTAGTTCATTTATTGTGGAAGACAGTGTGATGATTCCTCAAGGATCTGGAACCAGAAATACCATTTGACCCAGCAATCCCATTATTGGGTATACACCCAAAGGAATATAAATCATTCTACTATAAAGATACATGCACATGTATGATTATTGCAGCACTGTTTACAATAGCAAAGACATGGAACCAACCCAAATGCCTATGAATGCTAGACTGGATAAAGAAAACGTGGTATATATACACTATGGAATACTATGCAGTCACAACAAGGAATGAGATCATGTCTTTTGCAGGGACATGGATGAAGCTGGAAGCCATCATTCTCAGCAAACTAACACAGGAACAGAAAGCCAAACACCACATGTTCTCACTCATAAGTGGGAGCTGAACAATGAGAACACATGGACACAGGGAGAGGAACAACACACTCCAGGGCCAGGTGGTGGGTAGGGGGCAAGGAGAGGGAGAGCATTATGACAAATACCTAATGCATGCAAGGCTGACAACCTAGTTGACACGTTGATAGGTGCAGCAAACCACCATGGTACACATATACCTATGTAACAAACCTACATGTTCTGCACTTGTATCCTGGAACTTAAAGTAAAATTTAAAAAAAAGAAATAAAGTTATACATCTATTCAATATAACGAGTGCCAATGCACACACTTAATCAGTATTTTGAACATTTTCATTGTCTTTATCCACTCATCCATTCCCAACTATTCTTATCAAACTTGAAATCAAACTAGATATGAATCCTGATGCTTTGCATTATGGGTGATACCACCCATCCTCCCCAGCCCCACACATCTATTACAAAGTTCTAATTTGTTTGTGGATTTCAATAAGAGTTTTCCTGGCACATAAATTAAGCGCATGCTGATCTGAACAATTCCATTAGCACTCAGCCAAACAAAAATATTTAATAGGTTTGAGATTATGGTCCTCATATGAGAACATAACCAATAATTTTATCATCTTCTAACTAATTTGTGATTGGCAACTTAATCCATTATTTAGCTATAAGGAGAGAAAATCAGCATTCATAATAATCTCCAAATTGTATTTGAAGTATTATAAAGTTTTACGTGTGATTTCTATTTACAATTAGTTGGAATTGTGTAAAGATGCAATAAAATTAGTTTACTATTTTGGACCATGCACACATCTTGAATACAACTTATTATAAAATGAAAATTTGGGTAATCAAAAGCTGTTTATATCAACAACAATCATAAAGAAAAAATAAATTCGAGACTAATTTTTATTTAATCTGACCTGTATAGCCCTTTTTTGCCAGACTACCATGCATTTCTCTGTAAGGACCACAAGTATGTGATGGTAACAGTTTAAAAACTCAGTGTCCTGTTTTCTTTTACACCTCCCTTCACTGCACACACACACACACACGCACACACACACTATACACTCTAGAGACAAGGTGGGCCTCTAAAAATTAAGTGATAATCATCCCTATTTTCAAAGAAATATATTTTCATTTGACCCAAGACATTGTGTTATTTTGAGCTTTCTATTATCTTTATCCACCTATCCACCCCCAACTATTTTCATAAACCCGAAAGCCAAACTAGATCTGGATCCACGTGCTTGGTATTATGGGTTTTATGGGTGACATTTCTCTTTTTTTTTTTCCTATTACAAAGCTCTAATTCATTGTGAATTTCAATGAGAGTTTTCTTGGCACAGAAAAGAAGCACCTGCTGATTTTCTGCTTTATCAAGAAACACCTGCTGCTTTATCAAGAGTGAGTAGAGGTAAGCAACAGTATGTGTCTGATTATCAATGCACCTCTAGTAGATAATTAAGAAGTTTCCCTTCACTTAGACACACATTCATTTTTACAGTCAATAAATATCTACCGAGTATCCAAAAGGAAAAGGTGTTAGGTACTCAGTCAATGAAACATACATGTCATTCACAAACATCAGGCAATCTGATTAATATTATAATAATTTTTTTAAAAAATCTGGGGGAGTGGGGACATCAAGTTGAATAGCATGGTTCTTTCTGTTAAATGGTTTGCAATCTAGTGCAAATGGAATTTTGTGGAAGTAAATGTCAGGACAAGGAGTAAGACAAATTATTAATAAATATGATATAAAAGGAAATGTGGTGTCATACTAAAGGGTTAAATTCAAGCTCAGAAAGAGGTGAGAGTAATTTTTTTGAATAGATGATCACTATTACTATTTCAAAAGATAATGGAGGCAGCACTATATAAGTTAAATTACAGATGAGAAGGATTGCTCAGTAGAGGAGAAATAATACAGAGAAGATGTAGAAAGGATATAACATGTTTTCGGACATAAGAAGGGAGGGAATTCTATATGCATGCTGTGAGTTTGTGTGTATACACAGAGGTTCATATCCCTGTCTCCTCAAGAGCATGTTTTGGCAAAGTGATTACCAGCTCTAACAGTTGGGTTCAAATTCCAGCTCCTTTACTCACTGGCTGTATCACTTTGGCAAATGGTTTATCATCATTCTGGTTCTTATTCCTCTTGCGCAATCTCAAGTTTAGAGGCATGTTATAAGAATTAAATTTCATAATGCATGAAAGCATTAGGTTCAATCCTATAATGAGGTCAATATTCAAAAAGTCTTTTTAAAAATCATCTGCTCCAAAATAAAAAAATAAAATACAACTTTAGGAGTAATTATTGATATGATTGTTGTATTGCTTTAGTATTGTCTTACTAAGAACACTGAATAGATGAAGTGGAAAAATTTTTTCTCTCTTCCTATTTTGAAACAATAAAAAGACTAGTAAATTAAGGCTTTTAAGGAATCTAATTAGACATAACTTCCATTTTCTGTTGAAAGCTATTGTCTACTATAAATTTAGGTTGCCTGGGAGTTATGTGGGCAAAATCTCCAAGGACAACCTAATGACTAAACCGCCGTTCTCAGTCATCCCACTTGCTGGAACTCGGCAGCATTTGGCACCATCAGGCTTTCTGTTTGGAATCCCCATTTATGTTTAATTCTTAGGGAACTTTATTTCAATTCATTTTCTACTTTCTTGACTACTCTTTCTCTGCCCTCCTTGATGAGTCCTCTTCCTCCTCTCCTGCCTTCAGGGAGAAATTTCTTCAGATTTTTCTAACATTTTTTTGTAAGGTAATTATAAGATAATTGCCCTTACCATCTATCTCTTTCTTTCTCCATAAATAGATAGATAGATTAGATAGATAGACAGACAGATAGATATAGATATTGCTATATGCTATATGCTCTCTCTTCCCTCCTCCCCTCCCCCACACAAACAGATATATCTGTTTATAATAATCTCCAAATTGTATTTCAAGTATTATAAAGTTTTAGATGTATCTGTTTATATGGCAGAAGGGAGAGAGAGGATATAATCTGTTTATATGGGGAAGGGGAGAGAGAATATATATTTAAAAACTCATATATATACACACATATATATTAAAGATAAAATTATATAATCTTAGAAAACTCATTCCCTCTCATAAATTAAATTATTATGCCTATGAGAATGATTTCCACGTCTTATCTCCAGTTGTTACTTTTAACTGAGTACCCTCATTTTTCAATTGCCTATTAGACTTGACCATTTGAATGTCCTTAATCTTGCTACTTTAATGTGTCTAAAAGGCAACTTATTGTCTTTCTCGGAAACAAAGTTTTCATTGGATTCTCTTTTGATTTATAGTTCCACCCTTCTTCCATGCTAAAAATGCCAAAATTATCTTTACCACTTATTTTAAATATTCTTAAATTACATTACATAGACACTTTTCATTCCCATTGCTACCACCATAATTCAAAAGCTTGTTACCTTGTACATGTATATTGCCTTAGCATAATGAGTTTTCTATTTGTTTCTAGATTTTCCATAAAATTATATTTGGTCAGGAATTCTTTTTCACATCTACCTCAATGTCATAATGGTCTTGGTACACATCTTGGACATCTATAAAATGCAAAATTGGGAACACATTAAACACAATATTCTGCCTTGGCTTTTTTATTAAATGACAAACAGAAGTGGTTCTCCAAGGGTAGCACTGGCCATGAAAGCCAGCAGCTTTGCTGATGGAGAAGGAGCACATAAACTGATGGAGAAGAAGGAAAATCTAGCAATGTTTTCTGTAAGAGAGTGATCTTAGTGAGAAGCAGATGGCTGTCTCATATAAAGGATTTTCCTCTTAATTTTCTGACTTTCTCCATGTGCTTCTCACCAAGATCACTTTCTGACAGAAAGCATTGCTAATATCTCCATATATCCCTGGCTAACCAGGAGTCTACATATGTGTGCAGAAGAAACACAAGAAGGCCTAGCAGAAAATAAAGCCAGGATAGATTGGAAAATGACTGAGCTTTGAAATGTGCTCCCAACCCACACTAAGCTCCATTCATAAGGGGTAGAAGCCTTCCTGTTTGAGGTGTTTGAAGACAACATATAATCATTTACTGTACGACTGCTAAGCTATGCAAAAACTGCCACAGTCTCTTAGGAAGCCAACCAAAAAAGATTAAAAGTATTCAAAAATATTAAGCAGATGCATTAGTTGCTGCACACCGTGGAGAGAGGCAGATCCTGCAAATTTAGCCCAAGCAAGTTATTAAAACAAATCAATCAACAACAACTAAATAAAAATGAAAAATCTCAGGAAAAAATCCAGAACTGCTACAATATAGTTTCAAAAATATGCAGGTAAAAAATGTTACAAGATATGGTTGATCCTGAAGCCCTTCTCCAGCCTCTTTATACTATCTTCTCAGATGGTCTCATCAGTTCCTAAAGTTTGTAACCAATATGCTGATGATAGATCATTAAGAATGAGTATCCTGAACAGATATTCACAACCAACTGATTGTCATTTCTGTCTCCTAACCAGTCTCGTTTTAAGGCTTCTAAGCCAGCAAACATCTGAAGTTTTTCATATTCTAAATTACATTCTAATATCTAAGATGAACTTCTAATTTATCTATTGTCAAATATTTTGCCTCATAATGAATGCAGAAAACCTAATACTCAAGTTTTTACAACCACTTTGGCCTAATGGTGCTTGTAAATAATGCATTTGCATAATGAGCAATATTTATAAAAGCCAATTACTGCTAATATGTATGACCTTTTGGCATCAGGTACGCTAATAACCTTTGAAATGTTGACTAGATTATATAATGCCAAAACAAAACTTAGGTATAATAGGAGCCAGGCTCCTTGTATATATAAGAATGAAGGTTAGTTTCTATTTTGGCTGCACTTATAAACAGGTGTTAATTAGATATGCGATTTGAATTAAAAATTCTGGTACATTTTCAAATAGAGAGCATTAAAAAGGAATTATGTGGAAATGACTATAACTAGACGCAAGAGCCCTACTTTTACAAAATAATTTCTAATGAAATAGAACTAACTTGTAACATAAATACCGAGATTCAGATATTTTCAAAGTATTAATCCTCTAAAGTTGCTATACAGTTTATATTTATAGACAAGATTTTGTAGGCTTTTGTTAATTCGTGTGTACTTAATATAAATAAATATTAAAAATAATAATCAGGTTAAATTTTAACTTATTTTTTTAAAGGCCATAATAAGTATCCTCAAACATTTAATTCACTTTTTTTTTTGTTATGTTGTAAAACGAATGTATTTCACCTAAGTGCTGGTAGAGTCACAGGTCATTCTATTAAAGCACTTTAGTTTCTGTATATTACATTTTAAATTGCTTATTTACAATTATATATGCTTTAATACGGCAGCTTAGCCATAATGAGTTCATGTAATAGAACCACAGAGCTGATTGTGTTTTGTAGCAATAGAAATACTAATGCAAAATATAGTGTAATCTGATTTTTGCTTTACTGCCGTGCCCTGTCCTACTTGAATTATTTAGGGATCCAAATTCAATTCTCCAAAACACAAATAAGTTTCAACTACTTATCAAATAATTTTCAACTTTGATAATATTACCACAGGTCTGTTCTCATCTATCAGGTCTAACCCTAGACAAAATAGCGTAAGTAGAGTGAGTTACTTTGAGTAATTAATTCAGTTAGATTTTCAGCTCTATGTTCATCTTTTAGTGACCTCGTACTAAACACTAAATTCGTAATCTGAGCATTAACAATTACTCAGTGATTATTTAGGTCTACCCCCTGGCCCTCAGTCATGGGAATCCATGCAGTTATTTCATCTTCTTTTATCAATCTTCTTTGTAATTTTCTTTTATTTTCTTCCTAAATTATTACTTATATTCCATTTTCTCAACACTTTATTTTGTCATGTGACAAAATAATTGCAATAATTTAATTTTTAAAAATACAGAGTGTGCAAGCCCAGTAGGAGACTAAAAAGTAAAAAGTGATTTTACTTTCTCAAGGCTCATGAAGTCTAGTGGTGAGCTGCAAGTATACAGGGTAACGTATAATAAGCACTAGAAGTATCAAAGTTGATGATACTACTGACTTTTTAAACAGTTTTAAAATAGCCTCAAATTGCCATCTTTCCTGTAATACATTTATGTAGAATGTCAAACTCCTTCCTTTTGTAATTATTCTCCATATCCTGACTTTTTAGCAAGGCTTTATTTTCGACAATAGTCAAAAAATCTTTGTAGAATGTGCTGAAAATTATAAACTATCTCAATTGAATACAGTATGTGATAATGGTAGTAATTTTATTTTTGCCCCAAATATTTTTTTGCTCATTTTTCAGTTTCATAACTCTTTAGATTACTTCTCTGACTTTTTATGCTTGAGGTTAGTAGGCTGAAATGCTGCAGAGACTCCTAACTTATAACTCAAAGCCTGAAGCCTATATTATACTCTCTCAAATGGATCAAACATCTTTAAAAATACAGCTAAAGGAAAGGGGAGAAAATGGGTCAAACATTTTGTGTTTGTACTATTTTCGGTGGAAACATTCTTATTACTTAAAACCTCTGAACAGAAGTTAGCTATCAATTCTGCAAGAGTCACTCATGACTAACAGGAAAACACAAAATCATCCCCCAGCACATGATGCTTTCTACCTTGGTATTAGTGAGCACTCACAATTAGTAGGACATGAGGCTGTGAAGGTCACCTTATGGACTGCAAACTCCTCCCTAATCTCCTCAAACTCTATCCTCATTTCCTAAAGTTTTCTCCACACACGTATGAACACAAAAAAAGTTTTCTCTATATTTTCTTCATTTTTGAACCTTTTTTATTGAAATATAACCTAATATAGAAAACAAATGTCTAAGCACAACTTATGAGTAAACTGTTCAGCTAATTTTCACAAACTGAACACATCCTTGTAATCAGCATCTGGATAAAACATAGAATATTCCAATATCCAGAAAAGAAACATGTTGAAACAGAATATTTTTAGAAATGAAAAATAGGTATGTTAATTAAAATAAAGGTGAGAAAGGTAATCCCTTTCCCATGTATATGCACGTGCTGACTCTATAATATGCCATTTCCAAAAAATGGGTTCACAGAAGACTTTCCAAGCATATTTGTGTTATTGTTCAAAAGCTTTGGTGATAATAATGATTTGGAGACGTTGAATTAAAGCTAATCAAACAAGTTTACCACATAGGATCTTCACAAATTCAGACTCCAGTGTCTACTCCCTGTTGGTTCTCAAGTCAGGAGAGAAATGAGAAAAAATACTTCTTGTCTATTCTTATAATTATTTTTTTCTACCTGGAGAGAACTCATTTGGTGTAAATTGTGGCCTCTCCATCTTTTACACTTTTTTCCCCAGGAGAATGAGTAATCAATTGATAAATTTGGGACAAATGAATTAGACATGCTAACAGTAGTTCTTCCCACGGAGTAAACTCTGTCTTGAAAGTGAGCTACCTCGAGGGAGCAAGCAGAATTGGCTTCACAAATGTATCACCTGTGTGGCCACATAGAACTTACCACTGAGACGAGCCCTCCTTGGTTTAATGTTCTACCGTTGCCATCTTGAAACTCTTAATAATTTTATCTTTAAACTGTATTATGGAAATGAAGTCCAGCAGGAAAATGAAGCACACTTAGGAGTAGAGTAGATAAATGCAATATATACGTCTACCATTGTTGCTGCTCCGTTAGCATAGGATATTCATAATGCCCCATGAACACAGAATTTCTGTGGACCCACCTTCCATGAGAGTTTAAAGAGATTTAAAAAGAGTTCAAGGTAAGCCTGTTACATCTCAGACTGAAAAAGTGGGAGTGCTGACAACCTAGAGAGTCCAAGTTTTCCATTCAAACCAGAACTTGCTTTGAATGCAGAAGTAAGACAATGGTGTTCTAAGAAGCATGGACAACCAAGAGAGCCTTTCATATACTTTATTACTCATGTTACTTCTCTGTATTAGCCAGCCACTACATTGAAATAAGGGCATAGAAGGAAGAGAGAGAAATAGAGACACCCTTGGTTTCTTTTCATTTCAACCATTCCTTACTCATCAGTAGGCCAAAGGCAAAGAGTTGGTAGAATGGGTATATATCAAGAAGTGAAATAAAAACAGTTGAGTTAGTTTTGTGCATCATTTACACAGTTATGTTAAAAGCGAAATACATAGGTTATATATAAGCTACAAAATACAGATTAATTGTGATAATTTGCTAATGAGTTAAATTCTCTTATAGTTTCATTTAAAACTGCCATTGCACAATATAACATTGAACAGTAAAATTCATGCTAATAATTTAAATTTTCAATTTTCATTTAGTTAGAATGACATTAAGTAGCAAATAAAAATGTCCTAATTGGGAAAGAGAGAGAGAGAGACGGTGAAACAAAGAAAAGAAACTTTTAATGTTTTAATACATTTTTCCAACTTACTAAAGAAGTGGCCCCACATTTTCACTTTGTGTCAGGCACCACATAGTATGCAGCTGACTCTGGAGGCAAGCATTCTCCTCTGCCCTCAGGGACTGGATGTAACCCTCCAGGAGGGGAAGCCTGCTGTTATGATCAGGGAGATTAAGTCTACCTAGTTCTTGGGTTTCATCAGTAAGCCATTAGGCTCTCACACTGAGCTGCATTTCCCAACCTCACTTCTGTGAGTAATAAACGTGATATTTGGGATTTTTCTGCTACTTTTTGTTTTATTTTTCAACAACTGAATGTAGGAAGATACACAGATGTAACTGATATCCAGTCTAATTTTGGACTACATTACATCCATAACTCAGGAAATCTGAGTAAAATCTGTGGATTGTACCAATGTCAACATCCTAATGCTAAAGTTGTACTGTTTGGAAATTGAGTGAAGTATACGTGGGGACTTCCCTGTACATTCTTTTGAAACTTCCTATGAGTCTATAATTATCTCTTAATAAAAAGCAAAAATTATAATAATTTTAAATTTATTAATTTTATTTTAATTAAACTACTTTATGTTGGCTATTTGCCTGAAAATAATGATAATGTTAATAATATTTAAATTAATAATAACAGTTAATATGGACTATATTTACTACATACCAAATATTATATTAAGATAGAACATGGTATAGGTAATGTTTAAGTAGTAGGTTTTCTACAAAAATTTGAATAAATACACGAATTAAAGATAAGTAAATTATAATATTTGAGGCTGTCAAGGAGGTAAGAAATTACTATAATATTATAGCCAGTGAAAAGAACAATATTACAAAATGAGTTTTGTTTTTAATGGCTGGAGGGAATTAGTAACATTAGACTTCAGTATAAAATTTGAACTATTAATTTAGTGCTAAGTTATAGTATATTTTTTCCAAAACTCTAATACAACTTTGATTAAATTGCAACCATCTTCCAGGAGTATGAAATTCCAATTATACAGTCACTATTAGGAATTTCTTTTGGTTTATAAAGAACATCACAATTACTCATGAAACCTAGTATTTAGATAACTGCTTCTTTTTTAAAGCAGGATAGCCAATCTCTGCATCTAGAAAAGGCAACTCTTCAGTGAGGGAAATTTTGGAAAACTAATATTAAAGTTAATCACCTGGTAATTATGTTAAAAGATTATTCCATGAAGTGTGAATTTATATGCTGACAGGTAAATAAAATTCAATTGTTGCTTCATGGTACACATTTGTACATTTGGGAAAACCAAGGTGTTTAAAAATAGTCAAATTTTCAGTCAATATTTAGAGAAAAATCTTCGTTACTAGGCAGAATTCAAATTATGCAGTGATATTATTTTAATTATAATTGAGATTCGCTTTAATTATTACAATCCAGTTATATTCTTTCTACCAACTCAAGATTCTCTATTATGTGTCATCCCCACCTATCTACAAATGAGTTTTTGGATACTGCACCCCTGCCTATCTATTTCCTTCAAATATGGCACCTCAGTACTTTTCCATGTGAGTTTCATTACGGCGATTTTGTTTGGAGCATTCACTCCACCCTGCATACCTTTCTCTCTTCATCATACCTGGTAAAATCTCCCTGTGCTTTAAAATCCAGCTCACCAAAAACCATTTATAGGTACGATTACTTATGTGCCAGGCATTGTGCCAATATCCAAATTACCACTTACGGTGTGGTAGGTACAATTATTATTCTTACTTTCCAAATGAGGAGATCTGGGGTTTGGAAACGTAAAGTAAGCCCAAAACCTCAACAGCAGGATGCTGTGGATTTGGATTACATAAGAATTTTGACTACCCAGCCACAGAGACTATATGAAGAGGCCCTGGGACTACAGAGAAAGGCAGAGAGATCCAGTCATCATACTCATGAAGGCTTTAGGCATGTGAGGGAAACCGACTTTTTTACTTTATCAAGACCAGAGTAGCTGCTCACGAAGCCAGTCAATGTTTCATGGAGATGCTTAATTTTTTAGTTGGGCCTTTTCCAAATTCCTGACCCATAACACTATAAGATATAAGAAAACATAAATTCCAAGAGAATTCAACATCCAGCCAGTCCTCTAAACTAATATGCCAGACTATAGTCACACTCAAGACTCATCTTCTTAATTGTTTAATTTACTCATTTCACTGGGAAGGAGGAATTAGATAGTTAACAATAAACCTTAGTAACAAATGGACTCATATTGCAGCAAAATATTTCGGCATATTAATTTCTGTCTCTTGCCTGGAATCCTATATTAGTTGTAGTCTAGAATGCACAATTCTATGTTTAAGTTTAATTCTATGCTTAAGTTTTAATCCATCATTTTTCAATGGTTTCATACCTAAGAAAGTAGAAAAGTCTTCTGCAGTAGCCTTGAAAAGCACTCTGAATAAAATTTGCATTATTTCATCCTTTTGAGCCCTAACACCACTTTGACTTTCCTAGTAGATTCTGTCATAAATGGTGCTATCCAGAAAAATAAAGGCATTTATTTTGAAAACCCGTAGGTCTAAAATTCATAGACAAAGTCAAATTTAGAAGTCAATTTAGAAGTTGGACTTAAAAAGCAACAAGATCCCAAACTAGTTCCTACTTTATTTTACCTTTCTCATTTTCTGCTTCTAGTTATTTTCACCTTGCTTTTTCTCTGAAGAATTTTTTTTTTTTTTTTTTTTTTTTTTTTTTTTTTTTTTTTTTTTTGAGACGGAGTCTCACTCTGTCGCCCAGGCTGGAGTGCAGTGGCACGATCTCGGCTCACTGCAAGCTCCACCTCCCGGGTTCGCGCCATTCTCCTGCCTCAGCCTCCCGAGTAGCTGGGACTACAGGCACACGCCACCACACCCTGCTAATATTTTTTTCTATTTTTAGTAGAGACAGGGTTTCACCGTGTTAGCCAAGATGGTCTGGATCTTTTGACCTCGTGATCCGCCGGCCTCGGCCTCCCAAAGTGCTGGGATTACAGGTGTAAGCCACCGCGCCCGGCCGAAAATATTTTTATTACCCAGTTATGGCAGCTTCTCTAATTAGTGTATACAATGACCTAAATAGGAAATTAGAAAAAAATTGCTTAGCATGAGAAGAACATTAATATGCTAAAGCACACAGTACTATCTACATAAAACCCAGATGACGTTAGCAATACATAGAGTACTTGATACCTACACAGATGCCAATAATATCTATTCCTGTCTATCACAGAGCCTGATATAACAGTTTATGGGGTTGATCTTTCAATTTCTTAATGCCATTCAAGCACCAAGAATTTCCAAGTAAAATTTAAAGATTCATTTTTGTTCTGGTGATTTTTTTTTTAATAATTTTTTCGAACCTTTGTGATGATATGAAGTGGAAGGTTTATGTGTCCAGTGATCGTACTTAGTGGAATTCAGAAATAGGTGCACAGAGTTATCTGTGTGTGGTGAAAGTCCCTTAACCACCAGGAATATTGATCCACAGCTTGAGATTTAGGTAAGTGAGAGAATAACCACACACATATTAAAATCTACCTGACATCCAAAACTAAAATATTAAAGAAGATTTTCCCAGCCATTATTATCAAGTCCAGCTAGATGCTAAGAGCATAGACTTTAAATCAGACTGACTTACATTGGAATCCCAGCTTTGTTACTCATTGTCTGTAATTCTAAGCCTCGGTTTTCTCACGTGTAAAATAGTCACAGTGATACTTAGACTTACCATTCATTTATTACAAAAGAAATTTATTTATTGAGTATGTATTAAGTGGAGAACATTATATACTTGAGACAGCAGTAAACACAGTGGACAAAATACATGGCACTTACATTCTTTCAGAGGAAACAGATGATATAAAGAAGTCAAGAAGTGCTATGAAAAAAAAATAAGCAGAGAAAAACATTAGAGGCTGCTGAGAAAATCGATTATTAAATTTTTAAAAAGGCCTGTAATCCCCAAACTTTGAGAGGCTGAGGCAGGCGGATCACTTGAGGTCAGGAGTTCAAGACCTGTCTGGGTAACATGGTTAAAACCCATCTCTACTGAAAATATAAAAATTAGCCAGGTGTGGTGGCACATGCCTGTAGTCCCAGCTACTCAGGAGGCTGAGGCAGGAGAATCGCTTAAATCCGGGAGGCGAAGGTTGCAGTGAGCCAAGACTGTGCCACGGCACTCCAGCCTGGGCAACAGAACAAGACTGTCTCAATAATAATAATAATAATAATAATAATAATAAATAAGCTGGTATTAAAGCCCATATTGAGAATGTGACATTTGAACCACCTGGAAGGAGGTGAGAGAGAGCAGCACTGGACTTCTATATTAAGAAGCAAAACAAAAACTACATTCTAGCTGGAAAGAACAGTAAGTATAAAGATTCAGAGGTGGGAGGTTTGAGCATTCTATTGCTGAATACTATCAGGCAGGCGTACAGTGAATAGAAGAAAAGGAGATCCACACACTCTTTTCCTGTCAAGTAGAGTCCCTATAAATTTTATTGTTCAAAAATAAATGTCAAAAAACAAAATGTTAACAAATTGAATTTAATGATCAAATTGGCTTTTTTAAATGATCCATGAATCAGGTAGCATCTCATCTATAAAACAGAATGGCGCTCCTGTGAGCTGAATACAGAGGATGAGCTCTACAAACAGAAAAGGTTGAAGAAAGCCAAAACCGGGAACAGAAAGGAGACTGGCCCTTTCAAAGTTCCTTTCCTTAAAGGACTAAGGCAGAGGGAACCTTCTTATCATGCAGATTCATGTTGACTGGGCCCCTTTTTATTGGTTGCTATAAATGTCCTATTTTTGGAAAACTGGCCAATTTCTAAGTTACATTTTATTACATGGCACCAAGCACAAGTGACTCTCATGATTTGGTCTGGTCTCTTTGGGCCATGTGCAGCATCTCAGTTTAAAACAATGGCTTCCCATAAATTTTATTTAACATAACTAAAGCAATCACAAATAATAGGAAAAAAAAGTTTGAAAAAAACTCAAGAATAACATATCGAAGCTTCAGAAAAATAATATATTGTTTCATTTATCCTAATACACATAATTTTAATATCTTTTTAACATGTCTGAAATTAGGACTCAGCTAACAATCAATGTGTTAAGAAATTTTACAACTTAATTTGCAATATTTTTTCTCTCTTAGTTATACAAAAAATAATGATGCATCATATAGTTAACTATTGTAGATTCAATAAAATATGACAGCTATGAAAATTACTTGAAAAAAGAGCAGAGATAAAAAATTCAGAAAAATTTTACATCTTTTAGTGGGAGGTGAGAGTCTCAATTTCTAGGAACACACACACACACACATTAAAAAAAAAACAAAACAGGCAAAAGGACAGAAGAGGCTGAGCTAAAAAAAAATGATATGATGACACAAACCAAAAAGAAAAGAGATGGAATGGAACAAAATGATCAAAAGGAAATCCATATTTTATTATGAAAATTAAATGCCTCCCTGGAGATGGTAAGGATTGGAATGACTACGGCACAGTTATGAGGAGGATAAATTTGAGAAGCTATCCTTTTCCTAGAATAGCAGAAAAGACCAAAGAGATAAAACCAGTCAACAAGAAGGTGATAGATATGATGAAACAACATGGAAGCCTAATAGTAGGTGTTCCTCAGGAAAAAAAAAAAAAAAATGCAGAACAGAAACAAAAGCAGTCATCAGAAATAAAACTGGAAATAAATATTTTTCATTTGAAAATGATACTGATAGGCCGGGCCCAGTGGCTCACGCCTGTAATCCCAGCACTTTGGGAGGCTGAGGCTGGTGGATCACTTGAGGTCAGGAGTAGGAGACCAGCCTGGCCAATATGGCTACATCCCGTCTTTTCTAAAAATACAAAAATTAGCCAGGCGTGGTGGTGGTCACCTGTAGTCCCACCTACTAGGGAAGCTGAAACAGGAGAATCGCTTGAACCCAGGAGGTGGAGGCTGAAGTGAGCTGAGATCATGCCACTGCACTCCAACGTGGGGGACAGAGTGAGACTCCATCTCAAAAAATAAAACAAAACAAAAAGGAAATTATACTAATATTTAAAACAAAATAACTTAACCATTTATCTAGAACACATGACAAGTTTTTAGGAGAAAAAGAACTACAAGTACTCAGTGAAGAGAAGACATGAAGTAAAACCAGATTATTAATTAACACATGCCAGGAAAAACTCTGCATTTCTTTAACATTGGTAAATGCTTGAAATTAAAGCAACAATGAATACAAAAACTTAAGGAAAAATATGTTCTCCTAAGAATTTCACTCTCGGACAAACTGTATTTCCAATGTGAAGGCTGAAACACTCCTTCCAATCAGATGATATCTGTTCTGGGTGCTTTTATTATTTTCATAATGAAGGCCAACCCTACCCTTGGTAGAATAACTACATTTGTGGACTTTGTCAGAATATAATCTTGAACCTGTTTCCACTCAAGAAATTTCAAAAACTTGACTATGACAAGCAATATTTATGGAGAACTCTCTGTAGGATATACCTTCCAATTTCATTGGCAAGTATTCCTCAAATTGTGTTCATGTGAAGATTAATATTCCCAGAATTATTAGTAGAGAAACATAAAGGAAAATTTCTGTGATAAAACGTTAGGAACACACTAAGCTCACCTAAGGTAAAAATAATTCTCTTGCACAAGACTCCTCAGAGCCTGATAATAAACTAAGGTGATTTGTACATCTACAAGAGCAATATAAAGTGTGCAGCATTCAAATGTATTCACTTCTGCACCCTGAAAAAACCCACAAATCACTTGTCATGATTTCACATGATGTCATAATTTGCAATAATTATAAAAGTATAATTATATAAACCATATAATTTATATAACTAAATTTTCATTTGAAAATGATACCGATAGGCCAGGCTCAATCACTCACATCTGTAATCCCAGCACTTTGGGAGGCTGAGGCAGGTGGATCACTTGAGGTCAGGAGTAGGAGACCAGCCTGGCCAATATGGCCAAATCCCGTCTTTTCTAAAAATACAAAAATTTTTAGAAAATTTATATAATTTATATAATTAAAATTTTTTATTTATATAATTAATTAAAATTACATAAACCATAATTTGCGATAAAATTCATTCCTGCAAAAGCCATGTTTGTTTCCATCAGTACAGTCTGTTTTGGGAGACATAAAAATTTTAACTATGAAACTCTTGGTCATATCAAATTCGTTGCACAGAAGTGTCACCTTTTATAAAACAACAGGAGAAATGTTTCACTTGTCTTGATATGAAGAGTGGTTGTGTTTCTCCTAAGAAAAAAATCATTTGTTTATGTTGATTGCTGTGAACCTCATAATGTATTGAGTTTTCTTTCTGATGTTGGCTGCTAAAAAGGTTACAGAAAGCAAACAAACAAGAAACGACAACAAAAACACTGTGGTCAACTTCTCTGGGAGTGTGTAAAGAGGAAAGGTGCAAACAAGAAAGGGAACAGTAGGCCCAGTGCAGTGGCTCACATCTGTAATCCCAGCACATTGGGAGGCTGAGACAGGAGGATCTCTTGAACCTAGGAGTTCAAGACCAAACAGGGCAACCTGGTGAAACCCTGTGTCTACTAAAAATACAAAAAATTAGCTGGGCATGGTGGCGCATGTCTGTAGTCCCAGCTACATGGAAGGCTGAGATGGGAGGATCACTTGAAATCAGGAAGTTGAGGCTGCAGTGAGCCAAGATCATGCCACTGCACTCCAGACTGAGCAATGGGAGTGAGACCCTGTCTCAAAAGAAAGGGAAGAGTAGCACAATGATAGGGCATGACAATGTCTGTTCTGTTACCCAGATCTAGCCTTCCCACTGGACTTTGCCCTGTAAGTCCTTCTAGAGTGGTACAGAAAAGCTTCAGAAGCTTTTTCCAAGAGGAATCTTGTGCGAGTCTGGCTATAAACAATGCTCCTCTGGACCCAGGTACCAATGGGAAACACACAGTAGGAGACATAATTTATCTTCCCATTTGTGCTCCAACACCCTGAGGAAGGACTGCACCTACTGTTTTGCAGTTACAGCAGCCTGAGCATTGTGCTAGAGAAAGACATGTTCTTCCCAGAGCGGCAGTGGTAGCTGGCCCAGCAGAGCACCAGTGGAGACAGCAAAGACAAGGTGCAGCCTGGTAAAAGAACATTGGCTTGAAGCATGTCCAACCTCAACACTGAGACATACTGAACCCGTAGGAATGCTTAAGGAGAAATTCTCAGGGACACCAGTTCCTACACTTATGATGGTGAGAGGTAAAGAAAAATGTGAAATTTGGGTGCAAATGCTAATATTAGTGTATCTGTGCCTTAGAGTGGTGGTCTTTGGGATTCTTCAGGCTCTTTATTTAGTAGCTGTAATGCTAGCTTGAATTTCCTACTCTTACTTTTTTGACCTCACTTTTTTTACATTAAAACGTTTAATATTGTGACATTATTATACACTTTTTTCTTAAGAGAAATTAAATATTTTCTTAGAATAAGATAGTACTAAATAAATGATTAAGTGATTGATATTTTACAGTAGAAGCTCAAATGAGCAATAAACATGTAAGGCAAAAGAAGTTTGTGGTAGACCAAGTAATAACCACCCAAAGATGTCCACTTCCTGCTTGCCTGTATGTATGAATATGTTATCTTACATGGCAAAAGGGACCCTACAGATGTGATTAAGTTAAGGATCATAAAATGGAAGATTATCCTGGATTTATCGGGTAGGACCAATATAATCACAATGGTGCTTATAAGACACAAGGTGGAAACAAATGAGTCATGGAAGGAGATATGACGATGGAAGCAGAAATCTGAGAAATGCAGCCACTAGCCAAGAGATGCAGGCAGGCCCTAGACATTGGAAGAGGCATTGAACAGATTCTCTCCTAATAGCCTCTAAAAAGAATGCAACTCTGCAGAATCTCTGATGATTTTCGTGCTGTAAGAGCCATTCTGAACTTCTGATTTCCAGAACTGTTAAAACCTTAAATGTACATTATTATACAATACTACATTTGTGGAAATTTGTTACAGCATCAGCAGGAGTATAGTACAAGACTTTAATTAGATACACTTTACTCCTATCAAATTGCTTTTTTCCCCCTAGGTAACACTAAATGTTTAGTAAAGTTTAGTAAAATAATAAAATAGTAAAATAGTAAAAATAGTAAAAATAGAACTAATATCCACCACTGATAAAGTATAAGCTGAAACATTTTCAGAAAGTAAGCAGCATAGACAAAGGTCTAAATCCTTAAAATAATTTTAATACTTTGACCAGGTAACTAAATTTTAGGAATTTAAGATGAGAAAATAATTAGATATGTGTATAAATACCTTTACACAGTGCTGTGCATTCAAACATTACATATGCTGAAACTAGATTAACTTAAATGGTTTGGATAAACTTTACTGTATCCATGCAAAGAAATATATTACACAGTTGTCAACTGCATTAAATGCCAAAGTAAAGAGTCAGACACCTAAGTTATTGCATATTATAGCTCTGTTATAAAATATAACTATAAATCAATATTTGTGAAAGAAAAATATTAATAGGAAATATACTAATATAACTCATTTTTGAATGAGATGTGTGATGTGTCTTTTTGCCTTTACATCGTCCTGATATTTTTTCATTTTTTCATGAAGGGTTAGTACATTACTTCCATAATCATAAAAAGTAAATATGAAATGTATATTTAACATGTTATTATGAGGAAACTCAATAAATAAAGCATATCATCACTGTTATGCTGGAAACGAATGCTGTAAGCCCAGAATCCTCACAGTAAGATAGCATCATTCTGTTAACTGATAGTTGGAAAGCTATTGGCTGGTATGTCTGTCAATTCAATTGTTAATCTGTATTCTATATATTTTTTAATATTAAAAATCATTTTAAAATGTAAACTCCATTATTGTTATAATTTTTAAAATTAACTAAGGTGTCAGGAGTTGTGAATCATCACCACAGGGTTAACAATAAGAAGTTATATGACTTTCAACTCTTTCCTTTAACCTTCTGGAATACAATTTTCTCACCTAAAAAACAAAGATGTTTCATTAGATGATTAGTCAATTAATTTATGGTTTTCCAATTGTGACTCTTGTAAGGATCTAAAATATTTATGCCACACACCTCTTCTGAGAAGAAACTGTCGTTGCTCTAATATTCCTGCCTACATCTAACAATATTCCCCGTAAATTACTCTGTAATCCTTTTTCACTCCTTACATGCCTTCATGTTTCTTCTAGTAGATTAGATAACGATGTATGTTCCACTCTGAGCAGGTATATTCAAACCTACCTATAAAGGTCAAGGGAGCTGAGAGGCCAAAGAAAGGGACTGACAAATCCAGTTTCTCAGAAAGAAACTGTCAGGCCTCTGAGTCCAAGCCAAGCCATCCCATCCCCTGTGACTTGCACATATACGCCCAGATGGCCTGAAGTAACTGAAGAATCACAAAAGAAGTGAATATGCCCTGCCCCACCTTAACGGATGACATTCCACCACAAAAGAAGTGTAAATGGCCGGTCCTTGCCTTAACTGATGACATTACCTTGTGAAAGTCCTTTTCCTGGCTCATCCTGGCTCAAAAAGCACCCCCACTGAGCACCTTGCGACCCCCCACTCCTGCCCACCAGAGAACAAACCCCCTTTGACTGTAATTTTCCTTTACCTACCCAAATCCTATAAAACGGCCCCACCCTTATCTCCCTTCGCTGATTCTCTTTTTGGACTCAGCCCGCCTGCACCCAGGTGAAATAAACAGCCATGTTGCTCACGCAAAGCCTGTTTGGTGGTCTCTTCACACGGACGCGCATGAAATTTGGTGCCATGACTCGGATTGGGGGACCTCCCTTGGGAGATCAATCCCCCGTCCTCCTGTTCTTTGCTCCGAGAGAAAGATCCACCTACGACCTCAGGTCCTCAGACCGACCAGCCCAAGAAACATCTCAAATCCGGTAAGCGGCCTCTTTTTACTCTCTTCTCCAACCTCCCTCACTATCCCTCAACCTCTTTCTCCTTTCAATCTTGGTGCCACACTTCAATCTCTCCCTTCTCTTAATTTCAATTCCTTTCATTTTCTGATAGAGACAAAGGAGACACGTTTTATCCGTGGACCCAAAACTCCGGCGCCGGTCACGGACTGGGAAGGCAGCCTTCCCTTGGTGTTTAATCATTGCAGGGACACCTCTCTGATTATTCACCCACGTTTCAAAGGTGTCAGACCACACAGGGATGCCTGCCTTGGTCCTTCACCCTTAGCGGCAAGTCCTGCTTTTCTGGGGAAGGGGCAAGTACCCCAACCCCTTCTCTCCTTGTCTCTACCCCTTCTCTGCTCTTCTTGGGGAGGGACAAGTACCCCTCAACCCCTTCTCCTTCACCCTTAGTGGCAAGTCCTGCTTTTCTATGGGGCAAGAACCCCCAATCCCTTATTTCTGCACCCCAACCTCTTATCTCTGTGCCCCAATCCCTTATTTCCGTGCCCCAACCTCATATCTCTGTGCCCCAATACCTTATTTCCACGCCCCAACCTTTTATATCTCTGCACCCCGATCCCTTATTTCCGTGCCCCAACCTCTTATTTCTGTGCCCCATCCCTCATTTCTGTGCCCCAACCCCTTTTCCCACTTTTCTGGAAGATAAGAATCCCCGAACCCCTTCCCTCCATTTCTCTACTCTCTCTTTTCTCTAGGCTTGCTTCCTTCACTATGGGCAACCTTCCACCCTCCATTCCTCCTTCTACTCCCTTGGCCTGTGTTCTCAAAAACTTAAAACCTCTTCAACTCACACCTGACCTAAAACCTAAATGCCTTATTTTCTTCTGCAATGCCGCTCGACCCCAATACAAACTCAACAGTAGTTCCAAATAGCCAGAAAATGGCACTTTGAATTTTTCCATCCTGCAAGATCTAAATAATTCTTGCCGTAAAATAGGCAAACAGTCTTAGGTGCCTGACGTCCAGGCATTCTTTTACACATCAGTCCCTTCCTAGTCTCTGTGACCAGTGCAACTCGTCCCAAATCTTCCTTCTTTCCCTCCCGCCTGTCTCCTCAGTACCAACCCCAAGCATCGCTGAGTCTTTCTAATCTTCCTTTTCTACAGACCCATCTGACCTCTCCCTTCCTCCCCAGGCTGCTCCTCGCCAGGCCGAGCTAGGTCCCAATTCTTCCTCAGCCTCTGCTCCTCCACCCTATAATCTTTTTATCACCTCCCCTCCTCACACCTGCTCCGGCTTACAGTTTCGTTCCGTGACTAGCCCTCCCCCTCCTGCCCAGCAATTTACTCTTAAAAAGGTCGCTGGAGCTAAAGGCATAGTCAAGGTTAATGCTCCTTTTTCTTTATCCCAAATCAGATAGTGTTTAGGCTCTTTTTCATCAAATATAAAAATCCAGCCCAGTTCATGGCTTGTTTGGCAGCAACCCTGAGACGCTTTACAGCCCTAGACCCTAAAAGGTCAAAAGGCCGTCTTATTCTCAATATACATTTTATTACCCAATCTGCTCCCGACATTAAATAAAACTCCAAAAATTGGAATCTGGCCCTCAAACCCCACAACAGGACTTAATTAACCTCACCTTCAAGGTGTACAATAACAGAAAAAAAGTTGCAATTCCTTGCCTCCACTGTGAGACAAACCCCAGCCACATCTCCAGCACACAAGAACTTCCAAACGCCTGAACCGCAGCAGCCAGGCGTTCCTCCAGAACCTCCTCCCCTAGGAGCTTGCTACACCTGCCAGAAATCTGGCCACTAGACCAAGGGATGCCCGCAGCCCGGGATTCCTCCTAAGCCGCGTCCCATCTCTGGGACCCCACTGAAAATAGAACTATTCAACTCACCTGGCAGCCACTCCCAGAGCCCCTGGAACTCTGGCCCAAGGCTCTCTGACTGACTCCTTCCCAGATCTTCTCGGCTTAGCGGCTGAAGACTGACACTGCCCGATCGCCTCGGAAGCCCCCTAGACCATCACAGACGCCGAGCTTCGGGTAACTCTCACAGTGGAAGGTAAGCCCATCCCCTTCTTAATCAACACGGAGGCTACCCACTCCACATTACCTTCTTTTCAAGGGCCTGTTTCCCTTGCCTCCATAACTGTTGTGGGTATTGATGGCCAGGCTTCTGAACCTCTTAAAACTCCCCAACTCTGGTGCCAACTTAGACAATACTCTTTTAAACACTCCTTTTTAGTTATCCCCACCTGCCCAGTTCCCTTATTAGGCTGAGACACTTTAACTAAATTATCTGCTTCCCTGACTATTCCTGGACTACAGCTATATCTCATTGCCGCCCTTCTTCCCAATCCAAAGCCTCCTTTGCGTCCTCCTCTTGTATCCCCCCACCTTAACCCACAAGTGTAAGATACCTCTACTCCCTCCTTGGTGACCGATCATGCACCCCTTACCATCTCATTAAAACCTAATCACCCTTACCCCACTCAATGCCAATATCCCATCCCACAGCACACTTTAAAAAGATTAAAGCCTGTTATCACTCGCCTGCTACAGCATGGCCTTTTAAAGCCTATAAACTCTCCTTACAATTCCCCCATTTTACCTGTCCTAAAACCAGACAAGCCTTACAAGTTAGTTCAGGATCTGCGCCTTATCAACCAAATTGTTTTGCCTATCCACCCCATGGTGCCAAAACCATATACTCTCCTATCCTCAATACCTGCCTCTACAACCCATTATTCTGGTCTAGATCTCAAACATGCTTTCTTTACTACTCCTTTGCACCCTTAATCCCAGCCTCTCTTCGCTTTCACTTGGACTGACCCTGACACCCATCAAGCTCAGCAAATTACCTAGGCTGTACTGCTGCAAAGCTTCACAGACAGCCCCCATTACTTCAATCAAGCCCAAATTTCTTCCTCATCTGTTACCTATCTCAGCATAATTCTCATAAAAACACATGTTCTCCCTGCCAATTGTGTCCGACTGATCTCTCAAACCCCAACCACTTCTACAAAACAACAACTCCTTTCCTTCCTGGGCATGGTTGGATACTTTCGCCTTTGGATACCTGGTTTTGCCATCCTAACAAAACCATTATATAAACTCACAAAAGGAAACCTAGCTGACCCCATAGATCCTAAATCCTTTCCCCACTCCTCTTTCCATTCCTTGAAGACAGCTTTAGAAACTGCCCCCACTCTAGCTCTCCCTGACTCATCCCGACCCTTTTCATTACACACAGCCGAAGTGCAGGGCTGTGCAGTCAGAATTCTTAGATAAGGACAACGATCGCGTCCTGTAGCCTTTTTGTCCAAACAACTTGACCTTACTGTTTTAGGCTGGCCATCATGTCTCTGTGCAGCCGCTGCTGCTGCCCTAATACTTTTAGAGGCCTTCAAAATCACAAACTATGCTCAACTCACTCTCCACAGTTCTCATAAGTTCCAAAATCTATTTTCTTCCTCATATCTGATGCATATACTTTCTGCTTCCCGGCTCCTTCAGCTATACTCACTCTTTGTTGAGTCTCCCACAATTACTGTTGTTCCTGGCCCAGACTTCAATCTGGCCTCCCACATTATTCCTGATACCACACCTGACCCCCATGACTGTATCTCTCTGATCCACCTGACATTCACCCCATTTCCCCAAATTTCCTTCTTTCCTGTTCCTCACCCTGATCACGCTTGATTTATTGATGGCTGTTCCACCAGGCCTAATCGCCACACACCAGAAAGGCAGGTTATGCTATAGTACAAGCCACTAGCCCGCCTCTTAGAACCTCTCATTTCCTTTCCATCGTGGAAATCTATCCTCAAGGAAATAACTTCTCAGTGTTCCATCTGCTATTCTACTACTCCTCAGGGATTATTCAGGCCCCATCCCTTCCCTACACATCAAGCTCGAGGACTGGCAAATTAGCTTCACTCAACATGCCCGAGTCAGGAAACTAAAATACCTCTTAGTCTAAATAGACACTTTCACTGAATAAGTAAAGGCCTTTCCTACAGGGTCTGAGAAGGCCACCACAGTCATTTCTTCCCTTCTGTCAGACATAATTCCTCAGTTTAGCCTTCCCACCTCAATACAGTCTGATAACAGATGAGCCTTTATTAGTCAAATCAGGCAAGCAGTTTTTCAGGCTCTTAGTATTCAGTGAAACCTTTATATCCCTTATGGTCCTCCATCTTCAAGAAAAGTAGAATGGACTAAAGGTTTTTTAAAAACACACCTCACCAAGCTCACCAACTTAAAAAGGACTGGACAATACTTTTACTACTTTCCCTTCTCAGAATCCAGGCCTGTCCTCGGAATGCTACAGGGTACAGCCCATTTAAGCTCCTGTATAGACGCTCCTGTTTATTAGGCCCCAGTCTCATTCCAGACACCAGACCAACTTAGACTATG
The DNA here is from genome assembly GCF_028858775.2 of Pan troglodytes. Classification (NCBI taxonomy): domain Eukaryota; kingdom Metazoa; phylum Chordata; class Mammalia; order Primates; family Hominidae; genus Pan; species Pan troglodytes. The sequence continues at coordinate 39,563,184 of NC_072413.2, forward strand.
CCCCCCCCCAAAAAAAACTTGTCATCCCTGCTATTTTCTGTCTGGTCATACTCCTATTCACCGTTCTCAACTACTCATACATGCCCTGCTCTTGTTTACACTGCCGGTTTACACTGTTTTTCCAAGCCATTACAGCTGATATCTCCTGGTGCTATCCCCAAACTGCCACTCTTAACTCTTGAAGTAAATAAATAATCTTTGCTGGCAGGACTATGCCGAATCTCCTTAAGCACTCTCTAATCAGATATCCTGAGTCCTCCCAATTCTTAGACCTTTTATACCTGTTTTTCTCCTTCTGTTATTCCATTTAGTTTTTCAATTCATACAAAACCGTATCCAGGCCATCACCAATCATTCTATATGACAAATGTTTCTTCTAACATCCCCACAATATCACCCCTTACCACAAGACCTCCCTTCAGCTTAATCTCTCCCACTCTAGGTTCCCACGCCGCCCCTAATCCCGCTTGAAGCAGCCCTAAGAAACATCGCCCATTCTCTCTCCATACCACCCCTCAAAAATTTTCGCCGCTCCAACACTTCAACACTATTTTGTTTTATTTTTCTTATTAATATAAGAAGGCAGGAATGTCAGGCCTCTGAGCCCAAGCCAAGCCATCCCATCCCCTGTGACTTGCACATATACGCCCAGATGGCCTGAAGTAACTGAAGAATCACAAAAGAAGTGAATATGCCCTGCCCCACCTTAACTGATGACATTCCACCACAAAAGAAGTGTAAATGGCCGGTCCTTGCCTTAACTGATGACATTACCTTGTGAAAGTCCTTTTCCTGGCTCATCCTGGCTCAAAAAGCACCCCCACTGAGCACCTTGCGACCCCCACTCCTGCCCACCAGAGAACAAACCCCCTTTGACTGTAATTTTCCTTTACCTACCCAAATCCTGTAAAACGGCCCCACCCTTATCTCCCTTCGCTGATTCTCTTTTTGGACTCAGCCCGCCTTCACCCAGGTGAAATAAACAGCCATGTTGCTCACGCAAAACCTGTTTGGTGGTCTCTTCACACAGACGTGCATGAAAGAAACATTTAATAGGGGCTTATGAACAGAAGCAAGGTCTTGGCCGTGGGATGGTAGATCCCACACCAATCTCCAGAAAGTATTCTTTATATAGCAAGCTTTTTTGGTAAAATATGTGCAGCTGGTCATGTCTCAGACCATTTTATGAAACTCTTGTTTGCTGAGGAAGTTAGATAGCATCTTTATGAGGGATTATCTATGCTACAGGCATTGTTTCTTGGCCTTGCAGAACACCTTGCTAGCAGGAGTCAAATATCAGTCATTATACCTGCTTAGTTTCAAGATGACATCACTCCTGCCATGCAGCAGGCTGTTTCCCTATACTTCCTTTATTGTTATACATTATTTTATTTATTCACAATCGTTCAGCAAGAGTCAGGTATATGCCCAGTGATATATGGGGAAGTTATTTGTAGGTTATAATATACTACTTGAAAAAATTATTCAATGTATGCAGAACAAGTCAATCTTCAATTGGAAACTGTGGTAGGCCAGTGAAATAAAATAAAACCATCTCCATGTTATTAAATATATAATTTCACATAAGTATGAAATTAAGTATTATAAAATTCCTGTTCAGATCCATATTTGCTACCAAAATAGATGAGTCCATTTCTAAATACTTTTCAGAAAAATATAGTGTAATTATATAATAATGGGAAATTTAAAAATATTTTCCTGGAAAATTATTTAAAACTAACTGAACCTAATAGAAAACTGGACAGATTTTCTTAAAAACATTTTCAAAATCCAGTTAGAAAACTATTATTCAAGAAAGAAAACTTGCTGTGCTAGTAGATATCTGTTTTTAGTATATTGAACAAATAGATATTTCAGACTATAATGAAAGCAGAGCCTTTTTTTCCTGTATAAATTTGATGGAATGATCTTCACACCTAGTCAAAATAGTTCAGTAGAAGGTCACACAGAGAATATCCAGAAAAGAAAGTATTAAGAAAATAATAAAAATCTGTGCTGAAATGATAGATACTTTATTGTAATCCATGAAAGATTATTAAATTAGATATTGTAATTCTTTTTCTTTGCCATCTTATTAATCTTTGCAGACAATTGGGCATATAATCAATAAAATATTCCTAGTAGCAAGTTCATCTAAAATTGGCTGCTGTGTTTTATGCTATTGAGATCATAACTCTAGGCTATTACCTTTTCTAACAAAAAGTCAGCTTTCAATGAAATCCAGCAGAGAAAATATGTATGCCTGGGGGACAGAATACTTTTCACCCTTATAGGCACTCAAATAGAATCTTTTTTACTCACCATCTATTGTTCATTCTGCCATCATAAATTTTAAAGATTTCACGAATTGTTTTCAAATAAAACAATGACCATTTTTTCTACTGAAATTCCTCAATATGTCCCAAAAGAAAACACCATATTCCACATTTTCTGCAATCATTCTACGTATATGATTTTCTTGAGATGGGAAACAAAGAAACTTAACAGTAGAGAAAATAAACTCTGCTCTACTTTTAGAGTTTGGCTTTTCAGGAGAATGTAATAAAAGAGGTACAGGTTCAGCCTACGAATGTACAAGACAAGATAAATATTTGTGCAGTATTTCCAACGCAGAGGAAAAGCAACAAAAATTTGGAGAGTAGGACATTTTCCCAAACATAAATAAGGGATTTAGTCACAAAAAGGGAAAGCATTAAACTGGGTTTTATAGGAAATGAATAAGCCTGAGAGGATTTTTATCTCTAATGAAAGTATCACGGATCTTGTATGGGGAAGTGTGCAAATGGATTTAAGGAACACATTGGGATGGAAGACAGAAGACTGGAGTCACAGCAAGGAAGAACAAAGGCCATCAGTTCCTGAAAGATGAGTATATTTGGTATAAAGCACAGGAAGTTAATAAATTCATTATGAGAAAACTTCTTTAAAATTTAAAACATAGTCTCCTTAAGCACACCAGTTTAGTTGTTGGATAAGTTTCAATATTTACTAACATTGCTGAAAAATAAAATAGAGATTTAAAGGGAGAAAATAAAACTGGTATTGTGATATATTTTAATTTTCATATTGAACTGTAAAAGATTATGGCTATCTCACCAATATTAATTGAAAAGTAAAGGTTCTTTTTTAAATGAATCCTATTTTTATGTTAAAATTTCAATATGTTGATTAATAACTGAATAAATAAGTGGATAAATACATAAGTAAAGGACAAATCCTAGTATATACTTAAAATTATCTTATCTCTTATTATTCTTTAAAAGAGGAAAGCATAATCATAAAATTAGATTCTCAGACTCACAATCCCCTAAATAATTTCCCCTGTTCTAATTGAGGTGAAAAATGTATTTTATTTATCCCTTTCCGTATACTTTCAAGTGTGTTGGCTGGAATAGTATATTTAAGCATGCACAATTACCGATTTGCTTACTAGTTACCATTGAAAATAACCAATTCTAAGTTTTTGGCTTCTTTAGTATCTTAGCTTAAACCAAATCTGTGTGGTAGACCAGTATCCCATCACACTGTCTATTTTTCTTCTATTGCAATAATTTGCTTAAATCATTTTAATTTAGATTTTTCCCTTTCATTCCTGTGGCTGCCACCTCTCAGGAGCCCTTTACTGGCTTATCTCTCTGCTTTCAGGATGTGCTCACCATTGAATCTTTCTTCCCTCTCTGCCCACCAACACCATCACCAGTGTCTCTAAAATCTTGCAAATAATCATCTCCCAAAAAATATTTTTTCCAGATTAAAGACTGTTCAATAAGAGCTAGTTATCTATTCACAAATCCAAAACTATTATATTTGTAAAGCCTTTTATTAACCGCAATTACTTTTACACCAACCTAATACATTTGTTTATTACCTGTTTCTCCCAAATTTATTTTTTTCACACTTTCTCAGCATAGTTATCCCATTTTAGCCAGGCTTACCTCTTCATTGTTTCTCAAACCTCCATAGACACTCCATTGCCATTTGTGCCATTATGTTTTTTTGTTTGTTTGTTTTTAATTTTTTACTCTTTCCCAAATGTGTCTCCGAACTCTTTGGAATGTCTTCCTTTATCCTTCCCACATAACCAAGTAGTATTTATTATTTAACTACCAAATCAAATTTCATTACTAAAGATTATAATCAGTCTTCTAGACATATAAATACAAATTGCACGTTGAATTCTATAGTTTCATACTTCACTATTTTCTGATTTGGTAAGTATACGACACCAGAAGACATTCTGCTTTATTTCAAGTACAAGCACAGAAAGAATCATCCAAAACATGTATGCATTGTTCTTAATGAATGGTTTACCTGTACAAACCTATTAGATGTATTTACAGAGATAGGCTCTAGTAACCATGAATGAAGTCAAGGTCTCTCCTCTACCTGTTATTCTCTTATCACCCCACCTTCTTCCTTAACTCATGCATCTCTGACATCTTCATGACACAGAACTTTCCTGAGTGGTCTCTTTGTTCTAACACCTGGTATGTTTCCCTGGTGAGTCACTTCCTCTGTACTTATGACCCAACATATTCTTCCTTTCTCCATTCTTCATAATCTTCATTCTTCTTTTATTTTCTTCTTCGCCTTCTGTCTCTCTCTCTCTCTATATATATATATATAAATATATTATATATATTATATAAATATAATGGTCTCATCTATTCACATGACTTTACCTGTATCTTGTAGGTGATAAAATTGTGTATCATTGTATCTCCTTTTTGGTATCTCTCCTAAGTTCCACACTCACATTTCCAAGAGTTTACAGAATGTATTCATCTGGATCCTTCTTTGCATATTACTTATGATAGTTAGACTTCTTGATTACTTTCCTTTTCCAAATCCATGTTTTTTCCTTTTACTATGTAATTAGTATCTTCTCAGGTATTCTTAACAAGTATCTCAGTTATGTTTTCTTCTGCCTTCCCTGGTCTCTGATGTCTTTCTGAGCAGTATTATTCACTTCTTGATATAGAACATGTAAAGGAAAAAAGTTTATTTTCTTTCTTGTGTTTTTTTTCCCCTATGTTTGGAACAAAACTACTAGAAACTTCTTTATTTCACTTAGGTAATGTTCCAAAACTGATGGTAGACATTTCACTAAAATAAAATACATTTTATTTCGAAGGCAAAACAAATGTTTTTTAATTGTTTAAAAACTACATTAATAATCACCAGTCTGGGCCAAGCGCGGTGGCTCACGCCTGTAATCCCAGCACTTTGGGAGGCTGAGGCGGGTGGATCACGAGGTCAAGAGATTGAGACCCTCCTGGCTAACATGGTGAAACCCCGTCTCTACTAAAACTACAAAAAATTAGCCGGGCATTGTGGCGGGGACCTGTAGTCCTAGTTGCTCGGGAGGCTGCAGCAGGAGAATGGCATGAATCCAGGAGGTGGAGCTTGCAGTGAGCTGAGATCACACCACTGCACTCCAGCCTGGGTAACAGAGCAAGACTCCATCTAAAAAAAAAAAGAAAAAAAAAATCACCATTCTGACTGGTCTGAGATGGTATTTCACTGCGGTTTTGATTTGCATTTCTCTAATGATCAGTGATGATGAGCTTTATCTTTTGTGTTTGTTGGTCGCATAAATGTCTTCTTTTGAGAAGTCTCTGTTCATATCCTTTGCTCATTTTTTGATGGGGATGTTTGGTTTTTCTTCAAAATTTGTTTAAGTTTCTTGTAGGTTCTGGGTATTAGACCTTTGTCAGACGAATAGACTGCAAATTTTTTCTCCCATTCTGTAGGCTGCCTGTTCACTCTGATGCTAGTTTCCTTGACTGTGCCGAAGCTCTTTAATTTAATTAGATCCCATTTGTCAATTTTGGCTTTTGTTGCAATTGCTTTAATAGATGCTGGTGAGGGTGTGGCAAAATAGGAATGCTTTTACACTGTTGGTGGGAATGTAAATTAGTTTAATGATTGTGGAAGACTGTGTAGCCATTCCTCAAGGATCTAGCACCAGGAATACCATTTGACCCAAAATTCCATTACTGGGTATATACCCAAAGGATTATAAATCATTCTGCTATAAAGATATATGTAGACGTATCTTTATTGCAGCACTATTTATGATAGCAAAGACATAGAGCCAAACCAAATGCCCATCAGTGATAGAATGGATAAAGAAAATATTGCACATATACCCCATGGAACACTATTCAGCCATAAAAATCAATGAGATCATGTTCTTTGCAGGAAAATGGATGAAGCTAGAAGCCATCATTCTCAGCAAACTAACACAGAAACAGAAAATCAAACACTGCATGTTCTCACTTATAATTGGGAGTTGAACAATGAGAACACATGGACACAGGGAGGTGGACAACACACACCAGGGCCTGTCAGGGAGTAGGGGGCAAAGGGAGGGAGAGCATTAGGACAAATACCTAATGCATGTAGGGCTTAAAATCTAGATGACAGGTTGATAGGTGCAGCAAACCACCATGGCACATGTATACCTATGTAACAAACGTGCATATTCCGTGCATGTATCCTGGAACTTAAAGTAAAATTTAAAAAAAAAAGTATATTGTCCATATTCTTTAGATTCCACAGTTTGAAGTTGTATGATAAAATTATTGCAGGTGTCATTGTTAGGAAACTACATTTATTAGAACATACTTGCATTTCTTGAAATTGCGCCTGCCTTCGTAATAGGATTAGCCAAAGATTAGCTTGCACAAATGTGACTAATGATTTCTTTACACAGGTAACAGATTGTAGAAGTCCACAAAACTGAAAAGAGTATGGAAAAAAACATGAAAAAATAAAAAAATGTAAAAACACATCTTGAACATTCTAGACCACCAAGGAGAGTTTTAAGAATAAGTAGATCTTTCACATTTCCAAATGATCCAAGAAATAGAAAATTAAATTTTTCGCAAGTGAGATAAATGTCTAGGTAGAATCAGACGGGTAAACCAACAACTGGAAAATGAAGTGTCTTTGTCAATCTCTCCCAGGACTTTTGTCTGTTTTTCTCTTTGCCTCTGTTTCTGCTCTGATACTGATGATTTTCTACTCTTTGCTTATCCTTCCATTTTTGAACAACTGCTCTAAGATAGAAATCAATAGGGCAACAGGGATTATACAGAATGCTTTAAACTTTCAGGTGGACAGCTTCCCTGTCTGGGAGTTACCACAAATGGCTTTCCCTGAGAAACCACCTCTGATTTCATAAAACCACTGTTTTATAAAAGGTCCTCTTTCTGCTATTCTATGCACCCAAGGTTTGAAATTCATTATTTTTTTAGCTGTACCTTGATGCCTATTGTAAAACCTTTCATTGATTGACAAATGCCAGCTAGGAAAGTTTCCATGTGGTAAAACATAAGACATGCTGTACTTAGAAAGCAGGAACAAGAATATTCCTGCTAACAAAATTTTGCCTCTTTTAAAACTGATAAAGTTGTTTAGCTGATAATTCTTTCCTTGATATAAAAAATATAAAATTATCTGTCAAACTATTGCATAGAATTTTATTGTTAAAAATAGCATTATTTATTTTTTGACAAAGCATTTTACTTTTTACAAATTAAGTGAAAGCCTAAACCAAAATATTTGGTATTTTGATGTAATGCCATCACAGTTGACTAATATTTAGCCACTTACTAAGGGTAAAATATTGATGAATGATGTGTCAGATTTGTCATACAACTAAATATAAACTAAATTGAACAATGGAAGATGAAAGAGAGGTTTATTTCTCCAGTTTCCAGGAAGCAAGCTAATAAAGGAGAAAAAAAATCCTCTATCAATGGTATTTTTCAGCAATTAATATGTATAAAACTATGAATATATTGAGATTCATAATGTATAGACATAATTTTATATATTACATATGTGATATGTTGTTACCTACCTCAATATATACACATTTTATATAATACATTAAACATTCATTATTTTTATTATGTACATACTATGCAATATATATTTCCAATATTTTATTGTAGCAAAATACATATAACAAAAATTTGTACTGTCTTGACTACTTCTAGGTATACAATTTGTAAGTATTAATACATTCATATTGTTTTGCAACCATTTCTCCCAGCCATTTCCAGAACTCATTTATTCTTGAAAAAATTGAAATTCTATAGCAATTAACCAATAACCACCTCTTTCCCCCTCCCCTCAGACCCTGAAAACAAGCTTTCTACTTTCTGTCTCTATAATTTCAACTACTCTAAGTACTTCATGTAAGTGGAATGATATAATGTTTTATGTTTTGTGATTGATATTTTACTTATAATTTCCTCAAGATTCAACTATGTTATGACATATATTATAATTTCCTTCCTTTGTAAAGCTGAATAATTTTCAATGAATACATATATCACATTTTGCTTTTCCATTTATTCATTCACGGGCACTAGAGTAGCTTCCATGTTTTGCTTTGTAAATAAGGCTGCTATGAATATGGATGTTCTAATATCTCTTTATGACCCTCTTTTCAATTCTTTCAAGCAAATATCTAGAAGTGAAATTGCTGTATCATATGCTATTTTTATTGTTTTCAGGAAACACCGTTCTATTTTCCACAAACATCTGTATCACTTTACATTCTCACCAACAATGTCCAAGTGTTCTAATTTCCCCACATGCTTGCCAATATATTTTCCATTTTTTATAGTAACCATTCTAATGAGTGTGATGTGGTATCTAATTGTAGTTTTGATATGTAGTTCCTTAATTTTTAGTGACTTTGAACATTGCACAATTTGTTGAACAATATTAATTGGGTTGCTTTTTGTTGTTGTTTAGTTTCAAGAGTTGTCTGTATATTCTGTATAATAATACGCTGTCAGATATATAATTTCCAAGCATTTTCTCCCATTCTGTGGGTTGCCTTTTCACTGTGTTGGCAGTGTCTTTTGATGCATATTTACAAAAAAATTCCTTAGGTCAATTTATCTACTTTTTATTTTGTTTTCTGTGCCTTTGGTGTCATATTCAAAAAATAATTGCAAAATTAAATGTTTTGAATTTTCTGTCCTATATTTTATTCTAAGAGATTTTTAGTTACAGGTTTTACATTTAGATCATAGATCATTGAGTTCATTTTTATATATGGTGTTAGGTAAGGTCCAACTTTATTCTTTTTTATGCGAACATACTGTATGTTTTCCCAGCAGCATTTGTTGTAAAGATTGACTCTTCCTCTTCAAATGGTCTTGGCACCCTTGTGGAAAATCATTTAGACATATATTTTAAGGTTTATTTCTAGACTGTATTTCATAGGTCTGTACGTCTCTTTTTATGCTAGTACCACACTGTTTTCATTACTATTGCTTTATAGTGAGTTTTGAAATCAGCTTGGTAGTGTGAATCCTCTAGCTTTGTTATTCTTTTTCAGGATTGTTTTAGCTATTTGGGATCCCTTGAGATTCCATATATATTTTAGTATGGGTTTGTCTAATTCTAAAAAACATGTCATTGTGATTTTTGATAGGGACTACATTAAATCTGTAGATAGCTTTTGATAATACTGACATCTTAACAATATTGAGGCTTCCAATCCATGAACATGGATATCTTTTAATTTGTTTATGCCTTCTTTAATATTTTCAGCAATATTTTGAAGTTTTAATTATACAGTATTTTACTTCCTTGGTCAAATTAATTTCTAAGTATTTTATTCTTCTTGATGCAATTATAAATGGAATTATTTTCTAAATTTTCTTTTCAGATTATTTATTGTTAGTGTATGGAAACATAACAGATGTTTCTGTGTCAACTCTATCCTGCTACTTTGTTAAAATCCTTTATTAGTTCTGATTTGAGGGGAATCTAGATTTTTTCTACATATGTAACTTGTTATCTATGAAAATAAATAATTTTGTTTTGCCTTACAATTTGGATTTTTTCTGCCTTATTTTATCTGACTCCAATTTCTAGTACTAAATTGAATAGAAATGGTGAAAGTAAGCATCCTAGCCTTGTTCTTTAGTCTGAAATAAAAGCTTTCAATCTTTCACCATTAAGGATGAGGTTCACTGTTTTTTTAATATATATATATATATTTCACTATGTTAAGGTAATTACTTTCTATTCCTAGATTGTTGAGTTTTTTTTTTTTTTGAAAGTGGGTTGAATTCCGAGAAATTGTTTTTCTGCATCTATCAAGATGATCATATGTTCTTTTTTCCTTCATTCTGTTAAGTCATATATTATATTGATGACTTTTGTGTGTTGAACTATACTTGAATTCCAGGAACAAATTCCACTTGGTCATGGTTTATAATTCTTTTAATATGTTGCTGAATTTGGTTTGTGAGTATTTTGATGAAGATCCTTACATCAGTATTTATAACATAAATTGTTCTACAGCTTTCTTCTCTTGAACTGTGTGTGTCTGTCTTTGGTGTCAGGGTAATGCTAGACTAATAGAATGAGTTGGAGTACGTTATTTCCTCACAAAATTATTAGGAAAGTTTGAGGAGCATTGGTATTCATTCTTTATTTAGTAGGACTCACTGGTGAAACAGGTCCAGGGCTTTTCATTGCCAATAAATTTTTGATTGCTGATTTAATCATCATACCAATTATATGTCTATTAAGACATCAATTTTGTTGGTTTTCACAAAGCACCAACTTTCAGTGTCATTGGTTTTCTCTATTATTTTATATTCTATATATTTTTTTAAATCTCTGTTCTGATACCTACTATTATTTTCCTTCTGATAGCTTTGGGTTTAGTTTGATTTATTTTCTAGTGTCTTACATTTAAAGTTAGGTTGTTCATTTGAGATCATTTTTGCTTTTTGATGTAAGCACTTAAAGCTATAAATATTGATTTAACACTATTTTTGCTATGTCCCACAGTTTTTGTATGTTATGCTTTGGCATGTTATGTTTTCATTTTCTTTTGTTTCTAAGTATTTCATAGTTACCTCATGATTTCTTCTTTGATTCACTTGTTTAAGAGTATATTATTTAATATCTTAAAAATTATGAATCTTTCAGTTTTTTCCTACTATTGATTTCTAAACCCATCCCAGTTTGTTTGGAGAAGATACTATGCAATTTATGTATTATTTTAAATATACTGAGATGTGATTTGTGGAATAACATATGATCTATCCTGGGAAATGTCAGCTGTACACTTGGGAAAAATGTATATTCTATTTTTATTGGATAGAGTGTTCTTATAGATCTGTTAAATCTGTTGTGTTGTACAAGTCCTCTATTTTCTTACTTGTCTTCTGTCTGGCTGTTCTATTATTGAGAATGGAGTATTGAAGTCTCCAACTATTATTGTAGAACTTTTATTTCTATCTTCAATTTCATCAATGTTTACTTTATATTTCTATGATCTATTACTATAAGTGTAAATGTCTGTAATTGTTATGTCTTCTTGCTGCATTAAAACCTTTATTAATATAGATGCCTTTAGTTGTCTTTTGTGTAAAATTTATTTATTTAAAGTTTATTTTGTCTAATATTAATATAACTGCTCCTCCTCTCATTTGCTTACTATTTTTTCTATGGAATATCCTTTTCCATCCTTATACTTTCAACCTACATGTGTCTTTGAATCTAAAGTGACTCTCTTATAGACAGCATATAGTTGGGCCATGTGTTTTTACACACTTTATTAATCTCGGGCTTTTGATTGAAATGTTTAAGCCATTTACATTTTAAGTAATTGTTAATAACTTACTTATGTCCTTTTGGTATTCGTTTTCCATATGCTGTTATTTTACTCATTTCCTGCATTATTGTTTTATTTATTTGTGTGCTTATCTGATTTTTTTTTGTAGTTAAGCATTTAAATTCCTTTCTTATTTCATTTTGTACCTATTTTTAAGATATTTTCTTTGTGGTTTTCATGGGTATTTAACAGCTGAAAGGTATAATGCTCTAATTTGAATAATTACAAGCCTAACTTTAATAACATACCAAAACTCTATTCCTTTGATAACTCTGTTTCAGCCCATGTCAATTGTTGATGTCACAAAATTATACCTTTATAAATTGTGTCCAAAAACATAAACTAATAATTTTAAAATGTATTAAACTTTTAAGTTATGTAAAATACAAATGTAAAGCTCCCACCTAAAGTTACAATAATACTACCTTTGAAACTAATAAGTGTCTGGGTTTTGAAAACTGTATTAATTGCTTAAATCGTGCAGAAAACAAAAACTGGAGTTACATACCCTTGTTATAATAATACTAGCTTTTATAATTATTCATATATTTATTTGGCTAAGATCTTTACTTCTCCTGATTGCTTCTAGTTATGCTAAAGTGTTCTTTCATCTCAACCTGCATGACTATCATTAGCATTTTTTGCAGAATAGGTGTAATAATAAGGAGATATCTCAGCTTTTGTTTATCTGATCATGTCTTAATTTTTTTCTCACTTTTGAAGAACAATATTGCCAGATATTGGATTCTTAGTTGACATTTTTTTCTTCTAATATCCAAAATAAATCATCCCACTGCCTTGTGGTCTCCAAAATTTCTGAAGAGAATTTTGCAGATAATTTTAGTGAGGTTCTGGTATATGTAATGATTCACTTATCTCTTGCTCCTTTCAAAATTAACTCTGTGGGGTTTGACAGTTTGAGTGTAATTTCTCTAGTGTGGATCTTTTTCTAATTATTCTTCTTGAAGTTCATTGTCTTTCATTGAGTTTGGGGAGTTGGGGTCATTATTTATTCAAATACTTTCTCTGCCCTTTTCTCTTTCTCTTCCCCTCTTGGAACTCCCATAATGCAAATGTTGGTCTGCAAGATGTTGTCCCACAAACACCTTTTGCTATGTTCACTTTTCCTCAATGTTTTTTTGTTTGTTTTTGTTCCTTAGACTGACAATTTTTATTGTTCTATCTTCAAGTTTACTGATTCTTTCTCTTGCCTGTTTACATATGCCTTTGAATTACTCAAGTAAAATTTTTATTTCATTTATTGTACTTTTCAGTTTAGAATTTCTTTCTGTTTTCTTTATATATTTTATCTTTATTGATGTTAACATTTTGTTAATGCATAATTTTCTTGAGTTTCTCATCTTTTAGTTTTTTGAGCATCTTTAATACAGTACAGATAGTAAAAACAGTTTACTATTATAGTAAAAATAGAACTCAGAGATGAGATATAACAAGGTTCTGATATTATATTACCATATGTATTTACTCTAGCAATATATAACTGATATAAGAAAAAGTAGAAGTAGAAATAAAAATGAAGATAATTCATTTTATTTTGTAGAATGTGTGTACAAGATTAAAATAAAAGTTTAGTTTAGAAATTTTGTCTATTGGAATAAATATACTAGGTATTATTTCTCTATGGTAAAAGTGACTCATAACTGTGAACCAAAATAAGATTCAATTTTATTAAACTATTAATTTTAAAATAATAATTTTCTGAAAACAAAGATCTAGACAATTATTATTGTTACTATTATTAGAATATAATGTTTTTGCTATCTCATATAGTAGTATTGCAGATATTTTCTAGTAGAAAGGAGTGTATTATACATAATTTATGTAATTTTTTGGAATTTTTTTACTGTCTTGTGAAAATTAAAACACTTAATTTTTGCACATTACCTATGTATGTAATTAAAACTAGATCAATTAATCAGATAAAATAATAACTAGTCCTAGGAATTTGTGACACCTGGGTCCTGGTAACATTTTGTTTAGCTGTAGTATATCTTTTTCTATCCCTTTACTTTTAACCTGAGTCTTTATATTTTAACTGGATTTCTTACATATAGCATACAGTTGATTATTGTTTTATTATATAATCTGACAACCTCAGTTGTTTAATAGTTACATTTAAATTAGTCACATTTTAAGTGATAGTCACATTCATATCTACCATATTTATAACATTTTAACAGTCATTACATTTCTTGTTTTTGTTCTTTTTTTGTCTTTTCCGGTTTTAATTGAATGTTTTATATGTTTCCATTTATCTCATATTTTATTGTATCAATTATATTTTAAAAGAACGTTTTAGTTGTTGCACTAAAGTTTCCAATATGTCTTTTTAGATAACTTAAGTCTACCTTCAAATAATACTATAGAACCTCAGGTGTAGTGCCGTTAACTTGTAACAGAATATTCCTAATTGTTTTCCCCAGTTTTTATTAATACTGATTTGATTTATTTCCTTTATCAATACACTGTCATCACACAATAGATTATTACTATTACTATTTTGAATCCAGAGGTCCATAAGATAAATTAAGAATGAGAAAAATTAAAGATTTTACTTATTTTATATATTCCTTATCAGACATTCTTTCTTCCTTTATGTAAAACCATGTTTCTGAATGTTATCATTTCTTTCTCCCTAAAAAACATTTTCTTTAACTTTTTTTTGGTGACATATCCTGCAGGGTTTTTTGTTTTGTTTTGTTTTTGTCTTAGAAAATCTTTGTTTCTCCATTTATAAAGGACAATATTACTGGATATATGATTCTAGGTTGTTGAGTTTTGTCCTTTAAACACTTTAAATATTTCATTCCATGCTCTTCTTGATTGCATGATTTCTGTTGACAAGTCCACTGTAATTTCTCGTAGGTAATTTCTAATTTTTTTAACTTTTATTTTAGATTAAGAGGGAACATGTGCAGGTTTGTTATTTGTCTATATTGCATGGTACTGGCATTTGGATACAAATGATCTCATTACCCAGGAACTCAGCATCATACACGCTAGTTACTTTTCAACTCTTACTCCACTCCCTTTCTCTCTACTCTAGCAGCCCCCAGTTTTTATTGTTGCCATCTTTATGTTCACAAGTACACAATGCTTAGCTCCCACTTACATGTGATAACATGTGGTACTTGGTTTTCTCTTCCTGCTTTACTTTATTTAGGATAATGGATTCCAGCTGCACCCATGTTGCTGCAAAGACTATTTTTTTTATGGCTGTGCAGTATTCCATGGTATATATATATACCACATTTTTGTTATCCAGTCCACCATTGATGGGCACCAAGATTGATTCCATGTCTTTGCTATCGTGAATAGTGCTGCAATGAACATGCAAGTGCCTACATCTTTTTGATAGGATGAAGTATTTTCTTTAGGATATACATCTGGTATTGGGCTTACTGTGTTGAATTGTAGTTCTAAGTTATTTGAGAAAACTCCAAACTGCTTTCTACAGTGGCTGGACTTATTTGCATTCCCACCAATAGTGTATAAATGTTCTCTCTCCTCTGCAGCCCCACCAGCATCTGTTGTTTTTTGACATTTTTATAATACCCTTCTGACTGGTGTGAGATGGTATCTTTTTTTGTTTTTGATTTGCATGTATCTGATGCTGAGTGATGTGGAGCATTGCTTCAGCTGTTTGTAGGCCATCTGTATGTCTTATTTTGAGAAGTGTCTGTTCATGTATTTTGTCCATTTTATAACAGGGTTACTTGTTTTTTGCTTTTTCAATTATTTAAGTTTCTCATAGAGTCTGGATACCAGACTTCTGTTGAATGCTTTGTGCATAAATATTTTCTCCCATTTTGTAGATAATTTACACTGTTGGTAGTTTCTTTTGCTGTGGAGAAGTTGTTTAGTTTAATTAGGTTCCACTTGTGAATTTTTGTTTTTGTTATATTGCTATTCATAACATAGTCATAAATAATTTGCCATGTCCAGAATGATGTTTCCTAGGTCTACTCTAGGATTATTATAGTTTGAGGTCTTACATTGAAATCCTTAATTCATCTTGAGTTAATTTTTATATATGGCAAAAGGAAGGGGTCCAGTTTCATTCTTCTGCTTCATAGTGACCTATCTCAGCAGCCTTTATTAATAAGGAGTTTTTTCTCTATTGTTTGTGGCCACTTTGTCAAAGATCAGATGGCTATAGGTGTGCAGCTTAATTCGTGAACAATAGTTCATGAATTTTACATTGTTCTATAGGTCTGTTTTTGTATCCGTATAATGCTGTTTGAGTTACTGTATCCTTATCATATAGTTTTTATTGTTTCCATATGAATTTTATAATAATTTCTAGTTCTATGAAAAATGACAGTGGTAGTTTGATACAAATAGCACTGAATCTGGGAATTGCTTTGGGCAGTATGGCAATTTTCGCAGTATTGATTCTTCCAATCCATGAGCATAGATTTTTTTTTCATTTTTTGTGTTATCTCTGATTTATTTCAGCAGTGTTGTGTAATTATACTTACAGAGATATTTTACCTCCTTGGTTACATATGTGCTTAGATTTTTTTTTTTTTTTTGGCTATTGTAAAAGTAATTGTGTTCTTGATTTGACTCTCGGCGTGAACATTATAAATGTATAGATATATTACTAATTTTTAAAATTGATTTTGTATCCTGAAACTTCATTGAAACATTTTATCTGTTCCAGAAGCCTTTTCGTGGATTCTTTAGGGCTTTCTAGGTATCAAATCACATTGTCAGCAACAATAAATAGTTTGACTTCTTTTCCTATTAGGATGTCTTTTATTTCTCTCTCTTTCCTGACTGCTCTGTCTAGAATTTTCAGTACTATATTGAAAAGGACTGGTGAGAGTTAGTATCCTTGTCCCGTTACATTTCTCAAAGGGAATGCATTCAGCTTTTTCCCATTCAGTATGTTGCTGGCTCTTGGTTTGGCATAGATGGCTCTTATTCTTTTGAGGTCTGTTCTTTTGATACCTAGTTTCTTGAGGGTTTTATAAAATGAAGCAATCTTGGATTTAATCAAAAGCATTTTCCAGATCTAATGAGATGATTATGTGGTTTTTATTTTTTATTTTGTTTATGTGTGAATCACATTTGTTGATTTGCATATGTTGAACCAATCTTATAATCTAGGAATAAAGCCTACTTGCTCATGGTGAATTAACTTTTTGATGTGCTACTAGATTCATTTTGCTAGTATTTTGTTGACAATTTTTGCATCTATGTTCATCAGGGATTTTGGTCAGTAGTTTTCTTTTTGTGTCTCTGACAGATTTTGGTATTAGGAGGATTTTGGTTTCATTAAATGAACTAGCAAGGAGACCCTCTTCTATGACTTTTTGGGATAGTTCCAGCAGGGCTGATACCACCTTTTTGTACATGTGGTAAAATTTGGCACTGAATCTATCTGGTCCAGGGCTTTTGTTGTCGTTGTTTGATATGTTTTTTAAATTACTGATTCAATTTTGGAACTCATTATTGATCTATTTAATGTTTTCATTTCTTCCCGGTTTAGTCTTGGAAGGTTGTGTTTTTCCAGGAATTTAATTTATCCACCATCTCTGGATTTTCCAGTTGCTTTGCATAGAAGTGTTCACAACAGTCTTTGGGGATTTGAAATACAAATACTATTGTATTTCTGTGCGTTCAATTGTAATGCCAACTTTTTCATTTTAGATGGTGTTTATTTGGATCTTCTCTTGTTTTTCTTTGTTAATCCAGCTAGTGACCTAAGAATCTTGCTTATTCCTTCAAAAAACCAACTTTTTGTTTTGATTTTTTGTATGGATTTTGGTTCTCAATTTTGTTCAGTTCTCCTCTGATTTAATTAGTTATTTTTTTCTGATAGCTTTGAGGTAAGTTTGTTATTGTTTTTCTAGTTCCTCTAAGTGTAATGTTAGAGCATTAATTTAAGAGCTTTCTAACTTTTCGACATAGGCACTTAGCACAATAAACTTTACTCTTAACACTGCTTTTGCTGAATAACAGATTTTGGTATGCTTTATTTCTGTTTTCATTAATTTCACATAATTTTGTAAGCATGACTTAATTTTATGTTTACCCAAAAGTCATTAAGGAGTAAGTTGTTTCATTTCCATGTTATTGTGTGTTTTGGGGAGGTCTTGCTGGCACTGAATTCTAATTTTATTGCAATATGTTCTAAGAGTATGGTTGGTCTGATTTTTATTTTTTAAATTGTATTGAGAATTGCTTTATGGTTGAGAATGTGATTGGTCTTACAGTATGTTCTGTGTGCAAATAAGAATATATATTTGTATATTCTGTGGTTTCTGTGGTTTTGGATGTTTGGTGGAGTATTCAGTATATGTATACTAGGTCAAATTGGTCAAACATGGGTTGAAGTCCAGAATTTCTTTGCTGGTTTTCTGCTTTGATGATCTAACACTGTCAGTGTGATGTTGATGGCCCCCACTATTATTGTATGGCTAAGTCCTTTCATAGGTTTAGAAGTACTTTTTTATTAATCTGGCTGTGTGGGTGTATAAAGATTTAGAATAGTTATGCCTTCTTGTCGAATTGAACAGCGTATCATTATGTAATACCCTTCCTTTCCTGTTTTACTGTTATTGGCTTAAAGTCTGTTTCATGTGGTACAAGAATAAGTGACAGTGGTCACTTATTTGTTGTTTTCTGTTTGCATAATAGATCTCTCTTCATTCTTTAACTTTGAGCCTGTGGGTATTTTTATGTGTAAGATGGATCTCTTAAAGACAGAAGCCAGAAGTTTTTATATATATATATATATATACACACACACAAACTTTATATATATATTTATATATCTTTATATATTTACATATATATATTTATATATTTATATTTTTAAATATATTTATAAATATTTATGTAATTATATGTATTTTTATATATTTATATATGTATTTATATATTTTTATATATTTATATATACATTTATATATTTATATATATTTTTATATATTTATATGTATTTTATATATTTATATATAAAGCTTTTTATATATATAAAGTTTATATATAAAATTATATATATTTATATATAAACTTTGTATATACATTTATATATAAACTTTGTATATATATTTGTATAGATACTTTGTATATATATTTGTATAGATACTTTGTATATATATTTGTATATATATGAAGTTTATATATGTATTTATATATAAAGTTTATATATATAAAGTTTATATATATATAAAGTTTATATATATAAACTTTATATATATATATAAAGTTTATATATATAAAGTTTATATATATATATAAAGTTTATATATATAAACTTTATATATATATATAAAGTTTATATATATAAAGTTTATATATATATATAAACTTTATATATTTATACACAACTTGCCCCTCTTTGCCCTTTAAGTGGGGGTATTTACCTGGGCGTGGTGGCTCACACCTGTAATCCCAGCACTTTGGGAGGCCGAGGGGGGCAGATCACGAGGTCAGGAGATCGAGACCATCCTGACTAACATGGTGAAACCCCGTCTCTATTAAAAATACAAAAAAAACTAGCCGGGCATGGTGGCAGGCGCCTGTAGTCCCACCTACTCAGGAGGCTGAGGCAGGAGAATGGCATGAACTCAGGAGGTGGGGCTTGCAGCAAGCCAAGATTGCGCCACTGCACTCCAGCCTGGGTGACAGAGCCAGACTCAAAAAAAAAAAGTGGGGGCATTTAGACCGTTTACCTTCCAGATTATATGAGGTTTGGATCCTGTCATCACGTAGTTAGCTGGTAGTTTGTAGCCTTGATTTTGTAGTTGCTTTATAGGGTCTGTGGGCTGTGTGGTTAGGTGTGTTTTGTGGCAGCAGGTATCGGGGGACCTGCCCCGATAATCACGTAGGTTCTTTTCTATTTTCCTAAGCGTCGGCTGGCTTGAGAAATAAAGGGACAGAGTACAAAAGAAAGAAATTTTAAAGCTGGGCATCCGAGGGAGACATCACACATTGGTAGGATCCGTGATGCCCCACAAGCCACAAAAACCAGCAAGTTTTTATTAGGGAGTTTCAAAAGGGGAGGGAGTATACGAATAGGTGTGGGTGACAGACATCAAGTACTTAACAGGGTAATAGAATATCACAAGGCAAGTGGAGACAGGGCGAGATCACAGGACCACAGGACCGAAGTGAAATTAAAATTGCTAATGAAGTTTTGGCACCATTGTCATTGATAACATCTTATCAGGAGACAGGGTTTTGAGATCAACCGGTCTGACCAAAGTTTATTAGGCGGGAATTTCCTCTTCCTAATAAGCCTGGGAGCGCTATGGGAGACTGGAGTTTATTTCACCTCTGCAATCTCGACCATAAGAGACAGGTACGCCCCGTGGGGGGGGCCAGTTCAGAGACCTACCCCTAGGTGCGCATTCTCTTTCTCGGGGACATTCCATGCTGAGAAAAGGAATTCAGCGATATTTCTCCCATTTGCTTTTCAAAGAAGAGAAATATGGCTCTGTTCTGCCCGGCTCACCTGCAGTCAGAGTTTAAGGTTCTCTCTCTTATTCCCTGAACAATTGCTGTTATCCTGTTCTTTTTTCAGGGTGCCCACATTTCATATTGCTCAAACACACATGCTGTACAATTTGTGTACTTAACGCAATTATTACAGGGTCCTGAGATGATATACATCCTCCTCAACTGACAGGATTGAGAGATTAAAGTGAAGACAGGCATAGGAAATCACAAGGGTATTGATTGGGGAAGTGATAAGTGTCCATGAAATCTTTACAATTTATGTTTAGAGATTGCAGTAAAGACACGCATAAGAAATTACAAAAGTATTAATTTGGGGAACTAATAAATGTCCATAAAATCTTCATAATCCACGTTCTTCTGTCATGGCTTCAGCCGGTCCCTCCCTTTGGGGTCCCTGACTTCCCGCAACAAGCAGGTATTGTTTTTGTGTTTCCATTTTTAAAACTGCCTTGAAGACCACTTGTAAGGCTTGTCAAGTGGTAACAAATTCCATTAGCATTTACTTGTCTGGAAGTATTTTATTTTTTCTTTGCTTATGAAGCTTAGTTTGGCAGGATATGAAATTCTTGGTTTGAATTTCTTTCTTTTAGGATTTTGAAAATAGGTGCCCAGTGTTTTTTGGCTTGTAAGATTTCTGCTGATAAGTCCTGCGTTAGCCTGATGAGGCTCCTTTTGTAAGTGACCTGACCCTTTTATCTAGTTGATCATAAGATTATTTCTTTCATGTTTACCTTGGAGAATCTTTTGCCTATATTTCTTAGGGATGGTTATCTTGTGTAGTATCTTTCAGGAGTTGTTTGAATTTGTATGTCGACCTTTCTAGTGAGACTGGAGAAATTTTTATGGACTATATTCCTTAGTTTCTCACCCTCTCTCCTTTCCCAGGAATTCCAGTGTGTCATATGTTTGGTCTATTTACCTAACCCCATATTTCCTGGAGGTTATGCTCGTTCTTTTAAATTCTTCTTTCTTTATTTTTGTCTGACTGTGTTGATTTGAAGGACCGGTCTTTGAGTTCTGACATTCTTTCTTGAGCTTGGTATATTCTGCTGTTACTCCTTCCCCCTGTATCATGAAATTCCTGTTTTGAGTTTTTTTCAATTCCAGCAATTAAGTTTGGTTCCTTGTAAAAATAGCCTTTCAAATTTTTGATTACTTTATTGGCTTCCTTGGATTGGGTTTCAGCTTTTTCCTGAATCTCACTGAGTGTCTTTGCCATCCAGGTATTGAATTCTATGTCTGTCATTTCAGTCATTTCATTCCAGTTAGGAACCATTGCTGGGAAGCTAATGCATTCACTTAGATATGAGGAGATGCTCTGACTTTTATAATTTTCAGAGTTCTTGTACTAATTATTCCATATCTGAGAGGGCTAGTGTTTCTTTATCTTTTTGAAGTTGCTGTCATTTAAATGAAGCTTTTTGTTTTTATAGTCTTTATTTCTTTTGAGGATTTGACTGTGATGTGTGTTGAGTGTAGTCAATTAACTTCATTTCGGTGTGCTTTCAGAGGACCAAGGCTCTGTGCAGAATCTTTGTGTGGAGCTATATTCCTGCACTGGGTTTCACCCAGCCATATGTGCTGAAATAATTTTTGTTTGCTGGTTTAATTCAGGCTGAAATCCAGTAGATGGTGGTTAAAAGTAAAGGCCTGCAGATAGGTTCAGCTACATGCCTCTTTTGTATTTCAGCACTTTCACAGCAGTGTTCTGGGGTGGGGAAGACAGGAGGTGGGCAAGAGATGACCCACTTACTACATCCATTCCTTGGTCTTTGAGAAACCCTCTCCAGTCACTGGGGCCATGCCCACATTTCCTTAGTATTTATGGGGTCCCTAGTGGGCTGCCCTCCTTCCTCCCTTAACGGTAGCTGGAACCAAAGTTTAGATTGCCAGATGACCTGCAATTTTCTAGGGGCCTGCTGGTCTTCTGTGTTTGGCAGAGTTGGAGGGGTTTGGCAGAGTGAGATAAGTCTGGAGGTACTCTGTTGAAGTAGTGGGCCAAAGGCAAAGGGTTCCCAGGCAGGAGAGTGTTGCTGTGGGTGGTGTGCAGCTTTGTGGTGCCCATAGCCCAGAGATTTTTGCCCAGTAGAGGGCTGTGGGTACCGTCTACCTCATAGTGCCCCAATTGGGTCTCCTTCCCATGTCTGTCCCAGTAGCTGGCCCGACCAGCTAGTTTTGTCTCAAGCCTTCTGCACCTAGATCACTAGGCCTTGGAGTTCCAGGCCACAAGGCTCCCTTAGGCAAATGCTGTGGATGGCAAACAGGCTACATCCTTCCTGGACCAGTCTTACTGAGGGAAGAATACCCAGCTCCTGAGCTAGCCCATGAACCCATGCCTCACCCTTCCCAGTGCTCAGAGAGTGGGGGCTCCCCACTACTTGAGCTCCAGGCACAGATCTCAGCTCCATATTCCAGAGCTGAGGGATTGGTACCAGTCCTTACACCCTGGGGGATGGGGACCGGTCCCACGATTTTGTCCTCTGGCTCCTCAGGGTCAAACACCAGCTGTGCCGGGGGGCTGAAGTGCTCCCAGGCCACTGGCAAAACAGAAAGTTTTGGGAAACTTTGTTGGAAAAGTAGTTTTCCTAGTTGGGAAAGTAGAGGATGTGCTGTGCATATGCCCTTGTGGGAGCAGCCAGACAGGGGCGTTTGGAGGGACCGGTTGACAAAGGGCACATAGGTTGGATGCACCCTGGTTCCACAGGAAAAACAGCCCTGCTGTCAAGAGGACTGGCAGTCAAGAGGGACTGGAACCACTCAAAGCCTTCGGGAATGGGTGCCTATGGGAACGTTTTGCTGCAGTTGCCCCTCACATATAACCACACAGGCTCCAGCTTTGTCTCTGCCTACTTTCTGAGGGGTTCCCCCTGCCAATTCAAATGTCTATGAGGGTTGTGGAATCTCCTGGAGTAGACTCCCAGAGGTCCACAGCAGGAGTGTGCTGCCCTGCAGGTTCTTCACTTATCCCTTTTTTGGGAATTCTTCAGGGCTGGAAGCTGGTCCTGGTACTTGGCAACTCTGCATGCTTCCTAGCTTCCTGAAACATCCACCTCTTGTCTGCATTACCTCTCCATTGACTTTCAGTGTTTTTTCTCAAAAGATCTCTTGAAAGTGTGATGGTTTACTTGGTGTTTTGGTTTCTCAGGTTTAGAGAAGTGCTTTCTGGCTGTCTAATTGCCCATCTTTTGCCCCCACCTCTGAACCTTGTTTTCATCGCCTATTCAAAAATAAGCCAGGGTGAAGCAGCGTTTCATTACAATTGCTGCTCCTGGTTTGCTGACCCAGGGCACTAGGATCTTGAAATAAGGATATAGATATTGCTATTAGGTGTAATTAAAATTTTACCACCTTGAGTTCTAGTTCATTGTGAAAAATAAAATAAAAAATGAAAACTTCAATGTCTACCCTGGGTTTCAGTCTTTCGAACTGCCATTTCTTCCTCCGACTCACAATGGGATAGATTTTTTCAGCTGGCGTCATCTTTTGCTTAGTGCATGACTGTTATGACTCTTCCTGATCGATGAGCCCTCTTAGAAGGCTCACAGCACTCTCAGAGAATTCAAATGCTACTGCTACTGTAAGAGTACTGTTTCTCTATGTGAAGTATTCCCAGGTTTTGTGAGGAGATGTGGGTTGAGAGTTCCCAGAAGAAGATATGATTATGTTGCATTAAACATCAGGTGGCTTTACAACATTTCCACTGTGCTCATTTTTGGCATCTATTTAGATAATCTTAGCTCTTTACCACTGAACCTGAAATAAGCAGCACCTGTTCTGGGTGCTTGAGAACAGTTCAGTGGAAGGGATCGGTCCTTCACATGAGCCCCGTTTCTTTTCTACACCCAGGAGCAGATGAGTCTTTCTGGGAGTTAACCTCTTCTACCTAAATCATTGGGACATCATCAGGACAGTTCATATCCTACTATACTATTCTACAGTGTTTCCTCAGCTTAAGTCTCAACATTATTTGCTGTTAGGATGAGAAATCAAATACCTTTGCTGTGTCTGATGTCAAGCCACTTCAAGGTTACTGCATACCATGTTGAGAATAACATCTGCGTTTACAACTATTCAACCACTGCTTCCCACTGAAGGGTGTCTCCAACTATTCAATATATGTTGTTTATTCCATGAAAGTGATTATTATAATTTTGTAGGATAAAGGTAAAGGATAAGATGACACAAGAGTTGTGTTACAGTTCTTAGATTTTATGATTAACACCCATGCCTTCACAAAAGATGTAGCTATAGAGAATCAGCTCATAAGCTCTCATTTTACATTTATATTAACTCTTATATTTTACATAAATTTTCCAAGTAGTTAGTGTCAGATAGAATATTACCTTTTTTTGGTCAATTTATTTTGCAGAGATACTGGGATACAAGAAACTGAAATTTTTGCCATAGCTCTTTCAAATAGAAAGTTAGTTGCAAAACATGTATACCTATGTAACAAACCTGCACGTTCAGCACATGTATCCCAGAACTTAAAGTAAAATAAATAAATAGATAGATAGATAGATAAATAGATAGATAAATAAATAAAAAATAATTGTCTCAGAAACAGAACTTCTCAACTGAATATTGTCACATTCATTGTTTTCACACATTACTGCATGGTATAGCAACATTTTATATAAAAACATTGGGCATATTAGTAAAAACACCTCTTTTTATACCCTCTGTAATAGTCAGTGCATAAAGACACAAATTATTCACCCTCAAAAAGGTAAATAAATAAAAGATAAATACCAAATGGTCATTTCCATAGATGCATAAAAAAGATTTGATAACTTCAATATCCATTCAGGATTTTAAAAAATAAAAACTCTCAGCAAAATAGGTACAGAAGGAAATTTCCTCAACAAAGGCCATTTATTAAAAGCTCACAGCTAATGTTACAAAAAAAAAAAAAAAAGAAAGTTACATAACAAACAGGGCAATATTGTCACATGGGAAATAGAGTGACACAATGGCATTTTTAAAACACATTAATCTATTTATTTATTTATTTATTTATCTTGAGTCCAGGTTATGAGACTTGGTAATTTTTCTATTTTTGCTAGAGACAGGGTTTCACTGTGTTATCAAAGCTGATCTCGAACTCCTGGGCTCAAACCATGCACCCTTTTCAGCCTCCCAAAGTGTTAGGAGTACAGGTGTGAGCCACCATGCCCAGCCCTTTTCTTTTTCCTTTTTTTTTCCCAGTTATTAAATATTTACCTCTCACATAGGCCTAAAAGAGCAGAATAACTCCTTGGACATTTCCTCCATGGACTTCACTGTTCAGTACTTCAAAAGCCTGCAACTGATGCTCAGTATGACTTGTATTATTCATTCATTATTTTGTTCCTCTTAACCATTTGTTCAAAAAGTAATTATTTAAGCACGGAAAGGAAGACATGATACCTCTCCTCATGGAGGGAATCAGAAAGTAATTCAGTGTATTCAGTGCTCTGTTAGGAGAAAGCACTGACGGCTAAGAGACTACTTAGGACATTTAATCCTCATTTAAGAGGTGTGGGCAACCAGGGAAGGTTTCTTTGACTTAATAGTTAGGCATACTCCTAAAGTCTAAATAAGAGTTGAAGATATAAGCAAAGGAAATAGAAAGATATTTCAGTGAAACGAAGTGGGATGACCAAGACCCAGAAGAGAAATTAAGAGATCGAGGGAAGCAAAGTCTGTGTTCAGAAGACTTGGAACAAAGCATACAAAATAAGTAAGGTGATGTGATAGTTGTGAGCAGGGGTTTGGGGGAACAAGAGAGTAATGGGAGCAATAATCAGAGACCTCTCTTTCCCTCTGTCTCCTACTCAGCTTTCCAGGTCAGAAATCCAAGGTCAATTTCCCACAGTGTTTTTCCTCCAGTCTTGTTCTGTGGTTTGTTTGTTTTGAGTAGTTCTGTTAAAGAATTTTATACTTTTATTTTAAAACTTTTTAATTTTTAAAAATAAATTTTATTGTATCTATTTAAAGTATACAACATGATGTTCTAAGATACATATATATAGTAAAAGTGTTATTATAGTGAAACAAATTAACATATCCATCATCTTACTTAGTTACTCATCCCCCTCCCCCAACATGACAAGAGTAGGTATAATTTAGTCATTTAGCAAAATTCTTGAATACAGTACATTACTTTTAACTCTAGCCCACATGTGCACAAGATCTTTTGACTGGTTAATCTTACATATTTCTACTTTGCCTTCTTTTTATGTTATACTCAAAAATATTATAACCTGACAGTCTGGGGAATCTTCAGGGAAATAAAATGGCTGAACTTACTGCCATGAAAGGAACAAGTGAGGCTGTAGGTTGTCTCCTATCATGGGAATGACAAGGTGAGGCATGCAGCTTGGCAGGTTGTAGAGAAGACCATCACAATTTTTTTTCCGTAGGTCAGTGTACTGCACAACTATGTTCTCTTAATTTTCACCCTCTCTTTTCTAGTGATAAGCTTGTAGGAGAGTGGTAAAGCAAGAGAAAAAGCTGAGAACTAACTTAGAGTCCTAAGTCCTAATAAGTTCTATTAAAATGAAGCTGTTGATCATTTAAAATGTATAACAGAAAAAAAACTAAAAGAAATTTTGGCAAAACTGTTCAGATATCCTAAATTTGATAAACATATTTCATAAGTAGGAATATGGTAGATACCACAGGTGGGCATATGCTGGGCTTATTAACCTTGGCACTATTAACATTTTGGACCAGACAATGTTGTGACAGACATCTGGTGTGCTGTAGAATGTCTAGAAACATCTCTGGCCTCTATTTACTAAGTGCCAGTGTCACTTCACCCCCTCCCCCAAGTCATAACAATAAAAATGTCCCCAGACATTCTCAGAAGTCTCCTGGGGGGCAAAATCGCCCCCTATTTGAGAATCACTGTGCTAGACTTTAGTAGGTATTGAAATGCCTACTAAGAAGTCACTATTTTCCTCAAGGTACCTATCGTCTGGTAAGGAAGAAATATTTACTAAAAATGTATTTTAGTTCACCCAATTCATATCAGTTTGTGATTAGTATAAGCAGAGACATTTCAGCAAAATTTTATGAAAACAGTAAAATAATTCAGAGGAAAAGCAAGTAAGAAGAAAAATCAGTAAATATTCTTTAAAGGAAGTGAAATGTGACTGCAGACTTAAAAGATGAGTAGACAAAAAAATGTATAAGGGGACTGAAAAAACAATAGCACACACAAAGGCTGAGTAACATGAAAGCAAAGTAAGTATTTGAGAAATGGTGAAAATCCCTGATAGTTTTAGGGTAAGTTATGGGTTAGAAGACTGCAAGATAGATTGAGGGCATATTTTGGAAGATCCTCAACACTAAGATAAGAAATTGGACTTTTTTTCTCCATCAAGTACTAAAGTGCTAATATGTTAAAACATACTGGAACAGTATTTGTTTTATGAATATAATTTTTAAATTTAAAAAATATATTTTAAGATAATATTATGATAAAATCATATTTCAAAACCATATCCAAGGTTGTTGATGGTTTTACCAAATGGCAGGTCACACAACTCCAATGAAATGAGAGCTTCATGAACATTAGCCTCATAAGCAATCCAATTTCCAATCATGATTTCTACTTCTCTGCTTTCCTAATGAAAAGATGACTACTTCAGATAACAAAGGCTGAAAATTATATACAAGATTTTTATGACATGTAACAAATAAATAAAATATAAATATAAATTTAAATATAGACTCCGATTGCAATAGACTCTGTAGAAATACTTTGGGGTGATGAATCCAGCCAGCAACTAGATTAGGGTTGGCTCTTATCCATGAATAGCATAGAGAGCTACTTGGATTCTCCCAGCAATGACTCCAATTCTCAATGAGCATAAACAACGTTTTGGCTGTATGCACTGTGCTTGGATTTGGATAATATTTTGATAATAAAGTAATCAGAAAGATTTTATTTAGCACTATTCTGCTATGAGTCCTTAAAAAGCCAAGTAAACCATTTGTGTTAATGAAGTATTGTTCACAAGTGAATCTAAATAAGCCAAATAGGAGTCTGTTGACTTGATTTTGGAGAAAGTGGTATATGTACAAAACAGTGAAATGAAAAATGTTGTAATAAATGTAGCTTTAAATTTTTCATCTGCATTATTTATATCCCTGCTTTTAAAAATAACTTAAAAATCTATTCTTCCTTTTCTTTTTCTATCCCATTTTATTGCCGGAAAAAAAATGTAATATATTCTAATGGGTGGAGATATAAAATAACCAAATAAAAAAGCTAAATATAGAGCGTCTTGGTTGGTGATGAGTGATATGAAGAAAAACAAAGGAGAGCTAAAGTGTAGGGCATACTGCTAGGGGATGAGAAAGAAGTGAGATCAGTGAAGCTTTTACTGCAGCAAAGATGTGAGGAGAGAAGGGAGCCATCCATATGACTATATGATGATGTAATACTTTCCTCACCTATCATAAAAATAACAGCCAACACTCCTGTAACAAAAGACAGGTTAACAAGAGAAAAGCATGACAAATTTATATAATCAAAGTCTTATGTGATATGGGAGTCTTCAGAAGTGAAGACCCAAAGACCTA
This sequence comes from Pan troglodytes, assembly GCF_028858775.2. Classification (NCBI taxonomy): domain Eukaryota; kingdom Metazoa; phylum Chordata; class Mammalia; order Primates; family Hominidae; genus Pan; species Pan troglodytes. The sequence goes on from NC_072413.2 coordinate 39,591,940, forward strand.
GAGAAAACTGTCTACTTTTATTCATAGCTTCAATAAAGAATGAAAAGCCATATAGAAATGTGATTGAGAAAAGGATACATCTAATGGTAGCAGGTTGAGGAGGAAAACCTGGTAAGGCCTGTCCATTCAGATGCTTTATGGCCTGTTTGTGTGGCATTTCTTCTTCCTAGGTAGGGCACAGGACTCCTCTGGAATTAGGGTCTTAAGACTTACTATCAGACAAGGTAAGTCAGAGAATTTCTCTATGGGCAACTTCTACACAGAAAGGCAGGAGAAAGCGCATATTTCTAGGTTGAATGGTTTGCTTTGGGAAAGAGAGGTTCTAGTTTCTATGACTCACCTTAGGAAATAATAATTCTGGTTTTTATGACTCACTTTTGTGGGGGTTGGTAAGAGGGGCAGAAAATAAGAATGCAGAGAAAGGTCAGAGACAGACTTTGCTTATGAAGCTATTTCTGAGGGCTTCCAATCTTCTTCAGTTCAGAGTAGTCAGCATGCCAAAGCATCACACTTTGGTATATCATCTTCTGAGCCCCAACAATAATAGAGAGTTTACAGGCAGAACTAGCAAATGCAAAGATCCAGGGTAGCAGGTATGTTATATATGAGGAAAAACAAGGAGGAGTAGTAAAAAGATATGTTTTTTACTACTTTGTACTACGTTAAAAGTGCTGACCTCATACTAGGGGCTCAATAAATATTTGTTGAATCACTCCAGTGTGCAAGAGTGCAGGGTTTGAAGAAAAGATTGTAAGAGATAGAGCAGAGAAGTTCTAGAAGGGCCTTGTCAGCTATTCTAAAATCTATGGCTCTCAGTCTGAGATAAATAAGAAGCCATTACAGGATTTGAGGAAGGGAAGTGACAGGATCTGGCTTGTTTTAATAGGACCTTCTAGTTTGAGCTTACGGAGACTTAAGAAGAAAAAAGCAGAAGCAAGGAGAGAAATGATTTTGGACAAAAATAGTAAAAGTGGATGTCGTAGAGATGGCCAAATTCTGTATATGCTTTGAGGCTGTAAATCATAGCACTTGTGACAGATTTATGGGTATGATTTTTTAAAAAGGAAGAGTAAAGGAGGATCCCAGGGATTTTCCCTGAGCATCTGTAAGAAAGGAATTAAAGTTACAAAGATGGATAAGATTATGGAAAAATAGGTGGAGAGAAGTTGTGAAATAAAAAATACGTCTGAGAATGTGATGTTTGAAATGCATATTAGAAACTGCATAGAATTAAACAAACAATTGGAAATGCAATGCTGTTGTTAAACTAGAAGTCTGGAATCACGTGTTCTTAAAATAAATGATGGCCAGGCGCAGTGGCTCATGCCTGCAATCCCAGCACTTTGGGAAGCCACTTTGGTGGATGGATCACTTGGAGCCAGGAGTTCAAGACCAGCCTGTCTAAAATGGCAAAATCTTGTCTCTACCACAAATGCAAAGTTTAGTCTGGCATGGTGGTGCATGTCTGTAATCTCAGCTACTCCAGAGGCTGAGGCACAAGAATCGCTTGAACCTGGGAGGTGGAAGTTGCAGTGATCCGAGATCATGCCACTGCACTCCAGCCTGGGTAACAGAGTAACCCTGTCTCAAAAAACAAACAACCAACCAACCCTCCCCCAAGACACAGATGATGTTTAAAGCCGTATGATGAGATCATTAAGAGAGCGAGGATAAAAGGGAACTGTCAGCAACTGAGACCTGGGCACACCAATATTCATTCATAGGAAGATGAGGAGGAATTCATAAATAAGACTAGAGAAAAATGGCCAATGAAGTATGAGGAGAACAAGAAGAGAATCCTGTCTAGATCCTGTATGAAGAAGGAGAAAGTGATAAAGTCAATAGATAAAGAATATGAGAACTGTAGATTGAGAACCAGGAATTAACGTAACAGCCAGTGGTGATTTTGACAAAATCTGCTTCATTGCAGTTGTGAGAAAAAAGCCTAATTAGAGAAGTTTCAACACTGAATGGGAGGAATTATAAATAGAAAAATCTAACAAATCTTTTAATAAATTTTGCTTTAAAATTAGCAGGGAGATAGGGTGGTATCTGGAGATATATGTGTGTTCAAGGTTTTTGTTAATTAACATGGACAGTATTACATCATGTTTGAATGATCATGAGAATAACTCAATTGGAGTGGAAAATTTGATGTTACGGAATACAGAAGGGGTCTATTGCTTAAGTGTAATACTTGAGTGGATGAGAGCTGGTGTGACTGAATGAAGGGTTGTTCTTAAATATAAATGCTCTTAAATAAAAATAACAGAAAGGAGGGCAGAGAGGAAATATGACTAGATTGAGTAATGAGGTATGGGAATGTGTATAAATAATTTCCTTTCTTCTATTTTGTCAGTGAAACAGAAAGCAAAATAACTACAGGGAGTGAGCATGAGGAAGGAGGAAGCACGAGGAAGGACTTAGGAGAGAGGAGGCAAAATAGTAGTCTGAGATTGGGAGCATAAAACAAAAACAAAAACAAAAACAAAAAACAACTAAGAAACGTATTAGACTTCCTAGGCAGTGCTAAAGGCCAAATAGGTAGGTCACTGTGCACTAATTTAAAGTGAAACCAATGGGCACAATTTTGCCTTTTTCTCTGACCGTGTTTGCTGCCTGATATGAACAAGGAGAAGGAGGAGAGCTGAGTACAACCAGGATTGTGAGTGAGGAGTTGTCATGAGTAAACAATATATGCTATGTGATATACATTCACATAGAAATAACTTCAAACTAAAAAAATACCCACTCATACATATATGTTTAAAAGGAAAATAGAATCTACTAACCTTAAGATTAAAAACAACAAATTAACCACTCTTTCTTTGGCCACATGATCCAAAATAATCATATTTAAAATAATATATGCTTTATATATACATACAGGCACTGACATTTAGATGATTGTCTTTTCAGCACAAGTCAATTCCCACCCCCCCGTTTGTCTCTTTCTGCTCACACCTCTTCTCTGCCACCCACCCACAGCACCTTATTTATTTATCTATGATGGGAAAATAAATGGTGCCTAGGTCCTGATCAGGCATTAAGAGTAATCCTTATATTTTCATATTTGAGAACTACAACTGCTTCTAGTGGAAGTGAGTTGTTTTCTTCATTTAAAGAGAGACATACAACAAAGTACCATTCTCTTTAATTGGGGACATAGTCACTGTTCATACAGCATTTAAAATAATATTTTCCATAAGAACCATCTTTGCCAAACCCACAACCACATTATACAGAATGGGCAAAAGCTTGAAGCATTCCCCTTGAAAACCTGAACAAGACAAGAATCATCAGCCTATTCAACATAGTACTGAAGTCCTGGCCAGAGCGATCAGGCAAGGTAAATAAATAAAAGGCACCCAAATAGTACGACAGGAAGTCAAATATCTCTGTTTGAGGACGATATAATCTATATCGTGACCTAATTAAACTAAAGAGTGTCTGCACTGCAGACAAATAGAGAAAACAGACAACGTACACAGTGAGAGAAAATATTTGCAAACTATGCATTTGGCAAAGGTCTAATATCTAGAATCTATAAGGAACTTAAGTTAACAAGCAAAAACAAATCAATTAAAAAGTGGGCAAAAGACACGAACAGACACTTTTCCAAAGAAGGCATTTATGCAGCCAACAAGCATATGAAAATATCCTCAACATGATTAATCATTAGAGAAATACAAATCAAACGCAAAATGAATTACCATCTCCCACCAGTCAGAATGGCTATTTTTAAAAAGTCAAAAAATAACAAATGCTGGTGAGGTTTTAGAGAGAAAGGTTATACACTGCTTATACACTGCTGGTGGAAATGTAAATTAGCTCATTAGTTGGAAGCAGTCTAAAGATTTCCCAAATAATTTAAAACAGAATTATTATTTTACCCAGTAATCCCATTATTGGGTACATACCCAGAGAAATACAAATTTTTTACCATAAAGTCACGTGCATACATATATTCATCACAGCACTATTCACAGTAGCAAAGACATGGAATCAATCTAAACACCCATCAACGGTAGACTAGTAAGGAAAATGTGGTACATATACACCATGGAATACTATGTAGACATTGAAAAGAATAAGACCATATCCTTTGCAGCAACATGGATGGAGCTGGAGACCATTATCCTAGGCAAAGCAGCACAGGGACAGCAAACAAAATATCGCATAGTCTCACTTATAAGTGGGGGCTGAATGCTGGGTACACAGGGACACAAGGGAACAGCAGACACCAGGACCTACTTGAGTGTGGTCGGTGGGATGAGGGTGAGGATCATAAAAATACCTGTCAAGTACTATGCTTATTATCTGGGGGATGAAGTAATCTGTACACCAAATTCCTGTGACACACAATTTACCTTATAACAAATTTGCACATGTACCCCTTAACCTAAAATAAAAGTTAAAAAAAAAGTAAGAATAATGTTGACTGAAGTCAGTGAGCGGTGGCTAATCAGCTGAAGAGAAATGTGAGTGGTAACCGTAAACTGGGACTCTGGGCCTTCTATGGTTGGAAATCTTGCAATAACAGATGGCTTCAAATGAAGGAATAAAGACAGTAACAGAATAACAGAATAAGGGAGAGTGAGAAAGATGAAGGGAGAAAAGACATTAGAGCTAACATTGGGGAACTAACTCATAAGACTGTTCCCAATCACTAAAAGTCATGTTTCACCTGAATCAACTGTTCATTAGTTGTCCTCCTCTAGCTTTCATGTATTTATTCAATAAATAAATCAAGTTCCTCCTATAATCCAGAAAATAATATAATATTTTCCTATCTCCGATAGCTATATTGACAAAATAGACTGAAGGTTACATTCTAAAAAAAGATTAATCCTGATAAGCAAAACAAAACAAAATAAGAATGACCTTTTCAGAGTTGGTTTTCACTGACTGGTAAAAAAGCAATTTCATGAAGATTTTGACTGGTTTCTTTATAGTACCGTGAGCATGCCGAGAACATGGCAGAAACTCTTCTCATTTGGAACAAACAATGTCTTAGAAAGAAAAGCAGGATTTCCTCTTAGAAATATATTTTTTAAAGACTTTTTCATTAATTCAAGGTTTGTCAAATATATTAGAGGCAATTTAGATATTTTGGAGCAGAATGTTTCATTATTATTGTCATCACAAACATTGGTATATAAAAGGGAAGCATGCAGCCATGAGCTGAGCAAAATTTAAAGCGATTTAAATAATCCAAGTCCATGCTTTTTAGTACCAAAACAATTTGAGGGTCTGGCTATATTCACAAACTGGACCAATTTCAGAGAATAAACTATTTTAAGAAAAATGAGTTGAATAATTTGCATACTGCAACTGGCATTCAAGTTTTGCGACACAGTAAGAAGACTTGAGTTATTATTTGAGCTTACCATAAATTGGCAGTGCAAAACAGAGAAACAAGATAATGTGTCCCTGTTTCTTTCTACCTCTGTACTTCATGTGTAAAATAAATATGGCAATTAAGGAAGCATCTTTGGAATGATAAAGGACCACTTAATTATGCAAAATCAAAATTAATCTTTAGTTCCTTTTGATTAGATATTCTGTTTTGAGCTTGTTAGGTATGTAAAAAAGAACAATAATTTAGCATGTATAATGTTAATTATAAACATTTGAACAATATTTTAATGTTTGAGCTACAATGCACCTAATTTTGACTTTAAGGTAGCATCACATGGCATAATTCTAAGTCCACTCTCGAGATATTCTTTTGTACCTATCTCTGTTTGTCTTATTGTTCCCTGCAATCTCTGGCACATAGAAGTCGTCTGGGTTGGGATTGCATAGTAGCGAACAAATGAATAAGAGAACGTTAGAAATAGTTAAAGCAGAAGATGACTTTAATCTTAGAATATTAAGACAAATGCTATCATTACTATTAATATTTGGTTGATAAATTGTTTTTCTAAGTGCAACCTCATGTGGTTTGAAGGGATAGTCTATACGAAAGTGAATTTTCAAAAGGAACACACAGCCTTAATATGGGCTGTTATCAGATTCCATAATTGTGGCTTGCCAATGAAACATATCATCCCCAGCTGGACCTGCAGAACGTTGAGTTGGAAGGTCATGGGCCAAATCACTCAGTTTGTGTTAATCCATTTTTTGTGGCATAGTCTGTACTTTTCATCTGGCTCCTCACTATCTCAGTATGTGTTTAAAGGTCTGGCTAAAACTCGATTATTCAAGCAGCACGGAAGGATTGTCTACTCTCACACCTGCTCTGACATACACTGTCACCTTACTAAACAGACTGGGGATGGAACTAGAAGGGCAGGGGACAGAGGTAGGTCATGGGATGGGAGGCTAGACAGGTAAAATTTTAGTGAAAATATTTGTGGAAAATGTTTTATATTTGATAAGAAAATGATTTATTGAAAATAGTACTAATGCCTTATTCTCCTGCTATTTCTGTTAATAAGAAATTATAAAATAAGTCTTTAAGAGAAAAGTCATATGGTAGATTTGTTTCCAATGGGAAATAACTTCTAGGGCAGAATTGTTAAGAATAGACAAGAACAACTTTAGAAAACATGTCAATAGAATTAGCTTTGCCTAAACGTCTTTTTTGCTTTTGTGTTTTTAAGTTTTTTTCTTTTCCTCATTTTTTCTTTTCATAAAAGACCATGTGGATAAGAACAGTGTTGCCAATTTCCCTGTGCTTTTGCTAGATGGCATTATCTTTGTCAGTCTTTATTGTTCACCAGTCCTCTCCCTTATATCATTTTTACATAATTTCCCTTAATCTTCCTGCTTTGTATTGTTACTATATTGTTCTTATTAGATGGTAATATGAATAAATACATAATTTTTTCCTATATTAAACATATCAAGATAAAGTAGACATGGTGATCATGATCAGGAAACCAGGGGAATAAAATGAACAAAATGAAGGACATCATTTGGTTTGTTGATAGAGTGTCAAGAGAAAGGAAAGAAAGTGAGAGATTAGTTCTTATGTCAATAAATAGCCCGGTAGGTTCCTGAAGACTAGACAAAGAGCCAGAGGACTCAGAGGGCCAAATCTATGGTCTGACCCCAATGATAACGGTAATAATTATTTTATTATGTTATGTGATACTATAATGGTAAATTACATACAGGAGACAAGGAGGACAAGGAGGATGTTCATATTTATTGGTCCTGTAAAAAAATAAAAAGGACCAATATTTAGGAAGACTTTCAGAGTGTTAAGAGGACTAATTTGCTTGTCTTGTACCATAGACTGCTCTCTCTCTTTTTAAAAAAAGTTTGTAGAACACAAATAAATCTACTGCATGTATCACTTGGAATTCAATAAGGGTAACATCATTCTGTTTTCAAAATCTGTACTTATAACATGTTAAAAGCCAACTAATATCTATTGAGCACTTAACAATGTGATAGAAAATATTCTGAACATTTATAATCCATACAACAATCCAATTAGATAGTTATTACTGTTTTTCTTTTCTATTTTACATATGAGGAAACTCTAGCACAAAGAGCTTAAGTAACTTATCCAAGGTTACCTAGATAGGATGTTTTGAGTAGCTCTCTCACCTGCACCATCTGATTCTAGAACCCACACACTTAAAGAAAACAATAGTGAGTATGAGGAGCATCACATCCTACTATGTAAGGAAGTTGAAGAGATATAAGAAATCAAAGGTTCTCCCAGAACCTTACTCTCTAGTAGGAAAGTCATATAAAAAAAAAAAAAAAAAAAAGGCATGTCAGAATTTTAACTCTTCATACTTCAAACTAGGACTTGGTTTTTATAAACTAGTATAGTTGTGGGATTTTTTTTGTAAGATCTAATGAAGGAAGTGAACCTTTTGAAAGAGATTAAGATTTATATGGGTGAAAGGGAAAGGAGAGAATATTTCTAGTGACAAGATTAAATTTACCTGCCTGAGTCCTTTGCTCCTGGAAAAGAGCAACTGTTAAGAAAATCCCCATCCTTCTGTTTTCTGGGAAACAACTTGCTTCAAATAATCATCCTCCCCCATGTGATTTAGATAATAATCATGGATGTCCTCCTTCTTTACTTAAGGCACAGCCAGACACAGACCCTCCAAATTTTCATTCTTTGATTCATAAATAATTATCTGAGATGTTTTTTCCCTATTGACCAATCAGGACAAAATGCTCCCTGACTTGACCAAACTTAAGTTTCTCCCCTTCTTCCAGGCTCACAAACTGTGACCTATCCTTAGCCTGAGCTCTGTAAGGGCCCATCCCAAGAATCAGCTGATTGCAAGTAAGGATATTCCCCAACCAATTATCCTATCACAACACCCAGTTGTCCCGCTTCCTCTCACCAGGATTCTTATAGCTTTGTTTACCTTTCCCTATAAAAGAAAACCCCTTTTCTCCATGACCTTTGAGATAACTTGCAGGTCTTCTCATCACAGTATTCTCTCTATTGCAGTGGTTCCTCTCACCCTATTGTAATCATCCCTTTCCCAGTCTTGCAACAGTCTTCAAATAAACCCTCCTTATCTAAGTCCAGACTTGTTTTTATTTGGTGCTAGGAAAATAACAATATTAGAAAACACATACATATGTACATACATACATATATACAGAGGAATAAAGGGTTTCGTTATTTATAGGATAGTGAAGAAATAGCCTAAGCAGAACAAAACAGTATATTTTGCAGAATACAGTGAGATACTGTGTGAGCAGCCTGGAATAGCTTGACTTTGATTCATTGTTAAGCTGAATAATCATAACCAACAGCTGTAGTGAAGACACTGTCATCTCTAATGTATTGAGTGTTTACACTGTGCCAAGTGAATTATGTGCTTATGAAGAGTGGCAGAATATGCCACCCCAAAATATGCCACTTTGACATAAAGATTAATTCAAGCTAATAGCACTTGAAAAACAGCAGATGCAAGAAGGACATGCTAATTTCCCCATTTCTTCCTGAAAACAGGGAAAAAAACACTCCTGTGTGAATGATGTCCTCCTTGTACCAGGAGAAAATAAACACTCTTCAACGGGGAGTCATAGTCAAGATTATTATGTACAAACCTTGTTAAAATAATTCTTATTATTTAGCCTCCTCACACAATTTAGTTACTTTTCCACCATAGCCTCTCTTTTCTCAACCTAATACAGAAGTGCATAGGTTTTGCAATTTCTTTGGGTCTTCATTTCCTTATGAGTGTTCCCATGTCAAGTAAAACTTATATGAAATGTGTATACTTTTCTTCTATTAATTTGTCTTATGTCAATTTGATTCTTGGGCCCAGCTGGGACACTAGAGGGTAGAGGTGAAGTTTTGCCTCTCCTACACTTACCTTTTTTAAACCTAACATGAGCCCTGTGAATTAGAGACCGTTTAGTATAGACTGAATTGTTTCTCCACTAAATCCAAATTTCAAAGCCCTAACTCCTAATGTGACTGTATTTGAAGATAGAGGCAATAAAGAGATGATAAAGATTAAGAGAGATCACAAGGGAAGGGCCTGTAGGACTGGTGTCCTTACAGGAAGAGGAAGAGACGACAGAGACCTGTTTCTCCTTCTGCATGCATACAGTGGAAAGTAAATGAGAGGACACAATGAAAAGTTGGCTGTGTGCAAGCCAGGCAAAGAGCTTTCACCAGAAACCACTCTGATGGCATCTTCATCTGGTACTTTTGGCCTCTAGAACTGTGAGAAAATAAATTTCTGTTGTTTAAGCTACCCCATCAGTGGCATTTTGTTGTGGCAGCCTGAGCTGACTAACACACTGGCATTATCCTCATTTTTAAAATGCAGAAATTGGAGCATAAAGAGTAAGTCCTTTAGTTGGTAAATACAGATCTGGTATTCAAACTGTCTGATGGCAAACAAAGACTGGTCTTTAAACCACTCTGCTGATCTCCTATCAATGAGTGGGAGCTGCTAACGGTGCTAGTGAGATTTCAATGGAAGAGGTCAAGCAAAAACTGACCAACAACTTAACAAGACATGTCAAGTCTCAGAAAGGTATATAGATAAGGTTAACCTAGAGTTCTTTAACTCCAGATTATTTGCTCCTATAACCCAGATCAGGGTGACTAGATATAGGACAGGGTGATGATGATGGAAATACAGACACAGGGAGAAAAATGTTGTATGTCAAAAACACTTTTAATTTTAAAGCAATGCAAGGAACTCACTGGAAGACATTCAATAATATTTTGGTGGAAAGTTAACATACTTATCCATGTCGTATCAGGCCTCAGAGTCAGTCATGCCTTTATTTTAATACAATTCCATAGCATTTTCAATACATACCTATTCCTTAATTGTTTCTACTAAGCTGGGTTCCATTTGCTTTCTTCACATGGCACTGTATTGCAGACTTTATTCTAGGGTATTGTTTTCAAATCTACCAGGTGTATTGTTAGCTGTTTTCTCACATTGTATTTGTCATATTATGTGCTATAATTTACCTAATCTGAGCTCTTTAACTGACCTTTAGACTATTTAAAATTTTTCTTTTTTATAATTGATAAAGCCAAATTCTAGCCTTTAAGAAACAAAGTGCCCTTGAAAAATGTATGCATAACTCCATGCATATGTTTGTGCAATCTTATAAGAATTTCTTCAAGATTTTGAGGTATAAACTTTCTAGGTTCAAGTGTCATGCATATTTTAAATTGACGTAGAAATTGCCAAATTACTGTTTAAAAATGGATAAGCTTTATTGCTCACTAACAAGAAATGGAGTGCCCATAATCCTTGGCAACAGTAAATTTAATCAATTCTTTACATTTTATTTTTTCTCTGTCTGTAATAAGAAAAATATGATTTGTAAGAACATGTAATTGAAATAATGAATCTGCTTTGTATTAGAACTACTTAATTGACCTTGTTTATTAAAAGGTGTAGGGGCATGAAGTGAAAACTAAAAGTATCCTGAGCCTAGTCTCAGAATTAATCCCTGCTAATGGTTTTGACACTCCTTGTGTAATGATTAGAGTTCTGCTTTTTTATTTACAATATCCTGGATATCCCTTAGTATTATTAGCACACTATTTAAAAAAGTTAAGGAGTATTTAACTAAATATATTTATAATATTGCATTCAACCAGCTTCATGCTGGTAAATATTAAAGTTGTTTGCTATTTTTATAAAACCACAATAAACATTCTTGTATATAACATCTTTTTTGAGTATACCTACAAGAATGAGAGATTTTAAATGAGTGAAAGAAAAAACTGACTCAGTGATTATAAACATAGTTTTGCACAAAAAGGTGCAACAATTAGACCACATAAATCTGATGTTACAGAATAATTAAAAGGAAAGAGATGGAAAACTTTGGTGCACGGTACATTCAAACCAACATTTAGTTTGGTAAATGGTAATGTGCTACAAAAGGTATAATCATAATTTTTCATGAAACCAAAATTTTAATGTAACAAAAATTATTCCTCCGTTTTAAGAACCAATGTTAATCAAACTCATGAAGGAAAAGATGTGTTTATGCAGAAATTCATATTGGAAGATATGACAGCCACTCAGACCAAAAACCATTTGCCTATAGGGCATGCAAGAGATTGAGAGACTGAGGGGTTTGCCCTGGATCACACGCATGCTTGGTGGTAAAGCAGATTAATTTTTTTGGCAAAAAAATTATGTGGTACAGCCTAATTTTGTTGTATGTATAGATTGCTGAGCAGTCAAATCAAGGCTTTAAGGTATCCATCACCTGAATAACACACATTGTACCCATTAAGTAATTTTTTATCATCCATCCTCTTTCACTCTAGTCTCCATTCCCCTTGCTAGTCTCCATTTTTTACTATTATCATTCCACTCTCTAAATTTGAATTCAGGCTGATCAATCCCAGAATCTTCCCTCTTTGGTACCGCACTATACTATGCTATACTATATCGAAGAGGAAAGATTGCCAAGATCAAGGTAGACAGTATTCTTAGAAAGCGTAATGTTCTGTCTGAAAATGTTACCAATACAAGAATACAAGCACTGGGGATAAGGCAGATGCCCAGGTGTGAGAAGCTAAAGGATCTTTTATAGCCAGTCTTGTAGTAATGTGCTTTGAAGTGGAATTCCTGAGAACTGCACCTGCATATGGAGGTAAAGGTACCTGTGAAAATTTAAATGTTACATTTATTGAATATAAGCGAGGCCTTGAAAGTGCAATTCTGATCTGTAGAAACATTAGCATTATAAAATTTCAATAAATATAAGAATAAAATATTGTAAGTAAAATTTCACAAGCAACATTGGTCATATTTCAGACACTAAATAGATATTTATTGAAATGTTGTTTTATTATTTTACAAGGATGTACACATTTCATAACACACTATGCTAGAAGTAGAATTTTAAAACATTTTATTAATTCACTGGAAAATACAAAATTTCCAAGATTTTCACATTAAATAATAGTAAATAGAAAGATGAAATTTATTTCTCTCATAACTGCTGCTAGACCATAAATGAATTAGAATCTTTAAATGTTGCCTTTGTTGAGAAGACTAAACCAGACTAAACAAAAATCACTGAATAATAAATTTATTTATCTTAATATGTGTATAGTCCTAAGCAATTATAGAATTAAAAAAAAAAGTATCCAACCACCAAGTTCTAAATTAATGTGCTTCTAGCTCTTCACTATATGTTAGACATGTATTTTATTTAATAGAGATTATAGCAGAACTGACTTCAAGTTTGGCTGAATTTCATTAACGGAGGAGAGAAAAGATACCATAACCCATTATTGTGTGTCTATTACAATGGAAGAAGGTACTTTACACCACTGAACAAATAGAAACATGACTTTGTGTTTATATATGTTTTGTAGTCAATTAATGAAATAATTATCTCATTTTAATGAAATGTAATTTTGACTATCCAGTCCCACAAATGAGTTCATAGTATGATGTCAGACATTCTTGTTTTGCAAAGAAATTTATCATACAATTCCTTTAAAGAAATGTGCTATCTAATGCATTTTAAACACTTTTTTCAGGCACATTAAAAAGTAAGCACAGTTGAATTATGAGGCATTTGAAAGCAAGTTATGATATCAATATAATGGTCTTTACGATATATATATATCGAACTGATTCTACAAACTGCCAGTCAAGAATAAGATTTTCATAAGCATGTAAAGGGAAATTTATAATTTCCAGAGGAAAAAAAGTGAATACTTTCTCCTCCTGTGGAATAATCAGAAAGAAAGGAAGGTTTCTCCATGTGGTAATTCCAAATATTGTTCTGGATCCAGAAGCTGTACAATTTAATTACAAGAAATACTATATAATTTATCATAGGTCAACCAAAGTTTGGTGAACTACTAAGAAGCACATATTGCATTTTACAGCGGTTAAGAACACAGATGTCAGTCTATGTGGACTGGGATCAGATATTTAATCAGCTGTGAGACTTCAGCAAATTCCTGGGAATTCAGTTCCTTCATAATTGTGCTTTAGTTTCCTCATCTGTAAAACATAGATTAATACTAATATTAATAAAAATTCCTTAGCAGCATTAGAAGATTGTAGGTTAACTTATATAAAGCACCTAGAATAGTGTCTAGAACATAGTAGGTGGTATGTAAAGATCAGCTGTTGATATTAGTTTTGTGGAACTATATAAGGAAAGATTTTTCTGTTTAACAAGCTCATCATCTAGCATGCATTAGCCTAGGCTAGAGAGTACCCAGGAGAAGTGTCACTGCAGTGTGATAAGTATTAAAATTGAGCAGCTTCAGAGTGTCTCATATCTTGTTTTACAGGTAAGATGCTAGACATCATCAAAGATAAAATTTAATAGTTATAAACCTCCTGGTAAATACACTTGCCTGTGATAAGTTATCTTTGTCAAAGTTATTTGCCCTTTAGCATTTTCATAGACTCGGATATAATTGAATTTTCCCTTTGCAAGTCTTTGGAGAGTTCCACATAGGAAAGCATTAGTAGAATGTATAGTGTCAGCAGCTACCAATTGCTATACAGCTAATGTAAGAGGTGAGCACATCAGAGATTGATAGTCTATTGCCTACAAATATTAAGACATTATGTAATTACTGATGCTATTCATCTATAGTTTTTCTCCAGTCTACAAAATACCAATGCCTTAATATTTAATGTTGGAGACAATACTTATGAAAACCAAACAATCTATATGATATTTTCTAATTTTTATTATTAAGGCCACAACTGTGTCAAACACAGACTAATCATAAGGCTTGCCAAGACTTTTAACTTTATAGGGAAGTTGGTTGGATATTTAGGAGTGGGCTGGCCCCTACATTAATATAATTGTACAAGTATCTCTGCAATTGTTTTTAAGCTTTTTCCCCCAGGAAAAAAAATGGAAAATATATTATTATTATTATTAATTAAAATACATAACTGACAATGTATAGTGTTATCCAGGATTCCTAGGAGACCAGTTTAGCTATAGGGTAAATTTTTAAATCTCAAATTAAAAGTTGATAAATTAATAAAACACATGTTCTATGTGCTATTATGATCAAGTATTCTTTTTCTTTCTTTTTTTTTTTTTTTTAGACAGAGTCTTGCTCTGTTGCCCACGCTGGAATGCAGTGGCACAATCTCAGCTCACTGCAACCTCTGCCTCCAGGGTTCCAGCGATCCTTCCACCTCAGCCACCCAAGTAGCTAGGATTGATTACAGGCTCACCAATACGCCCAGCTAATTTTTGTATTTTTAGTAGAGATGGGGTTTGACTATGTTGGCCAGGCTGGTCTTGAACTACTGACCTTAAGTGATCCATCCACCTTGGCCTCTCAAAGTGCTGGGATTATAGGTGTGAGCCACCGTGCCTAGCCACGTATTCTCTTTCTAAACCCTAAACAATAAAATCATTAAAAAAAAACCTCAATTATATATGTTTTCCTTTAAGCTATAGCATTCTTTCTCTGATAATACAACTGATTCTAGCTCTGGTCATCACCCTCTTACAACAATCAAGACTGCCCCTAGAGACTTTTCCAGTCCTTGAAGGAGGTCTGTGTGTACAATATAGAGCAAATATCTACATCCATGTACTTCATGAAATTGCAATTAAAGCCAGAATTATGCCCTAGGAATCTAGTCAGCAAGGATCTAAACCATATCTTTTGGCAAATATAAAACAGGTAACTTAAAACTCTTAAGGAATCATGATACACAAGCTATGAAACGACTCAAGAAGCACAAAGATGTGGGACTCTACACTGAAGAGGGACCCTACATTGAAGAGGCCACAAGAAATTTGACTGAAATTGTAAGAGATGCCTAATGAACAGCAGGTTCTCAGATTGCTGAGGAGCAAATAGTCACGGAACTACAAAAGGAAGAGGTAAACGGTAAATGAGGGAAAACTCTAGAAGAAAACTATATTCTCTGTTTACTTTTCCCCTGGTCTATATGTAAATATCGACAAAGTGAAGAGTCTCTGTACTTCAGAACTCTTAGAGATAGATTTATTTCCTAATTAATAACAATGTGAAAACTTCTCAATTAAAAATTATACAGTAAAATATGTACACAGAAATGGAAGCTCAAGAATTGCATTATCTTTATTCTGAGATGAACATCATCTCACTCTCACCCAGAGGGAGATGGCTCCTGGTGGCCTCAGAGACATCAGGTTTAGCACCATTCTGTGTCTCTCATAAGAGCTATGAAGAATCATAGTGTTTTCAAATGAAAACTCAAGAATAAGTAAAATTAATTTTTCTCATGGGGGAGGTTGAAATTTTTTTTTTCTTTATGCAATCTAAAGCCAAATCAATCTAAATTTAGTAGGAGGTTGTGTGAATGTGTATGTGTAATTACACAATTTTAGATCTAAAATGGTTTTTTGGTCTTTTTATATTTTTCCAAATATCATGTCTAGATATATTTCTACTGACCCCAAATTCACAGTTAATTATACATAATTACATACAAGTCTCTATTCCTTTTTACTTAGAAGGATGATAGACCAAAATGATAACATTCTTGAAAGTCAAGACATTTATCTGTTCCTCCTCTTTTGTTTAATTTTCTGAATACCATCTTTATTATTTATACATACATTACACTGACTGAGCACTAACTCAATTTGCCAGCTACTCTATAAAATGCTTTGGAAACATTGTGTCATTTACTTTTTATGATAATTCTAAGAGTTCTGTACTATCATTATATCCAGTTTTCAAGCAGGGAAACTGAGATTAACTTGCTTAGGAACATGTCACACAGACAATAATTGATCATAGGCAGGTTGACATCAGAGGTCACATGCTTAACTAATATGAGACTCTGCCCTCTTGAAACATAAAAGAAAGGCCTTGCTGTGAAGGCTTCCTGTATTCTGGCAGCTTGATGCCTGAATTCAAATAGCATTCTTCAATTTATGTCCATTTAAATTCTTATAATGAGTATATAAATTAGGTATTATTTTCCCATATAATTATACAGATAGATAAATGAGGATTAGAGAAGTTAAATAACGAATGTGACTAAAAGAACATGGCATACACTAGTTTACAGTCCCACCAACAGTGTAAAAGTGTTCCTGTTTCTCCACATCCTCTCCAGCACCTGTTGTTTCCTGACTTTTTAATGTAAACTAGTTCAACCATTGTGGAAGTCAGTGTGGTGATTCCTCAGGGATCTTCAACTAGAAATACCATGTGACCCCGCAATCCCATTACTGGTTATATACCCAAAGGATTGTAAATCATGCTGCTATAAAGACACATGCACACGTATGTTTATTGCAGCACTATTCACAATAGCAAAGACTTGGAACAACCCAAATGTCCAGCAATGATAGACTGGATTAAGAAAATGTGGCACATATACACCGTGGAATACTATGCAGCCATAAAAAATGATGAGTTCACGTCCTTTGTAGGGACATGGATAAAGCTGGAAACCGTCATTCTCAGCAAACGATCGCAAGGACAAAAAACTAAACACCGCATGTTCTCACTCATAGGTGGGAATTGAACAATGAGAACACATGGACACAGGAAGGGGAACATCATACACTGGGGCCTGCTGTGGGGTGGGGAGAGGCGGGAGGGATAGCATTAGGAGATATACCTAATGTTAAATGACAAGTTAATGGGTGCAGCACACCAACATGGCACATGTATACATATGTAACTAACCTGCACGTTGTGCACATATACCCTAAAACTTAAAGTATAATAAAAAATAAAAATAAAAAAATAAAGAACATGGCTACTAAGTGGAAAAGCCAGTGTTGACACGAATGTTTTGACTCCAAAGCCTATGCTCTTTGTAATATATTGTACCATCAGTCATTTCATTTTTAATTAATCATTCAAACAATGCTGCATGATAGTCCTATTATCTACATTCTTATAAGCAATGGAACAGGTTAAGTAATGTGTCTGAGTTCACCTAGGTATTAAGTAGCAAACTTGGGTTCTAGGCCAGCCTATTTGACTCTAAAGTCCATTCCTTGTGATAATCCGTTGTTACTGAGACATTCTTTTGATCAAGCTGCCGCTCATTTTGATATTTTTGCTTATTGATTTAACCTTTGCTATATGATCCTATCTGCAGGTAAATGAATCTTAAACACAAACTTGACCATTTTATAGTAGTCATTTGTTTTCCTAATCCTGATTCAGGTGATGCTTGAAAAACATAAATGACTTAGAAGGGCAATAGCCAAAAACAATGATATTTCTATGCAATATTTACAAAATATTTTTCACTGGAAATGAGTCTACACTATTTGGAATATTTTAAGTGAATCAAGAATTTATTTCAATAACATAAATATTGTATTTTTATTTTATTTTTTAAAATAATTCCTCATTCTACCAAGGAATCATTTAAGGAGTCTCTGGAATGCTATTTCTTATATGTTAATAAATGATTTCTGGAATATATCTTCTTTGACAAAATCAGTGACTATACAAGCTATTTTTAATTTAGAGATTGTATTATTCATAACACTAGCAGCAAACAGATGGCACACTCACATTAGGATCTTCTGAGGAAAACTTATTTGCAAACAACTAATTACAGAGCATGGGAAGGGTGTGGGAAAATCACAAGGACTAGAGTGTAAATCTGAAGCTGTCATTAGCCGTAGGCCTCAATGAATAAATGAACAGAGAGTTTGCTGGAATGAAGAAGGATTAAGAGTTGCATGGATTCAATACTGTTTTTTATCAAACTACCATAACATTCTTCGCAGAATTAGCCCATCAATGAAAGATCGGATAAAGAAAATATGGTTCATATATACTATGGAATACTACATAGCCACGAAAAAGAATAAGATCATGTCTTTGTGGGATCATGGATGGATCTGGAGGCTATTATCTTTGGCAAAGTAACGCAGGAACAGAAAATCAAATACTGTTTGTTCTCACTTGTAAGTGGGAGCTGAAATGATGAGAACTCATGGACACAAAGACGTGAACAACAGACACTTAGGTTGGAGGGTGAAAGGAGGGAAAGAATTAGAAAAAATAACTATTGGTTTCTAGGTTTAGTTCTTGGGTGACAAAATAATCTGTACCACAAACCCCCATGACACAAGTTTACCTACATAACAAACTTGTACATTTACCCTGAGCACATGAGCATTTACTGAGATGGTGCCATTTTGTTTAATCCATCTTCCTGGAAATCATGTTGCTGAATCCCAGTCCTGAATCCTACTTTTTTGCTTAAATACTATTTTACAAAAGTGATCCCCTCACTGTTCTCTATGAATATATCTGATGCGAAACTTAAGAAAGGGGTGAAGTTACTCCATAAAGGATATTAGTCCTGGTGTTCATGTTTGTGTATGTTGTAACTTGAATATAAAGAAAAGGCACCTCTCTTAGCTTTATTCTGAGTGCCTCTTTATTAGTTCTGTTTAGAGTCTTTGCTCCTCGCAAACAGCCCAACATCACTGGGGCATCCATATTAATCAGCTATGATAGAATAACTGCTCAAATAAGGTTTGAGGGCAGGCAGCCTTGTACCTGGGATCTGTTCATCTATTTACATGGATCGGAATCTGAAATACTTCTCCAAATCTCTTAATGTCATTTCCATTCCTTACCCTATTATATCTGATTTAATTCACGCATTGAATTAAATGGTCATGTTATATAATGACCATAAATCTGGCAGTGATTGGTGTCTAGATCAGGGGAATCCACACAGACTCCACTCCTCCTGCTCAAGCTCTGAGGGCTACTTCATACTGTGTGCCCACACTGTGGACTTGAGCCATGCTTTTACTGAGAGGACTCATGCAACCACACCCTTCTTGTACTCCCTCCTCCAATTCTTCTAATACACTTTTCCCTTCTCTGTCTTCCCTTATTCCCCTTCATCAATCATGTATCTATGCTAAGCATGTCTTTATTATTCTCTGTCCTCAATTGGTACTCAGTTTTACCTCATTTTTCATGTCCAAAAGCCACACTAAAATTTATTTATTTATTTATTTTTTTGCTGCTTTCTCTTAAAAGAGTACCCAACAAAGACATGTTAGTCAATAAGTATCGTCTTATATTATTATTTTACTTCTACCCATTCCAGACCCTGGAAAAAAACCAGGGTCTAGGATTTTCTCTGAAATTAATTGCCAATGCTGTGTAGCCCAGCTCAAGTATCTCCTCCCTCTCTCACCCAAACATAAGTGTTTTGGGGATGCAGGGAAATAGGGAGAAGTGGATCTAAAGCTTTTCTTAAAACCTCCAATTATTTTAGGCTCATATGGAACTATTTACTAGGATGTGGAGATACCATGCATATTAGATCATTCTCACACTGCTATAAAGAGCTGCCCAAGACTGGGTAATTTATAAAGGAAAGTTTAATTGATTCACAGTCTCACAGGGCTGGAAAGGCCTCAGGGAAGTTACAATCATGGCAGAAGGGGAAGCAAACACCTCCTTCTTCACATGGTGGCAGGAAGGAGAAGTGCCAAGAAAAGGGGGAAAAGCCCTTTATAAAACCATTAGATCTCATGAGAGTTCACTCACTATCACAAGAACAGCATGGGGGTAACTGTCCCCATGATTCAATTACCTCCCACTGGGTACATCCCAGGACACATGGGGATTGTGAGAACTACAATTCAACATGAGATTTGGGTAGGGACACAGACAAACCATATCAACATGCAAATTCCTACCATAGCTTCTTTGGTCTTGTGCTCATATTTGCCTTCCAACTTGATTTTCTGTTCATAAAACAGAACCTCCCACTTCTCAAACTCTTCCCTACCCACTCTACACCCTAATGTTGTTTTTCATTTGACTCCTAAAAATGCTCAACTTATGTTGTCCTTTGTCTGATTACCACTTCTGTGTATGCCTTTGTCTCCAATTTTAGCTCCCTTGAGGACCCTATCTAATGGGATAAATGTACCAAAGCACATGCGCACAAACACACACACACACACACACACACAAACACATACTGATGTTTGCATATCCATGAATTAAAATTTTTCCTTGAGTCCAGAATAACTAGTGAGAATATAAGACTTCGTAGTACATTAAGTCAGAATGAATAAACAAAGCCCAAACTTACAACTGTATCATAATAAAACCCTGCATGTTCAAAACAATTTATCCCAGCATAAGGACTGTTCAATTAGACTTTCTGATGGTAAAATTTATTCTAAATAAAACCTCACCTGCATGCTGTGCCTTTTCTACATAAGAATTGGAGAAAACTATGCAGATCCTGCACCTATTGAGTTATACAGGAAACCAAGAGTTCAAATACATGCAATTAAATACAAAAGAATAGAATGAAACCTTAGGTGGCTATGGTTTCTGCTGTTATTTTAGCTCTCCATGCTCTTGTACATCATATATCATTAGTGGGCAAAAATCACATAATAACAAATTACTAGCCTTATGCTCAAAGTTCTAACAATGTGTATTATGGGAACATCTATGGCTATTCTGAGCATACAAAATGTTTAAGCCAAACAGAAAGGTTATCACGTTGCGTTTACGAATTTTGATAACTAGTGGCTGTGTGGTACGCATGTCTGTGACTCTGGAGAGCAGATTTAGGTTCAGCCTTGTGGCAGCTCCTGCAGGTGCTAATCAGGAGAGCTGCTGTGACTAAAACTGAAGTGAAGTTTCAGCTGCCTGGGAGATGATTTTCATTAAAGCTGCCTGCCAGTGGCAATGCAGAATCCAGACTGGATTTTAGAAACAAAACGTGACACTTGAAAGTACTTGGACACAGTGTTTATAATTTTCTAATGGTGGCATTGTGTCTTTTCATCATGAATGGAAATAAAATCTTTAGACAATTATTGATATAAAAGTTACCGTATAACAAACTGGCTAAATGTGAACATTTCCAAATTTCCTTCTAACTTATTTATAATATGTATATTGGCTTTGCCATTAAATATAGATATATTTAGCATTTAAAATTAATTAAAGCTGCTGAAACCCATCTTTACTAAAAATACAAAAATTAGCCGGGCTTGGCGTTGCACGCCTATAGTCCCAGCTACTTGGGAGGCTGAGGCAGTAGAATTGCTTGAACCCAGGAGGTGGAGGCTGCAGTGAGCCAAGATCACACCACTGCACTCCAGCCTGGGCGACAGAGTGAGACTCTGTCTCAAAAAAAAAAAAAAAAAAAAAAAAAAAAAATTAAAGCTCCAGACAAAGACTAGAGGGATAATTCTGAATTGTATAATGAAAGTGTGAATTACTTTTTTATTCTTTTGCTTTATTACAATATGGTCATATTACTTTATCACAATGAAATAAATGTAACTGATGATGTAAAATTTGGTTCATTTAACAACAAAGGTTAATGCTGAGCTAACATTGTGTGTGTATATATACACTCAATACTCTGCATTTATCCTTTGTTTAAAAAACCAGAACCCTATTTATGTAATTCTTTCTAGTATGACAACATATTTAGGGGAAAAATGACTTTCAGAAAACCTCTAATACCTATAAACCAGAATGTTTATGAGAGTTAATGGATTTATTAAATAGTAATATCTTGACTATGTTATTATTAGTCTATTGATTCTAGATGATAAACTATAAAATAATATCTATGTAAGAACTTAAGTTTTATTAAGACAAATTTAGTGCTTAGAAAGTAGGTCGACAATATGAAGACATGCAGTAGTATTTTCCAAGGGAAATAAAGTGAAGATGAGTCACCTAAGTGTTGTATTACAATATTGGTATTTGGCCTCAGACTAAAAGAAAAATCCCCTTCTCTCCATTGCTATATATCAACAAACATATTATTTCTTTAGTTACAAGCCTATCTTATTTTATTTTTTTAGTAACTGAATATATACTGAGAAATAATTAAGACATGTCTTAGTCCAAAACTGTTTCATGCCATCTTGCCTCCAAGCACTTTCCTACCTTGTTTGATATTCTTCCTATGCCTTTCAGGCTATCCGATAGGACTTCACAATTGTGCCACATCTTTGCCATATACTATGTACTTAATAAATATTAGTTTACTAAATGAATGTTTCTAGTTTCTACTACTACAACTGAAAGTTGTAGAAACTACGACTGATCCTTATCTGTGTACTACAGATAGCAGACGGTTTGAATATTTGAAAGATTTTGAAGTAGCAGAAATTAAATATCTGAAAATTTATGATTGCTAACAAAAAAATAGATTGTTGATAAGAGTACACATTTATCATAGTATTTTCAAGATAATTGTAATAAAATGCTACCTATTTTAGTCATTAGGATCTAAAGTTGTTATGTTTTTGAGCATCCAAAAGGAAAAATGAAATTAATCCACAAAATCCATGAAAGGAAACAACAAGGAAATAGGAAGAGGTTTTTAGAAACCTCCCATATGGCCACAAAATAGTGCCAGGTAAGGGCATTGCTGTCTTAGACCATATGAACACTTTTACATGTTTGTCAACACAGAAATGCACTGGTGCCTATAATAAATTACTCTCCAGGTAATATAAGTCCTAGGGAAGGCATAAGTTTTTTAAAAAAGGAAGAAAGAATATTACTGCTTGAGAATATGAGGCTGCCAAAAAGCTATAGAACTTGCCTCTTTCTATGGATGAGTTTGCCACCTCTGCTTTCAGATGCCAAATGATAAATTCTGAATGTTTTTGTATAATTTCAATGTATGTGTATAATGAGTGAATGTAAAGACAGGGATTGCTCAATTCAATTACTGCTTAAGTTCCTATAGAATGCTTGTCATTATATCAATTCTTCTACTTCAATCTGAGAATAATTCCTTTGGCTGAATGCTTAGTGCACGTCAACTGCCCCCAAATTAGTACTTTATCTCCCAGTTCCAGGAACCCGCTGCTGTCAAAGCAGGGTTTCCTAACGCAGTATCCACAGTGCCCTTGCCAACAGCACATTTGCTTCAGCTTTTTTTACTCTTTCTCCCCTTCTTCGTGTGGGTTCAATCCAGGTGCATTATTATATAATCTGAAACATAATTATAAACTAAAGTTTTTGTAGTTTAAAAATCATTATCCTCTCAGCTGAGACTAAGGGAGTGAGCAATGTGAGAAGGTAAGATACTATAACAGGGTCAGTTCATGCATCATCTCTCAAAATATACTTGATATAGCTGCATTTTCTATACATGCCAAAGACTTGCTCTTTATGAAAATCCACACTTACAAATTGTTTCCTTAAACTCTATATGAGTTTCTGTTTGCATCTCTTCTTATATAAATTCATATAAGAAAGTGAGTAGATTTTTCACATGCATGCTCAAATTACTTTTGGAAGTATATAAAAAAATCATTTCCTAACCTGAATGAATATGAGTGTCAGTTCTGTGGATATTTTAATTAGGAATCATTTACTAGGAATAGTTATAACAGGAGTCCATGAAATTTATAGATATAAATGCCCAAATTCCACCACCCTTGTAGATTCCTGTGTAATGTTGAGAAGCCATCAAAATATCTGTATAGTGTTTAGTAATCCACAGGTTAGTATTTAAATTTTCAAATCTATTAGATTTTAAAATACTGCTTTAAGTGAGATCTCCTATGTGCACATTAATATATCCAAGTCTTCTTAGAACATATGGTGGAAAGAAACAGCAGTCACAAATAAACTTCAAAATTCAAATTTTATTGTCTATGTCCTGACGTGTTATTTAAAAGAAAGTAAATCTCTCCCACAACTTTCTCCAAAAACACCCTGGTAGAAGTTTTAACAGTAAATATATAAAATGTGAATATCAAGAAGAGATGGAGGAGAAAGGAATGAAGCTAATTAAGATGATGATACACAGGTTAAATGTGAAAGTTTTCCATTTATATACACCTATACTCTGCTGATAACACTAACTTGTGTACATATGTAACAGCTGAAGAGATTTCTGCTGGCTATAATATTCTAACTTCCAAGATAAATTGCTTTTCTCTAGACCAGGTAATTAGCAATGATTGTCAGTATATGTGAATTTTAATATCTGAAAAAGCCTCACAGTAACTTCATACCATTAATTATGAAAAAGTGTTCAATTCTTGACTTTAAATACCAGCAAATGAATTTTGTACATTATTAATACTGCAGATACGTAATAATCTCCCAATACACGAATTCCTACACATACATACACTATCATTACAATTGGGAATTTTTTTTAAAAAGAAGACTAATTAATCATTTTTACTTTAGGCATAACATTTTTTTTTTTCGGTAATATAACTAGTACTTGGCCCATTATCACTTTACTGAAGTTTAGGCTACAAAGTTGTAAGCAAAATTAAAACAAGTCTCTGTTCCCTTAAAAAACAGAGAAATCTTAGAAAGTTTACCAACTTTTTTACTTTAGTAAAAAAGAGCAGTGTACTATATTTTGTTTAGCATTGTGGATATTGTTACATAAATTATAAAGAAAACTACAAATAGAATGATGGAAGAATGGAATAAAAAAAGAAAAATTAGTTAAAATTTGAAATTTAATTACAGGAAATCAAGTAAACATAGCAGATAGGGTCAGTGCATCTGCAACGAATACAAGACCATGAAGAGTGTGAATAAATCTTCCTTTCTTGGCAGGGCACGGTGGCTCATTCCTGTTATCCCAGCACTTTGGGAGGCCGAGGAGGGCGGATCACGAGGTCAAAAGATAGAGACCTTTGGCCAACATGGTGAAACCCCGTCTCTACTAAAAATATAAAAATTAGCTGGGCGTGGTGGCACGTGCCTGTAGTCCCAGCTACTCGGGAGGCTGAGGCAGGAGAATCGCTTGAACCTGGGAGGCAAAGGTTGCATTGAGCCGAGATTGCGCCACTGCACTCCAGCCTGGGTGACAGAGCGAGACTTCATCTCAAAAAAAAAAAATATATATATATATATAGATAGATAGATAGATATATAGATATATCTTCCTTTCTTTCTTTACCAGCTACTCAAAATTCCCTTCCTTCATCCAACACTTCAGCTCACATTTTTTTGATTATCCACTTGGGATGGAGACTAGATGAGTGAAAGCTTTATTCCTAAGAAATCTGAATTTTAGTTGGCCCGTCTACATTCTTCCTCTAATATTTAGCACTGATGATCACATAAATGAGAAACCTCAGAGGATGACCTAGATTCTATTCATAGTCTTCCCTTCCCCTTTTCTCTGGCATCATGTTATTTTCTCCATAGTAAACACCATAACCTCAGTCAACACATTACACTCCTATTGTGTCTATTTACTTAAGATACAGAGGCTGATAGGAGCATTTTTCCTTGGACCTTACAATCTCTAAACCAACTAACTCCCAAGTAAATGAAAAGCAGTTTTTTTTTTTGTTTTGTTTTTGTTTCTTTTTGCCAACAGGTCATGATATATATGAGTGAGAGATACCACCTCTATTTCTACCTTTTATTTTCAAACCTACGTATTCTATGGGGAATGAAAATATTTTATATTGCTCACCGGCTTGAAGCACATACCACACACTGCTAGAGGGTACCCCAATATTGACAAGTTACTGTCTCTTAACTGTTGCCATAATAAGCCTTCCGGTTTCCTTTATGTCTAGTGACTTCTGGCTGATGGAGAACCTTATAGGAACAGTGAATTATCTGAACATTTGTCAATCATTTCACTTTGTTTACTGTAGAATGAGTTAATTTTAGAGAGTAATATTTTGTGAAATATCACGACATTCTATAAGGCAGTCAGAAATTCAAAAGATGATTCTAGCTGAAATATGATGAAAAAGGAAAATAATTTAAATCTATACTCTTTTTATTTACACATGAGAACAAAAGAGTAGCTCAGGTAAGTGGGTCTAATGTAGTCAAACTTTCACCTGTAGCTTGCAGTGCATGTCGTTTCGAGGCAGCATCCCATTTGGTGGCTCAATATTGGCTGCTTCTGTTAGAAACTCAGGCACTTAGCTGAGACATTAGCCAAATTAGCCTTGTTGTGAGAAAATGTTGATATTGAGTCCAAGAATAGCCTCCAGTTTTAGGATGGTATTTTTATGGCTTTATTAGAAAGCATTAGTGGGCAATTTTTTTTTTTTTACTTTACTTATTTTGGGGACATATGGGTGGGAATATTTATATAACATACAAATATTATTAAATTGTGGGTGTGGCGTCCATTACTAGTGGTCCATCTACATATCTCTTCCATCAATCTTCTCATAATTTCTCCTGTTTTATTTCCAATCCTATGCTACCCAACTTCCATGTATTCTCAGAAAGCAATATGGATTTTAATTTTAGGCCAGCTCTAATTATAAGCAATGTAGACAACAGGATGCACTACTTGATGTTCTGCCCACTGGAAGAATTCTTTCCTGCATGCCTCTCAGGGCCCTACCTGAGTGAGACTACAGCAATGCCCATCTGGCTGGCCAGCATATCATGCTGGGTATTCTGCGATTCATGCTCCAATATTTTGCTCCTTTGTCAAGATATCTTAGGGAATGCTGTATGAGAGCACAGTTTTGGAGTAAGAGGGAGAACCGATGTAGAATTACGCACCCCTAGAATGTGACTTAAAAATCAACAAAGTGGGAATAATGTTGCTCACGTACAAATTGTTACTCTCATGACTTTGAACCTGGAATGACTGCTCTAGTGTAGTCTACTTGATGTGAAATCTAGGAAAAGGTGATTTTTCAGAGATATATCTAGATAAGTAGGCAGACGGTTGTCATTGAATTGTTTGGACATAGCAAGCCATCCAAATGAACACCAGTTATGGAGGAAAGTTATACAAGCCACAATTCTAGTTCCTGAGAGAGCCTCTTCTGAAAAGTAAAATAATAATATCCAAAAATCTACTCCATACAAACAATGAGAACAAATGCAAAAACTGTCAAAATTCACAGATTTTGGAATGAACCTTTTTGGAACTCTGGAAATTAACTAAAGACTTGCAACAATATAGAGAGCTTTTTTTTTTTTTTTTTAATAGCTTACTCTCAACAAGAAGAGTGAGCTATGTGTTTTATGCCTTATACCAATCTTCTTCCTCCCCAATTCTGTAGTAGCCTTGAAAACTAACAGCCAAAGAAACTAAAAAATTTATGTAAAACCACCATTTGGAAACTTGGAGGGAATAAAATGAGATTGGAGCACTCCAAAATTCCAGATTATACTTATTATTTGACTTTTCTGGCAGCTCACTAAAAAGCTTTATTCTCAGGGCTTGACTACATTTGATCTAACAGAGGGATTCCTCTGCACGAATAGTCCTATCCTCAAGATATTTGTCAAGAACAATTAGTGGCACTTGTTTGTCATCATAGCTGCTTGGGTAGGATTACCAGTTGGAGATAACAAGAGGCTGATCGAAAAATGTAAAAGAAAATAATGTGGAATAACATGTCCACAGGGGGCTTTCAAAGCTCTAACAAAGTCCTGGTGATATGGTTTGGCTCTGTGTTCCCACCTAAATCTCATGTCAAATTGTAATCCCCACATGTCAGGAAAGAGACCTGGTAGGAGGTGATTGGATCATGCGGACAGATTTTCCCTGTGTTCTTCTGGTGATAATAAGTGAATTCTCATGAGATCTGATGGTTTAAAAGTGTGGCATTTCCCCCCCTCCCTTTCTCTATCTCCTGCCACCATGCAAAATATGTCCTGCTTCCCCTTCATATTTCACCATGATTGTATGTTTCCCGATTGTATGTTCCCCAGCCATGAGGAACTGCAAGTCAGTTAAACCTCTTTTATTTATAAATTACCCAGTCTCAGTTAGTTATTTATAGCAGTGTGAAAATGGACTAATATATCTGGGATTGAAAAGCCACACACTTGTTCAAGGCTGTGCACATACTAGTGAAAGACATGAGAAGGTGCTTATCCCTGCCACTTAGTTGACCTTGAGGGTCTGCAGAAGCAGAAAGTGAACACTAAGTCAGAGTTGTCAACTGCCTTCTACAGAATTGAAGATGTGTTTCCAATACAACCACAGCACTCGTAAGCAATGTCTGGCAAATTCATTAGTTCAAGGTATTGAAGGAAATCTCCTGTTCAATCATTAGCTGACCACTAACTGAAGCAAGCAGAGACTTCGCTAACAAATGCGACAAAAAAACATAATCTACAGAATTTGTCCAGAAAAGTAACTAAACAAGCAAACAGTAACAATTAACAATCTCCAGGGTAAGAAGGGAGGTGATCTGACTTTCGGAGTTGAAACATCGTATAATTTAAAATGTCCAGCTAAAAAAAGCTATGAGATATGCAAAAGAATAAGATAATATGAGCCATAAACAGGAATAAAAGCAGCCAATAGATGCCACTTCCAAGAAAGCCTAGATGTTGACCTTAGTGAAGACTTTAAATTAATCATTTAAAACATATTCATGGAACCAAAGGAAACCGTGTTTAAAGAACTAAAGGAAAATATGAGATAAATTTCTTACCAAATAGAAGATAGAAATAAAGAGATAAAAATTTTAAAAATGGCTAAATAAAAATTCTGGAGTTGAAAGTACAATGGGGTTTTAAAATTAATTAGAGAGGATCAATGGCATATTTTAACAAGCAGAAGAAAGAATTCACAGTTTCAAAAATAGCTTAATTGAGATTATCCATTTTAAGGCAATGAAAAAATGGTATGAAGAAAAATAAACAGAGCTTTAGAGATCTGTTTGACAACATAAATTACACTAATATATAATGGGAGATTTTAAAGGAAAGAAGAGAAGGAAGAAATATTAGAATACGTAACAGCTAAAAACTCCTCAAATTTAATTAATCTGTACATCTAAGAAGATTAAAGAACTCCAAGCTGGATAAATTCGGATATCCACATGTAAACACATCATAATCAAAGCTTTGAAAGGCAAGTACAAAGAGAGACCCTTGAAAGTAGCTTAAAAAATGACTTCACATATATACTCAATAATATTGTCATCAGAAACCACAAAGGCCAGAAGTCAGTGGAAGGACATATTCAAAATGCTGAAAGAAGAGATTGCCAGCCCAAACATTCTATCTTCTGCAAAACTATTCTTCAAAAATCAAGGACAAATTAAGACATTCCAAGATAAAAAGAGAATGTGTCATTAACAGATGAACCCCAGGAGGAAGTTTTTTAAGCTTGAGAAAACCAAATATTAACTTGAATCCAAAAAAATAAAATAAAAAGAAATTACACTGGTAAATCTAACTATATAGGTAAATAGAGAGTATAAATGTAGTTTTTATTTGCGATTGTTTTATGTTACTGTTTGATTTAAAGCACAATTGTGTAAAGCAATATTTTAAAAATATTGTTGATGGGCTCATAATGCATAGACATGTAATTTGTATGAGAATAATTATACAAAGGAGGAGAAATAGAGCTGTATTGTAACAACTTTTAAAATATGTCATCCAAAT
This sequence comes from Pan troglodytes, assembly GCF_028858775.2. Classification (NCBI taxonomy): domain Eukaryota; kingdom Metazoa; phylum Chordata; class Mammalia; order Primates; family Hominidae; genus Pan; species Pan troglodytes. The sequence goes on from NC_072413.2 coordinate 39,621,749, forward strand.
TAATTCAGTATTAATCTGATCTAGATTTTCAACTAATATGTAAATTGTAACTACCAGGATAATCACTAAGAAAATGACACAAAATCATGTAGTACAGGAAACACCTAAAGCATTAATATCAAATATAAACATGAGGCAGTTTTAACAATTAGATCAGCAATAATTGATTTAAAAATCAACCATAATAACAACACTGAAATAATCACTTTACTATGTTGGTGTTTACCATTTAATATGGTTTGGCTCTGTGTCCCCACCCAAAATCGAATATCAAATTGTAAATGTCATGTGTCGACGGAGGGACAAGGTGGGGGGGCGATTGGATTACGGGGGTGGTTCCCCCCACGCTGTTCTCATGATCGTAAGTGTTTGACAATTCCTTCTTCACACTCTCCATCTTGCCTCCACCATATAAGATGGCCTGCTTCCCTTTCTGCCATGATTGTAAGTTTCCAGCTATGTGGAACTTTAGTTCAATTAAACCTCTTATCTTGATAAACTACCCAGTCTCAGGTATTTCTTTATAGCAGTGTGAAAATGGACTAATAAACATTTTTAGTCTTTTTAAAAAATGTTCACATGTATTTGTACACACTTATTTATTTTAATTTAACATTTTTGGCCTCAGGTTGGTATTTGAAGTATCAAGTGGAAAATTTTTAAACATGTTTTCTGCATAAAGTGAATTCTGTCTTTATACACATAGAAACTGGTATTTTATGTTACATATAACTAAAGATGTATATGGATTCATGGCATATGCTCATGTATGTTACCATATAAAATATTTTTAAATAATTGCTTATGATTTTGTAATCAAGCAGTGAAAGTTAAAATTAAATTGCATATATGTCTGCATATTCTTGTGATTTAAAGAGCTACCAATAGTATACATGATATTACTTGTCATTTCCCTAAATAAATGAGTTTTATTATCTAAAAACAGTTTAAAGAATTTTTTAACCATGAAGTCTTAAAAGTATATTAATAAGCAAATGATGAAAAAATTAAATTTAAATTTAAAAATTTAAAATAAAATGCCCCATAGAAATAAATGCTTTTGGTTTGTGGGCATATGCAAATTTGTTTGGAGAAGTTATTCTCTCAGTATTCCCTTCACATGGGGATTTATGTGATGTTTGTTTTCACTAAGAAGGAGAAAAATGAAAAAGTGATTTCAGAACCTGATTTGATTGCTTTGAAAACAAACAAAGAGCTTTTTTTCTAGTGGCTTTGAGCTAATTGCTCTTCCCTTCAAATCTCTCTGAATGTACGTGTGTGTTTTTTCTTTTTCTATTTTCAAGGTAGATTTAGTAGGTTATAGGAAAAAAACTTGCTTAATTTACTTCTTCATTTTGAGAGATATTTTCTTCTATATATTTTCTTATCTTACTCTCTGAAGTCTCATTTTAGGCTTTTCATGTTGAGGAGTTAATAATGCACATGCTGGATATTTTTCTGATATTTTTCAACTTTTAAGCGGTCTTATCTAATAAGATTCCAGAAATGATATATCCTCATTGCAATTCTGCCTCTAAGAAAACTATATTATATCCAGAGAGCCATGCCACACAGTTACCTATTCATTATCAATCCCATTACCTATAAAATAGTAAGGGGGGACAGCCCTTGTCAAATGAAAGCACTTGGATTAAATTTTTAAAAAGTTAAGGAATTTACATAATTCATTTTAAGGATTTAAAAATATAACATACATACTCATACCCTCAATAATTGCTAACTTTAACATCTATGCTTATTCTTGAAATATATATATATCCAAGTTATCTCTTATGTTATTTTCCTTCAAAAAATAATAGCTAATGTTAATTGAACACTTAGTATGCACCAAGCACTATTCTAGGCCCTTTGCCTGTGTCAGCTTATTTAATATTCACACTGACCTGTTAAATAGGTTTTATTATTACTGTTTCTTATAGTAGAAGAACCTGAGATAGACAGGGATTAAATAACCTGCTGCAGAATTTGAACTCAAACTATCTAATGACAAACAAAGCCTGCAATTTTAACCTATATGATATTGTTAGCCATGAAACAATTATCAATGAAAGAAATTTATTTAGGATGAAAGATGGCTAGTGTCTTTCCTAGTATACAAAAGATAGACATATATGTAGCAACACGTGTCTATCTTTTGTATACTAGGAAAGATACTATGTCTTTATACTAGTGAATATATAGATATTTGCTTAGAATAATTTAATTTAGTGGATGTCAGAGTTTCTCTAATGATTACAGTTCTATTCGCCATAATATAGTAACTTCGGATGAGGTTTGGAAGTAGATGTTTGTCAAACATATCTGGTGGCTGGTTAACTTAAACACGTTCTTGTGGCTGTTAGAGGCTTAAGTCTGAATTTTTAAAGTTGTTTCCTTAGTGATTCAACAAAATGCAGTGTAATCTAAATAAACAAAAGGCAATGTTTTATTAAAGACATTCAAACAAAATATTAGTATTATTGTTTTTTATATTTTTATGAAAGAATGAAAATATGAAAATTATTGTTCAGATATATAATAAAATAATATTTATGGTTGGGAGAGAGACCTTAATGACTAAAGCAATAATTTATAAATTTAGGATGAATTTATACTTTTTCTTTTTTTATTTTAAATATTTGCAGATTTTCTTTTTTTTAAATTATACTTTAAGTTTTAGGGTACATGTGCATAACTTGCAGGTTAGCTACATATGTATACATGTGCCATGTTGGTGTGCTGCACCCATTAACTCGTCATTTAACCTTACGTATATCTCCTAATTCTATCCCTACCCCCTCCCCCCACTCCACAACAGGCACCTGTGTGTGATGTTCCCCTTCCTGTGTCCATGTGTTCTCATTGTTCAATTCCCACCTATGAGTGAGAACATGCAGTGTTTGGTTTTTTGTCCTTGCGATAGTTTGCTGAGAATGGTGGTTTCCAGCTTCATCCATGTCCCTACAGAGGACATGAACTCATCCTTTTTATGGCTGCATAGTATTACATGGTGTACGTGTGCCACATTTTCTTAAACCAGTCTATCATTTGTTGGACATTGTTGGACATTTGTGTATATGTGCCACAATAAACATACATGTGCATGTGTCTTTATAGCAGCATGTTTTATAATCCTTTGAGTATATACCCAGTAATGGGATGGCTGGGTCAAATAGTGTTTCTAGTTCTAGATCCCTGAGGAATCACCACACTGACTTCCACAATGGTTGAACTAGTTTACACTCCCACCAACAGTGTAAAATTGTTCCTATTTCTCCACATCCTCTTCAGCACCTGTTGTTTCCTGACTTTTTAATGATCGCCATTCTAACTGGTGTGAGATGGTATCTCATTGTGGTTTTGATTTGCATTTCTCTGATGGCCAGTGATGATGTGCGTTTTTTCATGTGTCTGTTGGCTGCATAAATGTCTTCTTTTGAGAAGTGTCTGCTCATATCCTTCGCCCACTTTTTGATGGGGTTGTTTGATTTTTTCTTGTAAATTTGTTTCAGTTAATTGTAGATTCTGGATATTAGCCCTTTGTCAGATGAATAGATTGCAAAAATTTTCTCCCATTTTGTAGGTTGCCTGTTCACTCTGATGGTAGTTTCTTTTGCTGTGCAGAAGCTCTTTAGTTTAATTAGATCCCATTTGTCAGTTTTGGCTTTTGTTGCCATTGCTTTTGGTGTTTTAGGCATGAAGTCCTTGCCCATGCCTATGTCCTGAATGGTATTGCCTAGGTTTTCTTCTAGGGTTTTTATGGTTTTAGGTCTAACGTTTAAGTCTTTAATCCATCTTGAATTAATTTTTGTATAAGGTGTAAGGACGGGATCCAGTTTCAGCTTTCTACATATGGCTAGCCAGTTTTCCCAGCACTAAAGAAAAACAATAATAACAACAACAACAAAAAGTGAAAACCATATACCTATATATAGCTTTTATTAATATTAAATTTTGTTTAAGTATACTCTAACGGTACACACTTATTGTATGTCAGATACTCTTCTACGTGTTCAAAAATATAACCTTACTCATCTTTATACCCACTGTGCGGTGGCTATTGTAATCTGCATACTACAGATGAAGTAACTCAGAGAAATTAAACTACTTTCCCAAAGTCATACCACTGAGATGTGGCAGACACTGGAAGTAAAATATCGGTTCTAATTTCCAAGCTTATGATCCTAACCACTATTCTGTCTTGTGTATCTTAGGCTTTTACAACTGTCATCATTTCTCTCTCTTTCACACACATGAGACACTGAGTTACCACTCAACAACTCTAATCACACATCGATAATAGAATATAATAAAATTTCCATTACTTTCATTTATAGCGTTCAAGTCTTACAAAACCCACAAGTTCAGATATGCTTTGAAGTTTTTGCAGTTGTACGAAAGCTACATTAAATACATATTAGACCCATGCGTTACAGAATAGCATAAGATTTGTAACAAATAATTTTGTTGAATACTAATTAACTCTAGGTAGTTTTTAATGCCTGTAATGTATAAAAACAAAGTACAACCATAGTAATGCTAATAATTTTTAGTGGTGATTTTTATTCCAGCTCTTTTAAGTTAGAGATCAAATTATGTGCTGAGTGAAATTTTAAAAATCATCTAGTCTATGTTACTGATAAGGAAACTATAGCTCAGAGATATTATGTGACCTCTCCAAAGACACAGAGCCAATTGGCAGCGGAGTTGGAATAATCTCAACATCCCCGAATGCCAGATCAGTTTCTCTTCACTATTTATATGCACAGTTATACAGCTTCTCTGCATGGTTTATATGAATTAACTTACTAATAATATTTTAAATAATAACTGTTAGTAAAAACAGGCACAATCCAAGTCTCTAAATATGTATAACATTTTATTAAAGGGTCAGATAATCCAGGGGCATTATTATAAGGCTGACTTTATATGCAGTTAATGGAAAGGTTGTATTACTCTATAGTGTCTCTTTCTCCCTCTACATATATATAGTTAGATGTATAAGATATATCATATATATGAGAGAGACATATATATATAGAAAGAGAGAGAGAGAGACAGAGTTAAAGTGATGATCCTGCAAGTAAGTTTGCATTACTTATTTAGTTGTACTCCTAAAATCAGCACATACATTTATACATTTCATGGTGTATATTCAGATGTTTTATTACCAAAATTAATTTCAGTAGCTTTCTTAACATTAATCTGTAATAAAGTTTTAAAGTCGTGGTTAACAATGGGAAAACACATTTACTTTCAAATACAGTTTGATAAATGTAATTTTAGAAAACGCTGAGGTGATGAATGTGTTCATTGACTTGACTGTGGTAATTATTTCACAATGTATATATACATCAAACCATCACATTGTACATTGTGAATATATGCAGTTTTATAAATTCTACCACAAGAAAATTGGTGAAAGGAACACATACATGCTCAGACACATTACACTTTGTTTTGCTTGGCCATAAATAGGGTGTATACAAATTTGCTTCCATCATCATATGTAATTACCTTTCCATGTTAGATTCCTAGTAGATACTCAGATATTTCAGATAAAATATCAAGAAAAATCACTGACACTGCCTTGCAAACACCTATCATCAGATATTTGTTCCCTTTGTATTCAAGGTTAGAACATTTTAAAATGTAAATAAATTATACATAAAGGTAGACATGATGATTAGCCACTTACTGTAACTATAAGAGACAAAGAACTAACATTTCTATAACATTTCATAACAAGTTATTCCTATATACATTTTCTTCAAGAATTTTAAGTTATATAGGCAGATGTCATTTATTTTCCCCATATTTTTGAATAAATATAAAAGAATTGTCATTCATAAAGCATCATGATTACTGGTGATTAACTGGATAAATTAAAAATAACTTATGTGTGTCAATTTTTTAAACTATAGAACAGGGACACAAATGTTCACTTTTCCTACTTCCAAGTGTTTCTACAAATACCAAGATAAGGCAGGAGATAACTAATTGCATACTATAAAGAGTTTTTCTTCCTTATCTCCTTTCCCATATATACAGCATGAGGTAATTACTAAAGTTCTTTCTGTAATAAAACATTGTATTGCATAAGTGTAAGATAATTATTGACTGCTTATGCATAGGTTTTCAACCTGGTTTAGAATTTCTCTAGGTTATAATTTATGTGGTGTTAATATTTTTGTCTCTCTCAACATTCATCCTGTAGGATTAAAAAAAAAATCTGCTTCTGTTTTTCCAACTTGGATTTACTCAAGTTTAAGTGTGACATACTTTATTCTTCTTCTTGCTTATCTTTAAGAGGAATCAAGAGACTTGTTGGATCTATCAGTGTTTTCAGGGAAGACATAACTAAATAACAACAGAACATATATTTTTATACACATACAAACACACACACACATATTTTTACAGTGTTCAGATAAACAACCTCTCTTCTGTAAAGCCTAGGAAGTCTTAGCCCAAAAGTAGAATGTTAAACAATATATACTGATGTTAAAGAAATAATGGATACTTCACTTTATACATATTCCTAGTAAACCAAGATTTTATAGTTGTAGTAATTGAAGTACTTTTAAAATCACAATTTCATTAGACTATAACCCAGCTAAAATATCATTTACAAAGGTTTGGGTCATCATTTTTACTACAAATGATTTTAATCAAAAGAAAATGCTTAGAGGAATGGAACTGACCAGTATTTTTTATAATGCAACAGCTCCCCCATCTTACAGACAAAAGAATATAAACTAGAATTCTTTTTTGATATATAATATTAACAAGGCCTATATCATATAAAGTTAATTAAATTTTATTTTCTTAAGTTCTGTTGGACTTGATATATTTTCTTTTCTCCTGTAAAAAGACAAATCTTATCATGGATATATATTCCAGAAGTATCTGTTATATCTACATAATCTTCTGAGAAGGTAAGAATTCATACAGAACACTGAAAATGATAGCACAGTCACTAAGATATTTAAAATTCATGTTGCAAGGATGAATAAATACAGTATCCTGGATATTCTAAGTTTTTTTAGCATGTTCTGAGAAAATACTTTTTCCATTTATCTCTTTGTGTGCTTTAAACTGATGTGTTTCTATTTGCAGTCTTTTAAAACATTTTCTTATATTTTGGTCATTTAATAAAGTATTTAGAGATTTCTCTTCAAAATTAGTTTGACTCGATATTTGAGCAAATATTTATTCTCCATTTTTAGTCTTGCAAAAAGCTAAAGAAAATGCTTAAGCAATTTACCTCAGATCTCCTTTATAATGATTACATAAATAATCCAATTAAAAATCCTAAAAGTTATTTACTTAAGACAACTCAGGTGAAAGGATTATTTTTTGACATTCTAGAAATTGTATCTGCATATTTATAAACTAATATTTCTGAGATGACTTTTCCATAATATACAAATTAAAATTTCTTACTCTTAAAAGTTCCATTGGGCTCTATATACTACAGAGTTTTTCTGTATTTCATTAGTATAAAACAAACACAAATGATATGAGAGCCAGGAAAAAAATGCCTACCACATATAATAGTATAATGAATAAATTAAGAGAGAATTACAGATTTTTTTAAATTTTACTATGTAGGTATTTAGCCTACTGAAAGTAAAGCAAATTTTTTTGAAAATTCATATTTTAACATTAAGTCCACATTAACATGATTCCATTTCGGAAAACCCCCACCTTACCCCCACACCATCTCCACCAAGATTTCTTGAGAGCATTTGGCAGAGAATATATTGGTCAAAGTTCTTGAATATTTAATAGAGCCATATGAGGACACTTTTAGAATGCCGTAGCCAGTGGTATACTGGGACCAGCGTGTTGGCTAGCTGAAACCAGTTATGCACATTTCTTCCCAAATCTGTATTCACTGATGTGATTTTCACCAAATCCATGCCAACATCTATTGTTTTCTGACTTTTTAATTGTGGACATTCTTGCGGGAGTAAGGTGGAATCTCACTGTGGTTTTAATTTGCATTTCCCTGGTGACTAGCGATGCTGTTTTTTTTTTATGTTTATTGGCTATTTGTATATCTTCTTTTGAGAATTGTCTATTCATGTCCTTTGCACACTTTTTAATGGGATTTTTGAATTTATTTATTTGTTTGAGTTCCTTGTAAATTCTGGATACTAGTCCTTTGTCAGATGCATAGTTGGTGAATATTTTCTTCCATTCTGTGGGTTGTCTGTTTATTCTTCTGATTATTTATTTGGTGTGCAAAATCTTTTCAGTTTAATTGAGTCCCATTTATTTATTTTTGTTTTTGTTGCATTTTCTTTTGGTGTCTTAGTCATGAATTCTTTGCGTAAGCCAACATTTAGAAGAGTTTTTCTGGTGTTATCTTCTAGAATTTTCATGGTTTCAGGTTTTATATTTAAGTCTTTGATCCATCTTGAGTTGATTTTTGTATTAGGTGAGAGCTGGGGATCCAGTTTCATTCTTCTACATGTGGCTTACCACTTTTTCCAGCACAATTTACTGAATACAGTATCCTTTCCCCAATATACGTTTCTTTGCTGCAAAAGATACTTAGACATATACTTAACCAAGGGTGTGAAAGATCTCTACAAGAAAAATTACCAAAAAAACACAAACAAACAAACAAACAAAAAACTGCTGAAAGAAATCACAGATAACACAAACAAATGGAAACACATCCCAAGATCATGGATGGAAAGAACTGATATTGTGAAAATGACCATACTGTCCAAAGCAATCTACAGATTCAATGCAATTCTGAACAGAATACCATCATCTTCCTTCACAGAACCAAAAAAAAAAAAAAAAAAAACCTCCTAAAATTCATATGGAACAAAAAATGAGCATGAATAGCCAAAGCAATACTAAGCAAAAAGAACAAATTTAGAGGCATCACATTACCAATTGTGCTACAAGGCCACAGTAACCAAAACAGCATGGTACTGGTATAAAAATAGGAAAGTAAACCAATGGAACATAATAGAGAACCCAGAAATAAAGCCAAATACTTACAACCAACTGATCTTTGACAAAGCATACAAAAATATAAGATGTGCTTTAGAATTCAAAAAAATGAAAATTGTTTAATATTTAAATGAAAGTAATATAAATTTGGAATATCTGTTTTTCATCAGTTGGTCCTTTTACTATTTATTGTAGGTAAGTTCTAGCCTTAAAAATAGTGGTTCTCAAAAAATATAAGAAGTACAGAATCACCTGGAAGGCTTGTTAAAACAGATTCCTGAGTTTCTCGTCCAGTAGATCTTGGGTAGACCTGAGAATCTGCACTTCTAAAAATATGGCATTCTAAGGACCACACTTTGTGAACTGCTGCTCTAAAAGTGCAAGTGTTCTAAGTATTGACTTTATCAATGGTAACCACACCGACACTGACAAATCACCCAAATCTTTGACACATGAATGCTAGTTAGTAAACCTCAGTACTTTTAAGAAGTATAATTGAAATCTTATTGAGGTTATTATCCTCAACTAGTTGACCCGCATAATGGAAAACACGAAGAGCTCAGATTGTATTAAAAATAATTTGGATATTTTCTGATATTCAGCAAGTCAAACAACTATTCTGAAGTTGCTATTTCCTATATTATAAAATAATACTCACATAATGTTAATATTTATCCATAAAGTATTTGTCCTTGGAATCAAAGTGTTTGTACTGTTAGAAGAAAGACCTATACCTATCCAAAGTCTACTAAAAATTCTGATAATTGGTGAGGGGAAACCACAGTGTGCTTGAACTGTTTTATTTTGTTAGTTTCTAAATTGAATTTTTATTGTGTTTTATCATTTATTTAGTTTTCAAAAATAGTTGTCAACCACTAATTTGCTTACAGATTTTTCTTACATGGCTTGTTATAATAATACATCTATCACAGGACCTTTGTTTCTCAAAATTACGACATTTAAAAATTTCACCACATTCCATCATCCTAAATTTAATTTAAAATATTAGTAAGAAAAGTCATACAAAAATAAATGGAAATATTTATGAAAGAGCTTGGACAAGACAATATGTAGCAGCTTCTGTTATTCTTCTAGAAAGAAGTGTTCCTTCTTCTGCTTAGAGTTAATCTCTACTAGATAGGATACCCTACAAACTCCTTAGGTATCTTGCTTCAGCAATTTATTTACTTTTGTCTTACTTCCTTTGTGTTACCATAAGAAAATACCATAAACTGAGTGGCTCATAAACAACGTACTACTATTGATTTCTCACAGTTCTTGAGGCTGGGAAGCCCAAGATCAAGGTCCCAGCAGACGCATTGTTTGGTGAAGGTTGTTTTTTTCATAGATAGAGACCTGATTGTGTTCTCATATGATAGAAAGGACAAAGAAATTTTTTTTTCGTATTTGAGGCCTCTTTTTTTTTTTTTAAACAAATCAAAAATGGTTTGTTTTATTTACAATACTCAATGCATCTTACAGATAACATATTTGCATTCCCTAAGTCTTTTGGAAAGTAATTCCAGTTTGTGCAGTGAGTTTACAGGAAAATCTTAAAGATATCTAGTAGACATCTTAAACCTAAACTCTAAATTTTGAAAGATATTTCACACTATATTAATAGAGGACTGTTTTTAATTAAGAAAAACTAAACTCTGTAAATATTGCCCTCCAGTATCTTTAATGCAAATATAAACCAGATTAGCCTATGAAATAAGACCATTAGATTTGGGTGAATTATTCTGACCTCCCCTCCCCAATAAAATGCATGCATAAAGTAAACATGGTAAATTACATCAATCACATTTTAATACTTTTTTTTTTTGGACTCTCCCAACTGTTGTTTGCTCAATTGTCGGTACAGATAGGTAGGATTCCAGTCTGGAGAAACCCCTAAACCACTACACCCTGCCTCAGAGTAGGGAAGAATTTTCAGTATGTATGTGGAGACAGGCTGGATTAGGGAGCCTTTTGAGTGGCTTCTCTAGGATACCTTTCTTGCTAACATGAGCAAGGTTCCCCTCCAGGCCTGATAAAGCCTGAAGAGGTTAGTTATTTCCCTACTAGTTCTGGAAGCATCTTATTCATGCCACCATAGGAGGCTGTCTTCCCCTGCTCCTCCCTGAATCACCACCTAGATTTTAGTGCTTTCCGAGTTGATGATGGAAACCAGTTCCTGTTCAGGTGCCAGAAACTTTTTTTTTTTTTGAGACTGAGTCTCGCTCTTTCATGCTGGAGTGCAGTGGTGCGATCTCGGCTCACTGCAACCTCCACCCCCCGGGTTCAAGCGATTCTCTGCCTCAACCTCCTGAGTAGCTGGGATTACAGGCGCCCACTACCACACCCATCTACTTTTTGCAAATTTTGTAGAGATGGGGTTTCACCATATTGGCCAGGCTGGTCTCAAACTCCTGACCTCAGGTGATCCACCTGTTGAGGCCTCTTTTATAAGGACACAAGTCCCATTCATGAGGACTCTGCCCTCATGACCTAATCACCTCCCAAAGGCCTTAGCTTTTAATATCATGGACTATGAATTGGATGTGATTTGTCTGCACCAAAACTAATGCTGAAATTTAATTGCCAAAGAAACAATATTGGAAGATGGGACCTAGTGGGAGCTGTTTGGGTCAGGGCAGTGAATCCCTCAGGAATAGATTAATACTATCACATGGGAGTCATATTTTATTCTTGAGAAACTAGATTAGTTACTTTGAGAGCAGGTTGTTATAAATCAAGGTTCCTCTTCATGTTTGGTCTATTTATACACATCCACTAACCTTTCCACTTTTGCACCTTGTCTTGATGCTGCACATTGCCCTTACGGAAGCAAATATAACAATTTTTTTGTTATAAACAAAATATAAGCAAAAATAACAGAAGCAGCTATATATATAACTATATATATAGTTATATATATAAAACATAATTATAAACTTTAAAATCCAATCTTTCCCCCTCAATTCATAGTCATACCCTTTTATTTGCTGCTGAAACTACTTTGATTTTCCTTTAGGAAGTCTTTTTTTTTTTTTCATTCATCCTTAGCCATACCTCCATCTTCCATATTGCTGCAGGATTATTCCTTCTAAAATAGAAACCTATATTTATTATTCTGCATGAAACCATTTACTAGCTCCCTGCTGCTTATCAGATGAGGTAAAACTCCTTGGTAAAGTATGCAAATCACTCTACGTCTAGAACCAGGCCTCAAAATGATAAGAACCATATATAAATAAAAACCCACAGCCAATATCATATGACAATAAATGGGCAAAAGCTTGAAGCATTCTTCTTGAAAACTGGAACAAGACAAGAATGCCCTCTCTCACCATCCCTATTCAACATAGTATTGAGGAAATACCACATTTTCTTTATCCAGCCAATCACCTAAATAATAAGAACATATGGACACACAGAGGGGAACAACACACACTAGGGCCTTTTGGAGGGTAGAAAGTGGGAGGAGGATCAGTATCAGAGGATCAGGAAAAATAACTAAGGAGTACCAAGCTTAATACTTGGGTGATGAAATAATCTGTACAACAAACCCCCATGACAAGTTTACCTATGTAACAAACCTGCACATGTCCCCTGAACTTAAAATAAATGTTAAAAAGTAAAACAAAACAAAACAAAACAAAAAAACCAACATAGTATTGGAATTCCTGACCAGGGCAATCAGGCAAAAGAAAGAAATAAAGGGCATCCAAATAGGAAATCAAACTATCTCTTTTTGTAGACGCCATGATCCCATATCTACAAAACCCCATAGCCTCAGCCCAATAGCTTCTTAAGCTGATAAACGATCTCGACAAAGTCTCAAGATACAAAATCAATAAGCAAAAATCACTAGCATTCCTATACACCAACAGTAAAGCTGAGAGCCAAATCAGGAGCATACTCCCATTCACAATTGCTACAAAAAGAATAAAACACCTAGGAATACAGCTAACTAGGGAAGGTGAAAGACCTCTACAAGGAGAACTACAAAACACTGCTCAGAGCAATCAGAGATGACATAAACAAATGGAAAAACATTTCATGCTATTGAGTAGGAAGAATCAATACTGTTAAAAGAAATGTATAGATTCAGTGCTGTTCCTATTAAACTACCATTGGGATTTTTCAAAGAACTAGAAAATATTATTTTAAAATTCATATGGAATCAAAAAAGAGCCTGAATAGCCAAGGCAGTTCTAAGCAAAAATAACAAGCTGGAGACATCATGCTACTCAACTTCAAGCTGTAGTCCAAGGCTACAGTAAACAAAATACCATGGTACTGGTACAGAAGGACACATAGACCAATGGAACAGAATGGAGACCCCAAAAATAAGGCTGCATGCTACAACTATCTGATCTTCAACAAACCTGACAAAAACAAGCAATGAGGAAAGGATTCCCTATTAGATAAACAGTGCTGGGATAACTGGCTAGCCATATGCAGAAGACTGAAACTGAACTCCTTCCTTACACTGTATGCAAAAATTAACTCAAGAGGGATTAAATACTTAACCGTAAAACCCAAAACTATAAAAACCCTGGAAGACAAGCTAAGCAATACTATTCAGGACATAGGCATGTGCAAAGACTTTATGATGAAGATGCCAACAGCAATTGCAATAGAAGTAAAAATTGACGAATGGGATCTTATTAAATTACAGAGCTTCTGCACAGTACAAAGAAACTATCAACAGAGTAAACAGACAACCTACAGAATGGGAGAAAATTTTTGCAAACTATGCATCTGACAAAGGTCTAATATTCAGCATCTTTAACAAACTTAAACAAATTTACAAGAAAAAAATAAGGAATCTCATCAGAACATGGGCAAAGGACATGAACAGATACTTTTCAAGAGAAGATATACATGTGGCCCACAATCATATGATTAAAAAGCCCAATATTATTCATCATTGGAGAAATACAAATCAAAACCACAATGATACCATCTCACATCAGTCAGAATGGTTATTATTAAAGAGTCCAAAAAGAAAAAAGAAAAAGATGCTGTTGATGTTGTGGAAGAAAAAGAATGCTTACACACTACTGGTGGGAGTGTAAATTAGTACATTGTGGAAGACAGTGCAGCAATTCCTCAAAGACCTAAAGACAGAAATATCATTTGATCCAGCAATCCCATTATTGGGTATATACCCAAAGGAATATAAATCATTCTGTTATGAAGACACATGCATGTGTATGTTTATTGCAGCACTATTCACAATAACAAAGGCATGGAATCAACCTAAATGTCCACCAACAGTAGATTGGATGAAGAAAATGTGGTACATATATAGTATGGAATGGTACATAGCCATAAAAAAATGAGATCATGTCTTTTGCTGGGACATGGATGGAGCTGGAGGCCATTATCCTTAGTAAACTAATGCAAGAACAGAAAACCAAATACCACATGTTCTCATTTATAAGTGGGAGCTAAATGATGAGAACACATGGACACATAAAGGGGAACTACACACACCTGGGCCCATCAGAGAGAGGAGGGTAGGAGGAGGGAGAAGTTCAGGAAAAATAACTAAAGGGTAGTAGGCTTAATGCCTGGGTGATGAAATAGTCTGTAAAACAAACCCCCATGACATAAGTTTACCTATGTAACACAGCTGCACATGCATCCCAGAACTTAAAATCAAAGTTAAAAAACAAAAAACAAACAAACAAAAACACAACAGAGCCTAACCTCACATTATCCTGTGTGCCTACCGCCTTGTACCTTTCTATTTGGTTCATGTCATTCTTGCTGCCTAAAATACCCTTTTCTACCTCACTGTGTGGGTCATCCCTACTTATATTTTGAGATCCAACTGAAGTGTCCACTTTTGCAAACCTTCCCTGATCTGCCAGTTTATTACTTCCTTTTTTTGTAATACACAAACACACTCACACACTCACACTGACACACACATACCCATTTATTCTACTGTATTTCATTTACTTATGTCTTTCTTTTTTTCATTCCAGAATATGAGGTCATTGTTGATGGAAAAGAACACTTCATTATTTATCTAGCATTGATTTGCTTATTATGATCTGCCTATACTCAGAAAATTATAGGTTTAATGCAAGGTACAGCTAGGTTTCAGGATCCTAATGAATATCCACTGGCCTATGTTTTAATCCATAATCCAATTCACTTCCTCTTCAAGAAAGAATACAATTGAAAAATTATTATAATTCTTACTGCACCTGATTTAATTGTGAAGAAACTCATAAATTCTGTCCTGTTTAGATTAATAATTCTCTTCACAGCACTTCAAATTGTGACACATATTACTATGTTTACTTAGAACTGTAATTTATCTTTTCCTACTCAAATTCCATAAGTATTTTTAAAACAAACTTCTTTTCTCTAAATGTGGGTGAATCTCTGTTCATCACAACAAGGAATCTCATTAATATGCTTTGGAGAGCCAAGAGGAGTCAGGATAGTCTAGTTGTGATTCATTTGTTTCTCTACTTCTCTCCAAGCTTACAGTCTTTGGGCATCAGTTTTGTTTTGTTCTGTTTTTGTTTTACTAAGCTTAAAAATAGCAGTTGAAATACCTGATCTAAAAATTCCTTTTTAACTTTAAATTTTTATTCTGGGGAAATTCAAGCATTTCCAAATATGAATAAATGGAGTAATTTGTAATTATTACTGACCTGCATGCATTCATATTAATGTTTAAAGGCATATATTACTTTTTGTATAAGCATAAATAAAAAATGCAATTAATCATGTATTTATTTATCTGACAGACCTGCAGCAGTTACTGGATGCTGTTAAAGTTTCCACTACAGATGCAAGAAAAGTGTCCCACACTTTCTGTCTGTCTGATTGTGACAGCTAAGATTAAATCAGGTAGGACAGTAATTCCAGAAACATGGCTGGGAGGGAGATGATGTTCATGACACAGAAATAATCTTGTAAACAGCAAATATTTTGTTTTATTCCAATAAAGTAATCTAAAATTTGAATTAAAAATATATTTATAAAGTACTTTTCATCTTCTTAGGGTGTAAATACCAACAAAACATTTTGATTATAGTAACATAAATATAAATCACAGGGGCTATATGTTAAATTAATAGTAAATGTGAATTATGTCATTATAATTTTGACTAAATCAGAGATATAGTATAATTAAATGTCAGATTTGATAAAGTACTTATTCAGTTGGAGTTAAGCTTAATAGATTGTGTATCAAGATTGTTTCATCATTAGCTCATGTTTATGAAGCCTGAAAAAGAACCACTACCAGAATCAGAACAGGGAATAATCAGTTGCCTTTTTATCATGATTGCTAAATTTAAAAGACTTCTGATTGTCTTGGATTGCAGTTTCTTAAAGTCAGGTATTTTGTTTCACTTATTTTACAGTTATTAGCTTAGGACAAATAAAACAAAAACATATTTTAAAATAAATATGATCTACCCCTATTGAACAATATGTTCCATGTAAATTTTATGTATATAAACATATGGCTCTAGTTAATATTAAAATCAAAGAGGAGAGATTTAGGCAGGTGTTTGATTATCACAAAACCAATGGTTAAAAAAAAAAGCCTGGCACACTATCTTATGCATTGCAACACTTAAGAGATGAAATAATAAATAATAAATTTGAAAAGACAAAACATAAATTTAAGGATTCTTTGTACTGACTACATTTAAAAAACCTTACCACCTTATACAAATGTGATCTACATAGAATGTGAGACTCTGAATTTGCAGACTGGGTTATAGCTGAAACTACAGACACACTTCAGTACCTTGCGGATGATATTCACTCATTTTCTTTTCCAAAGTTTAACAACTTTGTTCAAATCTGTTTTTTTTTTTTTTAATGGGCTGCACTCATCAATGTTGACTTTCAATCTGAGCTTTCACTTCTTAGTGTATACCATGGCGTAGATGCATTGCACTAAGGCAAAAAAAAATAAAAATAAAAATAAAAGACTGGGCGCGGTGACTCACGCCTGTAATCCCAGCACTTTGGGAGACCAAGGAGGGCAGATCACGAGGTCAGGAGATTGAGACCATCCTGGCTAACACGGTGAAACCTCGTCTCTACTAAGAATACAAAAAGTTAACCAGGCGTGGTGGCCGGTGCCTGTAGTCCCAGCTACTCGGGAGGCTGAGGCAGGAAAATGGCGTGAACCCGGGAGGCGGAGCTTGCAGTGAGCTGAGATCGCACCACTGCACTCCAGCCTGGGCAACACAGCAAGGCTCCGTCTCAAAAAAAAAAAAAAAAAAAAAAAGCAAATGAGCCCCAGTGGGAGAGAGTTTACAATCAAGAAAGTGTCCAAGACTTTATACATTTCAAAAAACACAAAAATATTTTCAGGGAAAGCAATATTAGCTTTCAAAGAGTAGTTGCCACTTGAACTAAACATTTGCTCTATAATTATAAAATCACCTTGCATATTTTTACAAGCAGAATGTTTTCACATTTACATAAACTAGTGTAGGCATGGCCACTCTACACATATTTTCTTCTTTGACATTTAAAGTTTCACTGTAAGTTTCAACTTACACTGTAGTGTTCTGTGCAACATTTTCCAGAAGCTTCTTTCCTAACTATTCAAAGAGGTGCTCTTCTAATTCTGCAATTCTAAGAAGAGTCATTCTGATGGAGAGCAGGCAAGCCCTGAAGTGGGGCTAAGCCAGCCAGGGTTCTTGGCTTTGCCCAGGAAAGAATTCAAGGGCAAGCCAGAGGGAGAAGAAAACAGCTTTATTGAGGAGGCAGTGTTACAGCACCAGCGGTGCCACTGCTCCGTGACTGTTCCTGCAAGGCTACCCCATACTTAGAGACTAGAAGCTCGGGGCAGTGTAGCAATCACATTTATACACACTTTTAATAACATGTCGAGTAAGAATCCTCTTACCAAGGATAAATCAGAAGTTTTTAAATAACAAAAGCAAGAAAGAGAACCTAGTTGCATATTATGAAGACAACACAATAAGCAGAAATGAGTTGAGGTCGAGGAATCCATCTCATAGCTCACTGGCAATTTCCTAAATTTTTAATATATTCAGTAGTACTACTGAATCCAATCAAAGTTTCCAAGATGAGGTCAGTAGAAAAAGAAACTGCCTTATTCTAGTTCACTGCCTCACATAAGGGTCTATTTCAAAATTAGTAAATTTTTTATTTTTTACATTATGAGCATTTTCACATTTTAGAAAAAGTTAAGATTTAAAACTGCATCTCACCATTTACCAAATTGAAAAATAAAACCTTAGCGTATTATAAAGATCCATCATATGTGCCTGGGGGTATGTGCAAGTTTTTCACATTACTACTTGTCTTTTTAATAAATCATTCATTTACCCTCGTCTTATTAAAAGTATAAAATAAACTTCTCTGTGGAATGTAAGACAATGTTTTTGAAAATAGAGTGTTTAGTTTTAAAAAAAGCATTTCTAGATAACATAGAGAGAATTGTTTATGTATTACTGAATAACTATTAACTTAGAGTTTACCTTTATTCTTTGCTTTCTCCATTTTGTTCCGTTCTAGATACGTTGAACTTTTTAATGTGAAAGAAAACTGGAGACTGATAATATATCTTAGTGAATGAAGTCTATATCAGGAGGTACCTAATCCTATGCATGAATAAATGTAATGCTAATATTTTTACACTTTTGGCTACATTATTTAATATTTTAAAAAGTACTGAAAATATTCAACCAGAAAATGTAGCAAATCCTCAAATTTGTAAAATTATAAAAGGTAACGGTAATCAATGTTGGACAAGTTTGAAAACAATATAGAAAATACAATGCCATATAATTTTTCACAACGATTTCTCATGCAATTTCTTTTATTTCCTAAATTCTGTTGATAATAAAACTATTATAAAATATATAATAAGTTCCCATAATCGGTGTCATGTTAATTTTTCAACAATATGTTTTTTGGTTTTAAAATGTTCTAATGTAACTGATTGGACTCCGGTAAAGACTCCAAGATGGCGACCGGCAACCATCTTGGCTACCCTGACTCACCATTCCCGGATTCGCCGGTTCCCGCCATCCCAGCGGCCATCTTGGCTACCCTGACTTGGCATTTTCGCCTGTTCCTGCCATTTATTCCCGCCATCCCGACAGCCACCTCGGATACCCTGACTCAGCATTTCCGGGTTCACCTTTCTTGTTGCTGCCGCCCCAGTGAACGCGCATGCCCACTAAAGCACGTCACTAAGGCAAGTCACTCATCCATATAAGCGCGCTGCACCTTTGGCACAGCGCGACTTCCCTGGCCCACTCCCTGCGGGAGTGGCTCAATAAAGGAGATTTTTGTCCTCTTTGTCTCGCCTCTCGGCCGTACCTGTTCACGGTACCCCTCCATTGCATTTCAGTTACAATATTACAAAATGTTAAAACACGCCAAACTAAACACAAAATAAAACAATAATTTATGTTTTTGCATATCCAAGCAGAAATTAAATATATAATAGTTATAGCTTAAGTTAATAATTAAATTAATAGTTTAATGTTGACAATAGACATTTAAAGTGGAAAAATACTGCAAAACCATATAATGCAGTTTAAAAACTATTAAACTGATCACATTTTCTACAAATATAAATGTTCATGATTATTTTAACAAATGGATGGTAAATAATTTAAAATCTATATTTAATGTTTCTATATTTATTTTCATATTACCCTACTTTTATTTTCAACATATTTCTTAATATTTTTAACAATTAGTGTAACATTTTTCCCTCTAATGAGTTTTAAATACCTCAATAATGTGTAAGTACCTCAATAAGATTCTATGTGTGTGTATGTAAATAGGAGGTGGTTCCAGAGGTCTCAAAAAAGAACAAACTTGGGCTTGATGTATACAGATAGAGAGAGAGAGAGAGAGAGAGAGAGAGAGAGAGAGAGAGAGAGAGAGAGAGAAACTAGTCTGAAAGCCAAAGACCAGTTGTATAAAATCCACGGAAACTTCTTCGATTACTTTATTCTAAAACTAGCCCTTTTAAAGGGGAGCTAATTTAAGGTACAAAACTTCTAAAAAGCATTTTGAGAACAAATCGCGTCTGAGGAGAATAAGTTGGATATGAAAATTTTGCTTAAATTTCATGTTTGAATTAATATATAATTTGGTATATGTATTATATATAATAATATATATTATATATATTTAATATGAGGGAAAATAAAAACATTAGTAGAATATTTTAGGCATCTTCTCAAGGATTTTATCTCAGGAAGCTTTTATGAGCAGATTTTCTTGATTAAAAAGTAGTTTGAGAAACTGGGTTATCTGTACTGTACTTTAATGTGAAATTAATCATTCATTACATGATTTGAGATAGACTGACAGGGAATAGAAATGTTATATGGAGTACCTACTTCTACTGGGTAGTTTATATACAGGCAGTCATTAAAGCCTGTCAACCCTAAATATAAATATTCTCATTTCTATTTGATATGCATTATAACTTGAGGATTCGGGTGAGTTAAATGATTTACACAAGTAACACAGTGAATCTCAGAACCATGATTCAAACTCAGGTTTGTTTTATTCCAGAACTTTGTTTAGTAATACCCTGGGCTGTATCTGGTACTGCAGTAAAAGACTTCATACAGATGTTTCACAAACTACCTCCCAAGGCAGTTAGAATGAATGTGGGAAAAATAAACCAGAAACTAAGTGCAACAGAGAAGCTATTATTGGAGTTAATAGGAGGTGGTTCCAGAGGTCTCACAAAAGAACACACTTGGGCTTGATAACAAATTGTAGTTGGTGAAATAAAAACAAGATCATAATGTAACAACTAATTTGTTGGTCTATTAACCTCTACTAGATGGTAAGCTCTATTATGAGGGACAGAGGCCATGAAAATTATGGTTAGTCTTCTTTCTCCAGTGCCTGGTGCAGGGCACTGGCTATAACAAGGCTTTCATGCACGTCCCTGTGAAGAGACCACCAAACAGGCTTTGTGTGAGCAATAAAAGCTTTTAATCACCTGGGCGCAGGCGGGCTGAGTCCGCAAAGAGAGTCAGCGAAGGGAGATAGGGGTGGGGCTGTTTTATAAGATTTGGGTAGGTAAAGGAAAATTACAGTCAAAGGGGGTTCGTTCTCTGGCAGGCAGGAGTGGGGGGGGTCGCAAGGTGCTCAGTGGGGGTGCTTTTTGAGCCAGGATGAGCCAGGAAAAGGACTTTCACAAGGGAATGTCATCACTTAAGGCAAGGACCGGCCATTTTCAAGTCTTTTGTGGTGGAATATCATCAGTTAAGGCAAGGACCGGCCATTTACACTTCTTTTGTGGTGGATTGTCATCAGTTAAGGCGGGGCAGGGCATATTCACTTTTTTGTGATTCTTCAGTTACTTCAGGCCATCTGGGCGTATCCGTGCAAGTCACAGGGGATGCGATGGCTTGGCTTGGGCTCAGAGGCCTGACAAAGGCATTCAAAGAATTTACATGGAATGAACAAAACTGCAAGCAGAGAAATAAAGAACACTGTGTGGAGAAAGAAGTTTGATGCTAACCAGTCACAGAAAGGATTCCCTTTCATTACAGAAGTCACAGCCACTAAGAGCTGAGATACAAATCCAAAAGAACTTTAACACGAAGCTAGCCAAAAGATTGCATTCAGTTACAGGACCAGGAATACTATGGAAGCAAAAGATGAGTTAAAAAAGAACAGTAACTCAGTCTTCTCTCTAAACGGCTGTGATTTAAAGGGGAAAAGAAAAAGAACCAGTGAAGAGATTAAAAGGCAAATTACCTAATCATGTTTTAGAAATTTTTAAAAAAATGACTGTTCCAAAAGAAATTATCTGATTTCATGTAAATAAAACTTATCACACATCATTTATTTTAATAAAAAGGATCTTTAATAAAATAAATTAAAATTAATTCTTCCTTCTAAATCTATGGGGGCTTGTAAGAAAGTCCAACCATGTGGTTACAACGACGTGAGAGTGTCTCATTACTGCCGACTTGTGGCCACCTGCCTGAAATTCAAGGACAGAGTTTCAAGATGAATAATTAAGAAGCTGAATCTGCCTCAACCTTGAAGACAGATTCAGTTTTCTAATTTGGCGCTGGAAGCCATTATCCATAGCAAAGCAATACAGGAACAGGAAACCAAATACCACATGTTCTCACTTATAAGTGGGAGTTAAATGATAAGAACACATGGACACAGAGGGGAACAACATACACTGGAGCCTTTGGGAGGGTGGAAGGTGGGAGGAGGGAGAGGATCAGGAAAAATAACTAATGGATACTGGGCTTAATGCTTGGGTTATGAAATAATCTGTACAATGAACCCCCATGACACAAGTTTACCTGTGTAACAAACCTGCACATATACTCCTGAACGTAAAATAAAAGTTAAAAGCTGGGCACGGTGGCACACACCTGTAATCCCAGCACTTTGGGAGAGCAAGGCGGGTGGATCACCTGAGTTCAGGAATTCGAGACCAGCCTGGCCAACATGGTGAAACCCAGTCTCTACTAAAAATACAAAAAGTTAGCTGGGCCTGGTCGTAGACGCCTGTAATCCCAGCTACTCGGGAGGCTGAGGCAGGAGAATTGCTTGACCCTGGGAGGTGGAGGTTGCAGTGAGCTGAGATCGTGCCACTGCACTCCAGCCTGGGTGACAGAGTGAAAGCTCCATCTCAAAAAATAATTAATAAATAAATAAATAATAAAAGAAAAAATAGAAGTTAAAAAAATAAAACCTGTAAAACTAAAGCTAAGAAGCCAAATCTTTGTTATGTAATTGTATGGCAGATGCACTTGATAGCAATAACTCAAGCATACCCTGAGAAGGTCCCTATGGTGTAAGAAGAAGGTTTGTTTGGAGTTCTGACCTAAGAAATTCAGGAGTGGCCAACCTGGAGATTCACTCCTTAAGGATGGAGGACTTCTGAACCCCTCACCCACACCTTGGAACTCAGGCCATAAAGGGGACTGAGGACGTTTGTTTCGGGTAAAACGGAGGTTGCTAGCTAGAGATTCCTAAATGAAAATGCTACATATCCTGTATGCTTTTTTATAAACAGTAGCAGTTTTCCTGTCCAGCCCACCTGGCCTGAACTATATATAATTCCTCAATAAACGCTGTGTCTGATTCATTGGCTCAGGGTCTCTCCTTCTGCCTCTCAGACACGATGTCAGATATCATCCCTATTGGAGTTAATAGGGGTCCGGCACGACAATAGTTCTTAATCAGGCTTTTAACATAAGTATGTTGAAGAAATGAATTCCATAGACATTCAAACAGCTTATTACTTCCATCTAATATGATTTGGTGCGCCTACCTGAAATCCTAAATCAAGTCATAACAACAATTACTCTGATGTTTTATTTTTAAGATAATTGCTTTACGACTAGATTCATTTTAGAGAACAGTTTCACTATCTAGTGGAAATCTTTTTGAAATGCTATCTATACACACACATAAATTAAAAAAATATTTCTTTCAAAGGCTAAAGCTAGGTGTGAATAATTGTTCAATAGCATTATCAAAGATACAAAAAAGGAAAATATAAAATATAGTACCATGCTTATTCAATTTGGTATTCAAGGCTAAGAATGATTGAGGTGCCCCTGCTTCCCATATGTATTAACACAATTTGCCAGAAAGTCTACTGTTTATAAATTAAGTTGGCTTCATATTCCTGATGTAGGCTGCTAGTCATTCATACTTTAGCTTAAATTAGTCTGATATAATTTATTTTTTATTAAAAGCTCAATTAGATTTATCTACTATGACTCAATGGAGTTTTGATGAGAAGTAGGAATTGTAATAGCTTAGAATTCTTCTTTGGGTCAGATAGCCCTCGAGAGCATGATGCATTTTGGGGCCCTTGGATAACTAAATAGGAGCACCAGACAAATATGAGGAGTTAACATCAAGGTATCAGCAAATAAGCAAGAAAAAAAAATATGAATGGAGATGAAAGATAAAATTTACTTCTAACTTTCAGTATTAAGAAATGTCCTTTCTCTACAGCAATGCTTATCTCCGAAGTAATTCCTTTCCTCTGAGCTCTCTCAAAAAGTCTCTGCTGAGGATATAATCTCTGAAACACATTGTATTTGTGTTTCAAAAAATTAGGTTCAAAAACCATTTTTCTTAGTAAAATAAATGTCTACTTCTGTCCAGTAATTTATTGGGTTCCCAGGGCTAGTTCCAGTTTTCATCAAGTAGACCTTGATCTTTTAGTTCACTATTATGATCTATAAAGGTTAAAATCTACAACAGAGATACAGAAAGAAAGGAAAGGAAATGTGTTTTATATAAATCAAGTTTAAAAAATCAAGAAACAATAAAATAAGAAAAAATATTTCTGTAACTCAAAAGAAGATTAAATACTAAATACATTTGGTTCTTTTTGTTCCAATGAGAAATCTGTTTACCTATGTATGCCAGAAATATGCTGGGGTCTTCAACTCTGTTTTGAAGTCAGTTGAAATATATATTTTGGTGAGATCTAGTTGCTAAAATACAATGTATTCTAGGAGTTCAAGGTCAGTTGCAACATTGGAAACATGCTCCTAATATAAGCACATTTCGTTTTATATTTCAAAACTATGTAGATTAAAAAAAATTTCAATGTTTGGATTTCATTTATTCTGTTTAACTCAGATTTGTTTTTAATGATATCCCTTCATTTCAGAAACTTGTATTTCCTTGTTTCTTCATACCAATTTCCAGTCTTGAACTGTCAGATAACTTATATTACATTATATTAGTAAAAATAATCAAAGTAGAAATAACTTAATAGTGATTTCTCACCCAGGAAATTTGAAGGTAAGATATTTCCAATTTACAGTAAGCTTCTTCAGTTACATATAAAACAAATTAATGAATTAAAGTGATAACTTACCACATACTTTAATCCATGTAAATAAAATGCATAAGATGTGCAAACTAATTAACGCCATTAAAAAAAACTAGATCATAACTTTTTTACTACCTTAAAGAGAAACTCAAATATTAAATAACAATATAAACAGAAACTCAGTTAATCTTTTGATATTCATCACTTTAACTGAAAAACATTCATATCTCCATTAATTACCTGAAATTAGCAAAATACTCTTTCTTTCCCCAAATCTTGGATTATTCTGGGAAGATAGGCAAACCAACACTTATCACCATTGGTCCTCAGAAAAATGACCTGGGAGAACAAGAAAATTGACATTATTTTAAAAGTGATTTGACATAGGCAGTAAATCAGGGGACACATTAAGAAAGTAAGGCAGATATACTATAGAGGTAAAGAGTTAAATCTAAATTATTTATGAAAAAATACTTCTTTTTAAATGTTAATGTTTAAAAGAACCCTATTCTAGAAGGAACTTGTTTGAACTTTTAAAAGTATGCCAACCTTAGAGTGGCTAATAACAATAGTTTTATGAGCAAACTAGAAATTGTTCTTGCAAACATCCTAGTTTTTGACCTGCTAGGGAATAAAATTTAAAGAAAAAAAAAAACTTTGCTAGCTCTGACATCATTGGGAAATAATATGCTGGTCTCTCTCCCGAGGTCTTGCCGTTTTCTAGCAAGAATCATGAAACAAAATAGAACCTTTCTTCTTTCTCCCTCTTTGCAAATTCTAATCAGCTCGTGTAGGAGGGGAAGGAGCAAATGCTGAACCGGGAGAGTGAAAGTTATCTGGTTTTAGCAGAGATTATTGAGATAAAATGAGGAAAGTAGAGGAAAGCACTTTCAAATATAATGCATGATACGCAGGAAGGCTACAGGAAACGGAAAGAAGTGTTTTCCTGGGCCTGGTAGGGCTTGAAACATGAAAGAACAATGAAAAGTTAAGCATTAAGCATTATTACTCCCAGCATTAAGGAAACGTTGATTTCATCTTTCTCAAGCTGAAAACACACACACACAGTTTCTGAAACACACAGACAACACAAATTCCAGTATATATTTGAACTTTGTTTTGTCCCAACCCTTGACTTCTTACAGCTAGGTCAGTGTGTCCCCTCCCTACCTCAGTCTGGACACCATAAAAAAGAAAACAAAAAGTTATTCAGCCCAGCGATGCAAGGTCTTCGGGTTTCTCATTCAACATTTTATACTTTCATCCCTAAGGTAACGGAAAATCCTCATCGCCTAGACTTTCATTGGTTCCTATCAGCTCAGCTGGAAAGGGTGGCAAGTGGGACAATCCTGAAGAAAAAGGAGTCACCCCCACGTCCTAAAGTACTTGGAAGTGCTCGCTGGGATCTGCCTGTACTCCAGGTTGGTGCAACTCCACCGCCCTCCAGTGAAGTCCCAGAAGCGATCAAGTTTAAAGTGAAAGGGGGATGGAAGCATTTTTTCTCCCTATGCCTTCGGAGTCTGTGGCTTCAGTTTGCTGCAGGTTCTCTCCGTGGACTTCTCAGAAACCTCAATTTTCCACTTCGAGGGACAGAAAGCTACAAGGAAAACGCTGATGGCTTTGGTGGAGATTCTCCTGGACTTCAGTGGTGTCCTCTGGTACATCTGTCCGAGGTGTCCCTTTGGTTTATTTCTGTGATCTTCCTGCGCAGTCCCTCAGCGGCTCGGAGTTTGGCCTTCCAGCTCTCCAACTCAGATCCTGAGCCTCCTAAGCTCCCGCGGAGACCCTGAAGTCCCGGATCTGGCGCCGCTCGCCGACCTGGAGGGAGGCTGCACCGCTGAAGTGCAGTCTCGGAGCTGCGCTCCTCTGGAACAAAGCAGCCAGACGTGGCTTGAGTGGATTCCTAAGCCAAGGATTGGATCCGGAGTACCAGGGGCAGAGAGGGGGAGCAGAGGAAAGAAAGGAGATGTGAGCAGTTTCCACCTAAAACACTTCACTCCTCGTGTTCTTCCCCGACAGAGATAGCTGTGTGGTTCTTCCTTACGCGTGGGTGCAGGTGTGCGCGCTTGGGGTGAGCCCATGGTTGTGCTCGAGTATACGGGCGCCTGTGCACCTCCAGGGCAATGGTAAAGCCTGGCAGAGCTCTTTTTGGAACAAAATGAAGGAGCTCCGTATCCACGGAGGCCACCCGTATGGGCCTTTGCCAAGTAGGGCAGAAGAAGCCCTTGTTAGCCAGCTTCCCTTTGCAACTTCCTACTCTTCCTTTGGGTACAGACTGGTGTCTGGGCTAGCTAGGATCACAGCTGAGAGCGAAGGTGCGCTCAGTGTCCGAAGACCACGTGCTGGTGAACCCACAGTGAGAAGCGAAAGGGTTTCAGGACTCTAGCACAAAGGAAGAGCAAGATTTCACTCAGGGTTTCTTAGAAGAAAGAGTTAACTTTGCTTACTGGCTTTTCCAGGATGGAGGGAGTGGGGATAGGGTCGGGGAGAGAAGCACTGGGAGTCTTGTCGGAGTCTCAAGCAAAACCAGGCGAGGGCTCCGGGCAGATCCATTCCCGCAGGGCCCTGTCTAACCTCCTTTCCAGTCGCACCTCTTTCCTGCTTTAGACCGTGCGTCTGTGTCGGTGACCTTAGAGACTAGGTCTGGCTTACGATGACTGTTGGGCTCCCTTTCTGCCCTTCACATAGTAAAATGTGACCAACTGCAGTATTCGTAATGTCTGATGCTGAGCTGAGTTGATTCCCAAATATAAATGTTCTTTTCAGAATCCGCTCCCATCTGATTAGTAAGCAAATCACCACCCACAACTAAGGGGACAGCGGAAGCCAGCCTCAGATGACTGAAACCCCCAAGTCAGTAGCTCTCCTCAAAATTTCCGGCGGGTTATTATAGCTAATGACTTTTCCCACCGCCCTAAGCAGCCGAAGCTTGACTCAGTGATGATTCTCTCTATCCCGTAACTGCGAGGAAGTGGGCGATCAGCAAATTGCCCTTTTGCAGGAGGCTGGGGACGCCCCTGGAAGTTCGCTTTCATTCTCCAGGTTTTCTGCCTTTTCCCTTCCCCCTTCCTGCAACGCCCCCGCGCCTCCTCAGCCTGGGGATTTCCTGGCGCTTCGCCGGCCCTCTCCGCACCCCCCTGATAAATCGGTTCAGAACCAGTCTGGCTGGGAGGCCCGAGGGCTGACAGCAGCGGAGCGGCCCCGGCCGGGGTCTCACGGACTCTCGGGGTCTGGCCGACACGGCCGCTCCCGTCACTGCGGCGCGGGCTGAGCTCACGGCCGCGCGCCCGCCGCCGCCGCCGCCGCCGCCGCCGCCGCCTTCATGCTGCAGCGCAGGGCTCAGTTCCACGCGGCCAGGAGGCCGCCGTTGCCCGCACGCGACGCTTTGGGAAGCCCAGCTCCCGGGTCCGCCCCGGCCGCGGCCGCAGCCCCGGACCTCGGCTGCTTGCCTCGCGCCTGAACTGCGGACTCGCCCCAGCGCGGTGGCCAGCGGGCGGGGCGCTGTGTGCAGCGGCGCGCAGGGAGGCGGTGAGCGTGTGCAGAGCTGCCCGAACGGAGGAGTATGTATGTGTGTGCGCGTGTTTGCGTGTGTTTGAGCGTGTTTTTCCTTCTTCCCTTGAGGATGTGAATTGTTTAGCAGATGGCTGCTCCCTTAGGATTCTTGACTTTGGGGAGCTCTGGGCTGTGAACACAACCCACCCATATAATCCATTTTGCACGGTCGGTTATATCAGAAAAAAAAGCGCAACTGGACGGGGGTGGGGCAGACCAACGAAACCTTCTAGACAGACACACACACATTCAGAGGAGAGAGGAAGAATTGAAAGACTTGAGAAGACTTTGATAACCTCCCTGCTGGCCCTTCTGTTTTCCGGAAAGATCCTGGATGTTGGCTACCTTTTCAAGTCATCTTGGCATGTCTCTAGTGTTTTGTAAGCCGCTTTCCAGCTAGCTGCGTGTGTGTGTGCGCGCGCGTCTGTACGCGCGCGCCTATCTGATGCATTTGACTGTCTTTTATCCAACTGCCCAGAAGCAAATGTGTTAACTCGGCGATGCCCCTTCATGCCTGGGTTCTTGCAGAGCTCTGAGGACGCCCAGACCCATTTTCCTGGCTGGATTTGGAGCGGCTGCTGGGCTGTGGACCCAGGTGTGTGGATCGCTTTATCCAGAAGCTTGGAAAGCGCCAATATTAACCTGCTTCCAGGTACATCACAAGGTCAAGAGAGTGTCTTGCAGCCCTCTTGTTTCCGTTATCTACACCTTCTTCTCTTGGCCAGAAGGATATTTACGTTTTGGTTCACAGCATTTGAAGCCAAAAGTTCAGCCCTTCGAACTGGTTTGCTATACAAAATAAAACAAAACAAATAAGGTAATGAGGATTGCTTATTAAACTGCTTAACAAAATCCCCGACTCTTCCTCAGCCCTTTCTCGGCTCCCTCCTCCCCACCAAAATGTCACCAGCTCTTGAATTACGTGGATTCGGGTTGGAGGAGAACTTGAAGGAAACGTGATTAAAGGGCTATGCGAGAACGCTCTCTTTGCTGCCCGCGGTCCGGTGGGCTTCGAAGCCAATCGTGAGAAGGACCGGTTCCCTCCGTGCTGCTTCCTCCCCGTGCAGTGCTGGGTGTGCGTGTGCAAGTGTGAGTGCAAGTGCGCGCGCGCCCGGGTGCGAGTGTGTGTGAGTGTGAGCGTGTGTCTGTGTGTGCGTGCGCGGCCGCCCTGCCTCTGCCCGCTCCCCGGGCGCGGAGCCGCGGGTTTCATGGGGCGATTGCAGCGATTCCCCCACCCAGCGCGACCTGCGGGCAGCGGCGGCAGTGGCAGGAGCCGCCTTTCCGATTCCCTACGATGCGGGTGCTGAGCTATGGCAAAGGGCAGCGAAGTGACGAGCGAGACCCGCGTACGACTGTGAAAGCCACCTGGAGCCACCTTGCCGGGATTGTACCTGCAGGCAGAAAGTCTTCCTACGACCGTCTTTTCCCCTAGAGGCACCAGGTAACAAACCAACGATTACTCGCCTCAGCCAATTTCCTTTTGATCTTGTTTCTAGTGTCTTATCTGCATTGCAGGCTACTTTACTTATTAATGTTTTGAAAATCATTGGGAAGGTTGGGTATCCAAGGGCGCCTGCTCTGTGATTTTGTAATACGATTTCTAGTAGGTGAAATATAAATCTATACCTAAGCACTTAATCTAGTAGTGAAAGCTTTGAGAATATGGATGTGCTCCACCCTGAGGATATTTTTTGAGAGCTAGGCGTGTGGAACCTGTCTGAAGATGCCAGAGATCAAAATTCTGTGTTTCCTTCAGGCTGTGGTTGCCACGGACCATTTGGTACCCAACCCTTTCCAGATTGTGGAGTGTGAGTGGGTGTTTGGTTTCCACCCATCATTTAAACCAAAGATCTTTTCTACCCTTTTCTACCTCTGGTGCCAGGTTGTTTTCCTTTCCTTGTTGTGGAGGAGCTTGCCAGATCTTTTTAGTAGTTGTAAATTACGCATCTGGAGACTTTGACTCGAAATGGAGTTTTCTTGGAACTTGGTTTGCATGAAAGGGAATACATATTGTCACGGCTGTGTGTCTTGAGATATGGTGTTTAACTGCCAGGACGTGCTTTTATGTAGCAGAATAAATCCATGAAAGAAGTCATTTTTATATCTAGCAGAACCAGGCTAAAACGATAGCCACCACCCAACATTCTCTCCAGCTGTATTGTCCCCGTCACGGACACGCAACTCCTGTGCGCGTTTTTTTGTTTGTTTGTTTGTTTGTTTGTTTTGTCCCTGTATAATAGATATTTTGAATTTTTTTTTTCCGGTGCCTTGATTTACAAGGAGCAGGTTGGATTTGCGACTGCCTAATTAACATATTGGGTCTGGTATGTTAAAATGAGATTCCCATGGCCGGCTGAAGCAGAACAAATTTAGTTAACTTCCAAAGCCCTTTACCCTGGCGCCTTTTTTTCCCCTGAATTCCCTTTCGTTTTATCTCAGCGCCCGCCCCCATCGGAAAATTTCACTCCCTTCTCGAAGACATTAGAATTAACAAGGTAAAGCACTTCCAAAGTAGTCTCATCAATGTTTTATTCCATAGTGAAGACGGTCTGAATAATTTAACTAAGGAGTGTTCGTTTGTCTCCCGCCTTTGGGAGCTGCTTGCTGGCTACATTCAGCGGAGGATTTGGCCCAGCCAAGATCAGGGTGCCCTGCTTCAGGAGGCAGTGACTGGGGCTGCTGGGGGGCGGGGGGTTCTCTTTGCTAACGCCGTTTAGGAAGTGTAGGGGCGCTGCCTGATTTTCCCCCACTCGCTGCATTTCTATAGATATCCATATGATGGCATTTGCAGACTTCTAGCTGGCCGATAGCTGCTCTGCTTGTCCCTGCGCACTGACGTCCCCAACTCCTCTTCGAGTCTGGGCTCGGTTGCTGCTGCAGCCCTCGCAGGCTGGTGGTGCTACAAGGCCATGTATGCAGCGGGCTTTGGGGGCTGGGCTCTGCCACTGCAGCTGGCAGGACGGCTTTGACACTTTCTCCGGGCAGGGCGGAAGAGCTCAGCGGACCCCCTGGCAGACAGCAAGCGCATCGTGGCCGAGGCGGCCGCCTGGATGCGAGAGGAGGGAGATGCCCAGAGCCACAGAGGAGCGTGGAGGGCGGTGGTGTCCTGTCTTTGCCTGCAAAACCTTTCTCTCTCTCTCCCTCCCCGCGACAATGAATATTGAAGAATATGGAAGGAAAGCTGGCTACAAAAATGTCTTGATATTCAAATACTGCATGATTTATCAGGATTAAAAACCTGAAGCTAAGTGTGTATTTCCTAGATTTCCATTTGTTGCTCTTTCTTCCCTCCCTTCTTGCTCTCCTCGGTTTGATCATGTCATTTATACCCGTATTGTTTCTAGTTGAAACACCTCTGTAAAGTCAATTAACCTCCCTCCCCCACCTGGTACCCAATAAACGTGAAAGAGGAGAACATGATTTCCACTCTTCAGATAGATTTGCTTTGTAACTTCTAGCTCCAGGGATAACCGAGGAATGATACAGAAGATATCTCGACTTTAACAGAACTTTCCCCCTCTGAGGTCCCAGGGAAGGTTAAAAAAAAAAAAAAAGTGTATTGCCTGGATTAAATAACGAAATAAATAAAAGATAACAGATAATTGGGAATAAATTTAAAAAAGGATTTTTTTCTTTTATCTTCTCTCTTTTTTTTGTCTTTTAATGAATTTACTTCTAATCCTCTTATCACTCAGAAAATCTTAGAAATCTGATTTGTGTATTCTAAACGTCTGACAAGGACCCCACTTTGTCCTCCCAAATTACCCCAGAATACTATTACAACAGTATTGATATCATACTTACAATATTTGTTAGCAAGTAAGTCATACCTATCTAGAGAGTGCACAAGAAAAAAGAAATGCTGGTGAATATAGGTACTTGGAAAATAAGGTGTTTTCATCACCTCCCACCTATTTCACTTTCTTCTGGCCTTTTCCCACTAAGGACTCGATTTTTGCAGGTTAAGCTTTGTTCTTCCGCCCTCAGCCTCAGGGAAGGCAAAGCAAATGCATTAAAATGGATGCTGAATGCTCAGAAACCTGAACATAGATGATGGTGTGATGCATGTTTGAAAATGTCACTCATTGGTGCAGATTGGAGTTAGGTTAAAGGTCATAACTAAATAGAGCTACTAGCACAAGGTTACATGCATAGAAGTTCCTAAGGCGGGGGGAAAATATTTCTGCCACCTTTTTCTTCTCCCTTTTCTGGAAAAATGGAGAGGGTACAAGTTACTTTGAAAATCTAAGTCCACTGTCCTTGTTAAGAATTGTCTTTAAGTAGAGCTGGCCTGGCTCACTAGCCTGGTTCATTGATGAGTTAACACTTCAGGTATTGATAGGAAATTTCCCAGCCAAAAGCCTCCTTCTTTGTAAGCCCTGTTTTAGTCACTATTAATAGGGACAGAACAATAAGATATCTATAAGAACAAGCATAAGCAGATAGGTGAAAAGAAGTTGTCACTTGATTCTTGTACCTTGGATAATTTCTTTTAGTCATTTTTTTTCCCTTTCTCTTTTCAAGAGGAGAATGACCTTGAACACCAGCCTTCTGTTCTTTCACATACGTCTCTCCTTCCCTCGTAGATCTAATGTGTATATGAGCACACACACCTTGTTTTTGAAATATGAGATTCCTGTGCTGATGTTTTGGGAGAAGTTCATAAAGGTTTAGTTCTGACTGATAGCAGCCAGAAGTGATTTCTTTCCTTTTTCTCAAGAGGGTATAGCAAGAGCTGTAGTTACCTGTGGGAGAATACCCCCACCCTATTCCCTCTTCAATTATTTTTGTCTCCTCTGTCATTAAATGGATTTTGGGTGTTAAAGCAGTATCTAGTTATGGCATTGGTGTTTAAATGATCTTCATATGTTATATCATGTTTTATCACTCTTTCATCTTTTCATAAATGACCGTCATTTTCCTTTGTCCATTTAAATCAGTGATCTGGATCTTCTTGCTGTTTGAAGCACTTTTGGCTTAGTAGTTTTGCTGAGTTTTCTTGCTGGTGAAATTGAGATCTTGCTTTCTGCTGACCTATTGCTGTGATATATGGTTGGGATGAGATGCTTGCAGGTATCTAACAATATTTCTGCCTCTACATGAAACTACTGCATAATATCTACTAAATTATATATTTAAAAATAAATGTGTCATAAATAAGATTGCTAATAAGTATTATTGCCAATTTTGAGGCTGGGAAAAGGAAGCTACTTGAAACTTCCTAAAGGCTTAACTGGCTAACCTATTAGCTTATTTCAGTGATTTTTATTTTCTGTTTACTTAAAAATGTAACATATTGGTGTTATCTTCAGGGTTTTGTATATAGTATAATGAATTTTATGTTTTATGTATTATTGAAGAGTAAAACTGGAAATTTGGACCTTATAGGTGTGAGAGCCCCTAGAATACATAACTAGCAGATAATTTTGCTAAATCATTCCAATGACACACATGTGCATACTCTGTCTTGTTCAACAAGCCTTGAGAGTGAGACTTCTTATTCTGGTTGCAGAGCCCACATTTTTATTCCCATGGCATCCTTCAATCATTGGGGACTATTTAGAACCTAAGGCTGTATAATTTGTTCATTACATGGTATGTGCATGGTGAAATTAAGAAGTATTATGTTCATAATTATTGAAGCTATTCCAGTTAGAGGTGAACCATTTTTAGTATGCTCTACCAACATAAATTGTATGTTATTATGAAAATTCCAGTTTCATATAACAGAAGACAGAAATATAAGAATTTAATTCAAAGATAACCAATGCTACTTTTAAGCTTTTTCATCATATTGTTGTGAAAGATACTGTGTTGACAAAATGATTTTTAATAAACATAATTTAATTTTACATAAACATTTTATGTGACATAATTTAATACTAATTATGAAGTTGGTTAATAAGTGATAAAAATTACAATGGAATTACATGGTTATATAACTCTGCTGTCTATCATTTTACTGATTCCAAGTAAACCACATGAAAAGGATTTATTGTTTAAACTACAAACTACATTTGTAATATTTCTCAGAAATTGGTTTTCATAGACAATGTTTAAGTTACATGGTCATATTGGCAGGAAAATGTCAACTGACAAGTTTTGCTCTTCTTAGAAAATATGTCTTCTTTGGGCATATACCCAGTAATGGGATTTCTGGGTCAGATATTATTATGGTTCTAAGTCTTTGAGGAATCACCACACTGTCTTCCACAATGGTTGAACTAATTTACATTCCAACCATGGCACATATTTACCTATGTAACAAACCTGGACGTGTACCCCAGAACTTAAAATAAAATAAGAAAATATATCTTTTTACAAAAGAAATCTATCAAAACTCAAAGCTCACACTGTTCTTGCATTTTTTTTGTGGGAACATATATATAATTTATTGCTCTAAAAAATCTTCCCCACAAATATTTCGAAAATGGCATTATAATCCTTGTGGAAAACAATTGTAGAATTTTGATAGAAAATGGAATCTATTTTAGATTTTACAAGAATAAAAGACTCTAGAAAAGAAGTAATACAATAAATGATTAAGGTTTCAGCATACTTTTAACAAATTCTGGGAGCAGTTTCTGAATTCTTAGAAAAAAAACAAAAAAACTAATTCATTCAATAGATGCTCAGTCAGAAATAGCATATTTAATCAGGAATGGAAGCCTAAACAATGCTGTTTATCTTGATCTATTTTCACTCCACCATGTTCAGCTCTTTTGAGGAAGTGCTCAAGAGCCTTGAAGGACAAACTTCAATTTACTTCTTGATTCCAGTCTTCATTTTTACTCCTTATTTTCTATCTTCAAGTAGGTTTTCCATGGATTTTAGTGGTATTACCTCCCGAGTAATAGAATATTTGTATTAATGTGATTTACTAGTGGGGACATACCAACTACATTACTGTGAAACCTAACTTTCTCTTATCTCCTTTGGAAATATAGGATGTGGTACTTTTCTTATTAATTAGCTCTCCTTTTATTATTTTTTTATGGTGTGAAGATTTGTCAAGTTTTTGAATGGTTTATTTGCACTTGTTTTTATTAGTGTTTAGACATTTGTACAGTAACATTAAAATACATATAATTTATATGGCAGCATTGAACACTACATGAGTAGCGCATATGCTTTATTTTACGTGGATAGATATCTTGAGATCATTAATATTTACAAATATTTTAATTTGGAATCCCGCACTCAACAAAAATAGGCCTAACTTTAAGTGAAAAGTTTAAGGTTATTTTTAGGAATTATGTTAGGATATTTGCCATGTATTGACTGTTCAAATATCAGGCACTTAAACAATATATTACTGGACATTGGGTCCTGACCTCAATAACTTATTTTCTTAGTAACATGAAAAATATAAACAAATTAATAAGCTTGAAAGTAATTTATTAACTGAAACTTTTAGTTCTATTTTGATGTTCTACGCTTTGTAGTAGGAGAGAGAGAAGAAATTAAGAAATCATGGCTGTGTTTTGTAGAAGTTGGTATTGTGCAGTAGTTAGAAAAAGGAACTGTGGAATTCTACCCCCCTTGGTCACAGCCCTGTATAACCTTGAACAAGTCTTTGAACTTCTCTGAGCATCAGAATCCTCACCTAAGAAATAGGGCTAATAATATGACTTATGCAATCAGACAGTCTGGAGGTTTCAGTGATATAGTTCATTAGGCACCTGACTGTTATTATCATTATCACCATCACCATGATCATCTCATCATTAGCTAGCATGAGCACCAAGAGGGAAAGTATAAAGGAGGTAATAATCGTATGGCTTCAAAAGCTCACCAGACCAGGGGTCATAATATAGTCCAGTGTCTTCAGGAACCAGGCAGAAGATGTAAAGCAGAGAATCTAGCTGAGTTTAAGAAATCGTAGGCTGTATTTCTAATACTCTGGAGAGTGCATGACTTACCCACAGATGTTCAAATTTATATTCATTTTAATCTCTGATGGACATGGCATTAGGCAACTTGTAAGTTCTCCTGACATATATATTCAATCTTAAATTTTTTTTAAAGCATCTCTGCCAAGTGGTCATCTTGACTAAGCTTGAGTAACTTTAGTGATTCCCAAATCACTCCAACTAAAATATATTATTTCACTTTTATATAGATGTATTATAATTTTCTCCTTTAACTTGAGCCAAAACTCTGGCATCTTGTTGCTTCTAATTATTTTTAGCGTGGTTGAAAGAGGCACACAAGTCTAATTCCTGAGATAGTACTTCGAGTGTTTGCACTGAGTTCCTTGAAATTTCCAAACCACAATTGCTGTGCTTATGACTAAACATATCTTGGCCCTAAACTGGTTTCGGACAGTTTTCTGTATATCGTGATTTCAAGTCCTTTTACCTTTAATGGTTAATAAATGTTAGCTATCATTAGTCTTCATCATCACCATTTTCTGGAATGTTTTCATTTGTTATCCAAATTTTCGCTGAAGCATGACAACAACCACGTGGGTAGACTACTGTCGAGTTAAGCAGGGCCATTACTTCATTGCTTTTGGAGCAGAGAAAGCAAGAAAATGCTGTAACTCTCCAGCCGGCACTCATTTTAGATGTTACCATTTGATCAATGTTTTCTTCTTGCTGATCCTGGACAAGGCATTGGGGTTCTTAACATATATACCTCTTTTTTAAAAAAATAAAAATTATTTTTAAACATTTTTGTGGATACATAGCAGGTGTATATATTTCTGGGGTACAGGAGATGTTTTGATACAGGCATGTAATGTGAAATAAGCACATCATGGTGAATGGGGTATCCATCCCCTCAAGCATTTATCTTTTGAATTACAAACAATCAAATTACACACTTTAAGTTTACCTCTTCAAGATGCAACAACTGGTCAATCCAAGTTTGATCACAGGATTAAACGTATTTGCTATTATGAATCTTGACACTTTTTGAACATTCAGATCATATGATTTACTCATGATGACAAAGTTACTTAAATCTTTCCCAATAAATAGAGAAAATTCACTCATATATTTTAATGTCATTGTTCATAATAAATATGAACAACAATGAAATGGAGCAACACAAGAAGAGTAAATTTTCACCTTACTCTAAGGTGGCTGGCTGGCTGCATCATGAGCTGTCTGTTCTAGACAAGAATGACTCAAGCCCATTCTTTAATTCCTTTAACATTTATTTGGCATTTAATGCATACTTGGATTTTCTGCTAACCATTTCTCCTTTAAGTCACAGAAGCCAAAATGGCACAGATGCCACTCTAGAAAAGTTGCATTCTAGAGTGAGAAACAAACATTCTTTCAGAGAGGAGCCCTAGTCCTTAATCAGTCTTGATGACATTCTCACACCTTTTCCTCTAGATGCCATTGATCTCTAGATTATTTACTAAATTAAGTTTTGTTACTTCCTCCATTGTTTAATAAAATTGATGATTAAGCTCCTAGCAGTTTTTCAGCCTCTATATGAGGTTATCTAATTCCTAAAAGAGGGAAAAATAATTTGAATACAGAAGAAAATGACATGTAAACTTACTTGACTAAGTATCCTGGTAGAATGAGTCTTTTGGTTATCAGCATTATCCATAGTCTTGAATGTTGTCTTTAGGCATCCTGTTTAAAAATTATTAAAAGTATTGCATTTGATGTGAATTCAAATAGTTGTCAAGATCAACACACCACATCTAGGTATAGTTATTTTCTTAATGACTCCTTCAATATATATGTTAGTGATTGCAGAAGACCCTTGGGACCAATCCAAGATATGTTTAAGGCAGTTTATAAATTTGCCCCTTCTTTTATTCTTTCTGTCTCAACTGTAAAGTGTTTCTTCGATTTTCTTTGCTCTTATATAGCTAATTGTTGTCAGTGTACTTGCTTTCTTTTTAAACTTCCTGATAGGAACTTACTAAGAAAATAATAAGATTGCTAGGTATGTTGGTAAAATAAGGACCTGAGGCTGAATGAAAGTCTAAGGCTTCATCCTCTGGGACAAGCACATGAGCTTTCCCTGTACTCGATGAGGATAGCTCTCAAAGATGCTAATATAACTTGGATAATATATAATGGATGATGATGATCATCAGCATCATCTTCATCATATTCTGAGAAGGTGGTCTTTTCCTGGCACTGTAGATTTTTACTTTTCTGTACTCTATGCACTAACCCTATAGCTTTATCATAATTGTCTCTGTTTTTTAGAGGAACATACTGAGGCCCAGGGTGGTTAATTTGCTTGCCCATGATTATACAGCTAAGATGATAGGGCTAAAATTAAAATCCAAACATTTTTGATTCTAAAGAGGATGCTCTGTCGGCTACACCTAGGGGATTGCCCTTTTCTCCTGCTTATGGCTGTTTTCCATTGATTATTACAAAAAATGTGTTTTTAATCTCCTTTAAGGATGATGAGCATCCTCTGATCATATATCCTATTTTTAGTTTCTCATGTGCTTTTGGTACTCTATGAACTGCCATGTCTTATATCTGTATGTTTATAAAAGCACTTTATCCACTAGGAGATTCTGTAGTTGTTTGTATTGAGAAGGTATTTGCATCCTGAGTCTGGGATATAAATATATACTAAAACTTTTTGATAAAATAGTGTGATTTTGGGTGATTTGCCCTCTTTAATTTTCAGTTACCATCTGCAGGAGGGACTGACATGCCATTTAAATGGACTGGTATGCTGTAAGTAATAAATAAATGTTCAGGTTAACATGTTTCCTAGTGCAAAGAATCAGAACATACTGCAATATCATGATGGGGTGAAACTTACAGATCATCTGTCCATCATGAACACTCTGGCATTTGTCTCATCATGTTCTGCCTTCCACTCACCTCTTTTGCTGTGCTACTTGTGTAGACTGCTGTTGATGCTCTTAATGAGTGCTTCAGGTGTTACTCCTGTTACCTCTTCCGTTTGGCAGAGGGTGGAAAAGAAGGCACTTGACAAACTCATTTTCTCATCTTGAATCACTGTTGTTATTTCCATGACAGAGGGGCTAGATAATGGGCAGTCAAAATCTGGGCTTAATTCTAGATATAACTGTTATCAGGACAAATCTTTTCTAAAGTAAGCCCTGTCATGTTTTCCTATCTGTAAGCTACGTTGTTAACTCTTGAATTCAAAATGGCCGCAAATTCATTGCAGTGCTTCTCATCAAGAATAGATGTGTGTTTCTCTTCTCTTTGAATCTGAGCTGGCCTTTTTACTTGCTTTCAACAACAGGGATTGCAGAGGTGATATGGTATAATTTTCAAGCCTAATCCTCCAGAGACTATGTAGCTTCTACTCTGCTCTTTTCAAAAAATGTTACCATTATGTGAAGAAACATGGATTCCTCTGCTGAGGACAGGTGGCCTGGCTAACAGCCAGCTCCAATGGCCAGACACGTGGATGAGGCCACCTGAGACCATTCACACATATTCAAACCTCCAGATAATTATAGTCAGAAGATTGACCCCAGGTGAGACCAGCAGAAGAACTAACCAGCTGAGGCTAGCCCAAATTGCTGACCCATAAAATCATAAACAAATAAAATGGTTGTTACTTTAAGCCACAAAATTATGTAATCAGAATAAATAACTGAGACACCTGTCTTAGGTACTGAGACATAGCCAGCCACCATACCTCTCTAGAAGAAAAGCCTGGCTCTCTTTTTAAAAAATATTTTCAACAAATATTTGTTAAATATCTACCATAGCTAAGCATGATGCCCCTCAATCCATGGATTCATATATTTTTGAGGCAGAATATGTTTTTTTCTTACACCTTTGGAAATATTTGCTGATTTCTCAGTAGGTAAAATTTTCTGTGATATTTCCTAACATGTGCATGATAAGTAATTTTGATTTGCCTAATTTATAACGTAGTGACTTATCATTGTATTAGAGAAGCTTCTCTGAAAAGGTTTTCCTCTTGTGCTAGGAGTAATGCTATTCACCTAAAACCCAAGGGAAAATTTGGCTTTTTTTTCCTCCAAGTGGTATTTGGGCTGGTTTAGTTCAGTGTGATATTCTGTAATTTCTCCAAGATTTCATTTTATCTTCTAATTATATTTT
Organism: Pan troglodytes; assembly: GCF_028858775.2. NCBI lineage: Eukaryota > Metazoa > Chordata > Mammalia > Primates > Hominidae > Pan > Pan troglodytes. The sequence continues at coordinate 39,662,147 of NC_072413.2, forward strand.
GGTGATTCATATTTACTACTCATTTCTTTTGTAAATTAAATCGATATTGCACAATTACTTTATTCTGGGCCTTGATATTCATCTTTTAGTAAATAATCTCATTTATGTATCAAATTACTCTACAGGAATTTGACATACTATTACAGGTATAATGAGGTGCAGGGCATAGGTCATGGGGCATTACAATTATAATTTCATAACTTTCTGATTATTATTTATTTGCAGAAAATAATTAAAATGAGTGTATTTGACTTCAGTGTTTGTATTTTTAGTAAAAGATATATTTGTGAGGGGGTACCTGAAAATGCATGTCATATTCACTTAAATATTTTCTTCAAAGGTATTTTGTAATTGGGTTGAAAGCCTCCCTGAATTATGTTGAATATAAAATATTTTATTTATATTTTCTTTAGAATCTAATGTAAGATAGGTAATGTGTGGTATGCTTTTTATTTGAAATTTCTACTAGTAAATTCTAAAATAACTAGGTTCCATATGCTGCATATGGCAATATATGTATATTGCAACATATGTACATATATATGTACATACATATACACATACACACTGCATATACTATGTGTATTATATACAGTACATAAACATTGATTTTCTTGGCATATTTCTCAGTTTCCTTATCTGTAAAATGGGGCTAATGTTGATGACCATCCCAAAAGCTGTTGTGAAGAGTCAGTGAAATAATGTATTCCTAGCACCTCACACAGCGACTGGCAAATAATGGAATGCTCAAACAGCACTAGCAATTATTATTATTATATATTGAAAGTGAGAAAATTACAATTGTACATAAAGAATAATTGCAAATATTTTTATGCATAGCATGATGGCTCTTTTAAAAAATATGTCTTTATATTTTACATGTTAGACTGTAATATTTGGCCTTGGTAGATTGTCAGCTTTGAAATCTGTTTCTAGTTTATTCTATTGAGACACAGGACCAAAGGGATCTTATAAAACCATATCAAGGCAGTAAATTTCCTTAAAGATTGATACAGAAATTGTTAAAAAAATAATTAACATAAAAACAAACTTTCCTACAGATCTACAGTAACTAACTATTGTTAAACTAACCGGGATATTTTAAAAGCAACGTCTCAAATAATATATGGTTTTAATAGGCAGGACCAATCCAGGTTGTTTAGGGTTTTGAAGTAACATAATTTGGGAAATCTTTTAAAGAAAAAATTATATAAAGTTACAAACACAAAAAGTAGGTAAAGTATCTTGGAAGGGGCTTGTGTATACCATTGGTTTTGTGGTTCATGTGTCACTCTTATTAAGGACATGTTCGAAGAATTGAGGAGAGATGAGTAACTTGATTTTGTTTCCTATTTTGGAAAATTGATCTTATAGCAGCTTAGACTAATTTGTGTAACTTTTTTCCCACTGATGTCTATCTGTTTAATAGTTCTATTTCTTTTTTAAATTGAAAACTAAAATATTGTTTAAATAGCTATGTGAGTATATGACTATCGCACTTATTATTCTATTGGGATCAAAATAAATGGACAAATGAAAATGTGTAATCGATGGCCAAGTTTTCCCAATGATGTTGGGGAAAGCAGTTTTTTTTTTCAATTCTAAGTGTTGTCTGTACCATCACATTTTGAAAACATGGAATAAATAATTAGCTCTAATGTCTATATTAAACAAAGGAAGCAGATTCAAGGGCAATTTAAAACCAAGATAGGAAATTTAAGTGAAATATATCACTCTTGGTATAAAGTGTGTACTCAGGAGGTGTTGGTCAAATACGTGAATTGATACATACATTAATAAATAAATATTGATTTTGGAATGTGGCCATAAAGCACTAAAATTTACTTATATGTACCAATAGAAGGAAATTAATTTTGTTTTTTATAGTCATTACCTCTATATTGGTATATATACTTTTAGTGATAGCATTTTGTTTACATTTGAGGATACACGAAAAAGAAAAGAGTCCTAATTTTTGAAATATGAAAGAGCCTTTGAAAAACAATGTCATATCATTCTGAAGATTTTTTTCTATTTTCTGTGTCCCTAAATCCCCTTTGTGAAATACAGTCTATATTGGGAATGAGAAATTAGTACCAAGTCTCTCAAACTGATTCAAAGCCCATAACACAAAACTTTCTTGAACAGGGTGATTGGTATTGTAGGATTATCAGTGATTCTTAAGTGGAGAAACTATGTGAGCTGAATTTAAATGGAGTTAGCACTCACTGTTGCTGAATTGGTGCTATCAATAGTAATTTGAAGATATGCTTTGCCATTTTAAACTGAAATGATAAATTGGCTATGTATCAGTCCAAGGAGGAGTTGAGACCTACAGGTGAACAATGTGTAAAAAGAGTGAGACAGGTGGAATTATATGACGGTCCCGAGCTTGTTGGAGTTCAGGTTCTGTAACTCGCATTTAACAGAATATTTTTGGTTTCAGCATCTAGAATTAAGGCTGGAAAATAGGGTTGTATCACTTAGAACTCATTTAGCAGGATGTGAAAAACTCAACCTAAATTGCCTCAGCATCAAAGGAATTTTTTTGTTCAGACAACCAATTGCAGGATTATTTTCAGGCATAGCTTGGCTCAGTATTTAAAAAGTTGAAAAATCAGGATGCAACTTTCAGCTCTGATTTGTCTCCATCGGTTCCTTTCTCAGATTTGGAGGGGTAGGTCAGGGTCGCTTCGCATTATAGCAACACCATGTCCAAAGTCTGACAGAGAAAGACCATGAAAGAGAGGAAGGAAGGGAGAGAAAAAGTGGGAGAAAGAAACTGTTTCCTGACAGTCTTAACAAAGATCCTTACATTGATTCTTTTCAGCCCTAGTTGTTTGACTTGGCTCATGTTACCATCTCTGAACTTGGTTGGGAAGAATCAATGCACTATTTGATTTATTTAACACTTCCTTCTCTTGTCCTCTCTTTCTCTTTCCATCCCTCTTTTTTTTTTTCATTTCTTTCAGAAATAGTTTATCTGAGAAGCCATTTTTCTGTCCCCCATGTGAAATTCAAAAGCCAATATACCTTTAGTGAACTTCTGATATTTTGGTTTGATAATTAGTGTTTCCTGCTTTAAGATTTCTTAGCAAATTTTGTTATTTTAGGGAAACAAATGGAAAATTGTCAAGCCACAGTCTTACAGCAAAATATTTGAAATGGCTGGATCTAATAGAATTTTACAAATAAAATTTTATCATTTTTCATTGAGAAGCTCACAACTGTAATATTTGTATAAGCTAAGCTTTGTCTTACGATCATAAAAGAGTAAAGGACCATATACATGTATGAATATACACATACTTTCAAATAAGCTTATTTATTTTTATCAAATACTGAATCTATTAATATGCATACTATATATTGTACTGTTCATAATTATCATACTTTAAAAGAAGTTTACAAATAAACAAGCTACAAGGTTGTGGAAATATAATCATCTTTCCTTCATTTTAAAATGAAATAAAATATAGTAAAATTATAGAAGGGAATATGACAGTGGCTGCATTTAAATATAATTTTTCTTAAAAGTCTTAGGTAACTTCTTTTTCTTTTTGTTAGAGATCACACAAGTACTGAAGAATTATTGTAGCTTTGTATTTGTTATCATGATCTATTTTGGAATAATCTGAAATACAGAATTCTCCATTATGATTTATCCAAGTCATACTCTTTTTTGATAGGGATAAATCCATATTTACTTATCAACTTCCTTTTAGCTTTGTACAATAATTTAATTTTAAGCTTACATGAGACAAAAACGAACTCAATTTTAACTGAGTTATGATATACCATATTTTGTATTGACCTCTGCTATGATTACAGTTAGAGGAAGGAAATAACAAACCTTTGAGCTGGTGAGATCTAGGTCAGTTTGAGAGCCTCTGTTTCAGTATAATGTCAGCTCTGCTATTAAAGTTCAGCTTTCCAACCCTCTAAAGGGTCATTGCTTTTCTCTCAGGACCACAGCATTTCTACAGTCATTGAATAAATAATTTTCCATTTGACAAATAAAACAGCCAAAATTAACCTCCTGTGGTGATACAGTTAGACTTTGTGTCCCCACCCAAATCTCTTCTTGATTTGAAGTCCCATACCTGCCACCTTGTGAAGCGGCTGCTTTGCTTTCCCGTAACTTTCCACCATGATTGTAAGTTTCCCGAGGCCTCCCCAGCCATGCTAAACTGTAAGTCAACTAAACCTCTTTCCTTTATAAATTACCTAGTCTCGGGCAGTTCTTCATAGCAGTATGAAAATGGACTAAAAATGTGGGGATTTTAAAAAAATTCTCTGTGTTTGAGTTCCCAAGTGGCATGTCAGCAAAGTAATCAAACACACCTCTGTTTTGTAGGGGAATCAAACGTGGTTCAGTTACTTGTGTATGCAGTCTATATTAAGTGGTTTTAAGATCAGTTTTAAATATAAACTTTCAGTGACTTTGCTATAAAGCTGTGTGAGAACATTAAAAATATGTAGGCCCTACTCTCTAGTTTTAATTGGAAACTGTAGGGCAGTATCAACTTATATTATTATTATATTTTAATTGCACTGGGCAGGCTTCTTCAGGTCTAACACATTCTTTAAAAGTTGCATATTTATTTTGTTTCAGCTCACTTCAATATTGTGGAGATGGAAATCTGAAAGTCCCCTTTTCATAGTCATTTTTTGGTCAGAGTACTCTAAAATTTATTAACTAATTATGGTGAAATCACAACTCAGCATTCCATTTGGGAGGAAGTTGCTGACAGCCTGTGAAGAAAATAATGCAGTGTGGTTAACTAATGTTCCTGTTTCCTATAGTGTAACGTAACTAGTTTAATAAATTACATGTGCAGAAATAATCTCCTGAATTATCAAGAAGGAAATAGTTCCTACGCCTCTACAACTAAGATGTTTCAGAGTCAAATACCTTGAGCTTCAGATATTCAGATTTTGAAATAAATAACCTCTACTCCTAACTTCAGCATGGGTAGCACATACTCCATATATTTCACTAGATAAACATACTTTGAAATATTTAATATTTTAAGTATAGTCCAAGACATTATACTTTTGTCATTTTAATCATTGTGGACTGAAATTTGAATGACTGGTTAATTTTCCTACAATTAATCCTTTTTTGAAAATTTCATTGCCACTATTTAATTAAAATCAACAATAGATTGTTCATAATCATGAACAAGGAGAATATACTGTAATATAATATTATATCATTTGTAGCCTCTTCAAATAATTCTTTGGAGAAGAGAAACATTGAACTAGAAGGTTAACAGCAAAAGTAGCATATAGCAAAAAATGGAAAAATAGAATCTTTTCCAATTTGGGTAGAGCAGATTTATTGTATGATTCTGCAGGGAATCTGAAAAGTGCTCTGAACACTCACTTTTAATTGAGATAACCTAAGTTTCTTGAAATGTAACCAGTGACAGACTAAAGTAACATTTTGATTAAGCAATGTTGAATTATGAAATACTGTTACTCTACATTACTGCTGGGAACCTTAATTGAAGTGCAGAATCTGACTAAAAGCAACAAAGGCAACTAAGCAAAAACAAAGAAGCAAAAGTTCTAAATCATGCTTTTTAAAAATCAGTTTCTTCACAGTTTACCTCTAAGTGTGCATACATGCACATACACATTCACAGGATTTATAATTTTTTCATTATCTTCCTTTGTTCCTCTATTTGGATTAAATAATGTCCCTCCTGCTTCTTAATTTTTTTTTCTTTTCATGTCTTATTTGCAAAGAGTTGACTATTTCCAGATAAAATATCCTAATCATAGGCAATCAATTGCCAGTTTAATTTTTAATGAAGCAGCTTTAAGGATGTGCTTTTTACTAGTATTTCTATTCATATTTTTCTAAGATACAGATTGCTTTATTATCTTCATCATGATTAATGGATGAATATTTAAAGATAAATAATGAATGAGAGAGGATAGTACAATTATAGTCTGCTGTTCTTCATATAGTACTCTGTGTTGTACTCTAACATTGATATGGTTTGGCTTTCTGTCTCCACCCAGATCTCACCTTGAATTGTAATAACACCCATATGTCAAGGGTGGGTTCATCTGGAGATAATTGAATCATGGGGGCCATTTCCCCTATGCTGTTCTTGCGATAGTGGGTGAGTTCTCATGAGATCCATTGGTTTTATAAGCAGCTTCCTCCTGTGCTGGGCACTCATTCTTTCTCCTGTCGCCCTGTGAAGAGGTAACTTCTGCCACGGTTGTAAGTTTCCTGAAAGCCTCCCCAGCCATGCAAAACTGTGAGTCAGTTAAACCTCTTTATAAATTACCAAGCCTCAGCTATTTCTTCATAGCAGCGTGAGAATGGATGAATACAAACGTTATTAGAAGTAATAGTATACAGGTATGGCATTGGAATTATTCCTTAGATATAGTTGAACAGGTAAACTGTAATTGCAAGAAAGTTTATTGCTGTGTGTCAATAGCAAATAGCATATACTGACCTTTAATGATCATTTCTAAAATAGTCATATTTGACTTTATTTGACCTATAATAATCTCTATTAAAATGTGTATTTTATGAATTTTCACATGTACAAGGTAAAAAAAAAAGTCAAGTACAACATCAAAAACACATTTAAACAACTTTATACAGCCTAAGTATTCATCAATGGAGTGTAGGTTTCTTAACAATCGTATTCTGCTGCTTAATTAAATTAAATAGGTCTATATTTGGTAATAAAGTAAGTTGCTGAAAATATGTGGTTACGTAAGCATGGAAGCCATTGTGGGTATGTTTCTTTGGGTAGAAACATATGTAGACACACATAAATGCACATTTGTGAATTTACATTTTCTGGAAGGATGCATACATAGGCAAAAAGTAGATGGGAGTACTTTCTAGGGTGGGAGGTTCTAGGGTAGGAGGGTCAAATGATATTCAACTTTATCTTTTTTATAGAATTTGACACTTTTTACCTTGTTAATGTAAAAATTCATAGTAATAAAAAACAAATACATGTTTTAACAGAGATTATTATTATAGGTCAAATAAAGTTAAATATGAGTATTTTAAAATTATGATTAAAGGCCAGTATATGCTACTTACTGTGCTGTTAAATATGTATATGCTAACTAAAACATCAGTGATATTTGCAAATTATTTTTCTATAAATAAATTAAAGAAATTTAGCAATCAAGCTTATCTACAATGTAATTTGTACTATATACAACAGACTGTATGCCTGGCTGCTAATGGGAATTTCACTAACAGTGGGAAATACCAAAAATACTAATTTTTGGGGAGTTTTTCTATGTCTTACAATGTAATTTTATGGAGGGAGTACCTGTAGAATCTGAACATCTAATTTAATTAAAGTAATACTAAACTTTTGACTTACGTGATAAAGGATATGTCATTTGGGGGCTCTATTTATGTTCATAGTGTTATGTTTATGCAGACAGGAATGTTAAGTGTACTGTGCATCTCTACGTCTGGCCCTGGCACAATGTTCACTATGTAGATTAATGATTACACAATTAAGTTAAAAATACCATTTTTTCCTACAATTTCAACGTAATTTTAAGATTATGTTCGTATAATACAACTGTGTATTCTAATTTACTCTGAGGTATTAGACAAAGAAACGAAAAGGTTAATAGGTTCTGCTAAGATGCTATTCTAGAAAATTAATAATAGAAAAAAACACTGAATTCCACATTAACAGAGATAAACGTTTTATTTGGGTTTATACAGAAGAATGAAGCTACACTTTTGAAAACATTTTATGTCATATTTAACAGAAATATATTTGCATTGATGTGTATTCCTAGAACAGAAGAAATACTTAAATCATATCTTTGCTCTGTACATTTTCAATAAACTTGATCAACAGTATAAAAGGATAGTTTTCACATTTAACTTTCACAGCAGAACTCTAAGGAGGTTAGCTTTTAAAGACTAATCTCTCACTTTATATTGAGATATAATTCACATAACAAGTAATTCATCTTTTTAGCATGTACAATTTAGTGATTTTTATTATAATTACAAGGTTGTGCAGCTTATCACCAGCATCTAATTTCAGGATGTTTTCATTATCCCTAAAAGGAACTCCATATCTGTTAGGAGTCACTCCCCGTTCCACCTCTCAGGAGGTTATTTCTGGGAAACGAGAAACAAGCAAAAGAAAAACAAACACACATACACAAAAATGAAACTTTATAAAAAATTCATTTCCCCAAGGGCCTTTTTATTAATCTTTAGGATAATTAAACCATTTTTTGAAGCATTCCTCTAGGTATATTTTCCTTTTGTCAAGTGCTTTGATTTTGCCAGATTTATTAGCAGCTATACATTTGAGTCTAGGAGTTATCCAACAAAATTCTCATTGACTTCATGAAATCCTAACCTTTATAAGTGAAATTTCCATTCCACTTTTCCATAGCTATATTTATGTTTGTAATCCAAAAGTATTGATAAAGGAATCGACAACATGGTCGAATATATAGATATCTCTATGTTAATTTATGTGTCCATTTTTCTATGCTGGTATAATATGAAGAGACATTTGAATGGGGCTAATTATGTACATGAGTAATTCTTTAGTGGATATTGTAGTGACAATATTCTGCTTTAAGCAATCTTGTTATTTCAGAGACTTGAATAAATAATACTAGGTTAAGGGCCTCTTTGTATATCACTTGAAATTGTATACATTTTTTTTTCTCTTGAGAAACAATGAAATGTACTTAGTTTCTATTTGTGCAATTGATGACTGAGGGAATTAATTTTATTTATTGCAGCTAAGAAAATTAGCATTTACTTAGTTTTTATTCTAGGCTTTAGTGACATTTAACTGATAGGTACTTTCAAGGATGCTGAGTTTCTTTTTGTTTGTTTTCACAACTGCTTCTGTAATATGTGGTGAAAACTCTAGGAAGAGACTGTTCTGTAAAGGTGAAGCTAATCTGATCATTCAGCAGTGAGTTCTTGAATCCTCTCTACAATTTTAAGTTTCTTTTACCCCTCATTTATTCTTAACAATATCTTCCTTTTTTCTCACTAAGCTGTCAGTGAAGTCATTTATCAGAGTAGGCAAAAATAAAAGATTTCTATCTTTAGGCTGGTCCTCTTTTTCTCTTGTCAGGTTTTGCATCTTTATCTCATTGATTTATTCATTCAACAAATATTTATTGCTAAACGTCTTCCTGTTCCATAAAGAGTGGTAGGATCTAAAGACTGAGCAATAGAGTGAGACTTCATGTCTACAAAAAAAATTAATAACTTGCCAGGTGTGGTGGCATGCACCTGTAGTTCTGGCTGCTTGGGAGGCTGAGGTGGGAGGATCACTTGAGGCCAGGAGGGCCAAGCTGCAGCAAGCCATGATTGTGTCACTGCACTCCAGCCTCGGCAATAGAATAAGACCCTGCCTATAAATAAATAAATAAATAAAAGCTTAGCAGTAAACAAGAGAGAGATGATTGTTGTCTTGGTTGAATGTACAGATTAGGAGGGAATCAGATTCCCAAGCATTCATTGATTAAATGTATTGAGCACCAATATGATGTCTGATATGGATAGTAGCATTGAAGATATAGAGTGGATTTGCACGTGTGGGGACTGTGATAAAACAGGAAACTTCGTGTGCCCCGGCAGTGTGTAAGGTGACATCTCAACATCAGACTCACCTTCTTTTGTGTCTCCTGTCAGCGCATACTACATAAGGCACAGAGATGGTGCATGCTGGACTCGCTGTTTATGTCGAATCTACCTTTCTGACTCTCACAACTTCCCATTTAGTGTGTAAACTGTTAAAATCCAGTTGTTAGGTTAGATTCATCACCAGCTGCTTTTAAAAAGTAGATATTTGTAGATATTTATAGATCTATATAGATATTTAAAGGCATTGAAGATGCCATATGTCTCTATATTTGCAAAAAAAAATACATTCTGCAGTTATTTATAAGTTCTGGGGATTTTCCCACTTTTCTTCTATTTTAGATCGTGTATACTGCTCTGGCTCAAGTGTTGGGTTGAGAATGTCTTTAAAGATTACTCTTCATTAATCAAAAACTCACTGCCCTATGATTGTTTTTTGTATTGCACCATCAGATAATTTATCCAACAACAGGAGAATGGGATTTTACTGTTCAACCAGCTTCATGCTTCCTTATTTGTGGGTTACATGTCCATGCAGCTTTATGGCCTTGAAAGGGTTTTCTATTACTTATTTGTAAAATAATGCCGTAGTTTTGCTTTATTTCACTCTCTTCAACACACTAAGATATTCAAAGTTTCTTGCATTTACTTAGGTTAGACAAATACCATTTTATTTCTCTGAATAAAATTTCCTAATTGTATAGTCAGTGTAGCTGATACAAATATTGTTCAAGGATAACTAAATTGTTTGTAGCTCTCTAAATGCACTAAGCTATTTCATGTTTTGGTGTCTTTGCTTTTGCTTCTCATTCTGCTAAAATGTCATTTTCCTGATCATCCTTTAATTAGTCATTCAACAAGATTTCCAAAATCTCCTTTGGAAGGAGGCATTCCCAGTGCTTCAAAGTTGAAGTTAGTGTCACATGTCTTAGTTCCCATACTGCACTCAAATCATATGTACTGGTGAGACCACAGGGGAGTTTCTTCTAAGTAGCTTCATAAGTTGCAGAATCAGTTCTAGGATCTTTGAGAAGTTGTTTTTTCTGAGAGCCTTACTATTTTTTATGTAGTGGCTGTTTTGTATCAGAGCTTTATTTCGTTGTCACACACATTATATTTAAATCATTTATCCTTCTACTTACATACAAGACAGTCACTGATATCTTTGAGTATGGGATATATTTAGCTTCTTTCAATTTTTTTATCCAAGTACCTAGAAAGGTGCTTAAGATATTATCAACATGAAGCACTCAGTTATGTGTAAAGGCATTAATGATGTCATAAAACACAGGTGACAGTTTTCTCAGAGGTTTTCTCTGACCCTGTTAATGCTAAGCAAAAGATTTACTATAGAATGATATCTGAAAAAACTTTTATCAATAAAGAAGTAAGGGGAAGAGCTAGGAAGGACCTATATACATCTTGGTTAAAGCATTCCTCTGGATTAAATCACTTTAGGGCAAAGACTTTTTTTCAGTTTTGTAGATACCTGTCTGAATTGGCAGTTGGATCATGTAAATTCAATAAATACTGTTAATATTTATTGTTTCAAAAGTATAATGGGAATTGTTGATCCTATTCAAGGGTTTCTGAAGACTGCTTTTGAGAAATGCATGTCCTTAAAAATATGCTCTTGAATTACATTCTTCTCATTTGTTTAATATCAATCTGTATTGTTTGCTTAGAACTTCTAATTCCATGTTTTATATTATATACTGTAATTACTATTTATTTGTTGTCAATTTAGATAGATGTGTAGTAATGAAACATTGAGTAGAATTTCATTTAAGAGCATTGCTATTTTGCACTATATACTTTTGAGAGAACATAAATGGGAAAAGATAATTTTCTTTTACTTTATTCATTTAACACATAATTTCTTCAATCATGGGACATAAATTTATCTGCTCGAATTTTCATTGGTCACTTGTAAAGTCTTTTATATATGATTAGAAATTATATTTTCTTGAGAGTTTCCTTTGATATTTATATTAGTTCTTTATCGTTTTGCTAATTATTTATATAAAGGTATTTCCTTTTAATTAAATGAATTTAACTGGAAGGCTTAACAATTATAATCTGGAGATCTTTTCTGATTTACCAACTGTTGGGGTGAAATAGGTTGGAATGGCTTATGTAAAGCTCTGGACTCTCTTCTTTTAATCCTCCCTCTTTTAATTTATACTGTATATTCCTGCAAGATAAATCTTCGTAAAGTGCTTCAGTCAAGTAATTTCCCTACTCAAAAACCTCTAGAGGTTCCTCATTGCTTACTAAATTAAACTCAAACTTGCTCTCTGACATTCATAGCCCTCCAAACCCCAATATAATCCAGTTCTAATCTCAACTATTACTATTCCTCTGTTTACACTGTTCACAACAGTAAGACAGAATTATTTGGCTTCCACAGACTCTATTTTATTTTTTTCCACTCTGTGTATTTTTCTGGGCTTGTTCTTCCTGGAACACTTGTTCCTGTATCATTCCATACTGTTCAAATCCAATTGATCCTTCAGAGCCTATCTCAGAAAACCATGTCTGTGAGAAGCCTCTCCTGATTTATTTATTCAACAAGTATGTACCTTCCCAGGCATTAGTCAAGTGTACTGTGAATGAAAAAGACAAAAATCCCTATTATCCAGAGCTTACTTTTTAGCTAGGGGAGGTAGATAATAAATGAGGAAACATATAAATAAAAAATAAAGATTTAAATATATAAAATATGAAGTTATAAGAATTATGAAGGAAAATAGTGAATGTAAGATATCAAGTGTGGAATTTGAGAGGGAGGGCTGATATTTTATTGAAAGTGATCAGGAACATGTCATCTCAGATGAGAAGGTATTTTTCAGAGATGCCTACTGAGAGAAATAATAAGTCATGAGTATATCCAGAAGAACAGAGCCTGAGAGAGGAGTGAGTTCAAGAACCTTGGGGCAGAAGCAAGCTTAGCATGGTTATAAAATAGCCAAAGGGCAAATGCGGCTAAACAGAAATGAGTGAGCAGAAGAGTCACTGAAGTCAGAGAGGAGTAAGTCCTGGGGACCAGTTAAAGGACTTTGGTTTTCATTATGAAAGAGATGAGAAGCCACGGAGAGTTTTGAGCAGAGGCATGACCTGAAATGGCTTATATTATAAAGGATTGCTCTGGCTGCTGCCCTTGAATAGACTCTAATGACACAAAGGAAAAACAAGGGAGGACTAAAGTCTATGCTGATCAAGACTTAGTGGTAAATTGAACCAGAGTTCTGGCGTAGGAAGTGACTAGATTCAGGGAAACTATCATAAAATAAGGAAGTACGTATAAAGGGTGAATAAGAAATCACAAGGAAAAAAAAGGTAGCATTTCGGGGAATAGTACTTCATCTTAATAACTATCATTCCTTTTTATTATGTTTGTTTCTTGTAACAGCTTCTTTACTATGCTGTTACTTCCATCATCCATATGTAAATCTCATAACAGCCCTTTAAAAATGTAGGTGTTGTTGGCCAGGCGTGGTGGCTCACGCCTGTAATCCCAGCACTTTGGGAGGCTGAGGCTGGTGGATCACCCGAGGTTAGGTGTTCAAGACCAGCCTGGCCAACATGGTGAAACCCCATCTCTATTAAAAATACAAAATTAGCTGGCTGTGGTGGTATGCACCTTTAATCCCAGCTACTCGGGAGGCTAAAGGAGGAGAATTTCTTGAACCCAGGAGGTGGAGGTTGCAGTGAGCCGAGATCGCACTATCGCACTCCAGCATGGGCAATAAGAGAGAGATTTTGTCTCAAAAACAAAAATAAAAGTATGTGTTGTTATTGTTACATTTATACAGATGAGGAACTTAGAATACAGAGTGTTTGAGTTATAAGAAAATATTGTATGTGTCAATCTTCCTGTAGTCTTAGTAGAACAGGAAAAAAAGGCAAGGAATAAATACACTAGAATTTTACTAGTGGTAGAATAATAAATAGTATTTTAGATTTTTATGTTTATCTGCATCTGTTTCAAGAAAATGTATGAGTTTTCTTCTACTTATTTTAAAATTCTTATATTTTGGTGAATAAGGATATTGCCTTAATAATCTCATAACCATTAAATGTAAGAATTATGAATTGTTACCCCATTTATATGATTTTTCTGTGCTATTTTATAGTTAACAAAGTACAGAATTTGCAGTCAGACTTGGTTTCCAATTCTATAACCTTGGACAAATAATTTAGACCCTATGAACCTCAGGGTCTTCATCTGTAAACTGAAATCCCAAGGTTTTAGACTTATTTTCAGGATGTAAGTGGAAACAAAATGACAGTCTTCAACACAATACCTGTCACAAAATACAGCATAATAAATGACTGCTATTATGATGCCCATGTTATGTAGATATTCAGATTAAATTTTTCAGCAGATAAGAAAAAAGATATAGTACTATAATATATATAAACAAATAGCTGTATATTATAACTAATAAATTACTATGAAAATGAATTTCAATTCAGAATGTTAAAAAATTTCACTGTTTAATTCTTCAATATTATGACTTGATTTTAGACCTTTGTAGATGGCATTTATTTTCATTTTTAAATAATTAATATGCATTAATTTCTTGTCACTTACTTATAAATGCCTTAGCAGATACATTTCAATAACTTTGAAAAATTATGAATAATCAGTTCAGGATTACTCTTAGATACTGGTTTAACATGGGCCAGTGTTTAGTGAAACAATCTGCTAATATCAGTTGCAAACAGACTTGATGTCAGTGCCTGTTTTGTCTAAATAGAAGTTTTAGGATCAGGTCCAATTCCATAAAAGTCATTGCAATTATGACATTATGTGTGACAAAGTAAATTAAGATATTCTTTTTTTCAATTACATTTTTAAAAACATCAAACAAAAATGTTTTCTGTAATTTTTGTAAATGTTGCCTTCTCTAGTTAGAAAATTTTAAAAAACACTATAAAATAAAACTGTTTAAATGTAATTATGTGCACACCTCAAATAATGGAATAGACCCTATCTTCCTCATACACAAGTGTATGTATGTATGTATGTATGTATGTATGTTTTTTCCCTATGCTTTATAGCAATCCAAATAAAAGACTGCTAGATACCAATTAGTGTGACTCAATTGCATTTTTCATAGAGATGTGGAACAAAGAAATAAAAAAATCCAATCTTCTGCAGCATGTTTCAAAATTATCAATTCTAATGAATTATCGCCATATAATTATATTATTAACATTTGCTTTGCCTCTATTATAAGTTATTCTCATTAGCTTTCAATTTCCTTCAGTGTCACAGGATTCTTCCTAGTACAGTGACTGTTATAAAATAAACTCATACTATGTAATAGTTCTCAGTAAAACTGGGCTGAGTTTGTGAAGGGTATGCATCATAATGAGCTCCACCACACTTAATTTTAGATCTGTATGAATCACCGATGAGCCTATCTTTTCTTAAATTAGATTTTTCAGCATCTTCCATTAATATATTGGAAGCCATACTCCTTTTTGAATAGTAGCCAAAAATATGTCACTAAGTTAGGAAGTTCTTCTAGTGATGGAATCATCCAGAGATAGCCCTCTGTCTAATGCAGTTTCTCCCCGTGGAGTCTCCCGATATTCAAAAAGCCATAAAGGCAAATAGCTTCATACAGAGAAAGGACATGCAGTGCTGTTGGCTAGACACGAGATCTTCCGTACTTCAACAGTAGAAATAAAATAGTAGAATCATATAATTTGGTAACTAGGGAAGGATTTTGTAATCATCCCTGATACACCATCTGGATAGACATAGGTCCTGAAAAGTTGAAGTATGAAACTTTCTTTCAGGGCTTGGTTAACTGTAATATATCTTGTAAACTGATTCTAAGACCTGTATGTTCCAATGTGTACTAACGACCCTCTGCGTAAATTGAATCATAATGCTGTAGGGTTTGGGTCTGTTTTAATTTGTATCATTTTCAGTTTTGATTCCTTTTTGGCATATTGAAAATCATTTGAAAGTGAAGTTTGTTCTTTTGCTTTTACATACACTGGATCAACATTCTTTTAAATTATTCTTAAATATGGTGTATAATATGAAAAATGCATTATTATAGTCCCCTGATAAATAATTATTCCCTGAGAAATAATTTAATTACGTAATGAAACATAATTACATTTAAACAGTTTTATTTTATGCTGTTTTTTAAAATTTTCTAACTATAGAAGGCAATCTTTACAATGGGGGAATTATTATACCATTAGAACTTATGAGTATAATCAGTAAATTGCTCTCAAATAATAATTATAAAAGAACAACATGTTGATATTTTTACAATTTTAGAACTCAGAGAAACATCATTTTTGATTTATAGTGAATCTGGAACATATTACTGTCCAATACATTGTATTTTGTTAAGAAACCATGCTGAATTCTGACTATTGACCTAGATGCAGCCTTCAAAATGATGAAAAGTTAGAATGTGCTTTTGTATTTCCTTAAAATGTCTTAGTTTGAATACATTATTTTTAAAAACATAAATAAGATTATGTATTCACAGGCCTCTGTGTTGGCTAGTACATATAATTTATCTGAAACTTTATAAACCAAAGAACCCAAATACTCAAGTGTCATAATTTTGAGTCCAGTTTTAAAAGTTAATACATGCAGTCAAAATTAAGTTGTTATATCCTTGAGAACTACAACAACCTCACTCGTGATTCTAATCAAATCAGAATACTAAGCGTGCAGTAGGGGACTACTGTGTTTATGGGGTTTAAAGAAAGAAAGATAAGATCAAGTTGTTAGGAATCCAGAAAAATATCACAGAGAAGGAGGCACCTGAGGTTGTCCTTGAAGAACAGGTTAGATTACAGTGGTTTGAAAATAAGGGCAGGTATTTTAGAATAAGGGAACAGTATGAATAAAACAACAACAGGTGAGGTCCAAATCATGTTTCGGTATGAGGAGCAGTCTCACTACTGCTTCAGTATAGGACATAAATAGGATATTTATGCATGTTTTTCCTTTTTTTGCTCCTATGTAGGCATAACTCAAGGTGTTATTATTAGATCCAGAATCTGTCCATACTAGTTTCTAATTCTTAAAGAGCTCCATTCTAAATTTGCATACTTTACCCTCATCCTGTTATCCCAGCAGAGCAGTCAGGATTGGAATATTCTAGTCAACCCTGTTTGGGGTCTATTTCATTCAAGCCCAGAACTGACTGGGTGGACTCCATGTTAATGGGGAAAAACACCTGAAATATTTTAAAGATAAGGAATTCATATTAGGTTTTGATGACATTTGGGAGCCACTGAGGTTCTCTGTTGGGAAATTATACTGTTGGAACTTATGAGTATAATCAGATATTGGTTCAACTGATGAGTAAGAGAAATATTTGAAGCAATGAGACTGGTTAAAAGGCAGTTAAAACATTCTGGGTGGAGGCAATGAGGAAATACATCATGGAGTTGGTATTACAAATGGACATAAACATATGGCTCAGTGAACTTCAGTTTACTTCCATTAGAATTTAGCAATTAGGAGTTTTAAAATTAGGAGTTAAACATTTTCATTTTTGATATCATGGAGGTGAATAATGAACTTTCTTTTAATCTCAAGCTCTTGGTCTGAAAGAGGAGTTAATTTCGTGGGTCTCTTGCAGTGTTCCTTACTATGGGTATTTGCTATGGCTTGCAGACCCCTCAGCACCAGTTACATTGTTTAGGCCAGATAGAAAGTAGATGCTTAGCACCAACATGGCACATGTATACATATGTAACAAACCTGCAGGTTGCACACATGTACCCTAGAACTTAAAGTATAATTAAAAAAAAAAAAAGAAAGTAGGTGCTTAGGCTATGGTCTCCAGTAGGAGGTGTGGAGTAGATTTACTGTGCACTGGTTACCAACCTGCCTGATTCCAATGAGACAGAACACACTCATATGCAGCAAGCCACATGAAGTGGATTTATTACTTACAGATAAGCAGAAAGGGACAAAAGAAGCATAGCATCCTATGTGAGCTCATTTCTCAAGGTTCAAAAAAGCTTACTAGGGCAGATTGAGTTTTGACTGCACAGGCCCCACTTGCACCAGAGCTGAGGGACCCCCCTAGAGGCAGACTGCCTTGGGTTATATACCTCAGCGCAGCATGAATCACTGAGTAAATATTTGAAGGACGTCCTGCATCCAGGAGAATGAGAAACTAAGTCTTGAATATTGCAGGCAATTCCTTTCTAACTCAAGATGTTACATTCCACAGGAGGGACATGAACAAGGCTTGAACTGTGTCAGGCAGCTTCTCCCTATCTCAGGATATTCCATTTCCAGTTCCTTGTGTAGATATGCTTGAGAACTACAAACAAGAAAGAGGGGAGAATTGGGTTAGTTCAAGGTCACCCGAGAACTGTTCTGTAGGAGGCCCTATCCTAGTCAGGCTGTTTAATTTCATGATTGTAACTAGGGAGAGTTGTTCTCTTTTCTTGTGCTTCCAACATCTTGCAGTCAACCAATTACATGGTTTTCAGCTTGGTATGTTCAAATATATCATTTTAATTTAGTGATTTAAGCAAATTAAAACTATTAGAATCAAGGGAGGAAGGAAAACATTTTTTTCCCTCTTCCAAACCTGCCTTGCTCCTATGTAGGTATAAATTAAGGGGTCTTTATTAAATCCAGAATTTTTCTATACTAGTGTTGAATTCTTAAAGAGCTCCATTCTAAATTTGCACACTTTACCCTTATCCTGTTATCACAGCACAGTAGTTAGAATTGGAATGATTCTATTCACTCATGTTTGAGGTCTATTTCAGTCAAGCCCAGAACTGATTGGGTGGATCCGTGTTATTCTTTTGCTCTGAGCTCTGTACACCTTATTTGGAGGTCATTAATATTATAGGTTGCTTACAGATAAGTGAATTTTGCAGCTTGTGTCTAAGGATAAGTCTAAAAAGTATAAGAGCTTCTTGATTTGCATTTTTGTTAAGCACCAGGGATATGACCGCATTCTTCATAATTTCGAGGGAGTCCTTAGGACCTTTTAGACAAGATCAGATTGTCGTGTCAATTCAGCACCTTGAACAATTCCTCTCTGCCCATGGGCTCCACTGCAGGTACCTAGATAGCTTTCTGGGTTTTGCTTCAAATTGTACTTTCTGTTTAGTCCCTTGGATTTAATATAAAAACATTCTCTTATTTCCAGGCCCATTTTGCCTATTGCAGCAACACCAGATCCTCTTGGTTATCACCTTTTGTGACTGGACAACACTAACCACAAGACAGCTGTGGCATCCTAAATGCATGCTATAGTATGACAGTAACCTATCCATATGGATAACAGCACCCCAATTTCTCTACTCAGCTCATAGAAATTATGTACCCTGAAGACCTTGGGACCTCCAGGATTTCTGCCATTAGTAGTGAGGACTTTGAAAATGTCAATATATTTTCATGTCACACTAGATATAACTTTTTCCTCCTAATTAAAAGGATAGAGGGTTAGAAACCAAGATTGGCCCAAGCAAGAGCTGTGCAATTCTCCTTAGAATACAGTGGAAGCATCTCTCTAGTGTCAATAATTAATTCTATACTGTCAGAGGGGCAGCTGTGTGTCCCAAGGAATTACTGAAGGACAGCCCTTCCCATTCTTGCTTAAATATACTTTTAGGGAATGAATGATGAAAGCAATTTAGTGAAGAAAAATGGACTGTGAACATGTAATATAAAATTCTAATCGCTTTCTATTGCTAAATGGGAAAAAGACGTTTAAAAATAACTGATTTACCAGCTTTCTAGCTTGTAACTCTCCTAGTATTGTATATTGATTCTGCTTACTGAAATTCATGTTCTGTGAAAGAAAGATATTAGTTCTTTATAAAATAATTTTAGCCAATTCAATGAATAGATGCTAGTTTTAAAATTAATGTAACCTAATATGATAATTTATAGCTTTTATAACATAAACTAAATTATGTAATGTATAAACACATTAATTTTTATAAAGCATAGTAATAATGGTAAATATGTTAACATCATTAAATATTTTAATTAGAGTTTTAAAAATATTCTTCTAGAAATACAGCATCAGTGATACAGTGGACATGTTTCAATTATAGATAGAAGTAATTTATATTTGTACATAACTTTGGCATCTGCTAGAAAATATTTCTCTCATTTAATCCTTACAAAAATGCTGTGAGGTAGAAAAGGTTGGTGTCATTATATTTACAGTAAATAGAAGAAATTTGTTCAATAAAACATACCTGAAAAGTGACAGAAATGGAGCTAGAGTCTTACGACTCCTAGTATTAGTTTGTCTCTATTGAAATGCTGAAATTATATATGTATAATATATATATTACTAAAGACAGGGCTCATGAATCATTTGCTCAATAGCAGGAATCCATTGTGTTTCTCTTTTTGGCCAGGTATCTTGCAAGGCACAGGGAACACAACGTTAACGAGTAGGTTTGCCTTCAAAGGATGGACAGTCTGATAAATACTCTAATTTAGAAGTCACGTAACCGTATTATGCAGTCTTCTCTTTTCCCCTACAATGTTATTGATTGACCAAAAAGAAGCTCATGGTTCAACTTGTTTTATCCGCAGATGAAGTGGAGGTTCTCATTGAAAGAGAACTCTTCCAAGAACTGGACACCTGGATTCCACTTTTGCCTTGTTACTAACGTTATGTGTAACATTGAGAGTATCATTTAACCTTTTTAGTCCTTAGTTTGTTCATTTATGAAATAATTAAAATAAAACTTGACCTACCTACCTCACAGGATCAATGTGAGGAAGAAAAATATGATTTCATAGGTAAAATCAAAATTGAAAAATGTAGGAGGACTGAACAGATACAGGATAACAATGTTTAATTCTGGACTGCATGGAACAATTATTATCAAATAACTAGAGTTATAATAAAAACTGTTGCATTGATGGTATCCAGCACATTCTTGTCTTTACTTTTATTAATTTTAATTAACTAGTTAATGTATTTATTTATTGAGATGCAGTCTTGCTTCATTGCCCAGGCTAGAGTGCAGTAATGCAATCATAGTTCAATGCAGCCTTGACCTCCCTGGCTCAAGTGAACCTCCTACCTCAGCCTCCACAGTAATTGGGACTACAGATGGATGCCAACATGACTGGCTAATTTTTTTTTTTTTTTTTTTTTTTTTTTTTTTTTTTTTTTTTTTTTTTTAGAGCTGGGATCTCCCTATATTGCATAGGCTGGTCTCAAACTCCTGGGCATAAGCAATCCTCTTGACTGGGCTTCTCAAAGTGTTGGAATTACAGGTGTGAGTCACTATGCCCAGCCCATATTCTTTAATCGGGCCATACCCCTGGGATCCTGGGGGAAAAGTAAACTTAGGTGATGAAAATATCAGAGGTGAAAACATATTTCATTGTCCGTCTGAAGGCCCTGACATTCCAAATAAGCTTTGTCAATATGAATTTATAGGCTGAGGTAGATTGGAGTGCCACTTTTGCTTTGCCTTAGGCTGTTAATATAAAACATACACTTCTTATGTCAAACCAAGTGGGGATGAGTTATTGTTAGAAACCTATAATGATTTCAGGTTTTCAGAACAGTAATGGACGTCAAAGAACCATATATTCGTGTAGCTCTACATGGAAGGCAAACCTGATTTTGAATAAGCAAACTGAGGATGCATTTCCATTCTCAAATGGTTTCTATCATGACCTTTTTATATCAGATTGTACTTGTGTTTATATCTTTGAAGGAGAAATACACAGGAAAGATCAGGACACTGTGGAGACACTCATGTGGAGCACTCATAAAAAATTAAATGTCCTCAGCATTCACAGAAGTAGGTCATTTCCTTCTTAATTAAATTTATACATTATAGTCACTGATTAACTTGTATCTGGATATTAGATACTCTTGAGGCTTCCTTATTTGCAAAAACTATTTTACAAATAAATACTTTGTACACACAAAACTGTAACAAACAAATAATACCTAGTTAAGTTTCTTTCTCGAATTTTATTGCCCTTTATCCCATATTTCATAATTTCACGCTTCTGTCTTGCCTGCTTCTGGGATTCTCTATCTTAATGACCTATTTTTATCTTTGGTTGCTTGTATCAGCAAAATATGGGAAAACTCAGGTATAAATAGAACACACAGGACATTACCTTAACTATTTGTGAATCCCTGGTGTTAGTATTTCAAGGATGACTATTGAAAGAAATGCCACAAAAATCTTGATGTTTTTCAAAGATACAGAATGGCTGAGTAGACAAAGAATAAAAAAAAATTCACACTCTCTAAAGTGCGAATTACATGAACTGTGGGCAGATAAACCCCTCCTAATGTAAAACCACAGCACAGTAACTTGAGACATATTTGATAATTCCCGGAGACAGGAAGATCTCTTTAGAGGGCATTTGAAAACGCTATTCTGAAGGTCTAAAAGGACATTGGATGGGTCATATAAAATATTAACTATAAATTCAGGTATTAGAGCACTCTACAGAAATGAAAATGCATTTGGTGGTGGATTTTGTAAAATGGATGAAAGAAGTGAATTCATCTTTCTCTTTCACCATCATTAAGACAATTTTTCCCGTACCATTTTTTATTGCTTGCTGGTTGGATGGGAAGATTAATATTTTGGTTAATTTAAGTTTCAAATTTTAGCTATTTTATAACACATTTTTCGATATTTTGAAACACCATACTATAGTAATAAAATTACTATTTTCCCATTTTACATAAACATCAGTACTTTTAGCATGAAATGGCTTTTCTATACTTTTCTATACACATATTTGTAGTTTGCTTGGGAAGAAAACACAAAATTAAATGGCAATTTGCTCTTTAAATTCCATAAATATAATGCCACAGTAATAGAGATCAGATCCATGGTGTCCCAAACCAGATATTAACATAGTTCCTTGTGGTTTGATAATGGCTTTATGATTTATATTTAAAATATTTAGATAGATGAAGGGTAATTGTGCCGCCCTAAAATATCAGAAAATGAAGTTTTGAAACTTTATTGTAGTCACACAAATCAACTGATGTTCCTTTGTTTTTATAGTGCAAAATATTTCTCCTTGTTGAAAATGAGTGCATCAGCATAAAAGCCTCTTGAGCGAGAAAAATGTATATTGATCACTATAAGTGCTTTTCTGTAATACCTTGAAGTTATTGAAATTGACCCTAAACCATGTTCTATTTCTGACAATGGATTCTTTTCATGTGTTATTTATTGATTTACAGCTTAATAGAGATGCAGAAGTAATTTCTGTTATGAAAAACACATGTAAGACCTTGTCTTACTATTTGAATTTGTTTGTAGCTTTAAGAAAACATCAAACACATTATACTCAATATAAGAGCTAACAGATTAACCAATATAACTCTTATAACACTTTCATCCTTCAATAATGTGTTGAAATAAATACGCATACTGAATCATCTATTGGACCACAAAGTACAATCTGGCTAGTGCACATGTGGAGAAAATAAATTCTAGAGTAAAAGGTTGTTTGTGTTATAACCTGAATTCCACTCTTTCTCAGATTTAGTATATCATTCCTTTGCACCTCAGCATTTCCATTTGGAAAATAGTGATAACATTAGTCTTCTTCTAGCTCAATGGCTGTTATGAAAATACATGAGGCAGCATATGTGAATAGTTCGCAAAGCTTTCGAAGAAAGTTGCTTTGCAAATTGAGGTAATGCATAGGTCAACTTTCCTGGCTGAGGCAAGTGGTTCCTCATTGTTATTTAGTTTCTCCCATTCTAAGGGCAAAATAGGCTGCCTGCCAAAAGACATGGATTATCATGAAGAACTGGCATAGATTCCAGGACTTGAGCCCTGACTCCTGCTTTTGCATTCATAGTGACCTGGATCAAATGAAGACTGCCAGCATGGATTGACAGAAAGGCAATACATCTCATGATTCATGGGCTTCCATTTGCTACTTCACACTGTCTTTTCCTTTTCTTTCTTTCTTTTTTTTCTTAACATATTGAACTGTAGCGTAAAAGGCTAAATAAGATGTCCAGTTGTTTTATATAAAATTGTACACAATATAACACAGAGGTTTTAAATGTTAAAGATTAGAGACACATAGTTAGCTGTTTAAATCCAAATAATTTGTTATACTTGTACACTGTTACTTCATACTTCATTGTCACAATTTATACCATATATCTTAGCGCAAGTAATAAAAATGGGATTAAGAGATTTACATAATCAGTGTGAGACAGTCTCACTGAATGCAGTATTAAAAATTCATCTTAACTGACTTATAATTTCGGAGCAAAATACAGCATTTAGAAAAATCATATATTTTTGACTCCCCACATATTTTGTTGATAAGCTAATTAATGATTACCTAGGTAGATATTCTGTGGTTCTTTTATAAAATAAATCAAGAGAAAAAGGTATCAATAGGAATCAAAAACATTCTTAATTCCGTTACATTTTTCCAAACTGAGTGAATAAAGCTGACTAAACAATATCAGCAGAAATTAAATAATCAAAACCAATGGAATGTTGAATACGTATTAGTGCTATTAAAGTTTTATATTTTTACATATGCAATATCCTGTGGAGATATTGAAATGGAAAATATTTTGGAATGATTTCCTCTCAGGGAGTATTTTTGAAATAAATCCCCTTTCCCCCCACATACATATCTTCTCGGCACACAAACCATGTGTGTTAGCTTCTAAGTTATCTTGTGTATTTGAAAATCATTTGTCTTTGAATCATTGGGTTGATTCAAGATTCTGGCTCTGTCTTCAGTAGCTCCCATGATGCACTAAAAAAGGCAAATTCAATAACATCATTTCACATTCATCTATAAACTATTTTTCCTGGGCACAATCTCTCCCCACTGGCATGCACATGAGAGTGCACACATAGACATAAACACACCACACACACACACATACACTGACTGTTTAAAGCTATTTACCGTTACTCCCATATATTCTTTTAACCCTCTGCTTTAAACACTGATTTTCTCATCTTTCTCTACACATGAAACCATCTTTCCCTCTCTTCCTATGGTCATGTTTTTCCTTACAATAAACCACTTCTGTTCATAATCTCTGTAAGTCTCAAAGTGAATTCTTTACTAAATATGCCCAAACTAATCTTTCTCTACTCAGAGAGAATGCTCTGTAACCAATGCAGTTTAGTAGGTTACCCTATATAACATGTGGTAATATAAAAATAAACTACTACTGTTGAAAGTTGAAATGAAAAGTAATTAGAATACTTTTTCTTGTTTGAAGTCATGGTTGAAAATGAAAGTGTGTTTTTGTTTCTGATACTTTTTGTGGTTGCTTTATTTTGCAAACACTCGAGGGTTTTAAAGTTAATAGATGCCTTGAGATTCTAAAAGTTTTATAAAATGACTATAACCAGTTTTGATAATATAGATACTTCATGTGTGGATCCAAGATTCCTAATGGACTTTAAATCATTTGCATTTACAACATGCATGTAGGCAGATTCCAAGAGTTATAAATTAGTCGTTGAATTTATTAGATAATGTCTTACATCTTTAAGAACATACAGAAGGGATGAAGACCATTTATGTTGCTTTCACTAACTGTTTAAATCTATCATCCGTTTAGGAATATAATTGCAAGCTGCTGTTTAAAGTTTTGATAGTGTAATATCTGAAAATTATATACCTATCCTACTTTACTTAATATGCATCCAGTTTTGTTAGTTATCATGAACCACGTACCACACAGTGTGGCAGGGTTGGGTAAGGAGATAGTCTGAGTGTGTGTTTTGTGTGTGTGTGTTATGTATATGTGTGTGTACTGGCAGAGGTTGAATTAAACCCTGTGATAAAAAAGGAATCAAGGCTTATCCTAAGAAAATGTATAAGGATCTTTCTTTAGGATATATTTTATGTCCTTCCCCTGTGTCCTCCAACTTTCAGTCGCTCCATTATTTGATAATTTAATCCTCAGATGCTGAGGATCAGAACAGATGGATGCAGAAATTCTGGGAGAATCTTGGCTGAAGATGTGGGTTTCTCTTCTGCAAGGAACACAAGATCAGAGAATCTTTAAAATGAGATGGGAATAAATTTCAGGGATCATATTTGACATTCTAAATTAAAACATGGTTTCTTTTTTATGGTCTAAAAGCAGCTGTCTAGTTCCTTTAGTACAACCACAGTAAGGTAACTAAAGCATAATGGTTGAGAGCTTTTGGTATGGATTAGTCCAACTGGGCCTGTGTGTTCTACCTGTCCTAGCTAAATGAGCTTAGCGTCTTTTATTCTTCAATTCCTTCAACTGTAAAATGACGTTATTAATAATACTTATTTCACAGTCTGGTTGAGGGGATTAAAAGAGATGATGCATGTAAAGTGTAGCATAGTGCTTGGAAGGAAATGCTCAATGACTAGTAGCAATGTTACCGGTTGATTGATTGATCGATTGATTGAAATGGAGTCTCACTGTGTCACCCAGGCTGGAGCGCAGTGGCACAATCTCTGCTCACTGCAACCTCTGCCTCCCAGGTTCAAGTGGTCCTCCTGCCTCAGCCTCCAGAGTAGCTGGGATTACAAGCGTGCACCACCACACCCAGCTAATTTTTGTATTTTTAATAGAGATGGGGTTTCATCATGTTGGCCAGGCTGGTTTCCAGCCAGCAATTATTTTTATATGCTTACATTTTTTGAGAGTTTGTTAAAAAGTTTCTTTCCCGACATTTTAAGTCTCAAACTAGAATCTTGTTACTCCTACTTGTTAGAAGAGTTTATACCTTGTAGATGGTATTCAAAAGGACTGTCTCTCTCAAATGGGAGCCATTTAAGCATTTAAGGTCACATGTTCCTCTGAAACTAAAATAATCAGTTGTTTCACCTCTTCATGGGTCATGATTCATCTTTCTTACTATTCTCCTCTGGGGACTGAACATTTGTTAATGTTCTCCTAGAAATTGATTGCAATATTTCTTGTAGATTGGAAGGGCAGAGTGAAGCAGAATTTTCCCATACTCTTCTGTGTAATCTGCTTTTGGTGATGTAGGTTCCATTCTTATTATTTTGGGGCTACATTTTCATGTTAAATTGGGGCAGTTACAAATTACATTTTCAGCAACATCATGAAAATTAACCTTTCAGTCAACACAAAATCTGAAGTGATTTTAAAATTGTTTTATTTTATTTTATTTCATGTTTTAGTTGACATAATAATTGTACATATTTGGGGAGTATACAGTGGTGTTTCAATATATATCATGTATAGTGATCAGATCAGAGTAAGTAGCATATCCTTCATTTCAAATATCATTTCTTTGTGTTGGGGACATTCAACATCCTTCTTCTAGCCATTTGAAACTATAATATATTATTGTTAATCATCCTATAGTTCTATGGAACACTAGAAGTTATTCCTTCTATCCAGCATAATTTGTAACCCTTAATGAAATGATTTTTAATCTCCTATCCCATTGATTGGATGCTGTTGTGTTTCATCATGTATATTTGTCTTTGTTTTAAGTGATATTTTTAAGTTTTATTGCAGAAATTTCTTTCTATTCCTATTCCTATAAAAATAATTTCAGCTCCTGGTACTATCCTGTCTATTGCTGGACTAAAGCAAACTTTGTCTCAATTTTTGGGTGAGGATATTCAACATGAAGTAGAAATGGCGCTCCCCAGACAAGGGAGAAGTCTCAGGGACACAAACCCCTTTTCTGTATCCCATTTCCTAGAATCACTTATCCTTGTAGTTAACTCCCAAAATGCTTCCTTTAGCCTTGAGAAGATAATATGAAATATCTTTCTATTAATTATGCCCTGATAAGCTCGCAGCATCATTTTACTTTTTTTGTTTTTGATTTTATGTTAGTATATCCTCATATTTGTAAAACATTTTAGTTCAATTTTGTACATTTATTGAGCATTCATGCTGTGCATGACAATGCTCACTGGTGCTAAGGGGATCTCTTTCCTCACAAAGCTCTGTTGATATTGTCCATGGGCCTCCAGACAATTTCTAGAGCCACCTTTCAAAGTACAACTATGTGTGAGAATAGTCTTCCTAACAGCCTCAATTCTAGATCAGCTTGGAGTCAGATCAAGCCACACTCTGGGTGCTTCCATCTTGAGCATATCTAAATTGAGGCAAGGATGGAGAGTATTCAGAGAACAAGAGAGTCCTTTTGTTTTCCAGGAGTCTGTGAGGAAGTAAAATTTGGTGAAAAATTTTGGAAGACTGAATGTTTATATGACACTTTTATTGGTATATATCAATTTATGCACCTAACATTAGCCCCAAGTCTTATCAAGTTCCCCTGGTGTTTATATTGTTGGTGTTTAACCAGTAGCTCCTCTCATCCTTTTCATGTGATTTTAGTGTATTTGGATAACATACATAGATTTTGATTCTGCATATTATAAAATTCTTTCAGATGTCACCAATCACCATACCACAGAAACAATATGACAAATGCCTACTCCTTGTCTAGGCCCCATATAATGAAGACCCAGCCTCAGCTTATCTGGGAAAGCAAATCAGTCATCAAATGCCACCCAAAGAAGTTTGGGCATTTTTTATAAATGTTACATCTCATGGAGGAATTTAGACAAGAAATAACATGACTAGTAAAATCAGATGGATAGCAGTATGTAGAAGGTGGGATGTAGGTACATCAGGGGATTTTTGCAGTGGGCATGAGGCTGATTATGAAGAAGCCATGTAGAAGTACAATCTACAAGCATTGGTAACTGAAGGGGGCAGAGAAGTGGAGGAAGGAGTTAGGTTAGTTGGAGGTCATAATATGGATATTAATTATAATTTTAACAAGGGTAAGAAAGGCTGAAGGATATGGCTCATCAGGAGGATAAAGTGTTCAGGTTAGGGCATGTTTACTTTGAGTTCCACATGGGATAAGAACAGGGATTCAAAACTTAACATAAGAAGAGATGCCAACTCTGGACCAAGAAGAGATTTGATAGTCATCCAGTTTTTGAAGTGATTGGATGAAGGAGCTAATCAGATGGGAAAAAACTGAGAGGACTAGACCAAGATGGCGGGGAGTGTGATGATAAATTTTAAACAACAGGAGAGACAATATCTAAACTCAGGTAATTTTAAGAAGAATAAAGATTACATAGGCAAATAGATGTTATTACAGTAATAGTTAAGAAGAATATGGCCAATTTAACATTTTGAGGCAGTATATCTCTATGTAACCCTATATTAACACATCTACGTCTATATCTTTTTATATAGCTGCATCCTTTGTTCAATAGTATGCTTTTGGAGGTAACATACAAGCGCCATCAGCATTTTGCTTATTTGGTGAGAAATCACTAAATCTGTTATTGTTACAATAAAACAATATAATAATTCTTTTTACCACCAGTAATTTTTCAGAAGGCTCTAGTATGGAATATACCATTATTGTTTAAAATTGTTCTTGAAGTGTTCAAGAAAAAAATTGACATTGGAAATGAAGAGGTGTATTTAATATTATTTCCAGATTATTTTATCAACCCGGAAATCTTCCAAATCAATAAATGTATTCAAAATAATAATAATTATTGTGCCTGGTGATAATATAACCATATAGAATTCAATAGTTTGCTTTAAATAATTGGCAGTAATCTTCGTCTAGGCAACCAAGCGAGACTCCTGTCTCTACAAAATAAAAATAAATAAAAATTGGCAGTTGCCAATTGAAAAATAAAATGGCTGTGTCATCAAAATACCTTAAAACATTAAAAAATGCTCAGGATTAATCTTAAGACATGTATAAAAACTTTATTAATAAAACTGTAAGTATTTCTGAGAGAAATTTAATAAAACAAATAAATGGCATTAACAAATCTCTTGCATGGGATGACTCTATATTTTAAACATGCCACTTTTCCCAAAACTCTTTAATGTGTTTATTAGAATTCACCTCCCCTCCACTCCGCCCTCCCCTTACAGTGGCATCCACTTTTGTTTTTTTTTTGGAACGTAATGAAATAATTCTCAATTTTATTTGAAGGATAAACCTTTAATTGAAATTATTAATCATAAAAATTATTATAGAAATAATATTCTAGAACTTGCCCTGTAAACTTCTATCATGTAATTGAAAATGTGTAATTAAATATTGGTGAAAAGTTGACAAGTAATATAATGAAAATTAAACGTTTTTAAAGAAGTAAGCACCAGGCTGGGCGCGGTGGCTTGCGGATCACCTGAGGTCAGGAGTTCAAGACCAGCCTGGCCAACATGGCGATACCCCGTGTCTACTAAAAAAATACAAACATTAGTTGGGCGTTGTGGCGGGCGCCTGTCATCCCAGCTACTCAGAAGGCTGAGGCGGGAAGAATTGCTTGAACCCGGGAGGCGGAGGTTGCAGTGAGCTGAGATTGCGCCACTGCACTTCAACCTGGGCAAAAGAGCGAGAGTCTGTCTCCCCACCACCCCCACCCCCCCAAAAAAGTAAGCACCAGTAAGTATATCAATTTAGTTTTTAGGCTAGAATTTTAATAATATTGAGAAAATGATAAATTGTTTAATAATTAATATTGTCATAGTTTTAAGTTTGGAAAAGCACTTGAGTAAATATATTACCACTGTAGATCAAAATAAATACTCAAATATTTAATATTTAGCTGTTAAGATACTATAATAAAATGGTATAAGTATAATACATTTTACATTTGGTGACAAAAATTATTTGCTTGGCTAAGCTTGAGTCAGGCTTCTGAATCTTCTCCTAGGCCCATCTGTGCACTTCATTGTAAAATCCAGTTTTAGCAAAAACCCTGCTGCGTCAGTTTAGCAAGAATCCCCCATCCTCAATATCTGATCATCTTTGATATTTTATCAGGTTCCTCATCCTCCACATCCCCAAATGACACCTGATCACCCTGGTCTGTCTTCAGCAAGAATCCTGTTAGGTGGGTTTAACCAGAATTCTCCTTACCCCTGATGTTTCCTCTTAGTAATTTTCAATTCACTGAACTCCACACTGCTCCTTGGCTATAAATTCCTACTTGACCCTGCTGTATTTGGAGTAGAGCCCAACCACTCTCCCCCATTGCAATACTCTGTTTCAGTAGTTCCTCTAGCCATGTTGATGCTACTGAATAAAATCTTTCTTATTGGGCTTTAATAAGTCTCATAGAATATATGTATTTTTAACATTTGTAGTGCTCAAAGGCAATAAGAAAAAATGTAAAGATTTCACTGTGTAAACATTTTATTTTGCTTTTTAGTTAAAAGTAATAAAAACCAAAGTCAATAAACAAATTATGTGCTGGTAAAAGATATTTGCAACATAAGCCGGGCGTGGTGGCTCACACCTGTAATCCCAGCACTTTGGGAGGCTGAGGTGATAGATTACTTGAGGTCAGGTGTTCGAGACCAGCCTGGCCAACATAGTGAAACCCTGTATCTACAAAAATACACACACACACACACACACACACACACACGATACTTGCAACACAGATGAGAGATAGAGGTTTAATTTACCTATAATATTAATATAAATTGCCAATATTAAAAAGACCAATGAGGATATGGTGATTTGTAATAGGTGAAATGGTTGAGGTCAATATGTAATAGGTGAAATGGTTGAGGTCAATCAGAGTTAAAATATAATTAAATTTGTTAGCAATTAAAGATGTGCTTCAGTGACAACAAATCGGTGAGCTAATGGAAATTTACATGAACTCTTTGTTAGAGGATACATTGATAGAACATTTCTAAGAAGCAACCTGACAGTATGTATAAAACTTAAATATTAGTAAGGCTTTAATTCAGAAAATCCACATTGAGTAATCCCTTTTAAGGAAATGATTTAAAAATTACATATTTATGTATATTTATATGAGAATATTTATAAAGAACAAAAAGGAAGAAAACATCTTGAAGTATTTTGTTCCTGGTTAAGTTAAAGTACATTGCTACACACATTAGAATGTGGTGTAGCCATCAAATATTTAAACCAACATGTTCACTAATATGCTCTTAAGTAAACGTAGACATGATAGACTACACATGTAATGCAATCTCATTAAGCAACAAAGAGAGAGAGAAAGAGAGAGAGAGAGGGAGGGAGGGAGGGAGAGAGGGACGGAGGGAGAGGGAGAGGAATATGGCGTTTATGCAATGACTAAAAAGATACATACCAAAATCTTACAAAAAAGATGCTGAATCTATAAATTCATTTTCTTCTTTGTGTTTTTCTATATATGAAATAAGCATGTTTTAATTTGAATTTGGAAAAAGATAAAGCTATTTCTATGTATTGTCTCATATATTTAGACATGAAGACAACAGATACATTTTGTGCTCAAGCTCATGGCAAGGGAGCAAATTGTGTATATTATTTGCTATCACAGCACTATCATGGATTTTTAACAACCAGAAACAATTTGAGCTTCCTTTGTGGAAACTTTAAATGAATATTAAAATTATGCTGCAAAAAAGCCCGGTCACTCAGCTAACCTGAAATGGTAGTTCTCTAACTCTGGAGTTTTCTGTGACAAGTACTGAATCTCAAAAGGAGAACACTCTCAAACTATGCTTCTGAGATGGTCCCTGAGAAAATGTATGTGAGCAAAAAATGGAAAAACAAGATTAAATTTTGATGTACACTTACAGAAAGAACTTGAAATGGAAAACAAAAACAAAAACCTTTCACATTTATTACCAGGTAGTTGTAGTGTAGGTAATTCTTTACATGATTCTCTAATTTCTCCATGTAGTTATGTATCTGATAAGCCTGGAAAATGCTGCCAGAATAAACCATCCTTTAGAAAGAATTAAAAATAGACATCCAAATACTAATGTGAATCTTAACACTTTTGTTGTGAAGTTGTTAATTCCAAAAAGTGTAACTGAGCCACAAATTTTCCTAAGCAAAGCATACTATATTGGATGATTCCTATTCTCAGCTATTTTCATTTGCCAGAGCTACGAAGCTTATTTGCAAAGACTAGATGGCTTAAACAACAGAAATTTACTTTTTCACAATTCTAGAGACTAGAAGTACAAGAACAACGTGTTGGCAGGGTTGGTTTCTTCTGAGGCGTCTTTCCTTGGCTTGTAAATGGCTTTCTTCTCCCTTTGTCTTAATATGTCTGTCTGTGTCATAATCTCCACTTCTTGTATCAATACCAGTCACACTGGATTAAGATCCATTCTAGTGACTTCATTTTAAATAATCTCTTTAAAGACCCCATTTCCAAATACAGTCACATTCTGGAATACTAGGGGTTAGGACATCGACATATGAATTTGAGGGGAGCACAAACAAATTGAAGGAATGAATGACTGATGTATAGATAAATGAATTAATTTTTCTAATATTAAAATTGTTTTTAATATATTCAATTAAATATGCATAAATATTAATAAATTATTGAAAATTAGTGATATAATCTTTTCAACATCATATTTTAATGTAGCATGTTGACAATATTATATCATTTCTATGATACTCCTAGAAGTGTAAAATGTAAGGAAAAATTTTGGAGCAAGATGAATTTTTTTTGTGATATGCAATCATTGTTAAATCAATAAGTCAGTTAACAAATAATTGTAGAGTGGGCTAGGCGCTGTTCTCATTACTTAATGTAACAATAAATAAAGGAGATTGAGCCCTTGCCTTCAAAGTGTTAACAAACAAATGAGAATATAGTAAATAAATGTGCAAGCCAATCAATAAAATAAGTTTAGCATTTAATATTCTACAAGGAAGAGAATAAAATAGAAAAATATGACAAGGAGTGACAGGCTGGTTTCTACTAGGACCAGGGAAAACCTCCTTCAGCAGATGAGCTGGGAGTTCTGACCTACCTGATGAGTAGGCTTTTTAGGCAAAAATAACAAGAGTAATTTCTCTTAAAATGCAATGTTCCTGTCTTTAGGTCTTTGAGGAATTGCTGCACTATCTTCCAAAATGGTTGAACTAATTTGTACTCCTATCAACAGTGTATAAGCATTCCTTTTTCTCCACAACATCACCAGCATCTGTTATTTTTTTTCCTTTTTAATAATAGCCATTCTGACTTGTGTGAGATGGTATCTCACTGTGGTTTTGATTTGCATTTCTCTAATGCTCAGTATTGTTGAGAGTGTATTAGATGATTGTTGTCACATGTATGTCTTCTTTAGAGAACTGTCTGTTCATGTCCTTTGCCTACTTTTTAATGAGATTGTTTGTTTTTCTTCTTGTAAATTTGTTTAAGTTCCTTGTAGATGCTGGATATTAGACCTTTGTCAGAGGCATACTTTGCAAAAATTTTCTCCCATTCTACAGGTTGTCTGTTTACTCTGTTTGTTGTTTATTTTGCTACGAAGAAGCTCTTTAGTTTAATTAGATCCCATTTGTCAATTTTTGCTTTTGTTGCAATTGCTTTTGGCATCTTCATCATAAAGTCTTTGCCTGTGTTATTTTCCTAAGTGGTATTGCCTAGGTCATCTTCCAGAGTTTTTATAGCTTTGGGTTTTACATTTAAGTCTTTAATCCATCTTGAGTTAATTTTTGTATAAGGTGTAAGGTAGGGTTCCGTTTCAATTTTCTGCATATGGCTAGCCAGTTCTCCCAGCACCATTTATTAAATAGAGAATCCTAATATTAAACTTTCAGCCTCCAGAATTATGAGAAATAAATTTCTGTTTTTTATAAGCCAACATGCAGTTTTTCTTAAGTTCCCTTAAGTGTTTAAAGGAGGGAAACAAGGTGATTGTGACTGAAATGAAGCAAACAAAGTGTGTAGAGGGAGAAACTGAGTTCAGAAAATATTTTGGCTTATACTAAAAAGTTTAGATTTTATTTTAAGTAAAATTTTGTCGCATTGAAAGTTTGAGGTAGGAGAGTAACTGGTCTGCATAAATACTTAAGAAACATCACTATTGCATAGAAGGGAGGCAGGATGGGAGATAGGTAGACCACTGAAATTGCTTCTATAGTGCTACAGGGAAGAGGAAAAGATGGCCTTAAGAAGGGCTGGAGAAGCAGAAAAGGGGAGAAGTCATCAAATTTGGGATTTGCTTTGAAGATACAGCTGACAGGAGTAACAGGTTAATCAGGTGTGTTGTGTAAGGGGAAAGAAGTAATCCAAGATGAATCTGACTTCTTTTTGGTTTTAATAACTGTATGAAAAGTAGCACTGCATGTTGTCACTCATAGGTGGGAATTGAACAATGAGAACACTTGGGCACAGGAAGGGGAACATCACACACCGGGGCCTGTCGTGGGGTTGGGGGAAGGGGGAGGGATAGCATTAGGAGATATACCTAATGTAAATGACGAGTTAATGGGTGCAGCACACCAACATGGCACATGTATACATATGTAACACACCTGCACGTTGTGCACATGTACCCTAGAACTTAAAGTATAATAATAATAAGAAAAAAGAAAAGTAGAACCAGTTCCTGGGAGATATTCTGAGTGAGGGTGGATTGGAGGAGACATGACATGTTTTATTTTGTCAAGTTAATTCTGAAATGGAGAAGACAATAGGTAATAGGATGTGAGCTTTGTTCTCAGAGAAGAGTTCCAGGCAAGAAGTCTGAGTTTGAGAGTTTTTAGCATGTACATAGTATGTACATAGTGCATATTCGTATGTACATAGTTTTTAATATGTACATATTAAATCCATAGGAAACTGGAAGAAATCACATAGTTTGAGTTCAGAAAGAAAAAAGAAAGGGTTCTAGGATCGAGTTGAAGGGCTTAGAACACTTTTCAGGTTTGGAGCAGAAGGAGGTCTCAGTAAAAAACATTCCATGAACTAAAAGAATCCTGAGTATAGGGACTAGGAAACCTCAATACATTTTCAAGAAGAGAGAATAATCAATTGTGTCAAATTTTATTGCATGGTAGAATAAGAAGAGATAATTTATCATTAGCTTTGGCAAAATGTAGATCTTTGGTGTTCTCTAGGTTTATCAGTGTCTTTTTTAAACAGCAGTCTTATAAAAACAAGTAGAAAACAGGGAGGGTTGGGCCTTCCCACAGTACTGATATTGTAGTAGCATAGGTAATTTTAGGTCACAGAATTATTTTTAGAGAGATACCACATGAACAGTAGTATAGTTAGTGGTTAGGTGCTACGCTCTGCAACCACATGGCACAGGTTTTCTTCAATATCTGCCATTCTGTACTTTTGTGATTCACATAAGTTATTCTGTCTCTGTATGCCACTGCCTGTGTCTCTTCATCTCTAAAGGATATATACTGTAATGCTTACCTTGTTTGGGTTGTTAATTCAGTCGTTTGTTCAACATGTTTATGTTGAGCATCTGGTTTGTGACCTATACTCTTATAGCTACGTACAAGACAAACTGTCTATGGAGCTTCCATTGGTGTAGGGGAGATAGACTCCCCTCCTCTCCAAACAAGCAAACAAATAAAATACATGTGCAGCTGCTAATAGATTCTAGGGAAAAATGAATCTGGATCAGAGTGGGAAGCTGTTGGAAGGGTTATTATTTTATATAGACTAGTGGGAGAAATCCTCACTAATAATATTTGAACAGAGACCTGAAGAAGATTAGAGACTAAATCGTAAGTATTCTAGAAGAGAAAACAGCAAGCATACACCCCTTAGAAAAAAAGCATGTCTAGAATGATTTAGGACAAGCAGCTAGATTAGTGGAGCTAGACCAAAGAGAGGCCTGATCAAGAGGTATAAATGAAGAGATCATGGAGGGCCTTTTGGAACTTGGTTAAGGCTTGTACTCTGTGTAGGATGGGAAACCATTAGAAAGTTTTGAGAATAGTAGTGACACCATCTGACATGGTTTAAAGAGATTATTCTGGTATTGGGTTAGGGAATAGGCTTAAGGGGACTTGCTTAGGAAAAAACAGAGGAGTTTTGAGGCTATTGCAGTAATTCTGGTAAGAGAAGATACATATGTGATGTAGGCAGTGGGAGGTGGTTAGATTCTACATATATTTTGAAGCTGGAGACCATAAGATTTGTGGATGGGTTAGACGTAGAGTGCAGGAAAATGAAAGAAATCAAGCATGATCTCACAGTTTTGAGCTCTGTTGTTGAGATGATGATAAGGATTACATAGTTCATATAAAGCATATTAAATTATGCCTAGCACATAATAAGTGCTCAATAAATATTAGCATTTAATATTTTTAAATGCTTATTAGTTATTTTGCACTTTTATACTTTTATATATTGTTTTAATGCTTTTGACTTCTAGATTTCAAGTTGAGTGTAAACTTAATGCCATTTCCTTTCAGTGGTAACCATCTAGCTAAATAAACTTGAGTAATGTAGTAATCTTAGTGCCATTGCCTTGGACTGAAATTGGCATATAGTTGACTTACTGCGTAGCTATGGGCAAATCACTAATCTCTCAATTTCATCTGCTCTGAAATGAGGATAATGATATTTACCTCCCAAGGCTATTATGAAAATTAAAAAATATCCAGATTCAAAAATGAAAGTCACTGCAAAGTATGAGTTATTGCAGTTTTTATTGTTGCCTACACTCTGAGAAGACTCTTTATGCTAATCCTACCCACTTAAAGGCATGAAAGAAATGAATTTGAACGCATTAGTTATTCACACCGAATTTTATTCTTGTTTGGTAGTATTTGAATGTTTTCCTTGGTGAGATTTGTTTTTATATTTCACAGTTTGAGATTTATTGAGACCTGATCAGCTTTATTGAGCCACTTTTTAAAAGATTTGATGAATTCAAATCTTCCAGTCAGGATGAATATTGGGCACGAGAAGGGAGTGTAGGGGAGGGGAACAATTTAGACGAGATCTGTCTAAGGCATTCAACTGAAGAGTGCTTCATACCTTAGTGTACTTTAGATAGATACTCCCAGAGTACAGTGATCAAACGCATTGTTATGATTCAAATGCTCAGCCAATCAGTGTCCCATAATTACTGGAACATAGAAGTCATTTCCTTTATAGGGGAGGAAGAGCGTTGATCGCTTATGTAAAGCTTGAGAAGACTGAGGGACTGAAAGTGTGACATTATTTTATTTCAATTATTATATCCATATTGAGACTGAAGGTGGGAACAATTCTATATGTTTTTCCTCAGTCAGATAGGAATACGTAGCATTATCTGTTATTTGTTCATTTTTTTATATCATTTTACCACTTATAGACAGTTCTCCATGTGGATTCGTTTTAAAGTAAAAACCCTTATCCTCAATCGTTATGTTTCTTAGTCATATATTATTATTCCTAATATATAGAAAAGGGAATTGAGGCCAAGAGATACTAAGTCATAGGATCATTTGTTTTCAAGGGAAAGAAATGAAATACAACTTTGTTTTCCAGCCTCTCGTCTGTATCTTTCTTCTATGTTTCTGATCTACATGTTTTGCATTATGAAACATTGTCCATTTAGGTAAAAGGATTTTCCTAATTAGCAGAAAAAAGTTGATATTTCAGCTTTTATGTTTATTTATAAATGTTTTATAGGTAAGTGGGGCTATGTTTTTATTTAATTTTACCCACAAGATGGATACAGGATAATTTTAACATCCTGTTCTTAGTAAGAGTCTGGAGGACACCTGTATGTTTATACTGTCCATTTCAGTTTTATCTTGAATGATGTAAAAGCGAGTGGAATATTCCCATGGTTGTCACTGGAATTAACACTCTGCTCTGACCCATCTCAGAAGGACATCAGAAAGGCAACATTTTAAAATTAATCTCTACGAAAATAGTTATTGCATTTGATAGGAAGCTCATAAGGTAATTTGGAAAATTACTTTGTAACTAAGAAAAATGCCTTTTAAAACCTTTTGATTTTACAGGCACCTTATAATATGTGAGAAGTATTCAAAGCCATTTAAAGTATTTAAGGACTTATGACTTGTTAGACACCTTTGTGATTATATAATAAAACCAAACTAATGTATATACCCGTAGTCATTTTTAAAAGCTTTCTTATTAAAGGCATGAAATTATTTAATAAACCTTCCCAATTCATCTCCTTTGTCAAGGGCATCCTGTGGAATTGTTGGTGAACCTTAAATATATTTGGCATAAGGAATATTCTTGCTTTCTCTCGCAGAGAAACTGGAATTAGGAATTGCTTCAATAAGGTAAAAGAGCTTGTTGAAAACCAGCTTGGGAGAAAAAAAAAAAAAAAACCTCTGACCTATGTCAACATTTTTTCAAGTCTTTATTATTAAATTCATGTGTATTCTACCTGTTTACAAAGCTCTAATCAAACATTTAAAAATACCTTATGAGTAATTAAAGGAATGAAAACATTTTTCTTAAATCTTATAGCTAAAATATGATTTTTTTGAAGGTCACATGCTGATAGGGTAAGTCATGTTACAGGAATTAGTAAATCATTTTGGTCTCAATGGAGACAATAGCTTTTGTATTTGTTATTTCAACAAGGTATTGAAAACACATTTGTCAGGAAAGACTGACCTTGCAAAAACACCAGACTAATTTTCCAATGAAGAGGGACTGGCATTTTTATTCATAGGATTGTAAAAAGAAAATTAAGCTATAATTTTACTTGACACATTCCTGATCAGTGTGTGATTGGCACTTATACCATCTTCCTTTAATCATGGCTTAATTAATACATGGAACTTTGTCCAGGGAAAGAAGTGAATAATAATTCATTGATGATTCAGGCATTCACTTCTCGCTTTCTTGAAAGTAACCTCTATGAACTTGTAATATATTTTTCAAGTTATTTTTCTTTCCATCTGTAGCATATAATTTATTTCTAATATATCAAATTTTCTCATATGTAAATAAGAAAAACTTATAATGCACTTCATAAAAGTTTTACCTATATAGCCAATGATACGCAATTATCCTATTAAAAGGTTACATTACATCTACTTTGAAATTTTTAGCATATTTTCCCAAATACCTTAATGTCATATAAAATTTTTCTCACTGATTATTTTTCTTCCTGAAGAAGTGAAAATATATTTACTATTAGTTAATATTAACTATGACCTTGGATATGGTGTATCAATGGTCAATATATTTTAATATGTGTAATTTTTATTAACTAAATCTGTGATTCCTAATAATAGATCTGAGGATCAAAGCTGGTTTATCTAATTTATCAAAACTTCAGTTTCACTTACTTAACTCATTATCTCATTCCTTAATTGTTCTCTTTTCCTGCCTGCCTCGCTGTATGCTATGGTGTTTTCTTTTTTTCTTAGCCCCTAAAATTTCCTTTGGCTCTATTACAACCAACTCTTTTTATATTTTTTATTATGTAATGATTATTATTATTATACTTTAAGTTCTGGAGTACATGTTGAGAACTTGCGGGTTTGTTACATAGGTATACATTTGCCATGGTGGTTTGCTGCACCCATCAGCCCATCATCTACATTAGGTATTTCTCCTAATGCTATCCCTCCTCTAGCTCCCAGCCCCCAACAGGCCCCAGTGTGTGATAATCCCCTCCTTGTTTGTGTCCATGTGTTCTCATTGTTCAACTCCCACTAATGATTGAGAACATATGGTGTTTGGTTTTCTGTTCCTGTGCTACTTTGCTTAGAGTGATGGTTTCCAGCTTCATCCCTGTCCCTGCAAAGGACATGAACTCTTCCTTTTTTAAGGCTGCGTAGTATTCCATGGTGTACATGTGCCACATCTTCTTTATCCAGTCTATCATTGATGGGCATTTGGGTTGGTTCCAAGTATTTGCTATTGTGAATAGTGCCGCAATAAACATATGGGTGCATGTGTCTTTATAGTAGAATGATTTATAATCCTTTGGGTATATACCCAGTAATGGGATTGCTGGGTCAAATGGTATTTCCAGTTCTAGATCCTTGAGGAATCAACACACTGTCTTCCACAATGTTTGAACTAACTTACACTCCCACTAACAGGGTAAAAGCATTCCTATTTTTCCACATCCTCTCCAGCATCTGTTGTTTCCTGACTTTTTAGTGATCGCCATTCTAACTGGCATGAGATGATATCTCATTGTGGTTTTGATTCGCATTTCTCTAATGGCCAATCATGATGAGCTTTTTTTCATATGTTGTTGGCTGTATGAATGCCTTCTTTTGAGAAGTGTCTGTTCATGTCCTTCACCCACTTTTTGATGGTTTTTTTTTTTTTTTTTGTAAATTTGCTTAAGTTCTTTGTAGATTCTGGATATTAGTCCTTTGTCAGATAGATAGATTGCAGAAAATTTCTCCAATTCTGTAGGTTGCCTGTTAACTCTGATAATAGTTTTATTTTATTTATTTATTTTTTATGAAACAGAGTTTCTCCCTGGTTCCCAGGCTGGAATGCAATGGCATGATCTTGGCTCGCTGCAACAACTGCTTACTGGGTTCAAAGGATTCTTCTGCCTCAGCCTCCTGAGTAGCTGAGATTACAGGCACCTACCACCATGCCCAGATAATTTTTGTATTTTTAATAGCGAGGAGGTTTCTTCATGTTAGCCTGGCTGGTCTTGAACTCTTGACCTCAGGTTATCCACCCACCTTGGCCTCCCAAAGTTCTGGGATTACAGGTGTGAGCCACCACACCCAGCCATATGACTAACTCTTATATCTTAGTCAGTGCTTCTATTTCAACCCCAAACCGTGCTGGATCAAAATGTTTGAACTTTTGCAAACAGTAGTTATGCGATGGATTACAATTGTATCCTGGTCTACAAACCTGAATTTACAATTACTAATATTAGAAAACATGCTGTTGTTGTCTACATAGCTGTGCCAGCATTTTCTATGCATGTTTAGAAGACTGGCTTGCAGAGGATTTTAAAGAGTTATCCCTTTATTGTAGACATTGGAAGCAGTTTGTCTGTTATTCGTGTATATCTCAACAGCTTAAATATATCAGTGGTTCTGAAATGATAGATGAATAACTATCCTGGAGTGCTTGTAAAGATACTGATTGTTGGCCGAACATTCCAATTCAGTTAAGTATTGGATGTGACTTGGGAAACTACAGTATTAATCAGAACCTCAAGTGATTCTGATGCATGTGGCCCATGGATCACTCTCTTTAATATATATATATTCTCTTTAAATATATATATATATATATAATTTTCTATGAACTATTTAGAATGCATAGTTAAATTAAGATACTTTGGGCAAGTTCAAACAGCCATTACTGTTTTTCTCTACCTAATTTTAGTTATAATACCTATAGCTCCAATCTTGGATTTATTGCACTTATATATTTTTGCACCCTTGCATGATTTGGAATTATTGTTATTCATTCCTATGAGGTACAAATAATAGATGCTAATCTCGTATGGGTCAGAAGCAAATTTACTTGCATGTATAGTACTAGTTCTTTCAACTTACCAACACAAAATAAATCCTTTAGAGATTAAAGAGATATTGTAGACAACTTGTTTCTAATCCCTTCTTCCTAATTGAAACTAAAATCTCATCTTATTGAAATATTTATTCATGAAACATAATCTAATCACTGGTATTGTCACTAGTAGAAGATAGGTCTCTTAATCTCAGTAAGAACTCTTCTCATTCAAGCAATATTTTTCAAATTTTCCTCTTCATAAGAAACACCCAGGATGCTTTTCAAAATGAGTATTCCTGGGTTCAAAATACTGCTGTAGTAAAAGAAGCATATAAATCTATCTTGTTAACAACTCTCAAGGGTGATTTGAATGTAAGTGGTTCAAGGCCTACATTTTGTGAAATAATGTACAATATCCTGCTAGAAGGGTTGAAGAGTTAAATAAATAAATAATTAAAAGTAGGGCAAAGTAACTAAGAATAAAGTCATTTAGCTGGGCCCTATGACAGGCCCTAGGGCTAATACCCATAGTCCTTATGACTGAAGAAGCCCGCTGATTAGCGGTGGTGGCAAATAAGAAAATCAATTACTTATCGTGTTAGGTGATGTGGAGCACAGAGAGAGGAGCCTCCAGTAGTGGAGAGTGTCAATAAGGCCTTTAGGAAAAACATCCCAGAGAAGGTGACCCTAGTGGCAGCAGCAGAATTTGGGGAAGTAATTTCCTAGGCACCTTTGAGAGTAATTTGTGGGAAAAAATAGAACAACAATAAACCTAAACCAAGAAAAATTTGCAATGAGAGAAAGCCTGACATAAGGGGTTATTATGGAAGTTAATATGTGTACTTAGCACTGATTAAAAGCATTCATTAACTACTTATCATTATTTGTACTACTTATTTCAGCAGAGGGCTGAAAAGAGAAGAGTATCCCATGAATGACATTGACAAGAGAAGGGGTGGGGGCTGCTGAAGCTTCAGACTCAGCAGCAAGCACAAACTTAGGGTAGGTGGTGTCTGTAACTCTCTTTTATGAACTCACAGATAACAGGGCCAGCTTTATTCAGGGGCCTGGGCCTGAGCCTCTGAGAACATGAAATTTCAAGGAGGGATCATTAAGAGTATCAAATATTGTAGAAAGGTCAAATATGAATAAGAGCTGAGACGTCTCCTTCACATTTGGTAGTTAGTTATTCATGACATTGTTCCTAACCACCTACATCAGAATAATTTAGGAATGCTTATACATATTCAAATCCCTGCCTTCTAATTCGGGACTGTTAACTTAGAATCTCTGGGGTATGTGGCTTAAGGATATCCATTAAAAAAATAAGAGATTATTTTGTACCCTGGAACTTAAGAACCAGTAAACTAGAGAGATAGATATATTTTGCTACGTGATAGGACTACAACCAACTGTAAAATTTTAAATAGTACAGATATAAGAGGAAATGGAGATAAAACAAGTGCAAACAAGATTTGTCATTAAAGCAAGACAGGAGAATAATTAAAAAAATATGGCTGGGTCCACAGCCAAGCATCTGTTATGGGCCTGGAGTTGCAGTTGGTCAGCAGGGCCACCAATCAGGAAAATCAGCTGTACATGGAGTAGAGGAGAGTGTAAACTACCTGGAACCCATGAAGCATCTCTGCAGCTGTTTATCATCACATCAGTCTATGAAAAGATCTTCAGGGAGTGCTGACAACTGCTTCACTTCTGCTTTCTAAATTTTGTGAAAATTCCACAACTGACTAACCTGCACAACACAAGGAAGGGAATTCAAATTCTGCATCCATTGATCCCAGTTTAACCAAGTTGCACAGCACAATATACCCATCACTGACATTGCCAACCACCTTCTTTACATTTATGAGTTAGAGTGGTTTC
Source organism: Pan troglodytes (assembly GCF_028858775.2). Lineage (NCBI taxonomy): Eukaryota > Metazoa > Chordata > Mammalia > Primates > Hominidae > Pan > Pan troglodytes. The sequence continues at coordinate 39,705,901 of NC_072413.2, forward strand.
ACATATCATATGAAATTGTACCTTGATAAGACATGTGAATCATAAGGGTGGTTTACCACCACTACTACTAAAAATAAGTAGCATTTATTAGCTACTTAGGATCTGCCAAGAACTGTGGAAACTGTTTACATGCAGTTTAATCTAATTTCGTATGTATAGAAACATGAGAGGTGACTAACATTATTTTTCTAACATGTCTTTTTATTTAAAAAATGCTAATTTGTTAGGCCAAGGGGCGTAGCCAAACCGCCGTGCTGTTGAGAGTAGAATCAGCATTTGATGATTGACCCAAATAGTGGTGAGAAGAATGTTCAGAGTTCAGATAGGTGTTTACACTTCCTTGTCAGAGAGGACTCACTTGCATCCTTTGATGTCAGTAGGTTGGTGTTTAACAGAAAAGCCAACCAGAAGGTCACAGCTCAGCAAAATGGACTTTGAGGTATAGAAAGAGCCTCACAGGACTGTAAGACCTGATAGGAGGTGAATTGTATGCATTGGTGTTTACAGGGAAGTAAGTCTTCTAGCTTCTATATTTACTATGAACCCTTTGTGTAAGAATAGAGAGGAAAGAGTGCCTACCAAGATTTAGTTATTAGAAAAAAATAAGAATAAGGGAGGATTACCTTGAATGGAATCTCATTTTCCTCCGTGAAGACATTACTCATATGTAAAGCAGCTGCTTGTGAGACTTACCTCATTCTTCATTTGCCAGCATATCCTGGCAGCCCATACTTAGTTATGCATCGATAACCTAGTGATGATTTGGCAGTGATTTATTCTTCTGCACTCTGCAACCTGGTCTCACAAAGGGGAACACATTTATAGACTTGGAGTTAGAAAACATGGTAAGAGTTGCTAGTTTCAGGAGAAAAATATTAAATAATAAGATGAACTCATATAAAAATGAAATAAATAGTTTTTTTAAATGAAAAAACCTCTCATATAGGAGAGAGATAACTTGATCAATACACATTAACAACTAGAAATAGACTTATATTGGATTACAATCATCGTATTCACAGTATGAATTGCAATGTTTTCTGTTTCTTGTCCTCACCCCCCATTTCCTACTTAATAGTCTCAAGTGTTATAAACATTCAATATATACCCTCTGTCTCACCTTCCCTCATTCTCAGAAACATAACTACAAAATTAAACTCTCCCTACAAGTGTTTGCAAATCATGTGTAGGTGAGACACGAGGGAGTAAAAATTATAATAAGAATTTGCTGTCATGGGAAGTTGCTAAATTTTATGAGTGATGTTGTATCTTTAACTTAAAATACTATCAAGAATAGCTAATAAAATCATATTTAAAACTGCTAAATTTCTACTACTTCCCTAGTTATAAGTGGTAACAGATGACACAGGATATTGCTTATATCAATTTTCAGTTGTCTGCGCCATCATTTTGTACATTTTTCCTTGTGACAATTTTTCTTGGTTGTATCTACTCCTGATATTAACAGGTTTGAATCTCACCAGTTTGAGAATTAACTAAGTCCTTATTTAAGAACTTGGGGGTATGTTAGCACGAAATCATTTTAAAATTTTCTTTCTAGGCTGGGCAGAATGGTTCATGCCTGTAATCCCAGTGCTTTGCAATGCTGAGGTGGGAGGATTGCTTGAGGACAGGAGCTCAAGGTTACAGTGAGCTATGATCACACTACTGTACCATAGCCCATGCAATTAAGTGAGAACCTATCTCTGAGAAATAATGAAAAATAAATAAAATTTCCTCTCTAATCCAATGACATAAAAAAAGGCAAAAAATTATGCAATATACATTCAATCACAAAAATGATTATTTTTCTACTCTGAGAGAGTTCTTTAAAAATTCTTTTCTGATTAGCTTCTTTCTCCTAACATGTTGGTATTGATTGATTTGAGGTATGGGCCACACAAATCAATACACAAGAAGACAAGTTGTATGAGATGACAGTAATTCTATCCACAGGATAACTGCCAAATATCTGGGTACCAATGATTATATTTCAGCCAGCTGGTCAGCACATGATAATTTGTCAGTAAACCATTTTGCTGTCTTTGACTTCTAAAATGCTTATTTTCTTCAAAATATATATTTTGCTTATTATATCAATATTATATGTATCCAAGACTAGAAAACTTGAAAATTTTTATTTTTTAATTTGGCATCCTTTTCTGACAATTTTTTTCTGTTTTTAGAAAAAAAAAATGATCTCAAATTTCTTACGCTGTCTAGTTTCCAAAATTGTTTTATGCAAGAAGGTGCTTATGGCCAGATATAAGACCAATGACACACTTGCTGTGATGTTTTCCATTGAAGAAATTTATGTATGTGAAGGATAAAGAAAACAAAGAAAAAAAAGAGTAACAAATTAGAAATTAGAAATTTATATAAGGGACTAACAAATGAGGGATGAGAGGTAACATTCAGATAATTTATAGAACAATGTAACTAGGTGCACTTTAGAAATGACTACCCTCCATCCAGTGCAGGAAACTCATCTGGGCATTTTCTGCCAGCACTTAACTCATTCCTTTGATTGACAGCATTAATTGTTAAGCAGTGAAACCCATTTTATATGGGTACGAAATTATAATTATCATAGTTACAGTAAAAGTATCATAATAAGACAGACGTATTTTGGATTTTCAGCTTACGAACAAGTAAACTTTACTATAATAGTATCCTGTTTAGGTTTGTGTCTCTTACTGCTCTGACATTTTTAACATAAATATATAATCTCTTATTTCAAAAGTTACTACTAGGATAAAGTTAAAACTCCATACATAGAGGAAAACTGGGCATTTTTTAAAGTGCTCACTTCAATTTTAATGTGTAGACCCGATACATCTTATTCACTTAAATTATAATAACAGATATATTTAGCCATTTCTAATTATAATTTAAATCCAATTATATTACTATGTAAAATTTTATTTTTATGTCTGTTTTATGTTCAATTATGACTGAATATTTCATCAAACTTGGGTTACTAACTTTGTTGTCAAGGAATATTTTCTGTATTTCATGTATTAAATAGTTGTGTATTAGTGTATGAATATTTCATTTTAAACAAGACAGTTTCTTTCAGAGACCATTTCTCCTTTAAATTTTAACTAGCATTCTCTTCACATAAAAATTCATTTTACTAACATTAGAAAGGGGCTAGAAGCAACAGAAGTCACATGTTTCAAGAGTTTTAAAAATTATCTTATCTGAATTTGTCTAGGTACCTTTGAAATAAAACTGATGAGTGATGTGTTTAATCTCTGCTTCTACTTTTTCTCATTTTATTGCAGCCCTGAAGAGCACTTGTGGTTACAAGACATTAGCAATTATTTGAAAGAGCTCCCCAATTTAAAAAAATCTCAAAAAATTCTAGCCTTAGTGAAAATTACTAGTATTATCCCCATTTTTCAGCAACGGAAATGGATATTTATAATGTTTAAAGTATCCTGCACTGGGCCACACTACTCAGCAAAGATGATCCATCTTAGTGTTTAGCATTCTGGATGAATATTTCAAATCATCATGACTACTCCTGCTAAATGGCAAAATGATTCATACTATAGATTTTGCATTTTTTCCTGTAATTCCTCATGGCTATTTTTAAGTAGGAAGCATGCACATTTATGTGGAAAAATGCAAGATAGAGTTAATTTTCAATGGATAAAACATTTTATACTTGGATTTCATTCTTTTAAGGTTTCAATTTCGTGGCTAAGGCATTGTCCAACTAACAGAAATAAAAAGGCCAAGATAAAGTCTTGTTCCTGTTAAATTTTTTTGTGGAATATGAAGTTCTTTGGATGAGCTCTTCAGCCATTTCTCACTGCCCAAGAGTGACAGAAAAGAGAGATGAGAAGTGCTAGCTAGATCTAAGGAGGGAAGGCTATGCAACAGTGATAGTTAACCTAAATTGCAATAAATGGACTCTTCCTTCAATTTGACCCTTATTCACAATTTATTTTTGATATTTCTTTACAAGAATAAGAACATAATGATTATACAACGTTATAGAGTTTTGTAGGATTTTTATTGTATTTCTATTTCTTATTTCACTTTTTAAAACTCTACTTTACAGTCTTAATTTTATTTTAACAATTAGAGCAAAAGCTGTATTTAAGCTTTAAGAATTCGTAATAGTTCATACTTTTGGTTAAAACAAGACAAAGAATTAGTGGGTAGTCAGGATCAATGTAAGGAAAGCGATGAACTGTTAGTTTAGAGAAGAATGTTTATGGCTTCAATTTGTAATGTAGGCTATCACTCTTTGCTTTGTTCTTTCCTCACTCTACATTCCTGAATTTCTCATGGGTATTTTTACTGCACACATCTAGATTGTAGTCAATTCTTGATAAAACCTGAATTAAATCAATGGATTCATCCTATATTCAGCAAGGAGGATTTCTGATAAAGTTGTTATATTTTAGCAGTGCTGTCTAATACAGCAGCCATAGCCATGTTTGCTATATCTAGCACTTGAAATGTGCCTCGTGTGACTGAGGAACTGAATTGTCAGTTCACCTCCATGTGGTTAGTGGCTAACATGCTGGACAGGGAAATGTGTAGCTCTAGTGCTCAGAAGAGGCTGCTGGTGTCCACGCTCCTGCCCCTTTCCTGAATCTATAGATTGCTAGTTCTTTGGTAAGACTCATCAATCCCTGCCTCATTGATGAATTTAAACATTCCTTTTTCCCAAGTGTCAGCCTATCCTGAATGGGTAGACCTCTATCTATAAAATTCTTTGATTAGCCAGTATCTGTTAGTGGGCCTGTAGCTTTGGAATGCTGGTGGCCTGTCTGCCTTCTCTTTTAATTAAGATTGGATCCTATTCTTCCCAATGCTGAATCACACTGACAACTACTGAGCATGGCTTCTGACAGTTTATACCTATTTATAATTAGTTATTTGTGATTCTTGAACATACAAGTATTTTTCAGTGTGCAATGGCATCTTGACTGTGCTCCTTAGGAGATCCCTGCATACCAAACCTGGTGATGAAGTTACTATTCTTCATTTTGTTATTGCACAGCTGGATCAAGACTGGCTGTAGAACTTTGGGAAGGTCGAACCTTGTGCTTCAGCTCTCTCACTTATAAAGTGGAGGCAATAACAGTATCTTGCTTGTTTGGTCACTTGAGAAATAAATGTTAATACAAGGGAGGTGCTTAGAATAGCATATAGTGATTGCTGTCTAGATATAGCCATTAATAACAATATTACTGCAGTTTGCATCAGTACATCACATCCCATCAAAACTATTTGATTATTTTCACTTAACTCTTCACATTTATTATGTGTCTGAGTATCACAAAATAAGCCTCTTTTATATTTATTTTTATAATCTAGATTGAAAATTTTGTAGGAAGAATTAGGAAAGAGATCATATTTATATATTCAATTTCAGGAACTTGAAATTTGCTTTCAATACTCAATTTTTATCCCAAGCTCCCTACTTTATAACCTTGGACAATAACACATATCTATGCATTCTTTTTTTTCTCCTTCACTCATGTTGTATCACCCCTCCTATCCCACATTACTACCTAGTCAAATAAAAAATCCTGGGTCAGCAAAATCCTCTTAGGAAGCAGTTTCAAACAACATCTGCTGTTAATTACACATGCTGTTATGGGTTTTAAGCATGACTCCATAAAACTTCAGAATTTTTCAGACAAAATGCTGTCCCCAAGACTGCTTTTCACATCAGCTTATGTGAGAATACATTTTCTTTATGTAATTCCCCATCTGTATTAGAATTAGTAAGTCTCAGATTTGAAATAAGTTTTTTATAATTGATGTTTTCACCAGTTACCAAGCAGCATTTACATAATAATTGGATATCCTGAAGAATAATGAAGCCAAGAACCCCATGAGCTTATCTTCATTCAGTACTATGGATTTTATCTGTTGAACGTAGCTCTGGCTTTTATTCTTCTAAAAATTCGATTTATATATAAATATAAATGTGCATGCACATACACCTTGGTAATTGCTTATGTACTTAAGCAATTATGATCTATATAAAGAAGAGAAAAAAAGTAGAAAATCAGGATGAATAATCTTGGCAGCTATGTAATAGAAATGTGTAATTTTGTTCATGAAGTTAAGTGACTAATTTGTATATGGTGTTGTGAAAAATGGATAGCCAAATAGCAAAACAAAAGGATCTATAGCTGAAACCATAAACCAATGTGAAGAGGTAAAACATTTATATGTAAAATATGGAGCCTTACTAATATAAGAGGAAAACATGAGGACATTTATAATCTTGCAGTTGTATAACTGCAACTCCAAAACTGGAACCCATACAAATCAGTTAGAAATAATCTGTCCAGAAAAAAAAAATTAAAGGAAAGATGAAAAATTATTTGCAATTAATAACACAGAAAGGGAAAATATGACTAAGATTTTCTAGAAGTCAAAAACAAAACAAAGTTTAAACCAATACAAAAAAGACAGATATTTAATACAAGAAAATGTAAAATAGTTATCTCATATAGAAAATTATATCTAACATTAGAATCCTATTAGAAATTCAAATTAAAGCAACAATGATTGAACTTTTTTTTTGAACTGTTTTTCTATCTGTTGGATTGATAAGCATCTGTAAGCTTAACACATACTGTTGGCATGGTTGTTGCTTGTGGGAATGTAAGCAATACATTCCACATGTAGGACAATTTTGAAAGAAGTATAATTAGTGAAACAATGTACACACTTTGACCCAGCCAGTTCTTATTGTAGGAATTTATTGCAGTTCTATCGTTGCATATGCATAAAATAATATGGGCACAGAAATTTTCACTTAACATTATTTTAATATCAGAAATAATTTAAATTTCCATAGTATTTGATGGTTAAACCAATTAAAGTATGCTCATAAAATGGAATGCTCTCTGACTCTAATAATTGAAAAAAGGAGTAGAGAAATTCACTATTTGGAAATGTGGAAAAGCATTCAAGCTATATAGTTAAATAAGAAAAAATTTGCTATATTAAAGAAAAAAATAGTTAAAAATATAGTTTAAAAAATTTGCTATGCAGTATATAAAATATAACATAATACAAAAATGTATAATAAAATGTGTTTTACTATATGCACCTATATATACACATATACACACACATACATATCTATACATTCATATATATACATGTATATATACATTCTCTGTGTGTATATATATACATTCTGTATATATACACATTCTGTATATATATACACATTCTGTGTATATATATACATTCTGTGTGTGTGTATATATATATATATACACACACACACACACATATATATATATATATATATATATATATATATATATATACAGACACACAGAAAGAACCCCTGGAAGGAAGAATATATATTATTAAAGGTGATACATGACAATTAGTTATATGAGCATAGAGATGAGATGAAAACTTTTCACTATATAATTTGTATATGTTTTTGATTTATGACAGTTTAAATGCATTACCTATTTAAAAATCAATAAATTGAATTATAAAATGCTTAATTAGGAAAATATCCCTTTGAGGAATTCAAAATAAAAATTATATTTATGTAGCTTATCTTTCAAGCCACTTATAACACTATTAATTTTGTTTATTATGTGTGTAGAGTGAACCTTTTGGCCTCTGAATTTAATTTTTTTGAAATTCATCTTTGGTTGTATCCAGTTGAGTTATAAAATCGTAATTCCTCACTGAAATAGGCTCAGGATTTATCCATCATTTTTATTTCAATAGATAGCCAAATAAGACCCAGGAAAATTACTTTTGCATAATGTCAGAAAGCAAAGTACTAGGAGAAAACACACTAAATTTTCTGTTTTTTAACTTCCAGCCGTTATTCCCTTAATGATGATGAATTCTATTACATTACACTATTATTTCTTATATGTTCTATTTCACTTTTAAAAGCTTCTGTTTTATTATTATGTAAAAACCTTGAACTGGCTTTTCTTTGAGGACAACAATGTTACCAAAATAGAATGTGAAAGTTTCAAACTAAGATATATTAACATCTATTTTTAGAGTAACCATTAATATTTAGAATATAAAATTAATATTTAATTTTCTTCTAATTATTAGACTGCAAAAGTCATGCTTGTAAAGGAAATTTATTTTCTAATATGAGATTTCTTTGAAAATAGAATGTCTATTTGTCTACTTTACAAAGTCATGAAAAGAAATTAATATTATCAAGGCATTTTATAGTTTAAAAAGAAATTAAGTTCTCAATATCGTAATCATCTAAGATGAGAATATGGACTTATCTTCCTAAAGTTTAAATATAATGTCAATTGCAAACTAATAATTATCTTAATCTAAAAGTGAAGGGCAACACACTAATATTTTCCTCTTTAAAATATTTTACCCCATTCCTAACAATTTCTTTGTTTGTTGCTCTGACATCTTTCTAGCTATTTAAGCTTATCATCTTTATTTGTTCACTCCAGTCTCTCATCAAGCAATTAATCTTTATTTTCTTTGCAGTACCACTTTGAACAATTCACCTCTTTTCAAACAAAGTGGTTAATTAAATCTTAAAATATTACTTCGTGGTATCACTTCCAAGCTCAAGAACTTCCAATAGCTCACCATTGTGTGGGTGTGGAGGAGAGATTTTTTTTTCGTTTTTTTTGTTTGTTTGTTTGTTTGTTTGTTTTTTTACGGAGTTTCCTCTTATTGCCCAGGCTGGAGTGCAATGGCACTATCTAGGCTCCCTGCAACCTCTGCCTCCTGGGTTCAAGCTATTCTCCTGCCTCTCAGCCTCTAGAGTAGCTGGGATTACAGGTGTGCACCATCATGCCCGGCTAATTTTGTATTTTTAGTAGAGACAGGGTTTCACCATGTTGGCCAGGCTGGCCTTGAACTCCTGACCTCGGGTTATCCGCCCGCCTTGGCCTCCCACAGTGCTGAAATTACAGATGTGAGCCACTGTGCCCAGCCATGAGATCAAATATTTCATAGCCACATCTTGATTCAAAACCTATTTACTAAGCATCTAACCATGTTCAAGGTCTAACCATACTTATTTACCTGATTCTTAATAGTTATCTTTCCATAAGCCAGAAGTTTAATCTATATTCAAATTCTGATTCTACTAGGTGCCTTAGGGCACATATTCCTTTCTTAGCTTCCTCCTTCTGTTTATTTTTTAAACTGGAATAATAAGCATTCCTTCTTACCTCACTAGACGTTAGGATTAAGTTAGGATAACACATGTAACATGCTTTAGAAATACAATTGGCATTAGGAAGCACTCTGATTTATTAGCTATTTTTATTACCTTCTTTTTTGAAGTGTCAAAGTTGTTTGATTTCTCTGATAGGTTCCTTTGTGTCTCATGTGTAAGATATCATTCCTCCTTCTCTTTATTTATTAAAATTCTATTCTTTTTTCAGAACATAGTTTAAGTGCCTCCTTTCTGATATATACTTCTCTGTGTACTTCAACTAGATATCTAATGGCATTGGACTGAAAATTATACTTAGCTTTTAATCAAATACTTCTTAAGAGTAGTGATGATGTTTTTAGTTATTTGATTTCATCTAATGTCTGGGTGCTCAGATGTCTTTCAGAAGTAGACTATTAGAATCAATAAAGTAACAAATTTCTTATGTGTCATGCACCCATTTCATGGACTCCAGTTTTAAAAAGTTATAACCTTTAATCTTTATCACTCTCTCAACCAAAATGTCTCTCTGTTTTTACATGAAACTCATTGAATCTCCCTTAAATATAGGAATCCTTACCCTGGGATTTGTGGATGGGTTTCAAGAGGCACAGAAAGCCTCTGAAACTATCTATAGACTTTTGAGTATGTAAACAACATGTATTTTCTTCAAGAGAAATGATGGACACACAGAATAGTAGGAATTATTTTAATGATTTATTGTTTTTATCTATGCCTTTAAAATAAATAGGGACAAAACTAAGAATATACAATTTAATCAACACTGGATATTGTATCATATTATATAAATATATCCTATTTTTCTTCTACACCATGCTTATGAAAGATCTACTCTAAGTTAAATATATGAGATTTTTATGATTTTGTTATTTATTGTATTTATTGCATATGAGGGCCTAAATGAATAAGCCTTTATTTCCCTGCCCACATTTGACTAAATGAAATTTCTGCTTTACAAATATTAATGATGATCAGTTGGCTTCCAACATAATGTAATAATAAGCTTTGCAGAACTCTCTCCAGCAAAACAATAATTTAACCAGTGAAAATTATAAAAATGATAATCACCTAAAGCCTGTGAAAATTACCTAAAGGGCATTCAGCAAACAGATAAACATTCATTTGAGAAAATCTACAATACCTTTATAAAAACAGCGAGGGACTGCTTTGTTTATGACTTGCTTCATTATTACCACCCCACCACCAGCAGCTCCATGATACAGATAGGTGTGAGCAACCAAGAAGGGAAAGCTCCCTTTTCCCTACATCCAGTCTGGGGCTATGGTTTCACCCTGGGAGGGGCACGCTGATAGTGTCTCTCATCACCCTCTTGCCAAATGTTGAAGAAGCCATATTTCAGCAAATGCCCCTTCAATGACTGTATCTTCTTTTTGCATGTAGTCTCTTGAATTCCCCTCTCTCAACCTTCTACAGCAGAAGTTCCACATTTCTGAAGAAGCAAGCGGAGAAGACCAGGGGCTACTTCCCCTTGTGGTGCTCACTGCTAGTGCCCACTCTGCGGATCAAGAGTATTACCTTGAGAAAAGCAGCAGTGGCCTATATGGCTCTGCCTAGAAAAAAGAGGCAGACCTTAAGCTCAGAAGCCACTGTTGAAGGATTTGACTTTGCAAAAGAGAGTGGAGAACTCCTTACCTAAGAGTGTGTCAAGAACAGTGGGCATCTTGGTTGAGAGAAACTAAGAGGAGGCTGGAAGCTTTGATAATGAACAAAATGTCAAAGAAACAAAAAATTCAGTGGTGGTGAGAACCAGGGAAACAGACAACTAAGAAGAACCCTCCTAGGTTTTCAGTCAACTCTCGGGGTCTGGAGAATGTTGTTCATATGTTCTAGGCAGCATCCACTTAAGAGCAATTAGAGAAAGATGTGGAACAGACTCGAAAGCATCCACCAACCTGCACAAAAGACCTATAAATATGGGGCAAAAAGTCTTCCTGACTCAAGGATTTAAAACCACTGATCATGCATTATTGTACAAATAGGCTATTCTGCCCCAAGGGTGACTCCTGAGAAGCTAGTCTTTAAAATATCATCACAGACATCCCTGTGGATGTGGAAGACTGTGCATTCTCAAGCTGTACCTTCTTGGAAGCAATGAGAGAGGGATGAAATATGCTACACATTTTGAGATCCTCACCAAATGTGGGACCAGAAAATGAAAACTTTCTGATATGTGCTATCAGCCTGCACAACACACATGCACCCAGAGACAAAAGGTAAAAATATAACTGGTAATTAAACATAAGTTTTGACCAGTAAGTGGCTTATGCCAATCCAGGAACACATCCTAGGTAGCAGAGCAAAAAAAGTAAAAACAAGGAGAAAAGGGGGAAAAACAAGGGGAAAAAAAATCTAGCAGAGATATGAGAGGCTAAACATAGTTAAGGAAATAGACTTTGAGAATTAGTTCAGTCAAGTAACTAAACAAATAAACAAAATGGCCAAGTAGACAACAGCTACCACCTGCAGGGGATGAATAACGAGAGTCACTACAATCTATTAGCAAAATATCAAGTTTTAAAGAAAGACAATTATAAAGCATTCAAAGGAACAGGAAAAATCTAACACGCACACACACATACACACACATCAGGCAGTAGAAACTTCCTCTGAAGGTGGAATTAGTAAATAAACATATCAAAGAAACTATTATAATTATATTTAAAGAACTAAGAAAAAACATGCTTTAAAAAATTACAGGATGGTATAATGGAAATGCCTCATAAAATACAGAATATTAATAAAGAGATGCAACTTGTTTGAAAGAATCAAATGGAAATTCTGAAGTTGAAATGTAATATAATTAAAACAAAAACTTCACTAGAGGGCTTAACAGTAGATCAGAGTTTGTAGAAGAGAGAATCAGCAGACTTTGAGATAGATAATAGTTATGTGATCCAATGAACACAGATAAAATCAATAAAGAAAATTGAATAAGAAATGTGAAACACCATTAGACATACAATATATATATATTGTGAGTATCAAAAGAAGAAGAGAGAGGGTAGGATAGGAAAATATTCAAACAATGGTTGAAACTTCTCACATTTGATTTTTAAAAAATCAGTCTACAAACTCAGGAAGTACAATTAACCCTAAGTATGATAAATTCGCAAAAGACCAAATGGCAATATAAACGCAACTATATTGATAATAAATTTAAATGTGAATGAATTAAGCAATCTAATGAAAATATTGTCAGAGATTGTCATGATAATTTAAAAAGAAAACTTAAAAATTCAACTAAACACTGTCTATAAGAGACACATTTCAAATTAGGTGAAAAGAGAAAGGATGGAAAAGCTATATCATGCAAACAACAACTAAAAAAGAGCTAGAGTGGATATACTAATATGTGATAAAATACACTTAAGAATGTTATTAGAAATACTGAGGGACTTTTTATAATGTTAAAAAGATCACTCTACCTGGAAGATAAATGCATACATACATACATACATACATATACATATACATATATATATATATTCCGTATATGTATATGCCATATATATGAAAATATTCAAATGGTTGAAAACTTCTCAAATTTGATTAAAATATATATACATCTAACAACAGAGGCCCAAATTTATGAAGCAAAAACTAATAGAATTGCAGGGAGAAATAGACAATTCAGCAATAATAGTTGGGGATTTCAATACCCCATTTTCAATAATGGATATAACAATAAAAGATCAACAAAGGAATAAAGACTTGAATGATATCATTTGCCCACTACACCTAACAGACATTTATAGAACATGCCATGCAACAATGAAAGAATATAAGTTCTTCTAAAGTGAATATTAACAATTCCCAGTATATATAACATCTTAGGTGGATAAACTAGTCTCAATAAATTTAAAAGAGGAAAGCGAGGCAGAGCAAGATGTCTGAATAGAAGCTTCCAAAAATCATCCCTGACCCCTGTAAGAACACTAAATTGAGCTACTATCCACACAAGAAAGCACCTTCTAAAAACCAAAAATCGTATGAGCAGTCATGGTACCAGGTTTTAACTTCATATTACTGAAAGAGTCATTGGAAAGGGTAAGAAAGACAGTCTTGAATCACCTACACACACCTCCCCCATCTTCTTGCAACAGTCTCACGGCACAGAGAAAGAATCTGTGACCTTGGCGTAGGTAGAGTATGGTGATTATGAGACTTTGCATTGGAACTCAGTGCTTCTCCGTCACAGCAGAATGCAACACCAGGCAGAACTCAGCTGGTGCCCATGAAGTGAGTATTTACACCAGCTCTAGCTAGAGGGGAATCATCAATCCCAGGGGTTGGAACCTGAGTTCTGGCAAGCCCCACCACTGTGGACTAAAGTACTCTTGGGTTCTAAATAAACTTGAAAGGCAGTCTAGGCCACAAGGACTGCAATTCCTGGGCAATTTCTGGAGCTGTGCTGGGCTCAAAGCCAATGGACTTAGCAGCCATGCGACGCAGTGAAACACAAGCCAGGGTGGCTAAGGGAGTTAATATGCCACCACTTTCTTAACACCAGGCAGCACAGCTAGCAGCTCTGGGAGAAACTCCTTCATTCTGCTTGAGGAGAAGTGAGGGAAGAGTAAAGAGAATGTGTCTTGAAACTTGTATACCGGCTAAGCCACAGTAAGATAAGGCATCAGGCAGAGTCCTGAGACCCCTATTCCAGGCACTAGGTCTCAGATGACATTTCTAGACAAATCCTGGGCCAGAAGGGAACATGTTGTCTTTGAAGGGAATGGCCCAGTACTGGCAAAATTCATCACCTGCTGACTAAAGAGCCCTTAGGCCCTGAATAAGAAGCAGTGGTACCCAGGTAGTGCTTGTTATGGCCTTCTGTGAGATTCAAGGATGTGCTAGCTTCAGGTGTGACCCAGCACATTCCCAGCGGTGGTAGCTATGGAAAGGGACTCCTTCTGTTTGAGAAAAAGAAAAGGACGGGTAAAGGGGAGTTTTTCTTACTGCTTAGGTACCAGCTCGGCACCAATGGAGTAGAGAACCAAGCAGGCACTTGGAGTCCTTGATTCCAGGCCTTGGGTCTTGGATGGCATTTTTGGACCTTCCCTGGGACAGAGGGGAGACCACTCCCCTGAAGGGAAAGTCCCAGGTTTGGCAGCATTCACCAAAAGCTAGCTAAAGAGCACTTGATCCTTGAACTAACATCATCAGTAGCCAGGCAGTAGTGGCTGAGGGCCTGGGGTGGTGGCGGCCATGAGGAGAGACCCTACTGCTTGTGGAAAGGGGAGGGAAGAGTTGGAAGGACTTCACTCTTGTGGCTTGGGTGCCAGATCAGCCTCAGTAGAATAGAACAATAGGTAGATCCCTAAGGTTTACAACTCCAGGCTCTGGATTCTGGACAACATCTCTGGACCTGCCTGGGAACAAAGGGAACTTGCCACCCTGAATGGAAGAACACAAGAGCAGATGGCTTTCCCACTTGCTGATTGTAGAGCCCTATGGACTTGAACAAACATAGGTGGTAGCCAGGCATTGGTTACTCTAGCCTTTGGCCCAGACCCAGTGTTGTTATGGCTTCAGGTCTGATCCAGTGCATTCCTAATGGTGGTGGCCAGAGGGGTGCTTGTGTCACTCCTCCCTCAGCTCTGTGCAGCTTGAGACACACAGAGAGAATGTGTTTGGGGAAAAGAAAGGGAAGAGAACAAGAGTATCTTCCTGGTAATCAAGGGAATTCTTCCAGATCTTATCGGAGATGACCAAGGTGGTCCCTCTATGAGTTTTTAAGAGCCACAGCATTGCTGAGCTTCAGGTGCCCCCTAATGCAAATATAGCTGCAGTGACCAAAAGCTTAGATCACAACCTCCAAGTCTCTTTGAACACCTGGAAAGCCATCCCAAGGACAGGTACAAGCAAGCCCAGACTGTGAAGACTATAATAAATACCTAACTCTTTAATTCCAGAAACTGATGAAATCCAGATTATCCTGGAAAACGTGACCTCACCAAATGAACTAAATAAACCACCAGGGACCAATCCTGAAGAGACACAGATATGTGACCTTTCAGATAGAGAATTCAAACTAGCTGTTTCAAGGAAGCTCAACAAAATTTAAGTTAAAAAAAAGAAGCAATTTAGAATCATATCAGACAAATTTAACAAAGAGATAGAAATAATTTAAAAGAATCAAGCAGAAATTCTGGAAATAAAAATGCAACTGACATAATGAAGAATGTGTCACAGTCTCTTAACAGCCAAATTGATCAAGTAGAAGAAGGGATTAGCGAGTTTGAATACAGGCTATTTGAAAATACACAATCAGATGAGAGGAAAGAAAAATAATTTAAAAAATGAAGCACACCTATTAGAAAATAGCCTTAAAAGGGCAAATCCAAGAGTTATTGGCCTTAGAGAGGAGGTAAGAAAAGAATGTGAGTAGAAAGTTTATTCAAAGGGATAAATAAGGAGAAATTCCAAAACCTAGAGAAATATATCAATATTTAAGAACAAGCAGGTTATAGAACACCAAGTAGATTTAACTCAAATAAAGCCACCTTAAGACATTTAATAATTAAACTCCCAAAGATCAAGGATAAAGAAAAGATTTTAAAAAGAACAAGAGAAAAGAAACAATTAACATAAAATGTAGCTCCACTACCTCTGACAGCAGACTTCTCAGTGGATACCTTATAGGCCAGGGGAGAGTGGCATGACATATTTAAAGTGCTGAAGGAAAACAAAACCAAACAGAACAAAAAATCGTTTTATCCTATAATAGTATATCTAGCAATAATATCCATCAAATATAAGGGAGAAATAAAGACTTTCCCAGATGAACGAAAGCCAAGGGATTTCATAAATAACAAAAGGGTCCTACCAGAAATGCTAAAGGGAGTTCTTCAGACTGAAAGAAAAGGATGTTAATGAGCAATAAGAAATCATCTAAAGGTACAAGACTCACTAGTAAAAGTTAGTACACAGGATAACACAGAATATTATAACACTGTAACTGTGATATATAAACCACTCTTTTATTTATTTATTTATTTATTTATTTATTTATTTATTTATTTATTTATTGTGATGGAGTCTCACTCTGTCGCCCAGGCTGGAGTGCAGTGGCCCGATCTCTGCTCTCTGTAACCTCTGCCTCCCGGATTCAAGCAATTGTCCTGCCTCAGCCTCCTGAGTATCTGGGATTACAGGCGTGCACCATCATGCCTGGAAATTTTTGTACTTTTAGTAGAGACAGGGTTTCACCATATTGTCCGGGCTGGTCTAGAACTCCTGACCTCAAGTGATCCGCCTGCCTTGGCCTCCCAAAATGCTGGGATTACAGGTATGAGCCACCACACTCAGCCTAACCTACTCTTATCATAAGTAAAAAGACTAACCAATGAACCAATAAAAAATAATGACAAGGAGGTTGCAGTGAGTTAAGATCGTGGCACTACACTCCAGTCTGGGCAACAGAGCAAGACTTCATCTTAAAATAATAATAATAATTATGACAACAACAACTTGTCAAGACATAGACAGTATAATAAGATACAAACAGAGACAACAAAACATTAAAAAGTGGGAGGACAAAGTTAAAGTTTAGAGTTTTTATTAGTTATCTGTTTACTTATTAGTTAATTTTTTAATGGAAAAAACTAGAAAAACAAAAGCAAAGCAAAGCCAAAATTAGTAGAAAAATGAAATAATAAAGATTAGAGCAGAAATAAATGAAATTGAAATGAAAGTAACTAATACAAAATATGAAGCTATTTTTTTGAAAAGACAAACAGAATTGACAAATATTTAGCTTGACTACATAAGAAAAAAAGATAAGACCCAAATAAATGATACCATAGATGAAGAGGAAGGCATAACTGATAACGAAAATTCAGAGGATTATTAGAGCAACTATATGCCAATAAATTGGAATCTGGAAGAAATGGATACATTCCTAGAAACATACAGTCTACCAAGGTTCTTCCTGGTTCTTCCTGAATGAGAAGTAATTAAAAACTTGAACAGAGCAGTAAGTAACCAGATTAAAGACATAATAAAAAAGTATCCTGGCAAAGAAATGCCAGGGACCAGATAATTTCACTAATGAATTTTCCCAGACATTTAAAGAAGACCTAATATTTATCCTACTCAAACTATTCCAAAAAATGGAGAGGGTGGAAATACTTCCAAACTCCTTCTGTGAGGCCAGTATTACCCTGATACCAAAACCAGACAGACACAGCAGTAAATAAATTAATTAATTAAATTAAACACAGGCCAGTGTTCCTACTGAACATTGATATGAAAATCCTCAACAACATTTTAGCAAATCAAATTCAACAATACATTAAAAACATTATTCAGTAAGACCAAATGGGTCATCCCTGGGATGCAAGGATGGTTCAACTTTTGCACACCAATCAATGTGATACATCGCATCAATAGAATGAAGGAAAAAATCCATATGATCATTTCAATTGATGCTGAGAGGGCTTTGATAAAATTAAACATCTCTTCATGATAAAATATCTCAAACAACTGAGTATAGAAGGAAGATAATGCCACACAATAAAAGCTGGGTATGGCAGACCAACAGCTAGTATCATACTGAGTGGGGGAAACTGTAAACATTTCTTCTAACATCTGGAATGAGACAAAGATACCCACTTTCACTACTGTTATTCAACATAGTATGGGGTGTCCTATCTAGAGCAGATAAGAGGAAGATATAAAGGCCAGGAATAAGTCAAACTATCTTTGTTTGCAAATGATATGATCTTATATTTGGAAAAACCTAAAGATTCCACCAAAAACTATTAGAACTGATAAACAAGTTCAATAAAGTTTCAGGATACAAAATCAACATATGAAAATCAGTAGCATTTCTATATGCCAATAGCAAACAATCTGAAAAAAAAATCACCAAAGTAACCTCATTTACAATAGGTACAAATGGCATAAAATACTTAGGAGTAAACTTAACCAGAGAAGTGAAAGACCTTTACAATTAAAACTATAAAACATTGATTAATGAAACTGAAGAAGATATACAAAAATAGAGATATTCTCTGCTCATAGATGTGAAGAATCAGTATTATTAAAATGCCCATACTGCCCAAGGTAATCTATAGATTCAGTGCAATCCCAATCAAAATACCAATGTTATTCTTCACAGAAATAGAAAAAAACAATCCCCCAAATTATGTGGAACCTCAGAAGACCCAGAATATCCAAAGCTGTCATGAACAGAAAGAATAAAACTGGTGGAATCATATTACTTGACTTCAAATTATACTACACAGCTATAGTATCCCACACAACATAGTGCAGAGACATAAAGCAATGGAACAGAATAGAGAATCCAGAAACAATTTCATACATCTACAGTGAACTATTTTCGACCAAGGTGCCAGGAACATACAATGAGGAAAGGACAGTCTTTTCAATAAATGTTGCCTGGAAACCTGGGTATCCGTATACAGAAAAGTGAAAGTAGACCCCTATCTCTTGCTGTATTATTCCTTTTTCACACCGCTATAAAGAGCTGTGAAAGACTGGGTAATTTATGAAAGAAAGAGGTTTAACTGACACACAGTTCAGCATGGCTGGGAAGTCCTCAGGAAACTTACGATTAGGTGGACAGCAAAGGGGAAGTAAGGCGCCTTCTTTATAAGGCAGCAGGAAGGAGAATGAACACAGGAGGAACTACCAAACTCTTATACAACTGTCAGATCCTGTGAAACCTCACTATCACAAGACAGCATGTGGGAAACCACCGCCATAATTGAGTTACCTCCACGTGGTCTCTCCTTTAACATGTGGGGATTATGGGGATTACAATTCAAAATGAGATTTTGGGTGAGGACACAGCCAAACCATATCACTTGCCATACAGAAAAATAAAAAAAAAAAATGGGTTAAAAACTTAAATTTAAAACGTAAAACAATGGAACTAGTAAAATAAAACTGTAGGACATCGGAATGGGCAAAGATATTTTGAGTAATACTCCACAAGCACAGGCAACCAAAGGAAAAATTGTCAAGTGAGATCACAGTGAGTTAAAAACCTTCTGCACAGTGAAGGAAACAGTCAACAAAGTGAAGTGGTAATCCAGGGAATGTGAGAAAATGTTTGCAAACTATCCATCTGACAAGACATTAATAACCAGAATATGTAAGAAGCCCAAAGGACTCTATAGGAAAATATCTAAAACCTGATTTAAAAATGGGCAAAAGTCCTGAATAAATATTTTTCAAAGGAAGACATACAAATAGCAAACTGGTATGTGAAAAGGTGCTAGACATTATTAATCACTGGGGAAATGCAAATCAAAACTACAATGAGATACTATCTTGTGCAAGTTAAAATGCTTTTTATCCAAAAGGCAATAACAAATGTGGTGAGGATGTAGAGAGAAGGGAACCCTCGATACACTGTTGTTGGGAAGGTAAATTAGCACAAGACCTGGAGAACAGTATGGAGGTTCCCCAAAAAAACTAAAAATAGAACTACTATATTATCTGGCAATCTCATTGGTAGTTATATACACAAAAGAAAGGAAATCAGTTTTTTTTTGAAGAGATATCTGCACCCCCATATTTATTGAAGTGCTGTTCACAATAACCAAGATTTTAAAGAAACCCACATGCCTATTACCAGACAAACAGATAGAGAAAAATGTGTTGCTTTTGCTGTGCAGAAGCTCTTCAGTTTAATTAGATCCTATCTGTCAATTTTGGCTTTTTGGCAACTGCTTTTGACATTTTTGTCATGAAATCTTTGCCCGTGCTTATGTCCTGAATGGTATTGCCTAGGTTTTCTTCTAAGGTTTTTATGATTTGGGGTTTTACATATAGGTCTCTAATCCCTCTTGGGTTAATTTTTGTATAAGCTGTAAGGAAGGGGTCCAGTTTCAGTTTTCTGCATATGGCTAGCCAGTTTTTCCAGCACCATTTACTGAATAAAAGGGCTTTTCCCCATTGCTTGTTTTTGTCAGATTTGTCAAAGATCAGATGGTTGTAGATGTGTGGTGTTATTTCTGAGGTTTCTGTACGGCTCCATTAGTCCATATATCTGTTTTTGGTACCACTACCATGCTGTCTTGGTTACTGTAGCCTTGTAGTATAGTTCAAAGTCAGGTAGTGTGATGCGTCCAGTTTTGTTCTTTTTGCTTAGGATTGTCCTGGCTATATGGGGTCCTCTTTGATTCCATACGAAATTTAAAATAGTTTTTTCTAATTCTGTGAAGAATATCAATGGTAGTTTTATGGAAATAGCATGGAATCTATAAATCGCTTTGGGCAGTATGGCCATTTTCATGACATTGATTCGTCCTAGACATGAGGATGGAATATTTTTGCATTTGTTTGTGTCCGCTCTTATTTCCTTGAGCAGGCATTTGTAGTTCTCCTTGAAAAGGCCCTTCACATCCCCCGTTAGCTGTATTCCTAGGTATTTTATTCTCTTTGTAGCAATTGTAAACGGGAGTTCATTCATGGTTTGCCTCTCTGCTTGCCTATTGTTGGTGTAAAGGAATGCTTGTGATTTTTGCACATTGATTCTATATCCTGAGACTTTGCTGAAGTTGCTTATCAGTTCAACAAGTTTTGGGGCTGATATGATGGGGTTTTCTAAATATAAAATCTTGTAATCTGCAAACAGAGAAAACTTGACTTCCTCTATTCCTATTTGAATACCCTTTATTTCTTTCTCTTTCCTGATTGCCCTGGCCAGAACTTCTAATACTATGTTGAATAGGAGTGGTGAGAGACGGCATCCTTGTCTTGTACCAGTTTTCAAAGGGAATGCTTCCCACTTTTGCCTATTTAATATGATATTGGCTGTGGGTTTGTCACAGTTATTATATTAAGATATGTTCCATGAATACCTACTTTATTGAGAGTTTTTAACATGAACGGATGTTGAATTTTATCAAAGGCATTTTCTGCATCTACCGAGATAATAATGTGATTTTTGTCATTGATTCTGTTTGTGTGATGAATTACATTTAATGATGTGCATATGTTGAAGCAGTCTTGCATCCCAGGGATGAAGCCGACTTGATCGTGGGGATAAGTTTTTTGATGTGCTGCTAGATTCAGTTTGCCAGTATTTTAGTGAGGATTGTCCCATCGAAGTTCATCAGGGATGTTGGCCTGAAGTTTTCTTTTTTTGTTGTGTCTCTTCCCAGTTTTTGTATCAGGATGATACTGGTTTCATAAAATGAGTTAGGGAGGAGCCCCTCCTTTCCAATTGTTTGGAATAGTTTCAGAAGGAATGTTACCAGCACATGAGAGTGAACAGGCAACCTACAGAATGGGAGAAATTTTTTTCAATGTACCTATCTGACAAAGGTCTAATATTTACACTTTACAAGGGGCTTAAACATATTTACAATAAAAAAAATCAAAAATGGTCAAAGGATATGAACAGACACTTCTCAAAAGAAGACATTTATGCAGCCAACAACCACAGGAATAAAAGCTCAACATCACTGATCATCAGAGAAAGGTAAATCAAAACCACAATGAGATACCATTTCACTACAGTCAGAACGGCAATTATTAAAAAATTAGGAAACAATAGATGCTGGTGAGGCTGTGGAGAAATAAGAACACTTTTACACTGTTGGTGGTAAAGTAAATTAGTTCAACCACTGTGGAAGACAGTAATGCGATTCCTCAAGGATCTAGAACCAGAAATACCATTTGATCCAGCAATCTTATTACTTGGTATACACCCAAGGGAATGTAAATCGTTCTACTATAAAGACACATGCACACATGTGTTTATTGCAGCATTATTTACAATAGCGAAGATATGGAACCAACTCAAATGTCCATCAATGATAGACTGGGTAAAGAACATGTGCTACATATACACCATGGAATACTATGCAGCCATAGAAAGCAATGAGATCATGTCCTTTGCAGGGACATGGATGAAGCTGGAAGTCATCATCCTCAGCAAACTAACAAAGGAACAGAAAACCTAACACTACATGTTCTCACTCATAACACATGGACACAGAGAGGGGAACAACACAGTCTATGGCCTGCTGGGGGTTGGGGTTTGAACAGAGGGAACTTAGAGGATGGTTAATAGATGCAGCAAACCACTAGAGCACACGTATACCTATGTAAAGAACCTGCACTATCTGTACATGTATCCCCCTTTTTTAGAAGAAATAAAGAAAAACAATAAAAAAGAAAAGCTTGTACTATTCAGCTTTTAAAAATAATGAGATCTTGTCAGCAACAACATGGATGGACCTGAAGATTATTATGTTAAGTGTGGTAAACCAGGCACAAAAAGACAAACTTTACATTTCTTCACTTATTTGTGAGAGCTAAAAATTAACAGTTGAGCACATGGAGATAGCCAGTAGAATAATGGTTACCAGAGCCTGGGAAAGGTAGTTGGTGGGTGGGTATGTGGGGATGCTTTATGGATACAAAAATATAATTAGATAGAATGAATAAGATCTACTGTTTGATAGCATAATGGGGTGACTATAGTCAATAATAATTTATTGTACATTTAAAAACAACTAAGAGAGTATAGTTGGATTGTCTGTAACATAAAGAAAGGAAAAATGCTCGAGGTGCTGGATACCTTATTTACCCTGATGTGATTATTATACATTGTATGCCTGTATCAAAATGTCATGTACCCCATAAACATATCCACCACAAAAATTAAAAATAAAAAATTTAAAAATAAATTAGTAAATTTAAAAGGATTGAAGTGCTACAAAATATCTTTCCTAATAACAATGTAATTAAATGATAAATGATCAACTGGAAGAAATTTGTGAAGTTCAAATACACAAATTTAAACCAAACAATTCTAAATTACCAGTGGGTCAAAGAAAAAAAATGAGGAAAATTAGGATATAATTCGAGATCAATGGGAAACAAAACAAAACAAAAAAAACCATGAGATACCAAAATTTATGAGATGCAGCTAAAGCAGTGCACAATGCTCAGAGGTCAATGTAGACCTGGAAATGCCTACATTTAAAGAAGCCAAGCACAGTGACTTATGTCTGAAATCTCAGCACTGTCAGTGACCGAGGCAGAAGGATCTCTTGAGGCCAGCAGTTCAAGCACCGTTTTGGGCAGCATGGTGAGACCCTATTTCTACCAAAAAAAAAAAAAAAAAAAAAAAAGGAAAAAGAAAAAAGCTGGGTGTTGGGATGTATGACTGTAGTTGGAGTCCCAGCTACTTAGGAGGCTGAGGTGGGAGGATCACTTGACCCTGGGAGGTTGAGGCTACAGCGAGCTGAGATCTCACCACTGCACTGCAGTTTGGGCAACAGAGTGAGAACCCATCTCTAAAATAATAATAATAAATAATAAATAATGATGATGATGATAATGATAATGAATTTTAAAAAGAAGAAAGCTCTCAAATCAATAACTTAAATTTATTCCTTAAGGAGCTAGAAAAGAGAAGAGAATATTGAACACGGCAAATAGTTGGAAAGTCATACGGAAAGCAAAGTATAAATAAATGAAATAGAAAACAGAAAAATGATAGACAAACACAACAAAACCAAAATTTGGTTCTTCGAAAAGATTAACAACATTGACTAATCTTTCACTTTATTGACCAATAAAAAGAAAACATGACTTTGATTACAGAAAAACAGAAACAAAAGAGAGAAAATCACTACTGATCTTACAGAAATTTTTTTAAAAGAATGCTATTAAAAGCTTACACAAACAAATTAAATGACTTAGATGAAATAAATAAATTCCTAGAAAGACAAAAATTATTAAAATTGACTCAGGATGAAATGAAAAATCTAATTAAGGTTATAACAAGTACAATGATAAAATTAGTATTTTAAAAATTACCCACCAAAAAGGCCTAGGTCCCTAATAATACACTTTTGAACTATGAAAAACATTGAAAGAATTATGAATGCTAACTTTTTACAAACTCTCTTTTCAAAATAGGATGCCAGAATTACCCTCATACCAAAACCAAACAAAAACATTACAAGTAAATAAATTTTAAACTCTTCTTTATGAATACAGATGCCAAAACCTTGAACACAGTACTTGCAAGCCAAATGTAGCAATATTTTTAAAAAGTTTGTACTTCATAACCAAGTCCTATTCATCATAGGCATGTATAATTCAAAGAAAAAAATGGCCATCTCAATAAATACAAAAGTAAATAAAGAAACATTTTGACCAGGTGCAGTGGCTCACCCCTGGAATTAATCCCAGCACTTTGGGAGGCCAAGATGGGTGGATCTCTTGAAGCCAGGAGTTCAAGATCAGCCTGGCTAACATGATGAAACATCATCTCTACTAAAAATACAAAATTAGCCGGGCATGGTGGCGTGCACCTGTAGTCCCAGCTACTCAAGAGGCTGAGGCATGAAAATCACTTGCGCCCTTGGGAGGTGGAGGTTGCAGTGAGCCGAGATCTCACTACTGCACTCCAGCCTAGGTGACAAAGCAACACTCTGTCTCAAAAAAAGTGAAAAGAAATTAGCATAAATTTAATGTCCTTTCAGGATAAAGACCTTCACCAAATAAATAATAGAAGGGAATTTGCTTAACCTAATAAAGGGCATCTATGAAAAACCCACAGCTAAATTTATATCTTTTGGTGAAAGAATAGTTTCCCTCCAAATCAGGTAAAATATTGAAAAGTCCACTCTTTCTCTTTAATTTAGCACTGTATTGGAGATTATAACCGGAGCAATTCGGTGAGAAAAAATAAATAAAAGACATTCAGATTGTTTATTTACCCTTATTTCAAACTTCGTAAGTTTTATTATTTAAACATTTTATCTTTTTCATTTGATTGCTCATATTTTGTGTGAACTCTTGTTTATATTCTTAATATTTTTAGGCTTATTAGTGATAAGCCAATTTTCATTCCTGACACAGAATAAAAGAGAAACACTTATACTGTTTCTCTTTTATTCTTCCTATGTTTTATGCATTTAATCAATTTTATGTCTGTTTATAGAGACAGATTTTGAGTTTGCTGTTTTCTCTGTTGAGCATTTATTTTTGATTGTATTAAATTTTGTCATTATTATTTATGCACTTTCTTCTGCCTCATTTTAGGCTTAATTTACTCTGAACATTTTTTTCAGCTCTATACTTAAATAATTGATTTTTAAAAATCATTTTTATTTTCTGACATGTGCTTTTAAGCTACAAACTTCCTCATACAATTAATTTACATCTATTCCTTATAATTTAAATTTTCATCAGGATTCATGTCAAAATATTTTCTAACTTTCATCAAGCTATCACATTTTACCTATGAATTATATACATGTATATTTGGAACTTTTAGTTGTCTGTTATTATTTCTAACTCAACTTTACGGTTGTCAGAAAACAAACTCTTTATGATTTCAATGCTTAATGATATTTAGAATCCCATCACTGGTCAAGCTTGCTAAACTTCCCATATGTATTTGAAAAGAATGTTTATGTTATTGGTGCAATTGTGCATATACATATATATATACATATACAATTTATACGTAACATTTAAAAATTTTGGTTATATTTTATAGACATTAAAATACATAGATCTTAAATGATGAGTTTGGTGATTTTTTAACAATTGTGTACTTTATTTAACCACCACACTATACAACATATAGAACAATTTCATATTTTCATTTTCCTTATTCCACTTTCCAGATTATCCCCATTCCTTACTAGTCCCAGAGACTAATACTTTCTGATGTCTAACACTGTGGATTAGTTTTGCTTGTTTCTGCCTATTTTTGAATTTCATATGAATAATCATCAACCTTTTTGAGTTTCATCAATATTAGTGTATATATCAGTATTTTGCTCCTTTTCATTGCTAGGTAATGTTCCATGGTGTTCTTATACCACAATTTCTTTACCCATTATTTTGTCAACGGATATTTGTGTTATTTTTCAAGAAAGGCTTCTTGTGGGTAAAATTGATGTGAACATATTTTCTCCAATCTTTTCATGTATATATGTTTTCAGTTGTCTTGGGCAAACATCTGGGAATAGAAATGTTGAATATAGGGTAGATGTATATTAAAATTTGTAAGAAACTGGTAATCATTTTTCAAAGTACTTGTGCCACTTTACACTCCCAACTTGTACAAAAGTATTATTTGCTCCACATCATTGCCAATATTTGTGACTATTTGTCATTATTTTTCTTTAATTTTTAGCTATTCTTGGAATAAATGCTGTCTTTTTTTTGTTAATTTTTATTGTAACTTTATGTGAGTCCTTTATAGATTCTGGATATGTACTCCTCATTAAAGATATATACAGTAGATATTTTCTTCTAAATGGTTACTACCCTTTTAATTTTCTTTTTTTATTATTATACTTTAAGTTCTAGGGTACATGTGCAAAACATGCAGGTTTGTTACATATGTATACATGTGCCATGTTGGTGTGCTGCACCCATTAACTCGTCATTTACATTAGGTATATCTCCTAATGCTATCCCTCCTAACTTCCCCCACCCCACAACAGGCCCTAGTGTGTGATGTTTCCCTTCCTGTGTCCAAGGGTTCTCATTGTTCAATTCCCACCTATGAGTGAGAACATGCGGTGTTTGGTTTTTTTGTCCTTGCGATAGTTTGCTGAGAATGATGGTTTGAAAAGCCTATGTTTTTAACTTGGTAAAGACAGTGTATCACATTTTTCTTTTACAGTGTGAATTGTGTTTTTTGTCTTCTCTTTAAGAAATATTTGTCTATTTCTAAAATGGCAAAGCTCTTCAATTTTTTTCTTCTACAATCATTATTATTGTAGCTTTCATGTTTAGTTCTATGATATACATCAAACAAGCTTCTCTGTATAGAGTTATCTACAGGTTAAAGTTTATTTTTTTTTCCTGTAGATATCCATTGGAGCCATCAATATATGTCATATAAATTTTATTTCCTCATTCAGTTGCTTTTGGTAACTTTGTTAAATATCAATTAACTATATGTGTGTGCATTTATTTGTGGACTTCATTTCCTATTTCACTGATGAATTTTTATATTCTTATTCAAACACTATGCAATCTTGATTATTTAAGTGTAGAGCAAGTCTTGAAATCAAGTAGTGCAAGTGTTTTAAATAGTGTTTAAATATTTTTGGAAGTTCTGTGTCATTTAGGTCATTTGCATTTCAATATAACTTATGAAAAATCAGTGTGGCAGTTTCTATAATAAACCCTGCCTGAATTTTGATTAAGATTGCATTGAAGTTATAAATTGTTGTTGGCATAAAAGATACTTTAAAATGTACTTTAACAATATAGAGTCTTCCATTTGCTTTTATTATGGGAACTTTCATTGACACGTATTTTACTCAACGTGTTTTGTAAACTCCAAAATACATGTTATGTTTCTCCATTTAATTAGGTATGTTTTATTTTTTCTCAACAATCTTTTGGACATTTGAATGTGGTGGTTTTGTATATATTTTATTAGATTTTTTTGTAGAAATTTAATTTTTCTTTGTTGTTATTGAATTTATATTTAAATTTCATCTTCCAATTGTTCCTTTAACATGTATTGAAATGTTGTTGGCTTTTACATATTAACTTTGTATTCTGTGATTTTTTGATAGGCTTCATAAAGGATTTTTTGAATGCCATTGTCATGTTTTCTCAGAATAATAACTTTTTTCTTCTTTTCTGATCTTTATAACTTTTCTTTTTCTTGCTTCATTATTCTTACTTAGACTCCATATACTATTGATTAAAAACAGAAAGAATAAATGCTCGCTTTGTTTACATCTTAGGGAGAAAGCGTTCAGTGTCCTCCATTGGTTTAATGTTAGCCCTTTATGAGTTGCAGACCACTTC
This sequence comes from Pan troglodytes, assembly GCF_028858775.2. NCBI lineage: Eukaryota > Metazoa > Chordata > Mammalia > Primates > Hominidae > Pan > Pan troglodytes. The sequence continues at coordinate 39,733,901 of NC_072413.2, forward strand.
AATGCCCTTTACCAGACTTAAGGATTTTCTTTAAATAGTAGTTGCTGAGAGATTCTGTCATGTTTGAGTCTTGATTTTGGCAATTTTTTTTCTGCAGCTATTGAGATGTTTGTATATGTTTTTTGCTTATTAATACCGTGAAATATACCAATTTTATTATTTTAATTGACATTTATGTAGTTTAATTTAATGTTTTACATATGTGTACAATGTGGAGTGGTTAAATAAAAGCTATGAACATATACATCATCTCATTTACTTGATTTTTTTTTGTGGAGATACATTTGAAATTTACTCTGCTAGTTATTCTGAATTATACAATACATTATCATTGAATGTACGCACACTGCTGTGCAAATCTCAAAACTTATTCCTTCTATCTAGCTGAAACTTCGTATCTTTTGACCAATAACTCCTCAGTACGTTGCTCCCCAATCCTTCATCCTCTAGTAACCATAATTCTACCCTCTCTTTCTATGAATCCTACTCTTTTTGATACTATATATAAATTCTACAAATCGTGCAGTATTTGTCTTTCTGTGCCTTCCTTATTTCACTATGCATAGTGTTCTCTAGATTCATCCATGGTATCCCAAATAACAACATTTTGTTCTTTTTTAAGACTGAGTGATATTCTTTTCTGTATATGGGCATTCCTTGTATGTGTTGCATTTCATTTTGCTGTGTTTCACAGATATTCTTTTTTATAAATTGAAGGTTTGTGGCAACTCTGTGTCAGGCAAGTCTATTAGTGCCATTTTTTCCAACAGTATGTGTTCACTTCATGTCTCTGTGTCACATTTTGGTAATTCAAACAATATTTCAAATATTTCATTATTATTGTGTCTGTTATGAGGATCTGTGGTCAATGATATTTGGTGTTACTATGTAATTGTTTTGGGGGACCAAAAAACATTCCCATACAAGATGAGGCCAATTAATAACTCTACAATGGCCACTAAGTGTTTGAACGAGAGAAAAGTCCAATGTCTCTCACTATAAATCAAAAACTAGACATGATTAAGCTTAGTAAAAAAGGAATGTTGAAAGCTGAGATAGGCCAAGAGCTAGACTTCTTGCACCAAACAGCTCAGTTGTAAATACAAAAGTTATTGAAGGAAATTAAAAGTGCTACTCTTTTGAACACACAAATAATAAGAAAGCACAACAACCATATTGCTGATATGGAGAAACTTTTAACAGTTCAGACAGAAAATGAAACCAGCCACAGCACATTGTTAAGCCAAAGTCTAATCCAGAGCAAAGCCCTAACTCATGTCAATTCTGTGAAGACTGAGAGAGGTAAAGAGGCTGCAGAAGAGAAGTTTGAAGCTAGCAGAGATTTGTTCATGAGACTTATAGAAAGAAGGTGTCTCCATAACATAAAAGTGCAAGATGAAGCAGAAAGTCTTGTTGTAAAAGCTGCAACAAGTTATGCAGAAGACCTGGACAAGATATTGAATTAAAGTGGCTACACTAAATAGCACATTTTCAATATAGACAAAACTACCTTCTATTGGAAAAAGAGGCCATCTAGGACTTTCATAGCTAAAGAGGAGAAGTCAATGCTGGCCTTCAGTTTTTCAAAGAACAGGCTGAATCTCTTATTGAGAGCTAATGCAGCTGGTGACTTGAAGTTGAAGCCAGTGCTTAGCTATCATTCTGCAAATCCTAAACCCATTAAGAATTATGCTATATCTACTCTGCCTATGCTCTATAAATGGAATGACAAAGCCTGGATTATATCACATTTGTTTAAGCATGGTTTACTGAATATTTTAAGCCCAATATTCACACCTACTGCTCAGGAAAAAGGATTCCTTTCAAAATATTACTGCTCATTGACAGTACACCTAGTCACCCAAGAGCTCTGATAGAGATGTACGAGGAGATTAATGTGATTTCCATGCCTGCTAACAACATGGAATTCATGGATCAACAAGTACTTTCAAACTTTGTCTTATTATTTAAGAACTGTATTTCATAAGACTGTTGCTGCCATTGATAGTGATTTCTCTGAGGGATCAGGGCAAAGTAAATTAAAAAGCTTCTGGAAAAGATTAACCCTTCTAGATGTCATTAAGAACATTAATGATTCACTGAAGGAGGCCAAAATATAACTTTGACAGACATTTGGAAGTTTGATTCCAACTTTCATGGACAACTTTGAGGGGTTCAAGACTTCAGTGGAGGAAGTAACTGAAGATGTGAAAGAAATAGCAGGAGAGCTAGAATTAGAAGTGGAGCCTGAAGATGTGACTAAATTGCTGCGATCTCATGATAAAACTTGAATGGATGAGGGGCTGCTTCTTATGGATGAGCAAAGAAGGTAGTCTTTTCAGATGAAAAGTACTCCTGATGAAGATGCTGTGAACATTGTTGAAATGACAGTGGATACAGAATATTACATAAACTTAGTTGATTAAACAGTGGCAAGGTTTGAGAGGACTGATTCCAACTTCGAAAGAAGTTCTGTTGGTAAAATTTTATTAAGCAGCATCACATATTACAGAGAAATATTTTGTATATTCGTATAGAGCCAAATGATGCGGCATTATTGTCTAAGTTTAAGAAATTGCCACAGTCACTTTACCCTTCAGCAGCTACCTCCCTGATCATTCTGCAGACATCACAATCAAGGCAGACCCTCCACCAACAAAATACATAAGACTCTCTGAAAGATCAGGTTATTGTTAGCATTTTTAGCAACAAAGTATTTTTTTTACTAAGGTATGTGTATTGTTCTCCTGGACGTAATGCTGTTACGTAATGCTATTACACTTAATAGCGTACATACAGTATAGTGTAAATAAAACTATATGCAGTGGGCAATCAAAAAGTGTTCATGAGACTTGCTTTATATGATATCCACTTCATTGTAGTGGTCTGGAACCAAACCCAAAATACCTCTGAGGTATGCCTGAATATACCACATTTTCTATATCTATTCATCTTTTGATGGAAACTTAGGTTGATTCTATATATTGCCTATTGTGAATAATGCTGCAATCAATGTGGGAGTGCAAAAATCCCGTAGGCATGTTGATATCTATTCATTTGGATATATTCTCAGAAGAGCAATTGCTGGATTATATAGTAGTTCTAAGGTTAGTTTTTGGGGGACCTCCATAACATTTTCCACAATGGACTAACTAACTTATATTCCCACTAACAGTGTACAAGGAGTCCATTTTTCCTGCCTCCTTCCCAACACTTGTTATCTTTCATCTTTTTGAGAAAAGCCATTCTAACTGGTATGAGGTGACGTCTCATCGTGGCTTCAGTTTGCATTTCTCTAGTGACTAACGATGCCGGGCATGTTTCATGAACCTGTAGGCCATTTGTATGTGAAATTCTGAAAAGTGTTCACCACATTGTCCATAGTCTAATCAGGTTATTTGTTTTCTAATGACATGCCTACCTTGAATCCTGGAGTAAACCACAAATAGTGATATTATTGGATTCAACATATTAATACTGTGTACACAGTTTTTGTATCTTTCCATTGTTAATCTGCACTTTTGATATTAGTAGTATTCTTATTAGGTTTTGGTATGAGAGTTATGATAACCTCCTAAAACTTGTTAAGTATTATTTTTCTTCAGTATTTTCTAATATAATTTTTATATACATCGTTATTATTTCTTTCTTATAGATAGGTTTGATAAATTCACATATGAAGCCATCTGGGCATAGAATTTTATTTGTAGGAAGATTTTTCTATCCTTGCTTGAGGTTTATCAATTGCATTAATATTTTGAAGAAATTAAATTTTGCTTTTTAATTTTTTAATTACTTTCTTTTGTTTCAAAAATAATACATTGTTACTATGTTTGCTTTACAAATCGATAATCTTTTAAAAATTATTCAAATCAGAAGTGGAAGTTAGTTTAATAATTTGGTTTCAGTACTTTATAATTACTGTTAGACATGTGTTAAAATATGCCATCATAATCATGGATTTGTCTATTTCTTCGAGTTCGGTCAATTTTTGATTAAATATTTTGAGACTGTCTTATTTACAACAGAGATTTTGTTAATTTTAATATCTTTCATGTGGATTGACTCGTCCATATTAAGTCTACCTTTTTATTAAGAGTTTTGTATTAAACTGTATTAACTAATATGAATATAGCTTCACTGCTCTTTTTTTTTTTGATAGGAGAGTTTCTTGTTTCCATCTATTTACTTTCAACATTCCTATGTCCTCCTACTTAAGATATGACTATTACAAATAGCATATACTAGTTTTTAAAAGAATGTCTTTGTATTTTAAATGAAATAATGGTGTGTTTACATTTTATGTAGTTGATAATGTATTCATCCAATTTTATTTTCTATCATAGATATAGTGAGTTATTAAAATATTTTTAGAAATTAAAAAATATGATGAGAGTTATAGAAGAAGTAGGCTATGTCACTGATGAAGGCAAGGGATGAGGTAGAGAAATCAGTCAGGAGATTGTTACAATTAATAGTTTGAGATGTTGCTATCCTAGGAATTATAGAGACTAGGGGAAAAATTGAACAGAATCCTGCACATGAAGGGGATAGTTGTAAACATTTTGTTTTAAAAAGGGAAGGGCTATAGATTTACACTTAGGTGCTGGACAAATTTAAGAAATGTGTAAAGCAACAAATTCCTATAAAAATATAGGGAAGGAATCAAAGATTACAGGAGAACCTGGATATTTTACATTCAGAAATCCTTCCTCCTGGACTAGATGATTTATATTATCAAATATGATAAAGCCTTCTTATTATTGAAGTGCGGTCCTAGAACAAGCAGCATTCACTTTCTCTAGGAGCTTGTTTAAAATGTGAAAATTTAGGCATTGCTCCAGGCCTACTGTATCAGATTTTACATTAAATAATTGCCAAATGATGTTTTTTGCACATTGAATTTGAGCAATGTATGGAACAGTGGTTCTCTACCTTATTTGCATAATAGTATCATCTGGGGAGCCTTTAGAAATCCCATTGCCTGGGCCATACCCTAGACTAAATTGGAGCCTGTGGGTTTGGCACTCGGGTATCTATATGTTTAAAGCTCCCTAGGTGGTTCTCTTGTGCAGCCAAGGTTGAGATCCAGTGCTGTAGGCACATGGAAGAGAACAAAGCAAAACTAGAGAATTACTAAGAAATGGTGAGGATTTTAGAGACTGGATTCTAGTCTTTGTTGTTTCTTTGAGAGTTAATTCATTTATTCCCTATAAATCAATTTTATTTTTGTATATTTTAAAATTATATTTAGCAAATATGCTCTTTCAGTTCTAAAATTATGTGATTTTTCTGTCTATGGATTGTAATTTAGGAGATACTTGGCAAAATATAATAATGGGTGGTAATCATTGGTATAGGATTAATTTGTGTATGGTAAGAAAATGTGCTGACTGTAACTGTTCAGAAATTGAGTGAGCAGTAGTGATCAGAAAATTTAATTATATCAGAAACAGAAAAGCAATCAAAACTGGTTTGCAGAAATAAAAATAGATAAGCCAATAAATTTATGAGAGTGTAAGTTGAGGTGAGTTTTAGAAAAGACAAAACAGGCAAAGTACATGACAGACTTGTAGAATTTTTTTTTTCATTTTTACCACTGCAAAAGTGAGAAGAACATGATCAGTGCTTCTCGAACATTAACGTACAGAGGAATCGCCTGGAGATTTTTATTAAAATGAATATTCTTACCTTTTATGTCTCTGGGGTAGGTTATGAAATTCTGCTATTTAAATAAGGTTCTAGGTGATGAAATGCTTTTTCTGTGGGTCCACACTTACCACAGCAAGGAGCTGGAACCTAGTTATCGCTAAAAGTAGTGGAAAGGTCTTGCTGCTCATGCATCTTTCTTAGTTGCCTTAGTAACTGCACCTTTTCAGGATAAGACACAACTTATAAAATTCAAATGAAAATGAGATAAACTTCAGTGAGAGATAGAACAACATGTTAAAGGATTATGTGGAAGGAGTTTTGGGGGAGGAATTCCTGAAGTTCATAAAGATGAGACTACTTGAAGAAGAATTTGATTCCTCTCTAAAAAGATTAATAGAACTTATGAGCTTAGGAACTTAGAAGTTCAGCAGGACTGTTTTATCTGCAGCTGTCTTTGGTCATAGTCAATATAAAACTCCACATGCTTCACAAATGCGTTTACTCATCTGTTTATGTGACACTAACACTCCATGGAAGAGATTGTTACAGGAGATAGAGTTACTGAGTCGACCCCAGACACTAATCAGGAACTGATATCCACTTTACATGGAGATATCATCAACAGAAAATTTGAAAGTGTAGGTATTCAGGGAGCACTGAAGGAAATACAATAACATTAGAGTTGGAAGTAAACCATGCAGGGAGAAAAAGACCATTTTTTCTCTTTCAAGGATGAACAACTAAAACTGGTCGAGGAAAGTGTGTCAGAGGGCTCCTCCATCTTGAGAGAATAGGAGGAGGGGATATCTGCCAAGAATGAGAAAAAGAAATGAAGATTTACAACTCAGGAAAAAATGATCAGTAAAACATTACAAAAAGGCTTTTAAAGCAACGTGAAGATCTTGTTTGCTACTAGAAACATGAATTTGTGGTGGGCAAGGTACATGTTAATGTGCTGCAGCCCAGGGAAGGTAATGGAGAAGTAGATGATTTTGTGTAGTGAGGGACTTGTGACCACTGTTGGTAATAGCACAGAACATAATTATGGAGGGGCAGTAAGGGTTACATGATAATAGTTGGCTATTAATATTAGGAGAAGCGCAGGTAGCTAGAAAGGAACAAATGAGTTGAGTCAATTAGAAAGAAATTTAGTTTGAAGTTTTTGATGAATGTAAAGAGGCAAAAATGAATTACTTTGTGAGACATGGGGGCAAAAAAAATCTGAAACTTTGGGTTTGAAATATGCTATGTGATGACAAGTTACAAGGCATGGTTATATGAAGCGTAAACGAGTGATAGAGAGTGAATATGATCATCAATAGCATGAAGGAGAGAAGCTTTTCCTTTTTTAAAAACAGGATGATATGGGATTTCACAATGTATTATTAGAGGTAGTATAGATGTCTGCATGAGTAAGACAGAAAAGAAAAGAAAAGAGAAGAGAAGAAAAGAAAAGAAAAACAAAACATGCAAACCGGTTTTTGAACTTGTCGAGTAGGGAGAAAGTGGATCCTAGCTTTGAGGATTTGAAAAGAGGGATATAATTATAAAATCATAGAGTAATAGGTTTGGGAAGAAACTTAGAACTAATATTGTACAATACTATAACTTATAGATGAGGAAGATCATAACCAAGAGAGGAAATTTCTTGTCCAGAAACAGCTATCTCTTAGATAATGGTTGGGACTAGAATACAAGGTAGTTAACCTCCCTTGTTCTTGGTAACAGTAAAGATGATGGCTGTGGTGGTAGTGATTTTGAACATAGTGGTGTAGGCATACATACCAAGAGCTTATTAAATAAGAAAACTTCGTTCCTAGCTAATACAAAATGGAAAGGTAAATTAATGTTTGGCTCTAATGCTCCCTCCAAAATGTTAGCTCTGTAAGGACAGGGGTTTTTCATCTCTTATTTCTTGGTAACATATCTGATTGAGTTAATACTCATTATATATTTGCAGAATACATGAATAAACACACCTTTTTAAAATTTAGAATATGTTGATCAATTAGATGCTATTGTAGAACTATGAGTCTGCTAAAGGGAATGTTATTTTATGAAGCATTTATCACTTCAAGTGTTCACTAAGTATTGATGGACCATCAGAATACATAACACTTACTCAGCTCATAATATGAACCACATGCTGTACATACATTATTTTTTAATCCTCGTAATAACTCTTGAAAGTAGTTATTATTATACCAATGGGGACCTAAGCTTGTATTTAAACTGTCAATTTCTTACTGCTAGAGCTCAGACCAAAAATATATAGTGAACTTATTGGGCAGATATTACAAAAGATAATTTGTGTGATAAAGTCTCTCTTGGGACAGAATACCTCTTTAAACAAAGAAGATGTCAGGCCGAAGTGGGTTCATCACAAAGCATTAATTGGTAAGTGGACGTTTCTGATTTGATAGATAAAAACCTGTCCCTGTCCCTATCCTACCTGCATGAATATAGGTGTGCTTTATGGACAGAGAAAAAGGCTGCTTCAATAAATGCTGTAATACACAGGGAAATGCAGAATGTGATAGGAAGAGAAACTCCACTATCTCACTTGACACAGATCACCAAGAGGACTCGTTGTTAAGAAGGCTCAGGGTGATGGTGACAGCATCATGAATATCAAAGGGAAAAGTGGAGATTAGCACTACTTTGAAAGTTGTGACCTTTTAAACTTGGCTGATGGATCAACAGCATTAGCATCACCTAGAAGCCTTTCAGAAAAGCAGAACCTCAAGCCCAACCCCTGATTTACTATTAGGAATCTGCATTTTAACAAGCTCCCCATCCTAAAGTATGAGGAGCACTGGTAGGTAGTGCTTTGGGCTAAGCAGTTAGTTGGAGCAGAACCTCCTGGAGCAGTAGCAATATTAGAAATAGGAGACTTGCCCAGGACTAAGCATAGGACTTATTCTGAAGATCCTGTACTGATTAGGTAGATGAATACAGACCCAATGTGAGCAAATGAGAGAGAATTTAAATAAAATCCTGCTAATTGCTATTAGCATGACTCCATCTGTAAGTACAAGTTAGTGAAGCCTAGGTAAATTGAGGTTTTTGTCTGTGTTACAAATGAGGACACCAAGACTCAGAGAAGTTAAGTAGCTTGCTCGAGGTGGCACATGCAGGGAATCCATGAAGCGACATACAAGGATGCTGAAGTGAAATACAGTTCACACTTCTAAATTAAATCAATAGGAAGCCACTGGCACAATACATTGTATACTTTCAATAATTCTGGTTATAATTAAAGCAGCTTCTATTCAAGGGCTGAATGTGATTCTTCTTGTTGGTGGTGAAGGTTTTGTTTGTTTGTTTTTTAGAGACAGGGTCTTGCTCTTTCACCCAGGGTGGAGAGCAGTGACACAATCATAGCTCATTACACTCTCAAACTCCTGGGTTCCAGGGATTCTCCTGCCTCAACCTCCCAGAGAGCTGGGTCTACAGGAACATGCCACTGCGCCAGCTAATTTTTATTTTTTATTTTTTTGAGATGGGGTTTTGTTGTGTTGCACAGGCTGATCCTGAACACCTGACCTAGAGCCATCCTCCTGCTTGGGCCTCTCAAAGCTCTGGGACTATAGACATGAGCCACTAAACCCAGAATGAATGTGTTTTATAAGCATAATCACACTAATTTCTACAGTACTTTCTGGAGATAAGGATATACACTACTACTTAAACAATATGTATTTTCTATCTCTCAGTTAAGAGAGAGAAGGAAGTTGGTGAAGCAGTACTAAACCCCCTCCTGAGGCTAAAATAGTTCAAAGTGTATTTTTACCTGTATCTTTTAAAACCATGGCACCCCTTTATCACTTTCAAATTCGAATGTGTGACAATTATTAAAAGATCCTTTTAGCTCTCCTGGTAAAAATGAAAGAGGAATGAAATGAAAATTCAGATTTTATAAACTAGGAATATTTTAAGACTGCTGTGTAGCTATCAAAGTCTGATGATAATGTCTGTATTTATCTACAAATGGAATATCGTTGTTTAGTTAATTAGAAATTAAACAATTTAATTAATTTAATTCTTCAGTTAATTTCTTCCAGCCCTTTAAATATAGTAATATTTGATGATGGGTTCTAATTTACATAGCATGTGCATATGTTATAAGGACACATTTAGTAAAATTAATGGTTTCTTCAAAAATAGCTTTTTTTCTTGGAAGAGAAGGTTTCTATAAACAAACATTGGACTTTTTCCTTTTATTTTTCCTGAAAAATCAAGACCCATGAAGTGACAACATTTTGTCAGCTTGTAAAAAACTGCATTAATTATTCCATTCTGACTATTTAATCAGTTTTCTCAGTTTTCCTTTTAAACTTATTCTATTAAACAGAATGGCCTTCAGAGCAATGACAGGTAAGACAGTGTTTTTGTTGTTGTTGTTTTTTGTTTTTTTCCCAGCAAAAGTGTTTTCTTTAAAAAGGCTGCCACACACATCAGTTTTTGCTCCTTGTTTTCTTTCTTTTGGGAGAATAAATATTTATAAATAATTGCCTACAATCATGTGCACATTCTCAGAGTAAATGCCCCAGATTTGATGATCATTTCATGGTAACCCTTTGAAAATCAGCACATTTGCCTTCAAAGATGATAGTGTCAGGTGGTACAATAAATGTAAGTATTTTATCAGCATTATTGTAACAATTTTGTATCACACCTTGATAGTGTAGATTTGTTTTCTTTGGGGACTTTGACTTTCATGTATCTTCTTTTAATGGGACTTAATACTCATATTTAACAATGTCAAGCAGAGCATAAGGATGGAGAAAATCTTCAAAATTCTGTGTCTGACTTGCTTATCACTCCGATCTAGGTAGCTCCATTATTTACCCCAGAATTTTTTACCCTGTCAATATGACCTTCTATATTCTAGACTCAAGGAGATCATATCTCCACAAAAAGAAGCTGAAGGACAATAATGTTTTTAAAAGAAGTGTGTGGGCTAACAGTGGCCAAAACAGACCTTTACCAGTGGCTACTGCATTGCGCTTATTTGAATTTAAATGAATGCTTTTCCAAATATATTTCTCTAATATGGAGGCCATCTTTAGACATCAGCAGCCAGAGCTGTAGTTGGAGAATTATTTATAACTTCCAGAGTAGCCACGTGATTTCCCTTTCTCTCTTTTCCCTGGCATTGTCTCATCATCTCATTACTTTACCTCTGGCCTTGTATTGCTTGTACCTCACTTTCAGTGAGAATTTGACCTCCATTTTCTAGACTTATTATTATACTTTTCTCTCTGTCTCTCTCTCTCTCTCTCTCTGTGTGTGTGTGTGTGTGTGTGTGTGTGTCTGTGAGATCTGAAGTCTCACTATGTTGCCCAGGCTGCAGTGCATTGGCTATTCACAGGCAATCATAGTGTACCACAGTCTTGAACTCCTGAGCCCAAGCCATCATCCTGCCTCAGCCTCCCAAGTGGGTGGAACTACAGATGCATGCCACCACACCTGGATAGACTTATTTTTATACTTGTCATTATTTTTCCTATCCACATGTCAAAATATATTATCACTTATTGTACTAGTTGCAGAGGTGTTTCTTAGCTTTGTGTTTTTTTGAAAGTGAAGGATCATGCCACTTTCCTATTATCGTTCCTTAGTTGTATATACAACAGGAAATAAGTATCTTTTAAAGATATTTTGGGAGAGGAAATAAAGAAGAAACCTATTATGTTAGCTGGAATATATTATACATCTCTGGAGAAATAAACTTATTGTAAGCAATTAGGTTTCTGGATTCTACCTGCTCATCTTCCAAATGCTCTTAAAGAATAAAAGATAAAAGTGAGATACAGTTTAATGATGTGATGTATGTAGGCTAGTCAGCTGTATCACTCACTCATTAATTATAAGGATAAGTTATTATGTGGCTTGACTGGTTCACTTGTTTGTTTCTAGGAGCACTTAAATACTAAAATGTACCATTTTTCAAAAGGAGAGAGTAACAATTTTTCATATAAATTAACTAATATAATTGCAAATGAGCCTCACAATCTATTTGGTGAAAATGCAAAAAAAAAAAAAATCCCCAAACTAAACAATGTAACACACTACTCTGCGCAGTGCTGTGGCCTCAGTTGCTTTCTTAGAGACAACAAAGATACTAAAGTGACATAAATACTAATGTCACCACAGCTGCCGGTTCTCCAAGTACCTTGTTCTAGATTGTGAAAATTCTTGAGGTCACTAAGGTAATTTTTGAATTGTTTTGAAATGATAATATTACAATTTGAAATTAAGGAACATATATGAAATAATGCATACTATTTTGCATTATAAAATATTTTAGTGATTATTGTGAAATGCCATTAATATTTTGGTGATTACTCTTACGTCATATGCACATATACATAAGCATGCACACAGACAGACATAAAAATGATAGGATCATATAAGACATTGTATAGACTATTTTATGATAGGGTAATACACTTTTCTTTTCTTTTTCTTCTTTGTCCAGCTCTTCTGTTCTTTATCCATATCATACTCTATCCCTACCCAAGGTAATCTAGCAACATGTTTATAGTTCCATATGTCTCATTATGCTCATATGTCATTTACATGGTATTTTATATACAGGGTTTACACATTTATAGTAAACGATCTTTATATAGTTTATACAATGTCTGTTTTTCTTTTCTCTGCAATACAAACGTGTTTCATATCCCTCAAACACACCCACACCCCTCACTTACACATATGTTATCACTGTTTGCTTTTGTAAACTTGTGTTCAATGTATACACATTAATCATTTAAGCATACCTTGTGGAAATCCTGCCAACTTGACTACTGTGCCTCCAATTTCTTCCTTTTTATCCCATCATAATAAACCTGGCAATAATTGATTCAACCATATGCACATTGATATCACTTATGCTGTTTGTTTATTTTTACTACTACAAACATGCTACAACAAAGTTCCGGTACTTTTTTTTTTTTTTTTTTTTTTTGACACAGAGTTTTGCACTTGTTGCCCAGGCTGGAGTGCAATGGCGCGATCTTGGCTCACCGCAACCTGCACCTCCCAGGTTCAAGCGATTATCCCACCCCAGCCTCCTGAGTAGCTGGAATTACAGGCATGTGCCATCACGACTGGCTAATTTTGTATTTTTAGTAGAGACAGCGTTTCTCCATGTTGGCCAGGCTGGTCTTGAACTCCCGACCTCGGGTGATCCTCCAACCTCGGCCTCCCAAAGTGCTGGGATTACAGGTGTGAGCCACCGTGTCCGGCCGTTCCTGTACTTTACCCTAAAAATTTTAGTGCTTTTTTTAAAATTTTTTATTTTTTATTTTTTATTCTTCAATGGAATAGATTCCCAGGAGAGGGCTTATTGAGTCAAAGATTGTGTTTATATTGTCAGTCTGACTTTTAAAAAGCCTATCAAAATCCACATTCCTTTATTCATATGTGAGTATGTCTTCTCACTGTGGCCATCTGTAGTTATTATCATTCATTTAAATTTATACCAGTCTATGTGATGGATGTTATCTAATATCTTAGTGTTGTTTTAATTTTATATTGAGCATCTTTTTATGTGTTTGCGGGCTTTTGTTTTGCTTTCATATGAATATTTTTCCTTTTGTTAAGTAGAGCTAGATTTAGTTGCATTAAATAAAACACTGTAAATAATAGTATGTAAAGCCATATAGAAAGATAAGTTTCTGTTATAAAAGAGATCTAGATGTTAGCAGTGCCTATAATGGTGGCTTTCTACTATAACCTGGGTCCTGGGTCCAGTCTGTGTTCTGTTGTGCTTAGCATCTTTTACCTGATCCACGAAAATGGGCTGGAACTTTAACCATTAAATCTACATCCCTGGCATGTGGAGACGGGAGGAGGAAAAGGAGGTGCACTTGCTCCCTCCCTTTAAAATAAATCTTCCCTAAATGCACAAATTTGTTCTGCTTGCCTATATAGTATTAACTGGAAGGTAGGTACTGCCACAAATAATTACAATATAGTTTATGAAGTGTAGTGTTTTACATTGTTGGAAGAAGGCCTGCCTTAAATGCAATTTTATCTTACTAAGGTGGAAGGCAAGAATATACATTAGGAGGTCAGAGGCATTCTCTGCCATGCTTATCCTTTTCCTACATTACTATTGGATTATCTGTCTTATTTATTAAATTTTGGGTACTACCTGCTACTGTCAAATCTGTCTTTTTCCTCTTAAATTTTATGTTTTGGTTAAGAATTCTTCCCAAGTCACTGAATGAATATGATAATATCATGTTTCTAAGATGATATATTGCTTTATTTTGCATAATCAATCTTTGTATATTTTTACAAATAATGTGATGAAAGGATTTAAATTAGATTTTGTCTGTATGGCTATTAAGTATGTTAGCATTAGTAAATGATGAAACTCATCATGCTTTTCTCACTAAATTGAAATATGACCCTTGCCACTTACTTTACTTTTATATATACTAAAATATACTTCTGGACTTTCTCTCAATCTATTTTCTGTTATTCTGTCAGTACAATACTAATTTAAATTAATTATTTTCAAGTGTTAGCAAACTAGAGCACATTGACAAATGCAACCCCCTGCTTGATGTTTGTAAATAAAGTTTTATTGAAACTTACTCATGCCTCTGTTCATTTGCATATCATCTATGGCTGCTTTTGGACTACATTGGTAGAGCTCAATGGTTATATATTGCCACAAAGACTAAAATATTAACTGTTAATTCTTTTACACAAAAGTTTCTTGGCCCCTAAATGACTAGTTAATGAGGGAAGGTATTGACCTAATTAAAAGATGTTCAAAAACTAAATACCTGCTAATGTCTAAATATTTATACATGTTAACTGTTTTGAGCAATAAATAAGATGACATATATATGCCAATACAAATTAAACTATTAACAAATTATCAAAACCAATTTTTGATATTAAAAAAGATGATGAATTAAGTACCAAAATGTACAGTAAAGTATTTCATATTAGTACTTTTTCCATATTCATAAAGTTTTTATTTTTGGGAAAACATTTCTCATAGGGATTATATCATATTGCATATTAAATATTTTTGTTATTTTGATTGCTGGAAACTTTAAACATACATTTAAAATATAAAGAACAGTATAATAAATGCCAAGTACACATTACCCACCTTCAATAATTATCACCAAATGGCTAATCTTATTCATTCATCTGCCTATTCTCATTCAACAACTTAAAATATTTATCTCTAACATTGTATTATTTCATCTGTAAATATTTGAGCATTCATTGCTAAAGATTAAGAACTTTTAAAAACAAACATGTGATACTATTATCAGGCTTAAAAAGCTACTGTTACCTTATTAATATAATCAAATATCTAATCACTGTTCAAATTTCCGTATTTGCTTCATAAAGGTTCTTTTCATGATTGTTCTTCTAATCAAGATTCAAATAAATTCCAAGAATTACAATTAGTTGATGTTTCTGAAGTATCTTCAAGTCTATGAATTTTCATTTCCCACCTCCCTTGCCAGGAATTCCTTGAAGTAAGTAGGCTGCTTTGTTGTATATTGATCCCTCCCATTATGGATTTTGCTGAATTCCTTTTTTTTTTTTTCACGTTTTGTTATTGATTGTATTTCCTGTGGACTAGTAGCTAGATACAAGATACAGAGGCTTGATAAGATTTAGATTCACATTTTAAAATCAATATTCTTCATAGATAGCGTTGTGTACTTCCAACTGTTTTTATCAGGAGGTACATTGTGTCTGGTTTATCTTAAGAACTGAGCTTTCATGTATTGTGAGCCTAACACATGTGTTCAAAACGTATCCATCTGGTGTTCCCTAATTATATTTTGAGCATTATTGAGAGTCATTATTCATTAGGATATGAACGTGGTGATATTCTAGGTTTATTTTTCTTTCTTTATTTCTTAGCTGTAAGTCTTCTAGAAAGTAAAACTCGTACCAACTGTTTCTTCCACTTAGGTACAGTTCATGTAACTGTATGTTTGATTATTTTCCTTTGTTTGCTGGTTTTCAGAATATCTTGGTTTCCTAGCATCAAACATAATATATATTTTATTTTATATCTGTTGGATTGATTGCCTATTGAATATCAATATGCTGAAATTAACACAAATTTGGCTAGTGAAAGATTCCTTTGGTTGTTTCCTAATTTCTTTTGAGTGGAACTCAGAAGACTTCCTTGCTTATATGGCAAAATGAGATGACCTAACCTGCTTTGTACATTTTTGGACCCAGACTTGGAATTCTATTATATTTTTGAGGACTAGAACTTGAAATCACTTCTCATTTTTCACACTGTTTATTAAAGATGTTGACAGGGAAATACTTCATACATTTATTTTCCCATGTATTAATTCCTTTTTTATATTTTGCTTCAAATATTTTCCTAGTCATATTTTAAGCCTATTGAATATCTTACCTGCCAGTCCTTTTTATAGCATTAACTGTGGTGTGGAATTTCTCTTTGTATGTGAAGAATGACACTGTATGTCACCCATCTTAATTTATCTGTTTTATTTTATTTACTTGTATCTTCCTGGAATTTTATTTTAATTTTAGGAACATATAGCCAAAAAGCCAAAATAACATAATAGGAAATATAAAAGATAATATAAGCTTATTTTGAGTTAATATTTTATCAATAGTAAAAAGTAGATTTGTCTCAATTTTACCTAAATAGAAAAATATAATATTTTACTCCAATATAAAAATTCAAAGGAAAATAAAATGTATTGCAGCTTAAGTGACTTTACTATAGATGTAAATATACCTAAATAAATAAACAACCACCATCAAATAAAAAGCATCAAACAATAATATTGAAATCCAGGGCCTGTATTCAGTTTTTTTTTCTCTGAGCATAGACTAACTGGCGTGTTTAACACTTAATTATTACCTATTCTAAATTCAAATATCATGATAGAATATATTGTTGTCTTTTAAATAAATGTAGCATAATTTACAGCTCTTGAAGACTGTAGATCAAGGTTGTTTACAGGCAAAACTTTTAAAGCAATAATATGAATGTATTGGATTATTGTGTTCCAATATAATACTGCAAGAAAGTATCAATACATTTTCTTTGGTATTAGTATGAAACAGTTTTAGATACTGACCAAGAGTCTCAGTCTCCAAACATTTTGAAAGGACCTCAAATTAATGAAATTTCATTAGTGGCATATTCTTGCATCATGGCTTATTAAAGTTACTTCAGGAATAAGTTTTTTAAAAGCATTTAACATATTTTTCTTAATCTTTTTTGAAATACCTAACATGGTTATGTCTTTTCAAATATGTATTCAGTAGAGGGTTTCCTGTTAATGTAGGTGTGTTTTTTGTTAATGTAGAGTAACAGCATAAGATACTGTTTTATGAAGATAATAGTAGTTCATTTTGTTATAACTAACAAGATTTCTTGATCTACTTTAGATTGAAAAAGGGATAAAACATAAATTAAAACATATATATATTTTTATTTTTAATTTTTTTTATTATACTTCAAGTTCTAGGGTAACTGTGCACAACATGCATGTTTGTTACATATGTATACACATGCCAAGCTGGTGTGCTGCACCCATTAACTCGTCATTTACATTAGGTATATCTCCTAATGTTATCCCTCCCCCCTCCCCCGACCCCAAGACAGGCCCCGGTGTGTGATGTTCCCCTGCCTGTGTCCATATGTTCTCATTGTTCACTTCCCACCTACGAGTGAGAACAGGTGGTGTTTGGTTTTCTGTCCTTGCGACAGTTTGCTCGGAATGATGGTTTGCAGCTTCATCCATGTACCTACAAAGGACATGAACTCATCTTTTTTTATGGCTGCATAGTATTCCATGGTGTATATGTGCCATATTTTTAAATGCTGATGCATTTTTCATCTGACTTGCATATTTAGATAATCAATAATTTGATGACTCCACTCTGAAAATCATTCAAAATAGTAATTGAAACTATGTATTTAAATTATATCTATGAGTTTCTCTCTGTCAAGAAAGAAGACTAGATATCCTGAAGAAACATCTTACTACAAAGATGAAAAAAATGGTCTTATATAGGCAATACATATGTACACCCACACACATACGCACACGCATGCACACATATTTTCAGGAATCGAATGAGTATTGACTAAGGCATAAAAGGCAAGTGAAAATAGGAAGCTAGAGCTGTATAAAAACTATAAAGTAGTCATAGAAGACGTTGAGCTTATTTTGTTTGATGGGTACATGGTGTAGAGGACAGGGTACAAAGCCAGGGCACATGTAGATGAGGGTCTCATAGGAGTTGCCTATATAAAGCCAGCCCTGGAGAGTAACATCTTACTGAATCATAGAGATAAGAAAAATGTTCTACATAGAAGGGGAGGAAAACACAGAGGACATATGTATATATCTCCTGAGAATTCAAATCTCCCCATCATGTAGAATAGATTTGGGACCTGAATATTCTGTACTTCTTGTTCCAAATAATCTTAAGCTGTAAATTACTTTTAATGTAGTCCCAGGTTTGTAGTGTTTAATGGATAGCTTGCAGAAGCAATCACAATTTCTTTCTAAAGAAAACCTTAAAAAGAAGATTCCGTTTCACAGGTAAACTGTTATTAATGTAAATCACAGGAATACATCTGAAAACATAAAAAAAAAACGCATTATGAATAAGACAATATGACCAAGAAGAAGTCAAAGAAAACAGAATTAGACTCTCCATGTTCTTAGATTTTGGAATGATAATTCTGGAATATAAAACCGTTTTGTGTGTGTTTGTGTGGGTGTGTGTGTGTGTGCATGTGTATGCACACATATATATGAATCAAAATGATGCTTAGGAATTGTATACTATGAAAAATTGCCATGAGGATTAGGAAAAGAGCTAAATGACACTTCATTAAATGAAAAATAATGTTGTAATTAAAAATCCATCCAACAGCAGATTAGACACAATAGAAGAAAGAATTGTTGAAGTTGACGAGAACGGAAGAAATGATACAACAAGAAGTGGAAGTAATATCGGGGAATATGCAAGAGAGACTGAGAGACATGAGGGACAGCTTGAGATAATCTAATATATGTCAAAACAGTCTTATAAACAGATCAGGTACATCTCTTAAAAATTATATTGTCTTTCAAGACAGGATTAAAAACTATGTAAGATTTATAATTTTCATTAAGAAAAAGGTTTTGGGCCAGGCGCAGTGGCTTACACCTATAATCCCAGCACTTTGGGAGGCTAAGGTAGGAGGATTGTTTGAGGCCAGGAGTTCGGGACCAGCTTAGGCAACATAGTGACATCTCTATGACGTAGACATCTCTATGACAAAGAAAAAATAAAAGGTAAAATGTTCTGAATTTTGCGTTAGTTTTGTATCTAGATATCTTCTTCTAAAATTGATCCACAGATTAAATGTCATTCCAAACAAAAGGATAATAGGTTTTGTTATATAACTTGGCAATTCTAAAATTAATATGTAAAGAGAAAGGATCAAAAATAGCCAAGACATATTTCTTTTTAAATGAACAGGTTTAGGTATTCTACCAAATCACAACAATTTTTATATAACCTAAGCAAGAAAGAGAAGGTGATTACTATGAAGTTTGCATAAGACATCTTAAAACAGGCTATTTTATGCTAATAACAGCTTAAATTTGATCTCATGCCCAAACTTTCCACTTTTGCTGCTCCTCCCATTTTGAAGTTTAAAATAATAGATTTAAAATTTTTTTCTCCAGAAAAGATGTGTGGTGATGAATATGTTAACTGTCTCGATTTAATCTGGTACAATGTATAGATATATCACAGCATTACATTTTACTCCACAAATATATATAATTATTATTTTCCATGAAAAATAAAATAAAACAAATGTAAAGAGAAATATAATTTATAAAAGGAAAATAAAAGCCTGTGGTATTAGCAAGGAAATATTCATGGAAGAGTCTGATTAAAAAAAGAGTCTACAAACAAATCTATGCAGATACGAAAACTGTATATCATAGAAATGTCTTTGCAGATTAGTGGGAAAGAATGGATTATTAAGAAAGCTGTAGAACCAGCTACTGAATATGCATGTGAAAATATTTGAAAATGACTACAGTAATCCCAAATCAATTCCAGCTAAAGACTTAAATGTGCAAAACAGTCTGTTAGTAATTTCAAAATAAATAATGGGAGAGTCTTCATAGTGTAAGGGAAAATTTTAGGCAACATATTAACAATAAATAGTAAAGAAAAATGTGTGCAAACCATGGAAAGCAGTACTGAGAAATTAGACTCTTGTACAATTAAGATTTTAAAACATATATTTGATAAAGTACATCAAGTACAAAGACAGTCTATAAACTTGTCTTTATTAACATAAAACTGAAGATACTATGTAACACATAAAATTGAAATGAGTAGTATTGAGGTATACAAAAAAATCTATATACAATCTAAAATCTCCAGAATCTCAGTGTGAAATAGTCAAAAGGCATAAAGATATATTTGCCAGAAGAGGAAAGAAGAATGATCAATAAACCTATAGAAGTACTTTCAATGTTATTGGTAATCAGAAAATTAAAAATTAAGAATGAAGTGAGATACCATTTCAAATATACCATATTGGCAAACTGTTAATCATTTATAATCAAGTTACAGTGTATAGAGAACATTAATAATTTTGCCTTCTGATGAGAGGTAAATTGATACAATCTCTTCCTGAAACAATTTGTCATTATCTTTTAAAGTTGAGTGCGTTCATACCTTATAACTTCATATATTCAGTTGCAGGAATGTAATAATTCCAGAGAAATTTTTCTTAATGTGAGTTAGAAAAGAAGGTTCATGCCTATATTTCTTGTAGCATCAGCAGGTTACAATCAAATGCCCACTGTCAGAGCAATTAATATGTAAATGGAGTTGTATTTTAAAAGGGAATATCATGCAGCAGTTAAAATGAAACATAACTACATGCATAAATATGCAAAACTAAATTATATAAGAGAAATGGCATTAATTATGTGTATCCTCTGTATGGCAATTATACCTCAATAAATTAAGGAAAAAAAGAAATGGAAAACATAAGATTTTTAAAAGTGCTTACTTTAAGTGGATGGGATATGGAATTCAAAGGAACAGAGACTTGAGAATCATAATTATCATCCACTTTAGTTGATATTTAGAGGGTTACTTCTTTCTCTTTCTCTTGGCTGCCCACAGAAATTTGGTCATGCTTCTCCTCAAGGACTTACATTAAATCATGAGATTTGCCTAGATGAATCAACATATTATTTACCCCCAAAGCACAAAACATAATACTTGACATATAATTATCATACAAGAATTGTTACTGAACTATATAATAGTCTATTATTACTTCAAAATTATGCATGATTAACAAAATCGGATTAATTTTTTCCCTTTGCTGTAGTGAACTGGTAAGGTTTTATTTACTATAATCAGAACTAATTTAATTGAACAGACGTGTGCTATTTTCTGATGTGTGGAGGACATTGGTATTTTAGATTTTTTTAGTCAAAGATGCTAAAAATCAGCTGGATGTGGTGGCTCATGCCTGTAATCTCAGCACTTTGGGAGGCCAAGGCAGGCAAATTGCTTGAGCCCACGAGTTCAAGATCAGCCTGAGCACATGGCAAAACCCCATCTCTACAAATAATGTAGAAATTAGCTAGGAGTGGTTGTGCACACCTATAGTCCCAGCTACTCAGGAGGCTGAGGCAGGAGTGTTGCTTGAGCATAGGAGGTTCAGGCTGCAGGGAGCTGTAATGATGCCACTGCACTCCCACTTGGGTGACAAAGTAAGACCCTATTTTTTTTTTTAAAAAGTGCTGAAAAATCATTACGACTTTTTAGAATGTTTCATTTCAAGAGTTCTGGGCAACATAGTCCTCAAACTTTCAAAAACATAGAATGTTAAAGGGTTTTATAAAATGGTGGTGGTGGAAGGTATGCAGAGGCAGGCAGATTTCCAAGATCCTTATATCCATGAGTAACATATCCATGAATTAAAGGAATTTGTATATTAAGGTATATGAACATAGAGAGAAAATTGAAACAAATTGGAGAGAAAACGTCTTCAAAATCTTGTGCTTTCTCTAATGCATGACACCGCATTACCATTCTGAAATGACTTATTTAAAAATCAAAGAGGGATTCTTTAAGACCACTTCTTTGGCATTATTTTATTTTTGATCTTATATCCTTCCTTTGTATTGAGTCACCAGAAATTCTATCATTTGATCCAATAATGTGGAATGTTTAACACTTTGAAGAGGTTTCAATTAGGTTAACAATGTAGAACGTTCTATGGTTCCATATGAAAGGTCAGAATTCCAACTCTGCCTCTGTGTTCTTTTTAAACCTCTTCCTTTAACAAAAATACCTTATGTGGTATCTCACCTTAACTTTAATTTTCAGATGGACACTTTTTTCAGAAGCAAAGGAGTTTGCTTTCTCTGTGCCTTTGTTCCTTTTCTGCTGCTATAACAGAATACCACAGACTGGGAAATTTATAAGGAAAATAAGTTTATTCAGCTCACATTTCTGGAGGTTGGGAAGTACAAGAGCGTGTCCCCGTTGCTTTGCAGGGTACAGTCTCCCTCCTGGCTGCTTCCACAGGCTGATGTTGAGTGTCTGTGGCTTTTTCAGGTGCACTGTGCAAGCTGTCATTGGATCTATCATTCTGGGGTCTGGAAGACAGTGGGCCTCTTCTCATAGCTCCACTAGGTGGTACTCCAGTAGGGACTCTGTGTGGGGGCTCTGACCCCACATTTCCCTTCCACACTGCCCAAGCAGAGCTTCTCCATGAGGGCCCTGCCCCTGCAGCAAACTTCTCCCTGGGCATTCAGGCGTTTCCATACATCTTCTGAAATCTAGGTGGAGGTTCCCAAGCTCCAGTTCTTGACTTCTGTGCACTGGCAGGCTCAACACCACGTGGAAGCTGCCAAGGCTTGAGGCTTGCACCCTATGAAGCCACGGTCTGAGCTCTACCACAACTGGAGCAGCTGGTACACAGGACACCAAGTCTCTAGCCTGCACACAGCACGGGGACCCTGGGACTGGCCCCCAAGACCACTTTTTCCTCCTCAGCCTTTGGGCCTGTGATAGGAGGGACTGCCATGAAGACCTCTGACATGCCCTGGAGACGTTTTTTCCATTGTCTTGGGGATTAACATTGGGCTCCTTGTTACTTATACAAATTTCTGCAGCCAGCTTGGATTTCTCCTCAGAAAATGAGATTTTCTTTTTTATTGCATTGTCAGGCTGCAAATTTTCAGAACTTTTATGTTCTGCTTCCCCTGTAAAACTGACTGCCTTTAACAGCACACAAGTCACCTCTTCAGTGCTTTGCTGCTTAGAAATTTCTTCTGCCAGATACCCTAAATCATCTCTATCAAGTTCAAAATTCCACAGATCTCTAGGGCAGGGGCAAAATGCTGCCAGTCTCTTTGCTAAAACATAGCAAGAGTCACCCTTATTCCAGTTCCCAACAAGATCCTCATCTCCATCTGAGACCACCTCAGCCTGGACTTTACTGTCCATATCCCTATCAGCATTTTGGGCAAAGCCATTCAACAAGTCTCTAGGAAGTGCGAAACGTTTCCACATTTTCCTGTCTTCTGAGCCGTCCAAAATGCTCCAACCTCTGTCTGTTACCCAGTTCCAAAGTTGCTTCCACATGTTCAGGTATCTTTTCAGCAGCACCCCACTCTACTGGTGCTAATACACTGTTACATTAGCAAATAAATTTCACCATGCATTTTGAAGGGGATATTCAAACCATAGCACTCTGGTTTTGTTTGATTTTCTTTCTGTCTTCTCTCCTTCAAGTCAGAGCCCACCATGGAATCCTTGTTCTGATGGAATTACTTTTCTATGCTGTATTTTCTAATAGAGTCTTTCAACCTTTGTTTTTCGTCAAACCAATGTATTTTCTAAATCGTGTCCTCCTTTACTGCTATAAAAACCACACAGGCTCATGATAGCAATGGTCATTTTAAAATTTCTTTTAACGAATCTAAGCTTATAGGTTAGCATTTTAAGTTGTCCATGTTTATAAATAAAAAAGAATGTAAACGGTGAAGATTCTACCTAGAAGTTATGGACGTCGTGGTTGCCCTCCCAACTCCACACTCACCCTCTATTACATCTCATCTAATTGTCTTAGGCAAAACATGTTTGATCTTTCAGTCTTGCAGGAATGGCTTAGAGCAGGCTTGGATGGATCAATGCATATTGAAGATATTCTTTCCTCAATATGTTCAGTAAGTCTATTTCTTGTGTTTAAATGAAAGCTATGAAAGCTAATTTTTTCCATGTCTTGCTAGATGTAAACACTGAAACACGTAGTTTTAAATTGCCACCTACATGGTGAAGCACCAGCCTTAGAGTAAAATTGACCCTGTGCACTTGAGGAGGGTTACGAAACTTGGATCCATGATGAAATTCCTGAGTCTCTCTGACCTTTGCTGAAGCCCATTCTCACCACAGCTTCCACTTTTGTTGACCAATAGTTTCTCTTATTGTTTTAAACCAGCTAAAGTTGGGTATTCTGTAACTTATGGTCAGACCCATCTTAAGGGTTACACTAGTTTTTATCATTGAGTGTCTACACTGTGTTAAATCCTGAGGCTGACATTTTACATACTGTATAACTCTAGTGAACATTGCTGAAGGTAAATTCTCTCAATCTCAGCAGTCCTACAAATTTCCCCAAAAAGGGAAGTCTTTTTCCTGGTGTCTTCAGTCTCAAACCTCTTATTTATTTTAGAAAAGGGTGGTAGGCCAAAAGTTACTAGACAGGTTTTAGACCATGTATATTATAAATCCTACACCCATGGGCTAGCTCTTCACTATGGAATATAAGTATGCTTCTCATTTTTTGTGTTGTTCTTAGCTTAGGTGAAGCTAAGAACCTATGGAGACTTTTTGTCTCCAAAACCAAGACAGAAAGTGTCCTAGCATCTTGTTTTACATAGATAAAATGTAGCTACATTGTAATGCATGTAGTGGAAAAATAACTGGACTCTATTAAAATAATTGGCTATGGTCTTGGCATCTTCTCTTATTAACTAAGTGACCTTGGAGAAGTTACTTGACATCTCTAAGCCTTAGGTTCCTCATCTGTCAAAAGGAAATATCATATCTATTTGTAATGCCTGACAAATAGATTTACAATAATATGATTGTTGAATGTAATTGTAGAATATGCACTTCTCCGTCTTGCAATTTAAAATATCACCAGTACAAGTGATAACTGAGCTTATTGAAATTAGCCAACTATACCATTAAGTGTCATATTAAGTACCTGTTCTTTGATTTGTTTGACATGGATTAAAAAGGGCAGAGAAATATCTCTTTAGCTACTAACAGGCAGAAATTCTAGTTATTATAACCATTTTAAGCCTATATTTTACATGTACTTACCTATTCATGTTTTTAAATTAAAAGATAAGATTCTTCACTTTTAGAATTTACATATTTTGAATTAGTTTCTCATGCCACCTGCATATGGGAAAGCTCTCCATGTTAGATGAGGTAGACAGCATAGTCAGTTCCCTCAAATACATCTCACGTCTTCCTGACTGCCTGTTTATTTAGGCAATTGGCCAAAAACTCCACATCTCGGCCCTGATTCATCTACGCTAAATCTAAGCTAAATCTCACCTGCCTTATTAGCCATTGGCTCAGAAACTCAGCTTTAAACACTTTAGTGATTGACATTAAACTGGTGATAGGTACTGCTTTATAGGTACCTATGTATGGGGCATTAACAGGGATGGAAGTTTATTTTTCATAGTTAGAAAGAGGCATTTGCCACCTCTCTTGCAGCAAATAGGAATGAGGAAGCCAATGCTAGCTTCCTCTTGTGACTGTAAGACAGGAAGCCATTGAACAACCACAGAAAGAGGCAGCATTAAGAGGAAGCTGAACACTCTGGATTACAGAGTACCAGAAAAGAAAAATCTGGGGTGATTCATCACTTTTGTGAACTGTCCTTTCTCTGGAATCCCAGAATTGTCAGTCATTAGAATCTTTGTCTTTAATTATCATGCAAAACACGAAAAGAGACCTCATATAAAGGAATGTGTTCATTATTTTACTCTCATCCTGGCTGTGGGTACTCAAATCATTGAAAAGGGGCTTATATATCTATTTATGAAATATGATGTCTATTTGTTCCATTTAGGCTTTCCATTTTAGCAAGAGTAGTACATTTTACGTAAGTGGTTTATTATTTTTAGACTGATAACATTTTAGATATATGATATATTTTAAATATAAAAATGATGACTACTGCGTCCTTTTATATTCATATTGTGTGGTATTTTAATATATGTTATACATATGTATATTTTAAGAAATTGTTGTTGAAATTATCCTATTGTAATAGTTATTATTGCAAGTCACCCACATAGCAACCTTTATTTCTTACTACTGTTTTTACTATGCCAACACTTAACACACTTAGTAATCTCATAAGCTTCAGATTACCTCTAATGCAACTTCACTGCATTCTGTCTAATCACTTTCTTGTTTCTGACATAGATAAATATTTTTCAAATCATTTTACTCTTTTCATCTTTTAAGATTTTGATATATACTTCAAAATTTTGATAGATTTTGAGATGTGTGTATATATATGTATGTGTGTGTGTGTATATATATATATATATCTGAACTCACTCTCCATATATATATATATTTCCCTTTGGATATATACCCAGTTATGCGATTGCTATGTTAGAAAATTAATTACTTTGAGACCTTTCTAACTTTTTGATGTAGGTGTTTAGAGCTATAAACTTTCCTCATATATGTATATCTGAACTATCTCTCCATATAGAGAGGTATAGATATTTTTCTCTGTATGTATTGATTTACTTAATAATTTTAACTTTCATTTTAGATTCAAGGGGTACATGTGCAGGTTTGTCATATGAGTATATTGTGTGTTGCTGAGGTTTGGGATATGAATGATCCTGTCACGCAGCTAGTGAGTATTGTACTCAATCATTAGTTTTTCCCTCATCCATCCCTTTAATTCTAGTAGTCCCCCGTGTCTATTATTGCCACCTTAATGTCCATGAGTACCTAATGTTTAGCTCCCAATTGCAAGTAGAACATGTAATTTACTTAGGATGATGGTATCTAGCTCCATTCATGTTGCCACAAAAGACATGATTTCATATTTATGGCTGCATAGTATTCCATGATGTATATGTACCACATTTTCTTTATCCAATCCACTGTTGATGAGCACCTAGGTTGATTCCATGTCTTTGCTATTGTTAGTAGAACAGCAATGAACATAAGAGTAAACGTGTCTTTTCAGCAGAATGATGTATTTCCCTTTGGATATATACCCAGTAATGCGATTGCTAGGTTAGAAAATTAATTTGAGATCTTCCTAACTTTTTGATATAGGTGTTTAGGGTTATAAACTTTCCTCTTAACACTGCTTTCACTGTATCTCCTATATTTTGGTTTGTTGTGTCTCTGTTTTCATATATTTCAAATAAATATTTGTTTTCTGCCTTAATTTCATTGTTTACTCAGAAGTTATTCAGGAGCAAGTTGTTTAATTTCCATGTGCTTGTGTGGTTTGGGGAAACTATTTTATATTGATATATATTTTTATTCCACTATGGTCTGATAATGTGGTTGGTGTCATTTTGATTTTTTTAAAATTTATTGAGACTTGCTTTATGGCCAAACATAATGTTGATCTTGGAGAATGTTTTGTGTGTAGATGAGAAGGATGTATATTCTCTTGTTGATAAGTGGAGTGTCCTATAGATGTCTGTTAGATACAATTGGTCAGTGTTGTATTCAAGTCCAGAATTCCTTTGTTAGTTTTCAGCATCAATGTTCTATCTAATGTTGTCAGTAGGGTGTTGAATTCTCGTACTATCATTCTGTGGCTCTGTAAGTCTTTTCATAGGTCTAGAAGTAGTTGTTTTATTAACCTGGGTGCTCCAGTGGTGGGTGCATATATATTTAGAATAGTTAAGTACTCTTGTTGATTTCAACTGTTTGTCATTATGTAATGTTCTTCTTTGGCTTTATTAAATCATTGTTTAAAGTTTATTTTATCTGATCTAAGAATAGCAACTCCTTTTTTTTCCATTTGAGTGACAGATCTTTCTCCAACCCTTTACTTTGAACCTATGGTTGTCATTATGTGTGAGATGGGTTTCTTAAAGACAGCAGATGGATGAATCTTGCTTTTTAATCCGACTTGCAATTCTGTGCCTGTTAAATGGGGCATTTAGATCATTCACATTCAAGGTTAATATTGATATGTGAGGTTTAATCTTGTTGTGAAGTTGCTAGCTTGTTGCTTTGTAGTTTCTATTGTGTCGTTGCCTTATAGGCTCTGTGGCCTATGTACTTAAGTGTGTTTTTGTGGTAGCAGGTATCATGCTTTCATTTCCATGTTTAGAACTCCCTTAAGAATCTTCTTTAAGGCTGATATAGTGATAATGAATTTCCTTAGTGCTTGCTTGACTAGAAAAAAAATGTATCTCCTTTGTTATGAAGCTTAAATGGTGGTATATGATATTCTGGGTTTTAATTTCTTTTCTTTAAGAATGCTGAAAAAAGGCCTCCAGTCTCTTCTGGCTTATAAGATTTATGCAGAAAAGTCTGCTGTTAGCCTGATGTGATTCCCTTTGTATGTAATCTAGCCTTTTTCTCAAGCTACCTTTTAGATTTTTTCTTCAGGGTTAGCCACGGACAGTCTGGGGACTATGTGTCTTGGTGATGTATATTTTGTACAGTATCTCACAGTTCTTCTCTGGGTTTCCTGTATCTGGATGTTTACCTCTTTAGCAAGATTAGGGAAATTTTCTTGAATTAATCCCTCAAATATGTTTTCCAAGTTGTTTACTTTTTTTGTTGATTCTAAAAATGCCGATAATTTGTAGGTTTGGTTGCTTTACATAATTCTATATTTTTTGAAGACTTTGTTCATTTTTTTAAATTATTTTTTCTTAATTTTTGTCTAATTTGGCTAGTTTGAAGGACCAGCTCCAAGCTCTGAAATTCTTTTTTTCTATTTGATCCAGTCTAGTAATAAGTGTTTCAATTATATTTTGAAATTCCTTAAGTTTTTCAATTTCAGAAATTCTGATTGATTTCTTTTTAAAATGTTTATGTCTTCCTTCATTTCCTGGATTGATATAGAAGTTTCTCCATGTTGATTTTCAACCTTGTCTTGGGTCTCTTTGAGTTTCTTTGCAATCCATGCTTTTGAATTCTTTATCTGTCATTTCTGAGTTTCCATTTTGGTTAGTGACCGTTACTGGAGAGCTAGTGTGATCCATTGGTTGTTTCACTGCATTCAGATTTTTCATGGTTCCAGAATTCTTGTTCTGATTTCTTATATGGAGACACTAGAACTTCTATTTTTTATAATCATTTTCATATGTGAATAATTTTTTTTCTTTTTCTTTCTCTCCCTATAATAAAATACGGTGTTTTTTTTTTCTTTCTCTTTCCCTTTTCCCTTTGTCCCCACTCTGGGGTGTGATTGTAAAGAATGTTGGGAAGAGTCTTTTTGCTTTGCCTCTATAGCCCTATGCATTTCAGCAGATTTTATATTGGGCTGTGCAGTTCATCCTACAAGTCAGTAAATGATTCTTATGGGTAAGTGCCAGATGTGGCCAATGTGGCTGCGTATATACTTAATTCTTGTTTACTGGGAGCTCTCTGTTCCCTCAGACAATGGGCTGATTCATGGAATACACAATGTTCTGTGCTCCTAAGGTGGGGGACAAGATGGGTGGGGCCAGGTTGGGCAGGTCCACCTACAGTTTCCCTGCTGGCAGGCGCAAGCACCAGTGCCAAGGGAGAATCAAATGGGTAGCCACCAAGCACCCAGAAGTGTGCCTAGGCTTGAAGCTGGGAAACCTCCTTGGCCCCAAGCTCTCTGCATAGTAGGTGGGGGTAGCCTCAACTCCTAATCCAGGAGAGTGAGTGCTCCAGATAGCTGGAAATTTGCATGGGTGTGAGGTGTAGAAGACCCCAGTGCAGCACGATCGCTCCACAAGAATGGCGGGGTGCCTCAGGCTGCTGAACCAGGCAAGCGGATACTCCTAATGCCTGGAAATCTGCGTGGATGTGAATTGGAGAGGGCCTCCCTGTACCAGGATCTCTGCACAGAAAGGGTGGTGTGGCTCAGGCTGCTGAGCCAGGCAAGCAGATGCTTAGAATGCCTGGAAGTCTACTTTGGTGTAAAGTGGAGAGGGCCTCCCTGTACCAGGATCTCTACACAGAAAGGGTGGTGTGGCTTGGGCTACTGAACCAGGCAAGCAGGTTCTCAGAATGCCTGGAGCTCTGACCAAGTATGAGGAAGACAGGGCCTTTTTGCACCAAGATTTCTGCACAGGAAGGATGGGACAGCTCAGGCTGCTAGTTCATGTTAGCAGATGTCCCAAATGCCTGGTGATCTTCCCAGGAGTGGAGCAGAGGGCACCCTGCTGCACCAGGATCTCTGGGGAGCAGGCTAGGGCATCCAGCAATGACACACACAGACTGGTTCCAGGTCCCCAAGCTGACTCTTGCTGCAAATCTCGTTGCCCAGGAGAAACCAGAGCTGCAGCAGCTCTTCTCCTGTCCCAGGCCTGTGACCATGGAGAGCACAATTCTAGCACCTACTACTGAGCCACTTTTCACAGTTCTGAGTGTGAAGGCCCCTACCCTACTCCAGATTAAGAACTCTAGTCTCTGGCCTGAAACTAAAATGCCTGTGCCATCATAATGCCATGTCACCAAAGAATGACTGACTTTGTATACACCTGGATTAAAAATTGTGTCCTGTTCTTGGTCCTGGGTCTGGGTTAAACACCTGACACTTTTCATGGTATCTTTCCCTCTCACTGTCTGTAAGCCTATCTCCAAGTTAGCTCCAGGGCTGGAGAGAAACAAAATGTTCTCCCTTGGCCTCGAATTCCGTGTGAAAAGATGAGTCACAAAAGGAGGTTCTGTGCCTCTCTCACGTACTGGGGCTACACTCACTTTTATCAGCCAAATGCTGTCATGGGATCTGTCTACCCATCTCTTCTCCTTCTTGAGATCTGGAGTGTCCTTCATGATTCCAATTTTCTTTCTCAAAATACAACTGACAGAGTTGATCTTTATGTACTATCTTGCTGTTTTCAAGTGGCATGCTAACATCCCCTGATATTCCATCTTGGGAAGAAAAACTAAAATGACTTTGAAACATTAGAAAGCACCCCTAATTTTCACAGTTAGCGTGACTGAAAGAACCATTTACATTTACAGCACAAGGTTTTTTTCAGACCAACAGATTTACAAACTAAAAACCTTTGAAACACATTAAGATATTTATATGTCATTACCAATTAGCTAATACCTTTAGCTAAAATATATTCTAAAATGCTGCACTGAAGACTGAAATAATTTGCATTTGAGATCTAAAAACTGTTCATAAGCTCGTATGAATGAATTTATATTAATTAAAACTACAAGGCCATATTAAGTTATGGTTGTTTTAAGTAGCAAAATGGCCAGTGTAGTTATTTTTATCTTTGTGTAATATAATAAGTATAAATATTTTCAAGAATGTGTTATGACTAATACATAATATAGAATGTAATAACCTGGAAAATTATTGTATGTGATAATTATTAATTTTAATCTTTAAATGTTTACATCTTTACACCTCAACCCCCCCTTATGAGAATCATGTCAGTTCTTCATTCATCTTTGTCCCACAGCCATAATAAAAGTCTCATTTATTTTTCCTACTCTTTGAACTTTCTATTTCAAACTTTGGTAATCGGTTACTACCTTTCAAAAGCCTTGTCGATTTTGAAGGACTATATTCCCTTATTTTTTGTCCATTTTGTCAGATTATCCTTTTTTTTAACAGAGCTGAATTGTTACATTTATTGGCCCTGTTGAAGTGAAAAACCACTAGGATATTTTGCCTTGGGGCTATGTATTTTCCCTTTCTTGTTTCTTAGTAAATAGGAGCCTAGTACTAGAAATTGAGTTATTGGCCCATCGCCTTACATTAATTCTCTCATTTATGCTTTATTACTACTTTAACAAGGTGCCTAGAGTTAGGATTCACATTTTAGGTGTGGCGAACTTGAGGCTTAAAAATGTTGCTATCATCCTTAGGTGACATTGCTATTAAGAGGAGGACTCAGGATAAGAACGTGGGGCTAGCTGACTTTGGAATCCTTGCTTTAACTCTCGTGTTTTCTGCTTCACATTTGCTTGCATGGCTTCATCTGCTGTTTGGAGATAGTTGACATTTCACTGCATCTTGATTCACAAGTTTTATTTCTGTGTATCATGTGGTAGTTAGATCAGGACTAGAGAGATATCTTCTTGTCTCTTCTAACCCTTACTGGCTATTGTCCACTGCCCGACAGATGAAAACTAGTCATCTGTCTGAAAACTATAAGCCAGAAGTCATTCTTAATTCCATAGTTGTTGTACCATATTTTTGGGGCCAGAACATTTCTTTAAGGTATACATCTTGTACCCTCAACCAAATCTGTTTGTTAGGAGTTGGTAAATATTTGCCAGAATTACTGTAAATTGCCACATATGTGTAATTATTACAGAGTGCTTCTGATCAAATAATATTTCTAAGTCTCCACTGACCCAGATTGCTTTACTTCATGAAGTCTTTTAAGATCTTCCAGGCTGTGTATGTCTGTTTCATAATATATATAGATTCCTGAATGCAGAAGACATGCTCTTTTCTGGAGTAACCAGTATTTACTTTTAACTCTCCAATTTTATATTTATTTGCTTTCTCTTATACTAAGGTAAAAAACATGTTGGAAAATGTTACTGTTCAAAGTGTTTACCTCTTATCTCCTAAACAGGAAATTATGATTCATTTGTTTTAAATTTCTCATCAGTTATTTATTTGGTAGTATTTTTCCTAGTTTTTAAACATGATTGCTCTCAGAAACCTAAGCATATAGTATCAAGTACGATTGATGATCACAACACATTAATTGGATAAAAAGGGGATCATGTTACTTAAGTAGCTTGGCTTACAATTGGCCATAGAACTGTTCCTATTTGGAGCTCAAAAGTATGACACATAGTCTTTGTTCCTTCAATTATTATTTTTTCATTATCTACGCTCTAATTTTGCTATCTGGTAAACCTTGTTGTTCAGAGGGATCCAGGGAACTTTCATCATTGCTTGCCTTTCCTATAAACTGCGTTCATTTTTCCTTTCCAATTTGTGTCAATTAAAACTTTCCTAAGTTATAATTTGGTGGAACTTAATCTTTGTTAAATAACAAATATACTGTATGAAAGATAACTCTTGCTAAACTGCATCAGAGGAAGTAACACCCGTGCATCCTTCCAGGATATTCTACAAATAATAACTAAACTAAAATAATGTTTATAATGCCTGAATTTTCATAGGAGCATTATGATGCTGAAACTAAAGACCAATGTGCCTCTGAAAACCCATATGAACAGTAGTCTGTTCTACTTAGTCATACCTACTCCATGAACAAAATAATGGTTCATATATTTTTTTTTCTATTTTTTTGACTTTTTAATGGCCATCACAGAAATCTGTCACTCTGAAACAGTTTTCTCTGTTACAGGTGGTTCAAAAGTATAAAGCACATTATTCATTATAGTTAAACTGCTGAACTGTGTAAACATACATATTTACTAAAACGACTAAAATGGGTAATATTTTAATAGATCATTGATAGATATTTAGTAAAAACACTAAATCAACATAATGCTCACCAGAGCAATATAGGACTATAGTAAGAGTGTAGACAAAAGGCTGTAATTGTATGTATATATTAACATTTTATGTAAAATTATTTACTTTCAGTTTCTTTACCAGTTATTTTTTGTTTCTTACCCTTAATATGAATTTTGTTGCAAAACGAGGTCATAACATCTTGGTGTTTTATGAAACTTGTGCACTATGCAATTTAGTCAGTGCTTATACATAGGTGAGACACTTCCATTTGAAGATGGAATCACCATTGACCTTTTACAGTGACAAAACTTTTTACTAATCATTTATTTGAGGGTAATGACTTCACATATGTGTGGAAGAATATAATCTTAATGTTGGAAACTAATTTAAAAGTCATTTGTATGTTAAAACAGTGAACTATTTACTGGTAACTATCTTAAACGACAGTTAGTATTAAAACCAGTGCTTTATAAACATCAAATCAGCAATTGAGGTAAAACAGCCAGTCAGCCAGGCCTCATGGCTCCAAGTTGTAATCTTAGCAGTTTAGTAGGCAGAGGCAGGAGGCTTACTTGAGCCCAGGAGTTTGAGACCAGCCTGGGCAGCAAAGCAAAAATCCGATCTCTATAAATAAATAAATAAATAAATAAATAGGAAAGAAAAAAAATTAGCCAGTCATGGTGGCACACTTGTGTAGTTCTAGCTACTCAGAAGGCTAAGCAGGGAGGATTGCTTGAGCCTAAGAGTTTGAGGCTGTGGTCAGGTGTGATTCTGCCACTTCACTCCAACATAGACCAAAGAGTGAGACCCTGTCTCTAAAATAAAATAAATATATTTTTAAAATAAAATAAATAGTCAACATCATCAAGCAGCATGTATAATACAAAATAATAAGAGTAATAATAAAAACAAATAAATAGAAACAATTTCAACAAAACATTTGAACTGGAGTCTGAAATGTATGGATCTTAGTTCTGGCGGTACCTTTGGCTGTATATGTGACTTTGAGCCAAAATACTTTTATTTTCTGCATTTATAAAATATTCCAACTATGAAAGTTAGGTGAGTATTGAGTAGTACATGAAGGTGGGAGTGGTAGAGGATTACTAAATTGCTAAATAATCTGAAATGCAAATGCCTTCTCACCCTTGAGTGTAAATTCTCCAGAGAGGTCAGTTGCAGATGGGAAAAAATTTGTCTGTTTTGTTTTCATGACACTGCATTAACATACACCCATGCTTATTTTCAGGTTTCTGCTCATTCAATGGGAAAATTCTGGTAATGATTTTGGCAATATCACTCCTGTTGGGGGTGGTTTCCAAAATCTAAAGGGCTGTATTTCACTTTGAGCAATCTTCCATTAGTCATATTTATTGGATAAACTTGGCCAGGTCAGCAATCACTAAAAGCACACGCAAACAAATTTAGTTGGTGTTGCTTCTGTTTGAAGAAAACACAAATAAGGTAGGCTGTAACTATCTCTTTGAGAGTTACAGACTAACAACTTAAAAAATCTATAATCCAGAGAAGAAAAGACTAAATATAATTGCTCAGCAAAAAAGTTTACGTGTCTGAGCCTCCTATAGATAGATCATCTTAATGAGTCCAAAGACTCTCAAGGGAAAAGAAAACACACACATCTTTGTCTTTCCATTTCAAAAATGACGGAAGTCTTTCAAGTATGAAAAATAAAGCAAATTGAAACCATCTCCTATCTGTCTTTTAATAAAACAAGAGTGAAAGATACTGCATAATCTTTGTAAATGTTTGTAAATCCTTTAACTCTCAGATTTCTTTTGTAATTAAGATTAGAATCTATTCAATTCATCTAACTTTCTCTCCTAATTCTTTATCATTAAGAGAATTCATCAAGGCTACCACATAAGAATGGGAAAGATTCCAAATTTTATAGCTGCCTTCTATCTTGAAGCCAAAACATTTTATGAGTCTCTTGGTTCTAATGTTCTTAACTCAGTTGAGTGTCTGAGCATTTTAGATGAGAGACATTTTTATCACTTTGACAAAAATGGCATCTTTAATTTTAATGGCTCCATCAAAAATTGATCAAGCATGTTGTTTTTGTGAGTCCTTTTAGAAATGAATTCACTAACCAACAATTTTAAAGATTCATCCATTTTTGTTTAAAAACGCCCCTTCAGCTCACTACATGAACTATTTATTCACAGATGGCATCTTTTAAAAATAAATCTGAATTGTGTTTTGAAACCCAGAACCAAGGTTTCCAACAATGAGCTCAGTTTTTGCAGTTAATCAATCATTCAGTCACACCATCTGATGTGGTTTGAACATTTGTCCTCTCCAAATCTCATGTCGAAATGTGATTCCCAGTGTTGGAGGTGGAGCTTTGTGGGAGGTGGTTGGTTTAGGGGGTCAGATCCCTTGTGAATGGCCTAGCACCATTGCCTTGGTGATGGATAAGTTATTGCCCAGTTTGTTCACACAAGAGTTGGTTATTTAAAAGAGTGTAGCACCTCCCTTATTTCTCTCTCTTGCTCCCATTCTTGCCATATGACATCCCTCCTCCCCACTTCACCTTCCATTATGACTATAAGCTTCCAGAAGCCTGCAATAGAAGCAGATGCCAGCACCACACTACCCATACTCCCTGTAGAACCATGAGCCAATTAAACCTCCTTTCTTTATAAATTATAAATTTCTTTATAAATTTACCAGTCTCAGGTATTCCTTTATAGTAACACAAACAGAGTAATACAACATTATAGTATTACCTATCCTCATTTTCATAAACAATCGTTTCCTATTCTATACAGGAAAGAATACATTATTTTGAGTGACAATGCTTTTGTAATTTCAAACCTTTTAAAAATAATTCTTGCATATATTTTGATATCTTAATTCTTGTACACATTTATATCTTAAGTAGTTCTATGGAAGGCATGATTTTAAAAAAATGAAGTTTTGTTTTTGCACCCCTCTTTTAAAATAAATATGTCCAAGTTAATGCATTCTGTACCTATAATATTCATTTTTTAAAAAAAATACTCAAATATTTAGCAATGGTTTTGGAGTTTTAAATATTTTAAAGTATACATGATTATTAGGGGAAAATTTAAGAAAGCAACACTTTGTTGCCAATTAGGTGAAGAATAATTTATTTAAAGAGATAGTTTACTGGAAGAATTAGTATTAAAAATTTTAATTGTTGAAACCAAATCGTATATAAACTGCAACCTAAAACATTAGAAGTAATGTTCTGTATATAATCTATACATGTTTGCCAAAATTCTGTTTCTGGTATTTTAACATAGCAATTGTTTTTCTGTTCATAAATAAAGATGAAAATGTTTATTGCAAATTATCAGTTATTTATTATCTCATTACAGATGCAAATAAAACCATAGACAAAAATAGACTGCTTTTAAATGGCTGTCTTCTAATTTTCACCTTGTATTACAAAGATGATATGAACTACTAAACTATATTATTTAAAAATAAATAAAGGTCCTTATCATTTATCACCCCTACAGTAAATATTGAACAAAACAACCATGTCTCTATTCCTTTCTAGTCTTTGATAATATGCAAACTTACTTTTATCAATGTTGCTAAATTTCGAACACTTTAGTGGCAATGCACTTTGCTAGATTTAGAATATAACAGACTTGCAAGGAGATGCATATTGTTTTATATTTCAGGGAGCCTAAAATGTGATTTACAAACCATTCTTATGAGTCCAGAAAGGATTTCCACAGGAAATGTAGTTTGAGTGTGAACTTGATGTTTAGAAGTAGTTATAAAAAAGGCATAGATAATATCAGTTTTGTACGTTAACACATATAATTTTCATTTTTAATGACTATATAGTGTTGAAGTCATCTCTATTTTATGTAATGATTTTTCTGTTTTAGAGCCTTGGTTCTTTTCAATCCTTTAATTTGCCATTATACATATGTCTAATAGAATATATATCTATATATCTGTATGATTTTATTAAAATAAAGCCACCAAAATGGTATGGTTTTGTTAACAAAAGATGAGAGTTTAAAAAAAAAATAGAGAATTTGAAGTTGCCTTTCCTTTCTCCGATCATTGGTAATGTCTTAATTTATGCCTGTATATGTTAATTGAATGAAAGGTTCTCATCTGCTCATTTGATGGGTAGTACCCAATGGAGTGATCTATACAAAATGGGCTTTTGGCATCTAGATGTTCATTTTTAAAAACAAAAGGAAATTTTGTAGTTATATATTTCAAGACTCTTAATATCTAAGATGTTTAATGATGCAATGTTAATAAATTTTTCTTATGGACAATGACAACAACAACAAAAAAGTGTGAGATAATTGAGTCTAGGACCAAAGTCTCATCACACACCAACTGTAGGTCTTCGTCACTCTATTTTCCTTTTGTCCATGGTTAAAATTATCTAAATCATTTGGGTTTTTATTTATATTTTCAGATCATATGAATTTAGGGGATCTTTTTTTTCACATACAGTATCTGAAATGCTCTCTCTCTCTCTCTTTTTAAATTTGTCACAAACTTAACCAGATTTGATATTTTCAAAGGTAAGTCCCATTCTTGGCTACCTTCTGTGTTCTTCAGTCTCTTGTGCTAACTCTTCACTGATATTATCTTATTTAATTTTCATGTAAAATCTGTGAGATAAAATAATAGGTGCTTAGGTAAAATGACTTTCTAATAATCATAAAGCTAATAAATGATAGAATCAAATTTTAAAATATCCCTCTTTCTAGTATAGTGTTTATGCAGTCTTGCATCAGACAGATCTGTATGGAGTTCCATTCTTGCTACTTCCACCATTCTACCCTAAAATTGTCACCTATAGCCTGCACTATGGAAATCATCCCCTAACTGATTTCTCTGCTTCAATTTTAGCCATCATTAGCCAGAAAAATATTTGTAAAAATATAAATTTGATCATGTAATCCATTGTTGATGTTTTCCCTTCTTTATCTCCTTCAGATATTTGAGCTAAATTTACATGATAAAGAGTTAGCTAGGCAAAGAAGAGGAATTAGGATATTCCAAATTGGCGGTGCAGATGCCTCACATATCCAAAAGGCAAGTTTGCTTGAAGATTTGCAAGTATAATTAGAGAGTTGAAGTCATTTTTTAAAGTATATGTTTTAGCAGGTGATTCTGGAATGATGGCATAGTGAGAAGCACCAGAAATCTGTCTTCTCATCCAGACAACAAATTTACTTTCAGAATATGTCTGATATAACTGTACTGAAACTCTGAAGCCTATTGAAGTCTTGAAACTTCTGAAAGAAGGATTGGACAGTAAATTGTAGTTAATTTTGATCTTCCACTTCAGCTACCCATCCCCTGCACCCAGTTCCAGGGCAGCCAGCTGTGTACATGTTCCTAGAGCAGCATGCATACAGCTTGGGGAAGCCAGAATGTGCAAAAACGACTCTCAAATATCAGGATCTGTGTTCTGATTATTGATTGCTGATTTTGATGATTATGACGAGGCAGTGGCCGTTATTGTTGCACCAACCCCTATTGTTGTAAGTCTTCTGCTTCTGGCTGAGGTGACTTCAAGGGGATTTAAGAGGCTGGTGCCTTGTTCCCACTTTTATTTTTGCCTTTGTCTCATTTTGGGAGCCAGACATTGATATATTAGGTAAATTAAGAAGTAACCACACTTGCCAAGGGGAAGTTACAGGCTTAAATAAGACATGAAAACACCTTAAGTTTACATTTCAGGCGAACTCTGCAACAGAGACAGCCTACAACAATCAAAACAAAACATAAACAAAAAATGAAAACAAGAACAAACACTGTGGGAAAGGGATAATCTAATATTCTAGGGTTATTATATAATTAGATTCAAATGTATAGTTTTCAGAAAAATGTATAAACATACAAGGAAACAAGAAAAGATGAGACATTTCAAGAAAAAAAATTAACCAACAGAATTCCTGATGGCAGATCTACTAGACAAAAAAAAAAATCTGTATTAAAAATACTCAAAGAATTAAAGGAACACATTGAAACGTCAACACAATTATATGTGAACAAAGTAGAAAAATCAATAAATTTACAGAAAACCTAACGAGAAACAAAAAATATCTTATAGCTAAAAAGTACCAGAAAAGAAAAGAAAAAAATTCACTAGAGGGATTTATAGAAAGATTTCATCAGGCTGGAGAAAGAATGAGCAAACTTGAAGATAGAGCATTAAAAATTATAGTCTTAGGAAAAGAAAGTTAAAAAAAACCAGATTGAACAAAAGGACCATTGGTATGTCATCAAGGAGACCAACATACACATTTTGTAGACCTAAAGAAGAGAGTTAGAAAGGAGCAGAGAGAATGTTTGAAGAAATAATGGCTGAAGGCTTTCCAAATTTGATGAAAGACATAAATATAAGCAGCTAAGAATCTCAGAGAACTCCACGTGGGATGAACTCAAAGACAGCCACACCTAAATACATTATATAATCAAACTGTTTAAAGACAAATAAATTTGAAAGCAGCATGGGAGAAGCCTGCTTATCATATGCAAACGTTACTAATAAGTAACTTTGGAGGC
Source organism: Pan troglodytes (assembly GCF_028858775.2). NCBI lineage: Eukaryota > Metazoa > Chordata > Mammalia > Primates > Hominidae > Pan > Pan troglodytes. The sequence continues at coordinate 39,773,838 of NC_072413.2, forward strand.
CACAAAGCTGTGGGTTGATACATTCAGTGCTAAAAGAAAATTAAAAAAAAAAAAATCAACCAAGACTCCTGTATTTAACAAAACTTGTCTTCAAAAGTGACAGAGAAAGTAAAAGAATCCCAGATAAAGAAAAGCTGAAGTAGTTATTACCACTAGACCTGCCTTAAAATAAATGTTAAGGAGAGTTCTGCAGATCGAAATAAGAAGACATCAAACAGTAGGTCTCAATCAGTAAGAAGAAATAAAGATCTCAGTAAAGGTAAGTAAGTATGTGGGAAATTGTAAAAGTCATATTATTTTTAATAATTGTAACTCCACTTTTTGATTTCTCCATGATTTAGTCATGAATACATTAAAAAGCAATTACTCTAAAAGCTAATATCATTGTAACTCTGGTTGGTAACTCTAAATTTTGTTTTCTACACAATTTAAAATATTAATATATAAAAAAATTATTGATTTATGAACAATAGTTCCTTATTGATTTTTTATCTACATAAACTGCCCAGTGTTGAAAGTAGGGTATTGAAGTATTCTGTTGTTATTGTATTGCAGATCTCTTTCTTCAGTTCTATTAATATTTGCTTTATATATTCAGGTCCTCTGATGCTGTGTTTATATATGTATATATATTTTTTTCTTTTCTTTTTTTTTTTTTTTTTTTTTTTTTTTGTGATGGAGTTTCACTCTTATTGACCAGGCTGGGGTGCAATGGCATGATCTCGGCTCACTGCAACCTCTGCCTCCTGGGTTCAAGCAATTCTCCCGCCTCAGCCTTCTGAGTAGCCGGGATTACAGGTGCGCACCAATTTTGTATTTTTAGTAGAGATGGGGTTTCACCATGTTGGCCAGGCTGGTCTTGAACTCCTGACCTCAGGTGATCTGCCACCTCAGCCTCCCAAAGTACTGGGATTACAGGCATGAGCCACCTTGCCTGGACTGGTTATATATATATATATATATATATTTAAATTTGCTGCAACTTATTGATGAATTGACCTTTTATTGTTTTATAATGACATCATTTTCTTTTGTATAGTTTTCAACTTATAGTCTATTTTATCTTATATAAGTATAGCTATCTAGCTACCCCTGCTCTCTTTTGTTTCCATTTGCATGGAATACCTTTTTTCCATTCTATTGTTTTCAGTCTCTGTGTGTGCAGAGAGGTGAAGTAAGCTTCTTATAAGCAGTATACAATGGAGTCTTGTCTTTTTTTTTAATCCACTCAGCCTCTTTATGTCTTTCAATTGTGAAATTAAATTCATTTACATTCAAAGTAATTGCTGATGGGTAAGAACTTATGCCATTTGTTCATTACATTCTGGTTAATTTGTAGATCATTTGTTCTCTCTTCCTTTCTTGCTGTCTGCATTTTGATGAATTTCTGTAGTGGTATGCTTTGAATTATTTCATTTATCTTTTGTGTATCTAGTAAGGGTTTTGCTTGTGGTTACAATAATGCTTACATAAAATATATTGACAGATTATTTTAAGCTAATAATAACTTAACTTTGATCACTTACAAAAAAAGCTCCACTTCCCCTGACAACCAAAAAAGCGTTTTTGATGACACATGCTTATCTTTTATAGTTTGTGTTACTTAACACATTTTTGTAACTATAGTTTTTAATAGTTCTTTCTTTAAACCATCATCGTAAATATTTGATTTATTTTCTCAACATCATTACAGCATAAAAATATTCTGAGTTTTACTCGACTTATTTTTACTAATGAATTTTATATTTTTACATGTTTTTATGTCACTACATTGCAATGTTTTCCTTTAGCATGAAAAACTTTAACATTTCTTATACAAATAAATTCCTTTGGGTTTTGTCTGAAAAAGTTTTTACCATCCATTCACCTTTATTTTTATTTTTATTTTATATATTTTTTGATACAGTGTCTCAGTCTGTTACCCAGGCAGTAATGCAGTGGCACAATCATGGCTCACTGAAGCCTCAAACTCCTGGGCTCAAGCAATCTCCCTACCTCAGCCTGCTGAGTAGCTGGGACCACAGGTGTGCACAACCATACCCAGCTAATCTTTACTTTTACTTTTAGCAGAGGATGGGTCTCCCTATGTTGCTCAGGCTGGTCGTAAACTCCTGGGCTCAAGCAGTCCTTCTGCATCAGCCCCCCTACGTGCTGGGATTATAGATATAGGCCAATGCACCTGGCCACGCTCCTTTATTTTTATTTTATTAGTTTTACTAATTTTTATTATTTATTATACTTTAAATTCTGGGATACATATGCAGAAGATGCAGGTTTGTTATATAGGAATACAAGTGCCGTGGTGATAAGCTGTATCTATCAACCCGTCATTGACATTAGGTATTTCTCCTAATGCTATCCCTCGCCTTGTCCCCCACCCCCTGACAGACCCCAGCATGTGATGTTCCCCTCCCTGTGTCCATGTGTTCTCATTGTTCAACTCCCACTTATGAGTGAGAACATGTGGTGTTTGGATTTCTGTTCCTGTGTTAGTTTGCTGAGAATGATGGTTTCCAGCTTCATCCATGTCTCTGAAAAGGACATGAATTCATTCTTTTTTATGGCTGCATAGTATTCCATGGTGTATATGTGCCATATTTGCTTTAACCAGTCTATCATTGATGGGCATTTGGGTTGGTTCCAAGTCTTTGCTATTGTGAATAGTGCTGCAATAAACATATGTGTGCATGTGTCTTTATAGTAGAATGATTTATAATCCTTTGGTTATATATCCAGCAATGGGATCACTGGGTCAAATGGTATTTCTGGTTCTAGATCCTTGAGGAATTGCCACACTGTCTTCCACCATGGTTGAACTAATTTACACTCCCACCAACAGTGTAATAGCGTTACTATTTCTCCACAACCTCTCCAGCATCCATTGTTTCCTGACTTTTTAAAGATCACCATTCTAACTGGCATGAGATGGTATCTCATTGTGGTTTTGATTTGCATTTCTCTAATAACCAGTGATGATGAGCTTTTTAAAATAAGTTTGTTGACCTCATTAATGTCTTCTTTTGAGAAGTGTCTGTTCACATCCTTTGCCCACTTTTTGATTTTTTTCTTGTAAATTTGTTTAAGTTCTTTGTAGATTCTGGATATTAGCCCTTTGTCAGATGGATAGATTGCAAAAATTTTCTCCTATTCTATACGTTGCCTGTTCCCTTGGGTGATAGTTTCTTTTGTTGTGCAGAAGCTCTTTATAGACCGCTAACCAGACTGATAAAGAAGAAAAGAGAGAAGAATCAAATAGACACAATAAAAAATGATAAAGGGGATATCACCACCAATCTCACAGAAATACAAACTGCCATCAGAGAATACTATAAACACCTCTATGTAAATAAACTAGAAAATCTAGAAGAAATGGATAAATTCCTGGACACATACACCCTTCCAAGATTAAACCAGGAAGAAGTCAAATCCCTGAATAGACCAATAACAGGTTCTGAAATTAAGGCAGTAATTAAAGCCTACCAATCCAAAAAAGCCCAGGACCAGACAGATTCACAGCCAAATTCTACCAGAGGTACAAAGAGGAGCTGGTACCATTCCTTCTGAAACTATTCCAAACAATAGAAAAAAAAAGGAATCCTCTCTAACTCATTTTATGAGGCCAGCATCATCCTGATACCAAAACCTGGCAGAAACACAACAAAGAAAGAAAATTTCAGGCCAGTATCCCTGATGAATATTGATGCCAAAATCCTCAATAAAATACTGGGAAACTGAATCCAGCAGCACATTAAAAAGCCTATCCACCACGATCAAGTTGGCTTTATCCCTGGCATGCAAGGCTGGTTCAATATATGCAAATCAATAAATGTGATACATTACATAAAGAGAACCAATGGCAAAAAACACATGATTATCTCAATAGATGCTGAAAAGGTTTTTGATAAAATTTAACACCCCTTTATGCTACATACACTCAATAAACTAGGTAGTGATGAAACGTGTCTTAAAATAGTAAGAGCTATTTATGACAAACTCACAGCCAATATCATAATGAATGGGCAAAAGCTGGAAGCATTTCCTTTGAAAACCGGCACAAGACAAGGATGCCGTTTCTCTCCACTCCTATTCAACATAGTATTGGAAGTTCGGAGCAGGGCAGTTGGGCAAGAGAAAGAAATAAAGGGTATTCAAATAGGAGAGAGGAAATCAAATTATCTCTGTTTGTGGATGACATGATTGTATATTTAGAAAACCCCATCATCTCAGCCCAAAAACTCCTTAAACTGATGAGCAACTTCAGCAAAGTCTCAGGAAACAAAATCAATGTGCAAAAATCACAAGCATTCCTATGCACCAATAATAGACAAACAGCCAAATCATGAGTGAACTCCCATTCACAATTGCTACAAAGAGAATAAAGTACCTAGGAATCCAACTTACAAGGGATGTGAAGGACTTCTTCAAGGAGAACTAGAAACCACTGCTCAGTAAAATAAGAGAGGACACAAACAAATGAAAAAAAAAATCCATGCTCATGGATAGGAAGAATCAATATCATGTAAATGGTCATACCACCCAAAGTAATTTATAGATTCAATGCTATTCCCATCAAGCTACCATTGATATTCTTCACGGAATTAGAAAAAACTTTAAATTTCATGTGGAACCAAAAAAGAGCCTGTATAGCCAAGACAATCTTAAATAAAAAGAACAAAGCTGGAGGCATCACATTACCTGACTTCAAACTATACTACAAGGCTACAGTAACCAAAACAGCATGGTACTGGTAGCAAAACAGATATATGGACCAATGGAACAAAACAGAAGCCTCGGAAATGACACCACACATCTACAACCATCTGACCTTTGACAAACCTGACAAAAGTGAGCAATGGAGAAATGATTCCCTATATAATAAATGGTATTAGGAAAACTGGCTAGCCATATGCAGAAAACTGAAACTGGATTCCTTCCTCACACCTTATGCAAAAATTAACTCAAGATGGATTAAAGACTTAAATGTAAGACCTAAAACCATAACAACCCTGGAAGAAAACCTAGGCAATACCATTCAGGACATAGGCAAGGGCAAAGACTTCATGACTAAAACACCAAAACTAATTGCAACAAAAGCCAAAATTGACAAATGGGATCTAACCCCTTTATTTTTAAATGACAGGATTCTGGGTATAGAATTCTTCGTTAGAAGTTGTTTTCTTTTTTCTTTCATCTTTTGGAATATATCATTCAATTCTCTTCTGACCTGCAAGCTTTCTGCTGAAAAATCCAGTGACAGTCTTTTCAAGATCCCGTTTTATACATTAAGTAGCTTTCGTCTGATAGCTTTCAGAGTCCAGATTGCTCATCATTACATGATGGAATCTCTGATAGCTTTCAATATTCTCCCTTTAACTTTTAGCAATTTATTTATAATGTGTCTTAATGTAGGTTGATTTATATTCAAACTGTTATATGTTCACTGAGCTTTATAAATCTGTGTTTCTAACTTCTTACCCAGGCAAGGGAAATTTTCTGAACTACTATTTACAACAAATGAATCTAACAGGTATTATAGAACAGTTCATCTAACAGCAGTGAAATACATATTCTTCTCAAGTATGCACGGAACATTCTCTTCTATAGATCACATGTTAGTCTACAAGTCAATTCTTAATAAATTTAAGAAGAATGAATTTATATTGAATACCATCTGTTGTGACTAAAATGGCAGGAAACTAGAAACCAATAATAGGAGCAGGCTGGACACAGTAGCTCATTCCATAATCCCAGCACTTTGGGAGGCCAAAGTGGGTGGATTGCTTGAACTCAGGAGTCTGAGGCAAGCCTGGGCAACATGGCCAAAGCCCATCTCCACAAAAATACAAAAATAAGCCAGGCATGGTGGCATGTGCCTGTAGTCTTAGCTATTCAGGAGGGTGGCGTGGGAAGATTGTTTGAGCTTGGCTCATCAATGGTTCAGTGAGCTGTCATCACACCACTGCACTCCAGCCTGAGTGGCAGAGCCAGACATTGTGTCAATCATCATCATCATCATCATCATCATCATCATCATCATCTTGAAGAACTCACAAATATGTGGAAATTAAATATCCTTCTTAATGACACATAGGACAAATGATAAATTAAAAGAAAAAAAAATCTTGAGACAAGGAAAAATGGAAACACAATATACCAAAACTTATGGGATACAGCAAAAACAATCCTTAGAGGGAATTTTATAACAATAAACACCTACATCAAAGAAGAAGAAAGATTTCAAACAACCTAATGTTATACCTCTAGCAACTAGAAAAAACAAACAAACTAAGCACAAACGTAGTGGAAGGAAGTAAATAACAAAGATCGGAGCAGAAATAAGCAAAATAGAGACTAGAAAAACAGTAGAAAATATAAATGAAAGTAAAATTGGGGTTTTTTCAAAAGATAAAATTGACAAACCATTAGCTAGACTAACAAGGACAAAGAGAAAGAAGACTCAAATAAAATCCAAATGGAAGGAATCATTATAACTGATACCACAGAAATGCAAGGGACCTAAAGACTGTCATGGACAACTATATAATAAAAAATGAATAAGACAGAAAAAATAAATTAATTCCTAGAAACATGTAATGTACCATGACAAATAAAAAAGAAATAGAAAAACCTGAACAGACTTGTAATAAGTAAGGAGATTGAATCAGCAATAAAAAACTTTCAAAAATAAAAATAAAGCCCAGGGCATGATAGCCTCACTGCCAATTCTACCAAACATTTAAATAACTAATATCAGTCCTTCTCAAGATTATCCAGAAAACTGAAATGGAGGGAATACTTCATAATTTATTTTACAAGGCAAACTTTACCCTAATATTAAAACCATACAAGGACACTACAAGAAAAGAAAACAACAGGCCAAAATCCCTGATAAATATGGAGCAAAAATCCTCAACAAAACTAGCAAACCAAATTCAGAAGCACATAAAATATTTATTAACTATGATAAAATGAGATTCATTCCACAAGAGAAAGGATGGCTCAATGCACATAAATCAATAAATGAGTTACACTATATTAACAAAATGAAGAAGAAAATCATATGATACAGAAAAAAACATTTTCTCAATAGATACAGAAAAAACATTTGACTACATTTAACATCTGATCATGATAAAAGCTCTCAACAAATAGGTATTGAAATAATGTACATGAACATAATAAAAAACATATATTACAAGCCCACAGTTAATATCATATTAAACAGTGAAAAGTTGAAAGTTTTTCTTCTAAGATTAGGAAATAGAAAAGGATGCTCAATGTCATCACTTCTATTCATTATAGTATTGGAAGTCCTAGCTAGAACAACTAGATTAGAAAAAAGAAATAAAAGGCCTCCATAAAGGAAAAAAAGAAGTGAAATTGTCAGTGCAAATTGAAATTGGCATCAGGTAAGGCTTTATCAAAGACCTATTAGAACTGATGAGTACATTTAATAAAGTTGTAGTTTATGAAAACAAAATTTAAAAAAGAGTACTATTTCTATAAACTAACAACAAACCATCCAAAAAGAAATCAAGAAAATAATTCCATTTACAATAGCATCCAAAAATAAAATTAAATATTTAGGAATACATTTAACTGAAGAGGTGAATGATTGACTATGATGAAAACTATAATAGGTGAAAGAAGTTGAAAAACACAAGTAAATATAAAGATAACTCATGTTCATAGGTTGAAAAATTTACTATTTTAAAAACATACATAGTACTCAAAGCAACCTGCAGATTCAATGCAATCTCTATCAGAATTCCAATTTGTTTTTCACAGAAATAGAATAAAAGTCTAATAGAAAAAAATCCTTGAATAGCTGAAGCAATTGAGCAAAAAGAATAAAGTAGGAGGTATCAAATTTCCTGATTTCAAAATAGATTATAAAGCAATTGTAGTCAAAACAGCATGGTACTGGCATGAAAGAAGATATATTGATGAATGGAAAAGAATAGAAAGCACAGAAGCAAACCTGACTATGTAAGGTCAATTGATTTTCCACAAAGATAAATACAATGAAGAAAAGACAATCACTTCAAGAAATGGTGTTGACAAAACTTTATATCCACATTCAGAAGCATGAAATTGGATCTTTCTGACACACCATATATGAGAATTAATTCAAAATGGACAAAAGACCAATATGAAAGACTGAATCAATAAATCCACTAGAAGAAAATGTAGGGTAAAAGCTTCATAATTTTGGTCTGGGCAAGGATTTCTGGGATGGAACTTCAAAAGCACAGATAAGAAAAGCAAAAATAGACAGGATATTGCATGTAACTAAAAAGCTTTGATGCAGCAAAGACAACAATTTACATAGTGGAGAGATAGCCCACAAATTTAGGTAAAATATTTTTAAACCATACATATGGTAAGGGGCTAAAATAAAAAAAAAAACCAAAAAACTAATTTAGTAATAGACAAAGAATCTGAACAGATATTTCTCCAAAGAAGACATGTGAATGACCAACAGATATATGAAAAAATCCTCAATGTCTCTAATCATCAGGGAAATGAAAATTGAAACCACAATGAGATATCACCTCACACCCATTAAAATGGCTATTACAAAAATTGATAAGTGTTGGTGAGATAAGTGTTGGCAAGAAATGGACCCTTTGTACACTGTTGGGGCCAATGTAAATTAATACAATCATTTTGCAAAATAGTATGGAGATTTTCCAAGAACTAAAAGTAGATTCCATATGACCCCAAAAATGTTACTTTTGGATATATAGCCAATGAATCTGAAATCAGCATGTGAACGAGATACCTGTACTTTCATGTTTATTTCAGAATTAGTCACAGTAGCCAAGATATAGAAGCAATAGAAGCAACCTGGTTTTATTAAAAGATTAATGAAGAAAATGTGGTGTGTATATACACACACAGACACACACACACACACACACACACACACACACACACGAATAATATACAGCCATAAAAATAAGGAAATTTTTTTCATTCACAACATGGCTGGAACTGGAGGAATTTATACTCAGTGAATTCAGCCAGTCATAGAAAGACAAATAGTTTATGATCTAACTTATATGTAATATCTAAAAAACTTGATATCATCCTACCTACTGACTTAGGTCCCAACTTCAGCTGCACTTCTTTCATCTCTGCAGTTGTGACAGGAAGATAAGTTGGAGCGACTATGTGACTGGGGCGGGAGCCAAACTGGGTTTGGGGCAACATCAGCAATTCCCGTGGATGGGGCTTATGGGGCCATGATGGGTCAAGAAGGACATTCACCAACAAGAGCCAGAAGAGTCAAGAAGAGCCAGATGTGTGTAGCGCAGTACATAGGGGTGTTCCAAAATGGGAATAAATTTGATTTATCCGAAGACAGAAACAAACCTTTCAAGTTCAAAACTGGTGAACAGGAAGTCATCAATGGTTTTGAAGAGTACATAGCGCAGATGAGCTTGGGGCAGAAGGTGAAGCTGACCTGCATATGTGATGTGTCATATAGAGCTCCAGGCTACTCTAGTATCATCCCTCCCAGTGCTACCCTATCTTTGACATGGAATTGCTCAACTTAGAGTGAAGGCAGGAAGGAAATCAAGGTGGATGGAGATGGCTGCTGCTCACCCTCCTAGCCTGCTTTGCCACTGGGTTGGCTCCTCCTGTTTGGGGCTCTTGATCAGTGTGCTAACCTCACTGTCTTATGGCATGATCCATTCTTTCTGCCCAAGTTGCTGTGTATGTGTTCATTATTGTTCATGCATATCCTTGCTTGAGGAAATTTTGATTGCATTGAAACATTTCATGTTGTGCATTTTTTTATAAGGCATGTAGTAGCCATTCCTGGTCACAGAAAATAGATTTCTTGCTTGCAAAATCTACATCGCCCTACCTTCACTTAAGCCAGACACGCAAGGTGATCAGATATGAAATATACATGGTGTATGCTAGAGACTTGAGCCAGTTACCTTTGCTTTCACTTTCTATCTTATAAATTCTGTTGGCTGCTCACTTAAACAGTGTCTGCTTTGGAAATAATATGTAAAATAAAGACGCAGTGCTTGACCAAAAAATAAATCAATAAAATAAAAATCAAACAGTTTATCTCATGGAATCAAAAGTTAAGACGTGGTTACTAGAGATTGGGGAAGGATGAGGAAAATGAAAATGTTGACCAAAGGGGACAAAGTTCCAGTTTTATTGGAGGAATAAACTTCAGTGTTGTATTCCACTGCATGGGTAACTACAGTTAGTAGGAATATATCATGTATTTAAAAATTGTTAAAATAATAGATTTTTAATGTCCTCACCACAAAAAATATAAGTTGTTAAGGTGGTGGATATGTTAATTAGCTTAATTGGCTCTCTGTACAGTGTATACATAGATCAAAACATCACGTTTTACCTCATCAGTAAGTACAATTATTATTTGTGAATTAAACATAAATTAATAAAATTTTAAAAGAAATATATTCGTTTGTACTTTAGGAAAAAATGTACAAAGATATAATTTTGTGACAACAGCTAAAAGTGGTGTGGATGAAACTGTCAAAGGAGTAGAGATGTTGTACATTATTGAAGTTAAGCTGTAATAAAATCAGAGTCTTGTAATTGGAGGATGTTAAATTCAATCATTTGGTAACTACAAATAAAATACTAAAGAATATACACAAAAGAAAATGAGAAAGCTACTGGGTGCAGTACCTCATGCCTATAATCCTAGCACTTTGGGAGATCAAAGTGAGTGAATTGCTCAAGCCCAGAAGTTTGAGACCAACCAAGGCAACATGGCAAAAATCTCATCTCTAGAAAAAATACAAAATTTAACTAAGCATGGTGGTGGCATGCACCTGTAGTCTTAGCTATCAGGAGGCTGAGACAGGAGTATCACTTGAGCCCAGGCGGTTGAAGCTGCAGAGAGCTGGTATCGTGCCACTTCACTCCCAGCCCGGCTGACCGAATGAGGCCCTGTCTCAAATAAATGAAAAAATAAATACATAGGAAGAGAGAAATAAATTTAACCATTTCAATACAAAAAAATTTAAGTAAACACAAAAGAGGACAGTAGTGTAGGAAATGAGGAGCATTATTCTATAATATATATGGAAAACAAATAGCAACATGACAAAAGTAAGTCCCACATTATCAGTAATCACTTTAAGTGTAAACAGATTAACCACTCCAATTCAGAGACAGAGACTGGTAAGATGCATTAAGAAACACACACACGCACACCATAATTCAAATAATATGCTGTTCACAAGAGACTCAGTTTGGATCCAGAACACCAATAGGTTGAAAATGAAAATATGTAAAAATATATTTCATGCAAATATTAACAAGAATAAAGCTGGGGTAGCTATAGTAATAGCAGATGAAATAAACTTTAAATTTATAAAGCTTACAAGAGACAAAGGCATTATTTATTAATAAAATTTGAGCAAGAGTAATAGAGCCAGAAGACAAAACAGTTTAAACATTTACACGTAGTAATTGACTGTAAAAATATAAAGTAAAAACTGATGGAATTGAAGGGGAAAATATCTCTACACAATAGTTGGATACTTCAATACTTCACTGTCAATAGAACAACTATAAACAGAAGATAAGAAGATAGAAGATTTAATGAACAAAATAAGACAACCGGACCTAACATATACACAGAACACTCTACCCAACAACAGAATACACATTTTTCTCAAGTTCACCCAAGACATTTTTCAGGATAGAACATATATTAAGCCACAGATTAAGTATCTATACATTTTAAAAGATTGATATCACATAAAATATTTACTCTGGTGACAATGGCAGAATAAAGTTAGAAATAACAAAAGAAAAGCTGAAAATACCGCAAATTTGTCAAAATTAAATAACATATATTTGTGGAAATTAAATAACACAAATGGGTCAAAAATCACAAGGGAAATTAGAAAATACTTAGCAATGAATGAAAACAAAATCATAATATATCAAAACTTACGGTACTCAGTGAAAGCAATACTAACTGGAAAACTTTTAGCTATACATGCTTACATTTAAAAATAAGAAAGCTCTTCATTGAACAACCCAACTTTACAATTTCTGGAACTAGAAAAAGAGTACCAAACTAAACCCCAAACATAGCAGAGGGAAATAAATAGTAAAGATTGGAGCAGAGATCATTGAAATAAATAATAGTAAAATAAGAGAGAGCATTCAAATTAAAAATTGGTTCTTTGAAATGCTTAATAAAAATTTATGAATATTGGACTAAGAAAAAAAAAGAGAGAAGATTCAAAATAAGTTTGTTATAAGAAATGAAAGTGGAGATGTTACTAATTCTACAGAAATAAAAAGGATTACGAAATTATCCTGAACAATTGTATATCTACAAACTGAATAACCCTACATGAAATAGACAAATTCTTAAAAATACAAAACTTACCAAAATTAACCCAGAAGAAATAGAATATCTGAATAGCACTGTAACTAGTAAGGAAATTGAACCACTAATTAAAACTTTCCCCAAAAAGAAAAGCCCTGGATCTGATGGCTTCACTAATGAATTCTACTAAACATTTATAGAACTAACACTAATCTTTCTCAAATGGAAAATGAAGGAACACTCCCTAACTCATTCTATGAGGCCACCATTACCCTGGTAGCAAAGTCAAAGAAAGATAATACAGGAAACAAATATTGCAGGCAGTTACGCCTTATGATCATTGATGTATAAATTCTCAACAAAATACTAGCCAACTGAATTCAGCAGCATATTAAAAGGATTATATACCGACTGACTGTGTGTGACTTATTCCTAGAATGGAATGATGGCTCTACATATTAAAATCATTCACTGTAATATACCACATAAACAGAATGAAGGAAAAAATACACGATTATCTCAATTAATGCCAAGAAAAGATTTGACAAAATTCACTATCTTTTCCTGATACAAAACACTCAAAGAATAGAAGGAAACTACCTCAATATTATAAAAGTCATGTATGACAAAAAATACAGAAATATCATACTCAGTGGGGCAAGACTAAAATATTTACTCCTAAAATTGTGAACATGGCAAGAATCCACTTTGCCGCTTTTACTCAATGGAGTGGTAGGTCTTCGCCAGAGCAATTAGGCAATAAAAACAAATAAAGGGGTGAGATGATATCTCATTGTAGATTTTATTTTTATTTCTGATTATCACTGATGTTGAACACCTTTTCCTATACCTCTTTGCCAGTTATATTTCCTCTTTTGAGCAATATCTATTCACCTACTGTGTACTCACAAAAATTTTTTTAAAAAGCAAAAATACATTAGGCACTCCAAATGTGTAAAAGAAAGAAGAAAGGAAGGAAGGAAAAGGCATTAGAATTGAAAAGAAAGAAATAAAATTATCTCTGATCTCAGATGATATGATCTTTTAAGTAGAAAATGCTAAAGAAAATACACACCTGAAAGCCTGCTAGAACTAATGAACACGTTCAGCAAAATAAGCGAATACAATGTTAACACACAAAGAGCATTTGCAGTCTATACACTAATAATGAACAGTATGAAAAGAAAATTGAGAAAATGATTCCATTTACAATACCATCAGAAAGAATAAAAGAGTTAGGAATAAACGTAACAAAGGAGGCAAAAGCCTTACAGAATGAAAACTACAAAACATTTCTGAAATAAATGAAAGAAGACATAGATTAGAAAGAATCCCTATGTTCACCATGGGAAGAGTTAATATTAAAACATCAGTATTACCCAAAAGGATCTACAAATTTCCAATCACTATATTCTGATTACTTTGTTGAAGAAATTTTTAAAAATTCTAAAACACATACCGAATTTCAAGGAATCCTGAATAACCAACACAATATATATTTTTTAAAGCTATGGGGCTTATACTTCCTGATTGCAAAACTTACTACAAAGCTACAGTAATCAAAGGATTTTGGTACTGGCATAAAAACAAACATATATACCTATGAAATGGAATACGGCATTTAGAAACAAACCCTTGCATGTGTGGACAAATTATTTTTGACAAGGTTGCCAACACCATTCAGGTGGGGAAAGGACAGTCTTTTTAACAAGTGATGCTGGAAAAACATGCAAAATAATTAAGTTGGACCTTTACATAACACCATATACAAAAATTAAACTGGATTAAAGACCTAAATATAACACTGACAACTATAACTTCTTAAAACAGCACACAAGGCAAATGCTTTAAAATATTGGATTTGGTAATGGTTTATTGAATATGACAGCAGAGGCATAGCCAACAAAGAGAAAAATAGACAAATTGGAATCATGAACATTTTTTAAAGTGCATAGAAGATACTATCAATAGAGTAAGAAGGCAACCCACAGAATGGGAGAAAGTATTTGGAAATTATATATATGACAAGTTATTAATATCCTGAATATATAGAGAACTCCTAAAACTCAACAAGAAATACGCCAATTCAAAAATAGATGAAGGCCTTCAACAGGCATGATCCAGAACAGATATACAAATGGAAAACAACATATAATAAAATGCCTAGCATCAACAGTTTTAGGAAAATGCAAATCAAAACCGCCATGTAATACTACTTCATAATCATTAGGATGAAGACTCTCCAAAGAATATAAACACAGAAAATAAGAAGACTTGGAGAAGATGTGAAGCGATTTAAACCTTTCTACGCTCTTGATGTGTTGGTGGGAATGTAAAGTGAAAGTGGTTCATTTGCCTGGGAAAATAAGATAGTTCCTCAAAATATTAAAATAGAACTACTGTGATTCAGTAATTCCACTTTGGGGTATAGAAGTGGAAAGAATAGAAAGCAAGATATCAAAAAATGTATTTGTATACCCATGTTTAAAATTATATTAGTCACAAAGCTAAAAGTTGGAAACAATTCACCTGTCCATTAGCAGACAAATGGCTAAGGTAATGGTATATATATGCAATGGAATATTAGCCTCATAAAGGAAAAAACAACTTATATATGATAGAGCATGGATAAATGTTGAGGAGATTATGCTAAATAAAATATGCCAATTACAAAAAATATTATAGGACTCCACTTACAGAGGGAACTTAGAGTAGTCCCAAACATAGCAACTGACAGTGGAATGGTGATTGCAAGGGGCTTCAGGTAGGGGATAATGGAGAGTTATTTTTTAATAGTTTTGCAAGATGAAAAGAGTTCTGGAGAAGAGTGGTAATGATGGTTGTGCAACAGTATAAATGTACACAATACTACTAAATTGTGCACTAAAAACTATTAAATAGTAAATGTGTTGTGCATTTTTACCCCAATATTAAAAACTCAGAAAAAAATGTATGGTTCAGTATGAATACAGCTTAGTGTGAGGAATGGTGAAAGCCAGATGCTTATGGGCTTTTAATGGTACACTAGAATTTTATATGTGACACATAATTTCATTTGCATTTAAAGGTAATCATTACAGTGTTGGCAAAATAAAAATGTGGATGACCTACTCTATTTTCTGCTGCTATAACAGAATACCACAGACGGGATATTATATATATATATATATAAATTTATTTATCTTGTAGTTCTGGAGGCAATGGATTCTATAGCATGGCACCAGTATCTGGCAAGGGTCACTCCATGATAGAAGGGCTGAAGGTGGAAGTGAGGACACCAGACAGAGAATAATTGGCAAACTCATATGTTTTATAATGAACTCACTGTTATGATAACTTGCCCACTCCCATAATAATGTCATTTAACCATTTACGAGGACAGAGCCTTCATTACCTAATCACCTCTTAAAGGCCTCACCTCTTAATACTGTTGGAATGACAATTAAATTTCCAATACATGAGCGTTGAGAGACGTATGCAAACAGTAACAATCCAGAATATGTTGTATTGTCTTATAAAACTGTATTGTCTTATAAGACTGAATCCATTTATAAAGCTATTGTATTAATGCATGCCAGAGGTAGTGAAATACTGACTTATAATAAAGCAAGAACTGAGTGCAAATAGAACCAAAGGATGTCATAGACACTGAATTAACAAACATTCATTGATTTAATGATAGATTCCATAAAAAATGTGCTACATATACACTACGAAATATTATACAGCTATAGTATTCCATGGTGTACATAGAGATGATGTCTTTTGCGGGAACATGGAAGGAGCTGGAGGCTATTATCCTTAGCAAACTAACACAGGAACAGAAAACCAAATACTGCACGCTCTCACTTATAAGTGAAAGTGAAACCATATGACCTTATGAATGCAAATAAGGAAACAATAGACGCTGGGGTCTATTTGAGTGGGAGGAGGGAGAGGAGAAGCAAAGATCACTATTGGATATTGGGCTTAATACCTGGGTGATGAAATAATATGTACCGCAGACTCCCATGACACATGTTTACCTATGTAACAATCCTTCATATGTACCTCTAAACCTAAAATAAAAGTTAAAATAAGTTCACTAATTAGATGAGAAAATTTTCATCCTAATGTTGAAAGTTCATTATCACTAAATCAATGCCGGAATTAAGAATTGGGTTACTGATGTTAGAAAACTAGCACATATTTAAATAAAATATCAAAAATGGTAACTTTTAGTTAACATCAATAGGGAGACATGCACATTTTGAAACTGTCTCTCTAACTTTCTTTTCTATATTAAAACATATTTTCTGTTTGGCTTATTCATTTTGATATGATGAGATAAGTTTAAACATATATTGTCCTTAGCTCCAAAATAAACTAGAAAAATTGTGTATAAGTAATTTTACAATTTGGTCCCTATAAATTAAATTTCCATTTTATTTCTTATTGTTTACATCCTGTATAATGTTATCAGTTTTCTTCTCTCTTAACGTCATGGCTTAGTTGGAATTTCTTGAGGCTGAGTAACTTTTCTTATATATATATATAAGATTTTTTATATGTATATAAGATTTCATGTATATATATTTCTATAGAGAGAGAGAGAGAATGGAAAGAGATTCTATAGTTTGTTGTTTTACCTGCCAGCAAATAGTGGCATAGACCTGTGCAAGAGATATCATCTTTGGGCCTTGAAAATGAGAGCAAATGATAACTGTGATACCTGCTTTGTAATATTATTTTGAAGGGCACATAAAATAATGTATGTAAAAAAGCTTTGAAAATAATAAAGTACATATATTAAATATTAAAATTTGCTTTCATTGTATTGTGATCTCAGTTACCACTTACGCAAAATTATTTGGCTAATGCATGTGTATTAGTCCATTTTCAAACTGCTGTAAGGATACTACCTAAGACTGGGTAATTTATAAACAAAGGAAGTTTAATTGACAGAGTTTTGCATTGCTGGGGAGGCCTCAGAAAACTTAAAATCCTGGAGTAAGGCAAAGGGGAAGCAGGCACCTTCTTCACAAGGTGGCAGAAGAGAGCACACAGGGGAAACTGCCACTTTTTAAAAATTATTATTATACCTTAAGTTCTAGGGTACACGTGCACAACGTGCAGTTTTGTTACATAGGTATACACGTGCCATGTTGGTTTGCTGCACCCATCAACCCATCATCTACATGAGGTATTTCTCCTAATGCTATCCCTCCCTCAGCCCCCTACGTCCCGACAGGCCCCAGTGTGTGATGTTCCCCGCCCTGTGTCCATGTGTTCTCATTGTTCACCTCCCACTTATGAGTGAGAACATGCTACTTTTAAAACCATCAGATCTTGTCAGAGCCCCCTCACTATCATGAGAAGAGCACAGGGGAAACTGCCCCAATGATCAATCACCTCCCACTAGGGCCCTCCCTCAACACAATTATAATTCAAGATGAGATTTGGGTGAGAACAGGGAGCCAAACCATTTCAGCATGTAATCACTCTAAAGAGGAAAATCAAATTGTGCTCTTGTTAATAAAGTTCGGTGTTAATAGCACTATGGTAAAATTCAAATGCACATACTTTTAGAGCTATAAATGGAATTACAGCTCCCGTGGTCAAGCATCAAAATCACAAATTAGAATATATTGAAAAAAATTGAAATTATAATCCTTCCACATATGTATATTTTTCATTCCTCCAATGCACATATGTATTGGCTTAAGAATGGACTTCTAGATATGTTCAAGGAGATGAGATAAATATTCACACTTATATTTAGTTTTAAATGTTTATCACATTATAAAGTCACTGGTGATACATACAATGTATCTGTTTATCTCATCTTTGGAAGTCTCTCCAAGCAGATGCACACTCTGAGGATGCAGAGAAGTCAGTTTGACTTTGAGCATAGGGTTAACTTAACCCTAAGTATCTTACTAAAGGCAGTCTCACAGGACATTAGCATCAGACAGAATCCTTAGGACCAATCTCCTCCAAACTTAAGTCCCACACAAGAATGTCATTTTTTTTAAATTATACTTTAAGTTTTATGGTACATGTGCAGGTTTGTTACATATGTATACATATGGCATGTTGGTGTGCTGCACCCATTAACTTGTCATTTAACATTAGGTATATCTCCTAATGCTATGCCTCCCCACTCCCGCCAAACCACAACAGGCCCCGGTGTGTGATGTTCCCCTTCCTGTGCCCATGTGTTCTCATTGTTCAATTCCAATCTATGAGTGAGAACATGCAGTGTTTGGTTTTTTGTCCTTGCGACAGTTTGCTGAGAATGATGGTTTCCAGCTTCATCCATGTCCCTACAAAGGACATGAACTCATCATTTTTTATGGCTGCATAGTATTCCATAGTGTATATGTGCCACATTTTCTTAATCCAGTCTATCATTGTTGGACATTTGGGTTGATTCCAAGTCTTTGCTATTTTGAGTAGTGCCACAATAAACTTACATGTGCATGTGTCTTTATAGCAGCATGTTTTATAATCCTTTGAGTATATACCCAGTAATAGGATGGCTGGGTCAAATGGTATTTCTAGTTCTAGATCCCTGAGGAATTGCCACACTGACTTCCACAATGGTTGAACTAGTTTACAGTCCCACCAACAGTGTAAAAGTGTTCCTATTTCTCCACATCCTCTCCAGTACCTGTTGTTTCCTGACTTTTTAATGATTGCCATTCTAACTGGTGTGAGATGATATCTCATTGTGGTTTTGATTTGCATTTCTCTGATGGCCAGTGATGATGAGCATTTTTGCATGTGTCTTTTTGCTGCCAAATGTCTTATTCTGAGAAGTGTCTGTTCATATCCTTTGCCCACATTTTGATGGGGTTGTTTGTTTTTTTCTTGTAAATTGGTTTGAGTTCATTGTAGATTCTGGATATTAGCCCTTTCCTCAGATGAGTATATTGCAAAAATTTTCTGCCATTCTGTAGGTTGCCTATTCACTCTGATGGTAGTTTCTTTTGCTGTGCAGAAGCTCTTTAGTTTAATTAGATCCCATTTGTCAATTTGGGCTTTTGTTGCCATTGCTTTTTGTGTTTTAGACATGAAGTCCTTGCCCATGCCTATGTCCTGAATGGTAATGCCTAGGTTTTCTTCTAGGGTTTTTATGGTTTTAGGTTTAACATTTAAGTCTTTAATCCATGTTGAATTAATTTTTGTATAAGGTGTAAGGAAGGGATCCAGTTTCAGCTTTCTACATATGGCTAGCCAGTCTTCCCAGCACCATTTATTAAATAGGGAAACCTTCCCCCATTTCTTGTTCTTGTCAGGTTTGTCAAAGATCAGATAGTTGTAGATATGCGGCATTATTTCTGAGGGCTCTGTTCTGTTCCATTGGTCTATATTTCTGTTTTGGTACCAGTACCATGCTGTTTTGGTTACTGTAGCCTTGTAGTATAGTTTGAAGTCAGGTAGCATGATGCCTCCAGCTTTGTTCTTTTGGTTTAGGATTGACTTGGCGATGCGGGCTCTTCTTTGGTTCCATATGAACTTTAAAGTAGTTTTCTCCAATTCTCTGAAGAAAGTCATTGGTAGCTTGATGGGGATGGCATTGAATCTATAAATTACCTTGGACAGTATGGCCATTTTCACAATATTGCTTATTCCTACCCATGAGCATGGAATGTTGTTCCATTTGTTTGTATCCTCTTTTATTTCATTGAGCAGTGGTTTGTAGTTCTCCTTGAAGAGGTCCTTCACATCCCCTGTAAGTTGGATTCCTAGGTATTTTCTTCTCTTTGAAGCAATTGTGAATGGGAGTTCACTCATGATTTGGCTCTCTGTTTGTCTGTTATTGGTGTATAAGAATGCTTGTGATTTTTGCACATTGATTTTGTATCCTGAGAATTTGCTGAAGTTGCCTTTCACCTTATGGAGATTTTGGGCTGAGACGATGGGGTTTTCTAGATAAACAATCATGTCATCTACAAACAGGGACAATTTGACTTTCTCTTTTCCTAATTGAATACCCTTTATTTCCTTCTCCTGCCTGATTGCCCTGGCCAGGACTTCCAACACTATGTTGAATAGGAGTGGTGAGAGAGGGCATCCCTGTCTTGTGCCAGTTTTCAAAGGGAATGCTTCCAGTTTTTGCCCATTCAGTATGATATTGGCTGTGGGTTTGTCATAAATAGCTCTTATTATTTTGAGATACGTCCCATCAATACCTAATTTATTGAGAGTTTTTAGCATGAAGGGCTGTTGAATTTTGTCAAAGGCCTTTTCTGCATCTATTGAGATAAACATGTGGTTTCTGTCTTTGGTTCTGTTTGTATGCTGGATTACGTTTATTGATTTGCGTATATTGAACCAGTCTTGCATCACAGGGATAAAACCCACTTGATCATGGTGGATAAGCTTTTTGATGTGCTGCTGGATTCGGTTTGCCAATATTTTATTGAGGATTTTTGCATTGATGTTCATCGGGGATATTGGTCTAAAATTCTCTTTTTTGTGTGTGTCTCTGCCAGGCTTTGGTATCAGGATGATGCTGGCCTCATAAAATGAGTTAGGGGGGATTTCCTCTTTTTCTATTGATCAGAATAGTTTCAGAAGGAATGGTACCAGCTCCTCCTTGTACCTCTGGTAGAATTCGGCTGTGAATCCATCTGGTCCTGGACTTTTTTTTTGGTTCAGTAAGCTATTAATTATTGCCTCAATTTCAGAGCTTGTTATTGGTCTATTCAGAGATTCAACTTCTTCCTGGTTTAGTCTTGGGAGGGTTTATGCATCGAGGAATTTATCCATTTCTTCTAGATTTTCTAGTTTATTTGTGTAGAGGTGTTTATAGTATTCTCTGATGGTAGTTTGTATTTCTGTGAGATTGGTGGTGATATCCCCTTTATCATTTTTTATTGTGTCTATTTGATTCTTCTCTCTTTTCTTCTTTATCAGTCTTGCTAGTGGTCTATCAATTTTGTTGATCTTTTCAAAAAACCGGCTCCTGGATTCATTGATTTTTGAAGCGTTTTTTGTGTCTCTATTTCCTTCAGTTCTGCTCTGATCTTAGTTATTTCTTGCCTTCTGCTAGCTGTTGAATATGTTTGCTTTTGCTTCTCTAGTTCTTTTAATTGTGATGTTAGGGTGTCGATTTTAGATCTTTCCTGCTTTCTCTTGTGGGCATTTAGTGCTATAAATTTCCCTCTACACACTGCTTTGAATGTGTCCCAGAGATTCTGGTATGTTGTGTCTTTGTTCTCGTTGGTTTCAAAGTACATCTTTATTTCTGCCTTCATTTCGTTATGTACCCAGTAGTCATTCAGGAGCAGGTTGTTCGTTTCCATGTAGTTGAGCGGTTTTGAGTGAGTTTCTTAATCCTGAGTTCTAGTTTGATTGCACTGTGGTCTGAGAGACAGTTTGTTATAATTTCTGTTCTTTTATATTTGCTGAGGAGAGCTTTACTTCCAACTATGTGGTCAATTTTGGAATCAGTGCAGTGTGGTGCTGAGAAGAATGTATATTGTGTTGATTTGGGGTGGAGAGTTCTGTAGATGTCTGTTAGGTCCGCTTGGTGCAGAGCTGAGTTCAGTTCCTGGATATCCTTGTTAACTTTCTGTCTCATTGATCTGTCTGATGTTGACAGTGGGGTGTTAAAGTCTCCCATTATTATTGTGTGGGAGTCTAAGTCTCTTTGTAGGTCTCTAAGGACTTGCTTTATGAATCTGGGTCCTCCTGTATTAGGTGCCTATATATTTAGGATAGTTAGCTCTTCTTGTTGAATTGATCCCTTTACCATTATGTAATGGCCTTCTTTGTCTCTTTTGATCTTTGTTGGTTTAAAGTCTGTTTTATCAGAAACTAGGATTGCAACCCCTGCCTTTTTTTGTTTTCCATTTGCTTGGTAGATCTTCCTCCATCCCTTTATTTTGAGCCTATGTGTGTCTCTGCACATGAGATGGGTTTTCTGAATACAGCACACTGATGGGCCTTGACTCTTTATCCAATTTGCCAGTCTGTGTCTTTTAATTGGAGCATTTATCCCATTTACCTTTAAGGTTAATATTGTTATGTGTGAATTTGATCCTGTCATTATGATGTTAGCTGGTTGTTTTGCTCGTTAGTTGATGCAGTTTCTTCTTAGCCTCGATGGTCTTTACAATTTGGCATGATTTTGCAGTGGCTGGTACCGGATGTTCCTTTCCACGTCTAGTGCTTCCTTCGGGAGCCCTTTTAGGGCAGGCCTGGTGGTGAGAAAATCTCTCAGCATTTGCTTGTCTGTAAAGTATTTTATTTCTCCTTCACTTATGAAGCTTAGTTTGGCTGGATATGGAATTCTGGGTTGAAAATTCTTTTCTTTAAAAACGTTGAATATTGGCCCCCACTCTCTTCTGGCTTGTAGAGTATCTGCTGAGAGATCAGCTGTTAGTCTGATTGGCTTCCCTTTGTGAGTAAGCCGACCTTTCTCTCTGGCTGCCCTTAACATTTTTTCCTTCATTTCAACTTCAGTGAATCTGACAATTATGTGTCTTGGAGTTGCTCTTCTCGAGGAGTATCTTTGTGGCATTCTCTGTATTTACTGAATTTGAATGTTGGTCTGCCTTGCTAGATTGGGGAAGTTCTCCTGGATAATATCCTGCAGAGGTTTTCCAACTTGGTTCCATTCTCCCCGTCATTTTTAGGTACACCATTCAGATGTACATTTGGCCTTTTCACATAGTCCCATATTTCTTGGAGGCTTTATTCGTTTCTTTTTTATTCTTTTTTCTCTAAACTTCTCTTCTCACTTCATTTCATCTTCCATCACTGATACCCTTTCTTCCAGTTGATCGAATCGGCTACTGAGGCTTGTGCATTGGTCCCGTAGTTCTCGTGCCATGGTTTTCATCTCCATCACGTCCTTTAAGGACTTCTCTGCATTGGTTATTCTAGTTAGCCATTCGTCTAATTTTTTTTCAAGGTTTTTCACTTCTTTGCCATGGGTTCGAACTTCCTCCTTTAGCTCAGAGTAGTTTGATCGTCTGAAGCCTTCTTCTTTCAACTCGTCAAAATCATTCTCCGTCCAGCTTTGTTCCATTGCTGGTGAGGAGCTGCATTCCCTTGGAGGAGGAGAGGTGCTCTGATTTTTAGAGTTTCCAGTTTTTCTGCTCTGTTTTTTCCGCATCTTTGTGGTTTTATCTACCTTTGGTCTTTGATGATGGTGATGTACAGATGGGGTTTTGGTGTGGGTGTCCTTTCTGTTTATTAGCTTTCCTTCTAACAGTCAGGATCCCCAGCTGCAAGTCTGTTGGAGTTTGCTGGAGGTCCACTCCAGACCCTGTTTGCCTGGGTATCAGCAGCAGAGGCTGCAGAACAGAGGATATTGGTGAACAGCAAATGTTGCTGCCTGATCGTTCCTCTGGAAGTTTTATCTCAGAGGAGTACCCGGCCTTGTGAGGTGTCAGTCTGCCCCTACTAGGGGGTGCCTCCCAGTTAGGCTACTCGGGGGTCAGGAACCCACTTGAGGAGGCAGTCTGTCTGTTCTCAGATCTCCAGCTGCGTGCTGGGAGAACCACTACTCTCTTCAAAGCTGTCAGACAGGGACATTTAAGTCTACAGAGATTTCTGCTGCCTTTTGTTTGGCTATGCCCTGCCCCCAGAGGTGAAGTCTACAGAGGCAGGCAGGCCTCCTTGAACTGTGGTGGGCTTCACCCAGTTCAATCTTCCTGGCCGTTTTGTTTACCTACTCAAGCCTCAGCAGTGGTGGGCGCCCCTCCCCCAGCCTCGCTGCCGCCTTGCAGTTTGATCTCAGACTGCTGTGCTAGCAATGAGTGAGGCTCCGTGGGCGTAGGACCCTCCGAGCCAGGCGTGGGATATAATCTTCTGGTGTGCCATTTGCTAAGACCATTGGAAAAGCACAGTATTAGGGTGGGAGTGACCCAATTTTCCAGGTGCCATCTGCCACCCCTTTCTTTGACTAGGAAAGGGAATTCCCTGACCCCTTGCGCTTGCCAGGTGAGGCGATGCCTTGCCCTGCTTTGGCTCATGCTCGGTGCGCTGCACCCACTGTACTGCACCCACTGTCTGACACTCCCCAGTGAGATGAACCTGGTACCTCAGTTGGAAATGCAGAAATCACCAGTCTTCTGCGTGGCTCACACTGGGAGCTGTAGACTGGAGCTATTCCTATTCGGCCGTCTTGGCTCCACCAGAATGTCATTTTTGGTACCCATATAGAGTGAGCTATCAGAAATCAATTCACTCACTTTTTCCATGGTGGCTCATACTAATATGGGACTATCCTAATAGTATATTCTTAATGTAAAAGTAGAGCCCCCATGCAACTCTTATCCTTCTTTTCAAATTATGCTTTCAAATGGCCTATGAAGGTGTCTTCTCTTTATCGTATCTCTTTCTCAAGCTAAAATTTCCAAGGTTTTTCCAACCACTTTTTAGTTGCAGTGCTTGCCAGATTTCCTTGAGTTTTTGTCTCTTGGCATGTTTCACCAAGTTCATAATGAGACACATTGTTTTCCAGATGTGGCTTGATAAGGATGACATATTTCAATATGACTATTAAACTTGTTCTTCTGGATATATCTTTTCTATTAATGAATGCTGAGATTGCAGTCCTGAAACTATTGACCATTAAGGATCATAGAGACAATTAATCCCTTATGTGTATTTCATATAAACTACTTTCAAAGAAGTAACCCTTGCCTGTACTTTAATAGTTAAGTTTCTAAATCTAAGGCTCTTTACTTTGGCTTTACTATATTTCATTTTGACAGTCTTGGCCCATTCATTAAACCTATGGAGACATTTTTATATCCCAGTTTTGTGTCAGTCACAGATTCACAGATTTAACAAGTATAATTTCTTATGTCCTTTCTTAGGTCAATGTTAAAATGCTGAACAAGAAAAGACCAAGGACAGCAGGGTTACAGTCTAATAAAATAACGTCTCTGAAAATGCTTTGCAAACATTATTTTGTATTCATCTTTAGTTCTTCATTCTTCCTCTGTCTTTTATACATGATGGTTTATAAGCTGACCTTATGGAAAATTTGTCCCGTACAGCCTTCATAGTTTAACTTTGTTTCCAATGACCTCTCTATCGAAATAATTTCTAGTTGCATCATTTAATTTTCCTTTTTAAAATATTCTCTTCTTTTTGAGTCATCTTTTCTTTTGGAAACTTTCTCCTCAAGAGATGACTTCTTTGAATGTTTTTTACTATGTGATTTTTCCTCATTTGCAGTTAAAAATGTAATTTGTTGCATGTAGGTGAAGGTGCTAGATGCTGCAGGGCATACAATTATTCATATTATATTCCTGGACCTCAAAGAGCTTACAGGCCAATAAGAGTTCTAAGACACGTGGTACATCACATGATGTACCATTAGGATGGTACATTTTAAAGTGTAATACCTCTCACATCAAAACTCTTAGTTCTTCCCGGTCATTGTAATGTGTTTTTAAGTCCTCCTTCCAAAAAAGGTGCTTCTCGTGCTTGTAGATATTTCTCACACCCATATTGCTTTTCAGAATATTTGCAGTTCTTCGAAACTCCCATACTCCATGTGGTGCTTAGTTTTTCTGAGTTTATTTCAAAATCTCTCTTAACTATCTATGAATCAAATTTTCAGTTGCTTAATAGTTTCCCAGGACTTACAGTTTCATGTTCAACCCACTCACTTTAATATATATGTTCCAGTATTTTTACAGTGACCATTATAAAGTATATTCTCTCTCTCTCTACACACACACACACACACACACACACACACACACACACACACACACATAGAGAGCACCAGAAAACAGCATTTTATTTTATTTTATTGGCTAATAAAGGGAAATGCAATTAGACAAGCACAGGTAAAGACTCTGATTAACACCAGTCCAGGAGTGCACTTAGTAGTTGGTCATTTTACCATATTACATACCTGGTACAAAATGTAATCTCTGTGCTTTACTATAATGCCATTGATGTGGTCTTGTACCCAAAGCAAACAGCAATTCAGAGCTTTTCATTGACTGATAGATTTATATTTTTTCTAGTTTTCTGTGAGACACGCTGTATTTCAAATGTGGTTTAATAAGGACAAATAATTCACTGTGACAATTAAGCATGTTTTTATAGATATTCATTTTCTAGTAAAGTGCTAAGATTGCAGTCCTGAAACTGTTCACACTTAAGTCCGCCCTAAGGCAGATGATGCGCTATTATGTAAATTTTCATGCAGTCGTGGAAATAACACAGAGGGATTCCCACACATCTTATACCTGGTTTCTTCTAGTGGTTACATCTTGCATAACTGTAGTACAATATCACAATCAAGAAACTGTCATTCATACAACCCACTGACCTTATCAGATTTTTATCAATTTTATATATATTTGTATTTGCTTCCTTTTAGTTTTCTAAATTTTATCACATATGTAGGTATACATGAACACAGTAAAAATACGGAAAAGTTCAGTTAACATGATACATTCTGCTACACATGTATAGCCACAAATAATTCTCTCCCTCATCCATAAATAAATAAATAAACATTTATTTCTTAATATTCAGACATAGGGTCTTACTATGTTGCATAGGCTGGGCTTGTTCTACTGGGCTCAAGCAGTCTTCCCACCTCAGTCTTCCAAAGCAGCTGTGATTACAGGCATGTGTCACTGTGCCTTGCTTCTATTATATCTAATTTTAAAAGAATAATGTACTCATGTATTACTTGTATTATGAATATTAATAAACAAACAGAACTTGCACTTTCTCATTTGCACATTAAAAAATTGATCTGGCTTCTACAAATTTACACATGAATCAGAACGCTAAAGAGAGGACATAATGTAATATAAATGTTTTGAAATTCTACTGAATTGGGTTTTTAAAAATTTGTATGTTTATAAAATGTGCAGTATTATGGTTTCTTTATGAAATAATTTCTGATGTAACATGCAAAGGAGGAATAAATGAAGGATGAGAGAGGGGGGGAGGAAGGAAAGAAGGGAATCAGGGAGGGATAGAGAGAAGAAAGAGGAAACAGGGAGGGAAGGGACACAGAAGAGGGGAGAAAAAGAGGGAAGGTGAAAACTGGTAGATATAAAGGATCTAAATAAGGGGATTATATTATAGAACAAAATGGTTAGGGATTAGATGGAGATAAACCCTCCATGAACACACTAACACGGAGATTTGCTATTATCCAATAATCAGCTAAAATGATGTTCACAGTAAGCCCCAATGTCCATTTGGACTAATAAAGATTTGCCACCTCCTCCTGACATGAACCTAAATTGGGCCCCTGATGGAAGTAGTGGAAAGAGGTCAAAAATCAGGTCAAAAAACTTGAAATAGATAAGATATTGATTTATATAAAACATTTTTTTTCAGGTTATGGTACTTGGGTACATGTGCATACACAGTTGTGTGCATGTATGTAATATATCCAATAACATTCACAGTGACACTCTGATGTAGGTATTATAGCCATTTAAATACTAATGGACAAAAGGTTTAAGTATAAGTTGTTGAGTTACTGAAGGGAAAAAGGGAGAGGGAGGGAGGCAGGAGAAAGAGAGGAAGGAAGGAAAGGAGAGAGGGAGGGAGGGAAGAAATGGGGGATACAGGAAAAAAGAAAGAAGGGAGATGGGAAGAAAGAAGAAAATACCGTATGTAGATAAAAAATGATAATTATTCTATTGATAGGCACAAACTGATATTCTGTTTTAATTGAAAAAGATCATTACCAAAGAGATAAACTGACATACATATTAGTGTGACCATACTATCTGTCTGCTGACTTTTGCCAGACCACTAAGAGCAACAAGAATGTTGTATTTTGTTTTTCCCTATGGTCCAAAGAACAGTGTAGGCCTGACATTTACATTGTCAGAGCACAACATGAGCTAGCAAATGAAGTCAAAGGACTACTCTCTCATTTAACCAAGGGATGAAGATGTGCCAAAGTTGTCTTCAGGGAAAAAAAGTTTATAGCACTTTGAATTTCTGATATATATCAAGAAAAATTTTAGCAGAGTAAATTTAAATTGTGAAGTCATTATTTGAAGTATTTTTGTTATTATTTTGGATTATTTTGATTCTATCATTTGACAAAATATTGTTGTGCAAGTAAAAGTACTTTGATAGCTCTGGGATCTTCATCTGGGCCTGGTTTTACATTTCTTTTGTTTATTTTTTGTACAGGAATTTTACAACCACTATCTACTAATCAGAAATTTTGTAATTAAATTTAAATTATAATAATACATTTTGGTTTTCACTGAATCCATTATTAATTTAGCATCTCTTTTTTGTATGTGGTGAGAATATTTTATGTTAAACTATTACTATGAAACATAGTGAATGAGTCATTTCTTTAAAAACAATGAAAAGCAAGCACAACCTCTACCCACCGTCTGTCTTCACACCCTGAAAAAAAAAAAAAAACCTTCACCTGAGTTCTAGCTTACTGAAATACAGTATCCCTTAATGTTATTTTCTGTTAGTTGTTAACAAGATATTACAAATGCAGTAATAAAATTTTTAGGTCAGCAAGATTTATGCTTTATTTAACTGCTGAACTCTTGCTATTAGAGGAAAGGAATGATTAGTTGTTCTCATTTCCAACGTGACATTTACATTAAGCAATAAATGCTCTAGTAGTATATTAATTTATTTGTCATATGATCTTGGATGTGTGTAATAATTTGTAAAAGTTTTCCTATAGCCAAGGATATGGTGCTACATTTTTTCCAATAACAAATGCATTTTCATATTCAATCATTGCCTCTAATTTACTTTTAAAGTAGGTTTAGCAGTATTAATGGTGAGGCAAGCATGTTTTAATAATAGTGTTTATATGAATTTCTGAATAATTATGCTTTAACAAACTCATTAATATGGAGTGATTTTCAATTTTTTGCTTGTGTCCCAAATTATTTTTCAAGTCATTTGTTTTAATAAAATAGCATTTCCTATCTTATAACCTCAGTTTTGGAGTAATCCCCCAAAAGATAATGGCTATTTTATCTCAATATATTATTACATAATTATAAATAAGTAATTGAATGAACTGTAGTAAAACCATATGATTCAATTATTTATATATTTTAAAACAGCTGGTTTTTGCATCATGTAGGCCAAAACATCTGGCTGTTTATTTTTTAATCATTTTTAACACAAAGTAAATATAGCTAAAAACAAAGTTAGAACAACTCATTCTTTATTTTGTACTATTAGAAATTCTAGGGAGAAATGATTGGTAATGATACCATTTGATGGATTCATAATTTTTCAAATGTTATGAATGTTTAAAATGAAGGGAATATGTGAGATAATATTCTGGTGTCTTCAAGTATTTCAAGGGCTTTCAATGGGTCAAAACTTAGGGCAGGTTTAGGAAGAATTTTCTAAGGGTAACAAAACTGTTGCAATGCCTATAATGTATAAGGTTTTATGATGAGTACTTTCACATACATTGTATCTTGAAATAATTACAACTTTTTGTAACTGTTTTCATTTTGAAAGAGAAAAATGGTCACAGTTGTGATTTCAGCCTTGGTCTAGAAGACTTTAAAGTCCTACCTTTGTTGATTTTAAGGCTCTTACCAATGCATATGTTCAGGCAATTGATGAACACTTAGTAAAGATATCCTAGAGGATAAGAAAGTATCACTGGGTGCTGGAGGAGGTAATGATTCTCACTTTTAAATACATATTTTCTAATAACTTCTAGAGCTTTGCCCATTTTTTCTAAGTTCTTTCTGAGTTTAGTATTGGCACCTTATGTGGTTTGGCTTTGTCCTCACCCAAATCTCATCTTGAATTGTAGCTTCAGTAATGCCCATGTGTCGTATCGTGGGAGGGACATGGTGGGAAGGAATTGAATCATGGGTGCAGGTCTTTACAAAGCTGTTCTGTTGATAGTGAATAAGTCTCATAAGATCTAATGATTTTATAAAGGGGAGTTCCCCCACATATGCTCTCTTGCCTGCCGCCATGTAAGATGTCCCTTTGCTCTTCCTTCATCCTCTGACATGATTGTGAGGCCTCCCCAGCCATGTGGAACTGTGAGTCCATTAAATGTTTTTCCTTTATAAATTACCCAGTCTCAGTTATGTCTTTATTAGCAGCATGAGAACAGACTAATATGGCATCCACAATAATTGTTAGAGGGAGAACTATATTTCTTGGAAATACATGTACATAAACAATAACAGTTGCTGAATTTTCTAAGACTATGCTAAGAATGTAACAACTTGGAACTAAGAAATTGACCATAATTTTTTATAGGATGTTCCATTTCAACATAATATCAAGAAAAAAAACTTTGTATGATAACACTAGAAAATGTAGTATTGGAATCTCAAATCTGAACTTTCCCTCTTTGGTCATTGCATTGACCAAAATATATGGACTAAAAAAATAACACCTTACTTTAATATAGAATCCTTATTGATTTTCTGAAAATTTCACTTACATTATGAGATATAAGACATTTCATAGAGTGAGATAGCCCTAGGTGAGAGTCCTCACTTTGCTATTTACCTATATGACCTTGCCCAACGTTAGTTGACCTTTCTCTGTCCTTGCATTTTTGTAGCACTAAAATAGAAATATATATTTACCTCATTCGATTCTTAAGAGAATTTTTTTAAGTTAACACATGTTTTATGGTAGGTGGCACATAGTAAATCTTAATAAAAGGTATTATTACAAAAAAGGAAATGCTGTTCTCATTAGTAATGTGACCATATAGACAATAAATTTTCTCTGGGAAATTATAATTTAGGTAGGAATTTCAGTTGTTACTGTGCTTTTCGTGCTAAAATAAAGACATAGACCTACTGTTGGTCAACAGTATGTTTTAGGGGGAGTTAGGATGATATTTTGAGGCCTTTATATTTTGCTACCATAATGAAATATGGTAGCAAATGTAATTGCTACATTTGCTAGAAATGGTAGAAAATGTAATTACAGAATTCAGATTTATTTTTTATACTGCATCTCTACTACAAAGAAAGAAACATGATCAGAGCTGCACGGACAATGAGGTGTTTTAACCTAAACAGTTTATTTAGCAATATATTGTGTCTGTATTTACTAACATGTGTGCAGAATACATATATATGATTATATATGCAGAATACATATATATTCATATAAATATTATTTTTATAACAACAAAATCCCAGAAACGTGTACTTTTTCAGTTAAGATACTTTACCAGCTAAGATTATGCTTATGGTAGATGTGCACTGTTAGAATGGATGGATTCATGCTAGAAGACAGAAATGGAATGTTTTTCAAGACGTTAAAGAAACAGGGCACAGGCCGGGCGCGGTGGCTCACGCCTGTAATCCCAGCACTTTGGGAGGCCGAGACGGGCGGATCACGAGGTCAGGAAATCGAGACCATCCTGGCTAACACAGTGAAACCCCGTCTCTACTAAAAGTACAAAAAAATTAGCCGGGCGTAGTGGCGGGCGCCTGTATTCCCAGCTACTCGGGAGGCTGAGGCAGGAGAATGGCGTGAACCCGGGAGGCGGAGCTTGCAGTGAGCCGAGATCGTGCCACTGCACTCCAGCCTGGGCGACAGAGCGAGACTCCGTCTCAAAAAAAAAAAGGAGAAAAAAAAAAAAAAAACAGGGCACAACAGAGCAAAGTATTCTGATATATGTACAAAAATTTACACACGCACACACATACATACACACACAAACTATTTCTGAAAGAATGTTCTAAAATGTGAAATTGGTTTTCTCCGAGGAGGATATCTTACTTTGGAGGGAGATGTACTATTGGGTTTCTGATTTTTTTGTCATGCATATATGAATGTGAAAGTTAGCTTAAAATATATTCATGGAAGGAAATAAATGAAAAGGCAAACAATTGCTGTATCAACATGGTTGTCAAATGATTGATTTATATTCATATTGGTGTATGTGGTATGTCCTAGTTATTCTAAAATGCTATAGTAAACATAAATTTCAAAAAGATACAGCATTGATTGACAGATTCGGATAAATAATTGAAATATGTAAGCTATAATTTACTTTTATTTAATTGTACAATTAATCTGTGCCTTGATTTTTAGTATTTCTGACCATATTAGTATTAAATTAAGCAATAGCTTAATTTTCCTTTTTAAATAAATTCCTAATTATTGAGTATCTTAAGACAATATAATCACTTCTTTAAATTTTGACTCTATAAGATCATTCATATATCTTTACAAGTGGAGGCAGCAGAAATAATAAGCTAAACTCAAGTTGCTGTTTCATCTTAGGTCTGTTTTTTATTATTATGGTTCGGAATTTCATTATTTCTCACTTTCGCTTCTTCAGACAAAATAAGTTATAGTTAAAGTAAAATTACAATGCTTTTATTAATTTCAAGAACGTTTTAAAAATTCAGCCTATTTCTGCATTACAAATATCAGTGATTGAATATCAATTGGTACTATTACATAGTAATCTTATAGGAAAGAAAGTTAAGCATTGTGTTTTATAGAGCCAAGTTAGCTATTCTTTAGAGTGACATGAAAACCTCAAAAAGAGGTAGAAATCAGTAATCTTCTGACATAAAGTTAAAAAATAAATGGCATGCCTATGTATTTCTTTCATAGACATATAGGTTGCAATAGTCAGATTTTCTCTGTTGAAAAATATACGGGAAAAACAACATAAGACTATTAGTTTAATCAGGATAAGGGTTTTTCAGGTTCATTCACTGCCATATCCTAACTGTCATATGACTCGTAAGTAGTAGGTGATGCTTAAATATATGTTAACTTATTCAGTGTTTTAACATTAGACTGCAAGTTGAATTAATTTAAATATGATGAAATCGAACTATACAGCTTAAGATTATTTAAATTATCCTCAGTTTTGATAAGAAAACTTATTTCAAAAAGGAAAGGAGAATGCTAATATATTTATTGAAATCACAGTATGTTGCACATTCCATTGGAAAGCTTTATTATGCAAATATATTTAAATCATATTGCATGATACTCCTGCTGTAGTTTGAGATTGATCACCCAGTTAACAGCCACTATATTTTTCAAGGATACTTTATAAGCATTTTTTGATACACTCTTTTTTTGTGCTTGCCTCCTTTGAAGAATCCCTGTAACCATTCATCCAGGTGTTGAGAAGATATGTAGCAGCCGAGCACCCATCTTTTGACACCGTCCTCTGAAATCAGCTTTGGAGATGCTTTCACTCTGTCCGTCTTCTGCAGCAGCCAGGCAGAGTGCCGACTCCTTCACAGCCGTGAGGAACTCTTCAGGCTCCAGAAGTAAGTTGATTGCATTCAGTTCAATCATTGTCAGTGGGTTTAAAACACTTAAGGGAGGAAAACTAAAAATCTTGCTAACTTTCATACAAATTAAACCTAGTATTATTCATCACTGATTATCTTGTTTTTTGTTGTTGTTGTTGTTTTTGAGTCATATTTTTTGGAGATTCAATGTCTACCACTTTTTGTGTTGATAACCTCTATCCTTATGGAATTTTCTGATTTTTTTTTTTAGGATTTGTGTTTCACATGCATTATCATAATTTATACTTACAACCCTAAGGCCTGGACAAGGAATAGATTAAAATAACAATGTTTGCAAATGAATAAAAACGTTCAAAATGACCAAATATTTTATCAAATTTGCTTGGCTAATAAACTATGAAAATGGAATACAATTTCTTGTTTTCTAAATTTAAAAAAAATAAGTGTTGTTTCCATGGCTTTGATGTCCAGTGCTATATAGAGGGTAATGAACTGGTGCTAGAAAGAGCACTTTTCCTGATTGGTTGGTTTATTGAATGATACGTTATCTGGGTCATTCAAGGAGAGTTTATGCCAGCCTTTAAATGTGCATACTAGAAAAACAAAAGAAAATGAAAATCATATATAGGAAAATGAATTGAAATCAGGGGACATGAAGATCTGTAAAATGCATAACACAATGTACTGCATACCACCACAAAACAAATTCCCAGCCATAAATTTATGTATGGGCTTTCTAACTTCTAGGGAAATCAGGTAAATGTATTAGTTAAAAGATTATTTATGGTCATAGGATTTGAAAATAAAGACAACGTCTCAGGAAAAGTTCGGACTTTCCTGGTTCATACTTATGAGCCTGTTGTTTTGCCATGTTTCTAGTTTAACTTCATGTTTGAGGCATTTTTTTTTCTTCTCCTAAATACTTGATGTAAGCATTTCTTGTTGCTCTTGGGGATATATTTACATCGCAATGTCACTGCACAGAAAATTGATTGTAGGTGCAGTTTTATATAGAACAAAAGTTTGATATAGCTGAAATTGTCAGTGATTGGATGCTTGGCAGTTAAAATTTTCTTGAAGTGAACAGGTAAGAGATACTTAATGAACCCACTTTTATTTTGCAACATATTACATGTCAATATGCAATAGAAATGCATATGTTATTAGAAGAACAGAAAAACTGTAGTTAAGAATTTATATCTGAATCATGATGTATCTAATTATATAACATTTAAAATAGGCAGCCAGTATGTTGTTGCTAGTATGCTCAAGGTGGTGTAGAAGGACTACTTTTAAGACATATACAAAAATAATATATCTAGATTATATTGAGGTTAATTGATTATAACTGTGATGATGGTGTAAAATGATGAGTCTGAGTATGCAGATTGATTCATTCCAAACATGATTTTAGTGTAGGTTTCTTCTTCCTATATTTTGTTACCTGGTACTGCTTTTGTACATAATTTATTCATTTATTTTAGGAATTGCTTTTGTTGCTTTGCTTCTTTAGATTTCCATTAAATGAAACAACATGAGAAATGCATTCTAAATTTTCTGTGTTTTTCATGTTCTTAAGGAGACAGAGGACACTGTCCAAGCCTGAGGTGACTGTGAAAATGTAAAAATAGTGTGTTTCTTTATGGCAATCCCACAAGAAACTCCAGAGATTTTATCTGCCCAATCCGTTAATTAATAATTTTTTGTATGTTGTTTTCCACTGGCAAGACTTTTTCTAGATAAAAGCATTTACTTTACAAAAGCTGTTAGCAAAGGAACTGTGTTTACTGATAGATTCTCCAGTGTAAATCACAAAACGAAGTAAATTCAAACACATTTTCATTTACTAATTGCTAAAATCAAGGCCAAAAGATTTTCTTAATTAACCTGGAAATAAAAGGCTAACCAGAAATAATTTATATGTTGAAAAAGACTCTTCCAAGTTAATGCTTGATTCGGTTTTTTAAATTAGCAGTCCATTAGTGTGTAGAAGTAGTACCTCATGTTCTCTATTTTTTCTTTGGAGTAACATTAGGTTAAAGTCTTGCGTGAAATTAATCACTCTGAAAAAAAAAAAAAACAGAAAGTAAACACGTTCCTAATTAGGTTTGTCCAACTTCAAATAGCTCATTGAAAATTCATAGGACATCCATTAAAATCCCTTTAAAAATTAATGGAATACCAGAAACTTTCTTAGAGTGAAACAGTGAATGGAGTAGTAGTAGCAGAATAATGATGCAATGGAATATCCACTTGTGATTAAGGAGGACAGCTGAGGTGGTAACAGTTGCTATTATGATTATTTTTCTCACTCTGGCATTTCCAATTAGCCTTGGACAGTAGAAGACTACTTTTGTCTGTTTCTCTATTCGTTCTCACTTGACAAAAGTATTGATGAAATTAAACAGTGCTTAATGTCTTAACAGCAAATGTGCCTGTAGGTACATGCTTTTGAAAATACATACCTATGTATGTGTGTGTATTTATGTGCATGTATGTGTATGTATATATTTACATATGTGTGTATATATGTATATATGTG
The DNA here is from genome assembly GCF_028858775.2 of Pan troglodytes. Taxonomy (NCBI): domain Eukaryota; kingdom Metazoa; phylum Chordata; class Mammalia; order Primates; family Hominidae; genus Pan; species Pan troglodytes. The sequence goes on from NC_072413.2 coordinate 39,809,953, forward strand.
TATGTATATGTAAAGATAATTTATTGTACACACAATGACGATAATTATTTTACAAAGCTAATATTCCTTTTAACTATTAAGGTATCCTTAATGACATTAAATATATAATATTTAAGTGGTGCTTTATTTTTCTGAAATCAACTCCCTTATATTTAAAGTGTGTAAATTATCACCTTTTATGACATTATTTGAAAGTGGCTTAACTAGCTATCATAATAATTGTCAACATATTATCATTTGACAATTTGTAGTATTCTTTACTAAACATTAATTTATTTGCCATGTATACCATTTCTATGAGTCCAGTTTTCATTTGTCTATTTCTTCAACCATGTGTTAGTCCATTTTTGCATCACTATAAGGAAATACCCAAGGCTGGGTAATTTAGAAGGAAAAGAGATTTAACTGGCTCTTGGTTCTGCTGGCTGTACAGGAAGTGTGGTGGTGAGCCCCTCAGGAAGGTAATCATTATGACAGAAGGCAAAGGGGGAGCAGGCACATGACATGGAGAGAGTGGGAGCAGGAGAGAAAGTGGGGAGGTGCTTCACTCTTTTTAACAACCGGATCTCACATGAACTAACTGACCAGGAATTTACTCATCACCAAGGAGCCATTCATGAGGTATTTATCCCCATGATCTAATATGTCTCACTAGGCCCCACCTCCCACATTGGTGATTACATTGTAATAAGAGATTTGGAGGGGATAATCATCCAAACCTTGTCACACCATCCCTGGCCTCCCAAATCACATGTTCTTTTCAGATTGCAAAATACAATCATCACTTGCCAATAGGCCCCAAGAGTTTTTAATCATTCCAACATTAAGTCTAAAGTCCTGTCTCATCCTTCCACCTATGAGCCTGTAAAATCAAAATGAGTTATTTGGTCCCAAAATACAATGATGCTACTGGCATTGGGTAAGCATTACCATTCCAAAAGGGAGAAATTGGCAAAAAGCAAGGGGTAATAGACCCTGTACAACTCTGAAACCCAGCAGGGCAGGCATTAAATCTTAAAGCTCCAACACAATCCTCGACTTCATGTTCCACAGCATGTTGTGAAGGATGGGCCCCCAAGGACTTGGGTAGCCCTGTGCCTGTGGCTTTGCAGGACACAGTACACATAGCTGCTCTCACAGGTTGCAGTTGTATGCTTGTGGCTTTTCTGGGCAGAGGGTTCAAGCTGCCAGTGAATCTACCACTCTGGGTTCTGGAGGACAATGGTTTCCTTCCCACAGCTCCACTAGGCAGTGTCCTGGTGGAGACTCTGTATGGGGGCTCCAACTCCATACTTTCCCTCAGCATTGCCCTGGTAGAGTTTCTCTGTGAGGAGCTCCACTCTTGTGGCAAGCTTCTGCTTGGGCACCCAGGCTTTCCTATATATCCTCTGAAATCTAGGTGGTAGCCACCAAGCCCCCTTCACGCTTGCAGATTTAACACCATGTGGAAACCACCAAGGCTTAAGGCTTGTGCCTTCTGGAGCTGTGGTTTGAGCTGCACTTGGGCCCCTTTGAGCCATTACATAGCTGGAGCAGCAAGTATATGGGGAGCAATATCTCAAGGCTGCTCAGGGCAGTGGGGCCCTAGGCCTGGCCCCTGAAACCATTCTATTCTCCTGGGCCTCTGGCCCTGGATCTCCTCGCCCAGAGGCCCAGGAGAATAGAATGGTTTCTGGGAGCAGGCCCAGTCTTGAAGATCTCTGAAATTCCTTCAAGGCATTTTTCCCATTGTCTGGGATATTAGCTCATGGCGTCCTTCTGGTCACGCATGCCTCTCTAGCACATGGTTGCTCCATCGGTTCTTTATATTCTTTCTCTGTCACTTGGCCAGTTTGCAAATTTTCCAAAGTTTTATCCTCTGTTTCCCTTTAAATATAAGTTTCAACTGTAGATCATTTATTTGCTCCTGTGTATAATTTAGGCTGTTAGAAGGAGCCATGTCACTTCTTGAACATTTTGCTGCTTAGAATTTTTTTCTGCCAGATACCCTAAGTCATCACTCTTAATTATCAACTTTCACAGATCCCTAGGACCTGGATGCAGTACAGCCGAGTTATTTGCTAGGGTGTAACAGGGAGGACCTTTACTCCATTTCCCAGTAACTTCCTCATTTCCATCGGAGACCTTGTCAGTGTGGTCTTCACCATCCATATCTCTGTCAGCATTTTGGTCAAAACCATTTAACCAGTCTCTTAGAATTCTAAACTTTCCCTCATCTTTCTGTCTTCTGAGATCTCCAAAGTCTCCCAAACTCTGCCTGTTACCCAGTTCCAAAGCCACTTTCACATTTTCAGTTATCTTTATAGCAATGCCCCACTGCTTAATACCAATTATCTGTGTTCATTTTTGTATCACTATAAAGAAATGTCTCAGGCTGGAAAATCTATAAAGACAAAAGGATTAATTGGCTCATTATTCTCTAGGCTGTAGGAAGTATGGTGTCAGCATCTGCTTTTCGTGAGGGCCTTAGGAAGCTTACCATCATGGCAGAAGGCAAAGCAGTACCCAGCAGGTCACATGATGATAGTGGGAACAAGAGAGCGAGGGGGGAGATGACACATCTTTTCAAACAACAAGATCTTGCATGAACTGAGTGAGAACTCATTCATCACCAAGGAGATAGCACTAAGTCATTCGTGAGAAATCCACCCTCATGATCCAAACACCTCCCACTAGGCTTTACCTCCAACACTGGGGATTACGTTGCAACATAAGTTTTAAAGGAGACAAACATCCAAACCATATCAAATCTGATAGATATGTTTTCATGTTTAATATCCTTAGGTATATACTTCACTGCCTAAAATCATCCCATAAAATATGATCCACAAAAACATACAGATACAAAATAAAGTCATCAATAGGACAAAAGCAATATGCTACCTATAAATGCTTATCTGGTTACATGAATTGAGTTCAATTAGTTTAAATGATATCAAAAGTTAGAGCAAATTAGACATGCTATCTTATGCAGCATTCACTTTACAAAGAAGAAAGAATAAAAAACCCTCAGACAATAAAAAATTCTTTATAATGGCCCTCACAAATTTGTATAGCACAGACCTTGCTAGTCAATTCCAAATTGATATATCTAATTACCTACATGCCTTAAATTTAACTTGTGGAAAACTAACCTCTTGATATCTTGCCACATACATTCTTCTGGTGTTCTTGAGCTCAGTATACGGCTCACCATATACCAGTAAAATTCTGAATCATTTTGTCATCTTTCTCAGTCTTTCACTCCACAAAAACAATTCATCACCTAATCTGGTCAGTTTTACCTACAAAGAAAATTCTAAAATTCATCTACTTTTCCCTATTTTTACTATCATTATCCTAATCTTTACTACTGTGATTTCTCCCGTAGACTACCCCAAGAGCCTCCTAAATTATTTACAATACCCAGTGATGTATCTATTTTGCTTATTCTCCACATGCAGACAGAGAGAGCTTACAAAACACAAGATTGAGATGTCGTGACCTCAGTAAAGACCATTATTCTTAGACTGAAGACAAAGTTATTTAACATGGCTTACGATGTTATCCATGGTTTAGCATTTTTCTAAATGGCCCCAAGTTGTCCCCCATCATGCACTTCTTGCATTCAAGGCACAAAGACCTTTCTGTTCTTGTTCATATAATGTCACCTCCCACCATGGTCTTTGCACCTGACTGTTTCTTCCTGAGCAGCTCACTTTTTTTTGCCTGCATCTCATTCAGTAGTCACTTTCTGAAGGAAGCTTTTCCTGGTCAGCCAAACCAGATATGTTCTTTCTATTATATGGTCTCATAGCATCATATACCTGTATTTCATTATATTTTTATGTTTTTTTCTTTAGTTGTCTGATTAATATTGTCCTCTCCTCCAGAATGTAAACACTGCAAGATCAGAGTCTACATCAATTTTGCTCAACATTAAAATGCCTTTTTTATTATATTGTATATAATCAGGCATAGAGCATTTTCCTCTCTCTCTCTTTGTCTCTCTCTCTCTCTGTCTCTTTCTCTCTCTCTGCAGATTAATACGACTGGAATTTTTGTCTAAAAAATAATTACAGACTTGTTGGTGAGGTAAGGCAGTACACTGCAGAAATAACTACCATATGATAAATAGTGAGGAAAAGCTACAAATAGTCATGTGAGTTCAGTGGAAAAGGAGATTACTTCCATCTGAGATAATGCAAATATACTTATTAGAAGTACAAATTTTCTGGCTTTCAGAGACAGGCTTCAGCATTAAACTATTGTGGTTAATATGCTGATATATTGTCTCTTTTAAATAAAAATTATAAAAACTAGAAAGACAATGCAGAGTCTTTCTGAAAGCCCATACATACTGATACAACAGCTACAAATGTCTTAACTGGCAGTACTTGATATAGAGGAGTCTCTGCTGTCTCTGCCTGCTGTTAATGTTGGTCTTTGGGTTGCTAACACTATGGTTCTTACTGTGAAATGTCCAGGGAAGAAGTCTGAATAAATGCTCTTCTTTATGAGATAATGATGAGTTTACATTTAGGACTAGGAGAGATTTATGTAACTTGGAGAGTACTCTTGGCAACCAACATTAGATGCATGACAACAATCTTAATTGCAAAGCATTGGCTATGAAAACCAATGGAAACAATCCAATTTGTACTGACTCAATGTAAGGTTATTAACTCAGTTATTGTAATGAGCAATCTATTTTGTGAATGTGCAGTTGATCTCCATATACCACTACAGACTACACTATGGAGTATTTTAACACATATTAAACTTAGAATTTCTGTGTAAACTGAGGCATCTCTTATCAATATGAAACAGAATATGGGAGCCTTTACAGCAAGAAAAACATTGGCAGTCTCTACAAAGGCTTCTTTTAGGATAATTCATGATTTATTATGGGAAGAAATTCACAGATTGGAAGAATTGTGTATTGATTATAAATGCTTACATAATATTACTAATGATTTGTAATATGAAATGAATAAAACACGACAAAATTTAATGTTGGAACTACATGACAAATTGTATGGAAGAAACATCAGGAATTTGATAGATTCAGGACTACCAGGTGAAAACATTAATAGCATAAGAAAATCTAGACTTGATTTTGAAAAGCGTTAACTTAGATGTTAGTTAACTTTGATCATAACAGTTTTCACACGTAAGTATTCAATAGTTAGAATATTTAAGAATCCCAATGAGGTTGAAAAGATCATGACAGAGAGGATACATAAAGCACACCTATTGGGAATGCTGACATGTAGGCGATATATAGGTTAGTTGCTGACAATAACCTCTTTCATCACTCCTGATTACATATGTAAGGCTGGATAATGACTGTGATCTTGCAGGGGGGTAGCTTGATCTTACATGTATAACTAAACTTCCCTTTGGCCTCTTAGGAATAATGAAGGATAACTGACTCAACATAAAAACACATTTCCCCTGTAGTAATACAATAAAAGTCCAGGCACATTAGATTTGACAATTGAGGTGAAAGATTTGATGCTACTTTGTCTTTTTCTTTTTTTTTTTTTTTTTTTGAGACGGAGTCTCTGTCTCCCAGGCTGGAGTGCAGTGGCGCGATCTCGGCTCAATGCAAGCTCCGCCTCCCGGGTTCACGCCATTCTCCTGCCTCAGCCTCCCGAGCAGCTGGGACTACAGGCGCCCACCACCAGGCCCGGCTAATTTTTTGTGTTTTTAGTAGAGGTGGGGTTTCACCGTGTTAGCCAGGATGGTCTCGACTCCTGACCTCGTGATCCGCCCACCTCCGCCTCCCAAAGTGCTTGTATTACAGGCAAGCCACCGCACCCGGCAGTTGCTACTTTTTAAGCAACTATTTTTTATAAGGTGACTTTTCCTCTTAATGCCAGGCAATCATAAATCCATAATAAGAATCTGGCTTTCTTTTTGATAACTGGCATGCAAATATGGATTACTATGCTAAATCTTCAAGCTTTCACATACTGTTTAATATCTGGAAAACAAATAACCTTTTCATACCTGCTTACTTATTTATGTCTTGAAGATGTAGTTCCATTACAGGCAAATAAGCATCTCTTAGATTATTTCAATACCTACTGCAGTAATGATTTCAACGCAGAAATCATCCACAATTGAAAAAATGCATTCATTATTTATAAAGTGACAGAATTATAGGGTAAACCTTTTTATAATGAGAACCCTCTCGTTATAAAAAAGGAGGAATATTCACAAATAAAATTATATGTAATTTTAAATTAATGTTCTCATTTTATCAAGGTTGTATTATGAAGCATTTTTCAACATTTCTTATATGCATCCTGCAATAAAACAGCAGGTGATCAAAATTTTCGGTCAGATTTACTAAAAAGTAGTTCTAAATGTAACAGTTATACTGATGATGAGAGTGGGCTTATGGCCTTCATGGATTTTCTTTAGGTAGTTATATGCAAACACTCCAGTCTGGAAATTGGTGTGCCTGAATGTGTCACTAAGTAGTGATTCCAGCAAACAACCAACATTGGAATCGCTTCTTGGATTTGTGGTTCTCTATTTATCATAACATACATGTTACTCTTTTGAAAGTTAAAAGAGATTGTTTAAATTTTTAGTGTATTTTATGGGAAGTTTTATAGTAGTAATCCTGATTCCTAAATATTTGGGGACAAAATACACATAAATGACTTCCTGTTTAGTTAGTTCCATAAGTGTATTCATGTCAAGGGATCTATGCTGCCCCAATAGGAAAAGTAATGATAGATAAGGAAGGTATTGAAGGAAATGTCAAGTAAGAATCTTTTAGTTACCACGTGAGTATCCCCGTTTTGGTGTCTTCTGAGTGGATTCCTGAGTCTTATTTGGTGTGGGTTTATGGGCATTCTGGTGGTTACCTATGCAAATAACACAGAGATAATTTTTTAATATAATGACACAGTTATCATTTCACACAATGTATGGATGCCTTAATTTAGTGTGTTTTATTGTCATCAGCTTTTGTGAAACGTTTTTATATTTAATAACTTGTCTTTAATTTAAAGGGACTGCCCACTGAGGGTGACGGTCCTTTTTACAAAGAGGAATTTTCATAAAGGACCCAACATTTTAAGAAAAGGATTGTCTCAGAAACCCTTTACCAAAATAAAAAGGTTTCATTTAATGTGATGAAATTATCAATTATTTATTTTGCTGTGTGTGCATGTGTGCTTTTTTGTGCCTTGTTTAAGCTATCTTTCTCTGCTATGGAAGAAATAAAGATATTTTCCTAGGCATTCTTTAGTATTTTAAAAGTTTATTTTCACATTTTTTGTGTAATGTAGAAATTAAGTTGGATTTGCAGTACTGTACAGTTCCATTTATGTTTTCCATACTTATAACCAATTGTCTTGTATTGTTTATTGAATAATGTATCCTTTACACATTGAATTGGAATTCTAGCACTGCCATATACAGTTTTCATATATGAATGGATATATCTTGATTTTTCTATTTATTTTATTGTTATGTTCATCATCTCTGCACAAATACTATACTCTAATGTAATTATCCTATTTGTAATATGTCTCAATAGATTGTGGAATAAATAGCTACTTCCATTTCTCTTCAAAATTGCCTCGCCTAATGTTGATTTTTTATTCTTTATCCTTCTATTTTAATTTTAGGAGTACACAAGTTTGGTGAAAAATTATGTTGTAAATTTTATTGGAGTCACAAGTAATTTTTATTTTAGATGAGTAGAAATATTTTATTTTATATTTTTAAATAATTACTCTATCAATGTTCTTTTTTAGGTCCTATACTACATTTTTATAAAATTATCCGATACATCTTGAGTTTCTTTTCTATTTCTTCACAAATGATGCTTTTTGTGTTTCTGTGTATGGATTTTTAAAGTGTTACATTTTTACATTGATTTGTCTGAGCAGTAACATTGCTTTTTATCATTATCTCTTCTAACTAACATGCTGAAGTCTAACTAGTTTTAGTAGTTTTGTTTGTTATTCCGATTACATGTTTGTAGTTATAATATCTATGAAAATAGCACTATTAAATTTTCCTTATATTATTTTTTTCATCATCTAATTGAGCATGCTAGGAGCTCCATTACAATGGTAAATGAAAATAGTGATCAAGGTCATTCTTATGTTTTCCTTTGCTTTTTGTATTTGCCATAGTGTAGGATGTTTTCTTTAAATCGTTTTATGGTGAGTACCATTTTTGGATATATACACTGTAAAACTGCAGAAGCACAATTGTCCTTTTTATTATCTTCTTCATAATGAACATTATGGAGATTCTATTGCAGTAGTCTGTTTTAATTTTTAATGAGTAATGGTGTTTAAACTAACCAAACCTTAATCCTGTTTCTGACTCTGTCTTTAAGATGGTAATTCTTCTCAACTTACATTGCAGTCAGGATAAAAGAACCATTAAGAAGATGCATGGGATCCTTTTTTTTTGGTGGGGGGGGATTGAGAGGGGAGGATTATACTTTTGAATATCTCAATATTTGATAATTTTTAATAGTATTTTTTCCAGGCTCAGAATAATGTCCCTTCTCAGCTCTTTTCCAGAAAACTTTATTTTGGCATATTTAAATATGAAATATTTATAATAACTGAAAATAGAAATTTGATTCCCAGTCTGAATCTAGAAGAAAATAGGATTTTTAAAATAAATGAGCAATTAGGCATATGTTTCATAATTGGATAGAATTTGAAACAACATGACTCTTCTTTTATAACTGAAGGATTAGGGGCCATCAAGAGATTAATTTACGTGAGCTTATGCAGACAATTTGTGTAATTGGCTTATCTTCTTCTGGGTTATAACTTCAAAAATTTAAAGTACTTTGGGGACTATTTTATAGTTTTACAGGTAAAATTTCTTGGTTTTCTTTCCCAGTTTATTTCTTTGATTATCGTTGGTTTCTATACTGCCACTTGCTCCTACGGACAGATTGTTATTATTATCATCATGATTATGGTTTAGTATTTTAGTGAATAATATTGTGCTATTATTTTTGTAACATTTAATGAAGAAAGGTTTATAAAACTCATGTACACTTTAATTAATAACTACAATGTGAAGAACTATGGAGCTACCACTCAGTTCAAGAAATAGAACATTGTTATGATCCCTTTCTGCCTCTGTGTGCAATATTGTCCTTCACTAAAGCTAAAAGTTGTATAATGATCTAAGCTACGTAATAACCATTTCTTTGTTTTTTTAGATTTATGGTTATTATAAAGTACATGTGAATTGTTGTACATGTGCACAAATTTCCACATAAGGATCTTGTACATATTTTGTTAAGTTTGTACTCACTTACTAATGGCAGGAGTTTTTTTAATCAGTTCTTTGGGATTTTCTATGTAGACAGACGTGTCATCTGCGAACAAAGACAGTTTTATGTCTTCTTGATCTGTGCAACATTTATTCTTCTTTCATTTCTTATTATACTAGTTCAGACTGCCTTTATACTGTTAATAGGAATGCTGAGAGGGAACATTCTTATATTGTTCTTGATTTTAGAGGGAAGGCATCTAGTTTCACATTATAGGGTATATATTAGCTGTAGGTATTTGGTAAATGTTCTTTATCAAGTTGAAGTTTTCCTCTCTTTCTAGTTGGCTGAGAATTTTTATTATGAAAAGATATCAGATTTTGTCAAATGCTTGTTCTAAATCAGTTGATATGACTTTTTTTTGTTTTTGCTTTAGCTTGTGATGGATTACCCTGATTTTACAATTTTAAATTAGCTTTGGATAAATCTGATTTCATCATGGTGTATAATTTTTCATCCATTGTTTGTTCAATTTGTTAATATGTTATTAGAAATTTTTGGATCTATGTTAAAGAGAGCAGTTGGTCTATAGATTTCCATTCTTGTAATGTCTTTTATCTGTTTTTATTATTAGGCTAATGCTCTTCACATAGAATGAGGTAAGAAGCATATGCTTGCCTTCTGTTTCTGTTAGAATTTGTAGAGAACAACATAATTTCCCCTTACATGTTTTGTAGAATTTGCCAGTGAAATAGTCTGGACCTGGTGCATTTTCTTTAGAAAGTTATTTATGATTTACTCAATGTCCATTAACAGATAAAGAGATATTCAGATTATCTGACTCTCTTGGTGTGGGTTTCAGTAGTTGTCTTTCAAGGAATTGGTCCATTTTGTCCAGTTTATCAAATTGGTCGCCATAGAGTTATTCATAATATTACTTTATTGTCATTCAAATGTACATTGAACCAGTAATATCAACTCCTCTTTCATTTCTGATGTAGTAATTTGTGTCTTATCTCCTTTTCTTTTCTTGGTTAGTCTGGCTAGAAGTTTATAAATGTTACTGGTCTTTTCAAATAACTAGATTTTTCTGTTTTCCATTTAATTATTTTCTGCTTTAATTACTATTGTTAATTTTCTCCTGCTTTCCTTAGGTTTATGTTGGTCAATTTTCTCTAGGCTCCTAAAGTAGAAAGACTATTGAATTTATATCTTTTTTTCTAATTTATGTATTCTATGCTATAAATATCTCCATAGGCAGTGCTTTCACTGATTTTGTTAAGTTATAGTTTAAGTTTTGTTTAGTTAAAATTTTTTTTAAGTTTTCTTGAGCCTTTGACATGTGGATTATTTACAGGTATATTTCTTATTATCCAAATGTTTTGATATTTTCAAGCTATCTTTCTGTCATTAATTTAATTACATTTATTTCCATAGTCATCTTAGAACATAATATTTTTTTCTATCCTTATATATAATTTCCTTCGCATTTCTGTGAGTTTTTGCCTCACATCTTTTAATGCACTGTTAGGTGAATTCATGTTAAGGATTGTTGTGTCTTCCTGAAGAACTGACAGCTTTCTCACTACTAAATGTTCCTGTCTATCCCTAATAACTTTCATTGCTCTGAAGTCGGCTTTGTCTGAAATTGATATAGCTACGTCAGCTTTCTTTTGATTAGGGTTAGTATGGTCTATATTTCTTCATCCCTTTAGTTTTTATCAATATGTTCTTAATTTAAAGTGGGTTCCTTGCAGATAACATATAATTGAGTTTTTTGTAAATCAAATCTGAAAATTTATGTATTTTATTTGAAGAATTTAGATCATTCATGTTAAAAATGATTACTATATTGAGTTAATATCTACCATGTTTTAGTTGTTTCTATTCATTTCAGTTATTTTTAGTTTCTTTAATTTTTATTTTTCTGCATTATCTGGTTTTAAATGAACATTTTATATGATTCCACCTTCTCTCCTTATGTATTAATTCTACTTCAAAAAAATTTATAGTACAGTTGCCCAAGTGTTTATAGTATACATTTACCATAAATTATTTACTTTTAAGTAACACTATACTATTTTACAAGTATCCAGATAATTAGCAACAGAATTTTCCTAATTTCTTTTCCCATCCCTTTTTATATTGCTGTCATTCATTTCACATATACCATATTTCACTTTATGCTATATTCAAACAAAATATTATTACTATTTGTACTTCGAACAACTAGCTATCTTTTAGATTGATTAAGAACAGGGAAAATATTTTACATTTACTTTTTCTTTCTCTCTTTCTTTATACAAATTGAAGTTCTGACTTACTATTTTCTTCTCCTGAAAGAACTTCTTTTAAAATTTCTGGCAGGGCATGTGTGCTTGTGATGAATTTCCTTAGTTCTAAGGCCAAGTGTGTTGGTTCATGCATGTAAGCCCAGGAGTTTGGGAGGCTGAAGCAGTAGGATTGCTTGAGGCCAGGAGTTCAAAACCAGCCTGGGCAATGTAGTGAAACCTCTTTTCTTCAAAATAGACAGTGCCTATATACCCAGCTACTAGGGAGGCTGATCTGGTAGGATCACTTGAGCATGGGAGGTTGAGACTGCATTGAGCTGTGATCATGGCACTGTAGTGAGACCCTGTCTCAAATAAAATTAAGAAGGAAGGAAGGGAGGGAGGAAGGGAGGGAGGGAGGAAGGAAGGAAGGAGAAAAGAAAGAGAGAAAGAGAAAGAAAGAAAGAAAGATAGAAAGAAAGAAAAAGAAAGAGAGAAAGAAAGAAAAAGAGAAAGAAAAAGAGAGAGGAAAGAAGGAAGGAAGGAAGGAAGTTATAGTTTTTATTTTCTTTGAGAAAGCCTTTATTTCTTTTTACTTTTTGGAGGAAAAGATGTTGCTAGATACAGTATCACAGGTTGTTGGTCTTGTTTTTCCTTCAGCATTTTATGTATTCTATTCCACTTTCTTATTGTTACATGAGTCCTGATGGGAAGCCCAATGCAATTCATATTCTTGCTCGGCAAATAAGGTGCTTTTCCCTCTGATTTGTTTCAAGATTTTTGCTTTATAATTTGAATATTCTCTATATGTATGTTTCTTGGCATTTGTACTGTGTAGTGTTCTCTGAGCTTCCTGGATCTGTAGTTTAGAGTTTGTCTTTAATTTAAAAAAAATTATTGGTTATTATTATTATTTTAAATATTTTCCTACTCCATTATCTTTGTCTTTTCCTTCTGCTATTTCAGACTTTTTTAATGTTTAACCTTTTGAAATTGTTTTAAAGACCTTGGATATTCCGTTTCTTTTTATTATTTTTTTTTAATTCTTTTTTTCCTCTGATATTTTAATTTGGGGAGTTTCTATTGACATTTCTCAAACTTGTTAAGTCTTTCCTTAGCTTTATCCTGTTTACTGTTGAGCCCATCAAATCATTTTTCCTTTCTGTTACAATATTTTAATTCTTACTCTTTCTTTTGGTTCTTTCTTATAGTTGCCATTTCTCTGCTTACATTGTCATCTGCTCTTGCATGATGTCTTTTTTAGAGCCCTTAACATATTAATCATAGTTATTTTAAATTCCCTCTTTGATAACTGCAAAACCTGAGTCATATTTGAATCTTGTTGTGATGTTTGCTTTGTCTCTTTAAACTGTTTCTCTTCCCTGTTGTGATACCTTGTAATTTTTTGTTAAACATCAGACATGTGGCATTGAGTAACAGAATTGAAGTAAATAGGCCTTTACTTTGAGGATTTATGTTCATTTGGCTAGAGATAGACTTTGTTTAGCATTTGCTCTAGTTGAAGGTGCCAGAGGCTGTAAATTCTTTCAGTGTACTTATTTTTGTCCCTCTTCTCACTGTTGGGCTTCTCCAAGTATTTCTCCTCAGGAAGAGACTGTGTCTTACTTACAGCTCTTCCACCTGAAATCACTCTTATTACATTGGAGCCTTGTTATAGTGGTAGTGATGTGGGATAGGGGAAGTCTTCTATAATCTTATGACTGAATATTATCTTTTAATGAGCTATATCTCTTGGCTATAATCTTTACAAGTGTTCCTGTGGTGATACAGCTTTTTTTTTTTTATTTTTCTATTAGATGAATCAGGAAGGCTAGTGTTGGCTCAAGTGGGTGGAAATCCTTTCTCGAGATGGTACAAGGCCTGGTAAAATCATTTCCTTTGACAAATAGGGCTTCCTTGTGGAGAAAAATCTGGGTATATTTCAGAATGGTTACTTTTCCCCTTTCCCTGCCAGAAGCCTATGGGGATTTTTCTTGTCAATCAGATCGGTGGGTTTATGAACTAAAATATAAGAATGTAGTGGGAGACTTTCGAACTATAGCCTCCAAGAGTTTCTCACTCTCACTCTCAGCCTTCAGCAAATCACCAAAATTTCAATGTAAATATTCCTTTGTGTGGCTCTAACAGCTGCTGCTCCAGGTAAGCGGATGCTGTCTGTATCTCTCTGGATGTGCCTGAGTCTCCAGATTTCATTGTGGCAGTTTTTCTTGTATCTTCAGTTATCTGATGGGTCCATGAAAAGTCACTGATATTTTGTTCGGCTCTTTATTGTTGTAAGGCCTGGAATGACAGCATCCAAGTTTTTTTTACGTGTTACAGCTAAAACCTTATCAATCATTTTTAGTGGCCATTTTGGTTGGTAGTTTAGAGGTTTCAATTTTGACTAATACGGCTGACAGTTTCACTAGTGAGTAATGAACTTCAGTAATTTCCTGCATGCTGCTTGTCCGTTTAGATATTCTTTGTAGTGCAGTACCTCTTTAAGACTTTTTGCCCATGCCTTAAAAAAAGGGGATGTTCTGTTATTTTTTCACTAATTTAGAAGTTCCTTATGTATTTTTTACATAAGTCCTTTGTAAATTATACATGTTATAAATATCATTATCGTGTATTACTCTGAAGATTAGCATTTTAGTTTCATAATGGTGATTTTTGATTAATAGAGGTTCTTACTTTTAATGTAGTACAATTTATTAGTCTTTTTCTAATTTTCATTTTATGATTTTTGTGTTATAAGAAAAGTTCTATAGTACCCAAATCATGAATATACTCTTAATGCTGCTTTCTACAAGCTTATTTTACCTTTCACATTCTCATGCCCATGAACATTGGCCTATATGTAAGGAGCTGGGTAGGATTTAAGATTTTTTTCTTAATCAAAAACTAATTGACTTACCATTCTATTAACGACAAAATTTTCTTTACATCACTGCTATGCTCCACCACTTTTATTTAAAATTATTTATATTAGATACTTGATATATTCCAAATGTATCAGAGTATAGCAGTGAAGTGAATGAAGGTAGTGATTTTTGACACTTTATTATATTACTCTATTTTGTTACATTTGTATCTATAACACACTCATAATTAGCATAGCTTTATAATAAATGCTGATCTCTGATAGTGCCAATCCTCCAACATTGTTGTATTTCCAAATTTTCTTAGGTTTTCATGACCTTTTTAAAAATTTTTATTTCTTTTTTTTTAAAAAAAACACAGTAATCATTTAGGTTTACCCTCATACTCATGTTGCCCTTTATTCCTTCCTCTATGTCTTTCTCGTATTATTTTCTTCCTCGCAAAGACTCTCTGAAATTTCCTTTATTGTAGGTAGACTGCTGACATAGTTTTTCTTTTTGTTTATCTGAAAATGTTTTCATTTTTTCTTCATTTGCCTAAGTGTCTTTTGAAGCCTGTGTGTGTATGTGTGTGTGTTTGTGTGTGTGTGTGTGTGTGACAGAGTCTCGCTCTGTCACCCAGGCTGGAGTGCAATGGTGCAATCTCAGCTAACTGCAAGCTTCGCCTCCTGGGTTCAAGTGATTCTCCTGCCTCAGCCTCCCAAGTAGCTGGGATTACAGGTACACACCACTATGCCCGGCTAATTTTTGTATTTTTAGTAGAGACAGAGTTTCACCATGTTAGTCAGGCTGGTCTCGAACTCCTGATCTCAGGTGATCTGTCAGCCTCAGCCTCCCAAAGTGTTGGGATTACAGGCTTGAGCCACCTTGCCTGGCCCTGTAGCCTCTTTAATTGTTAAATGTGCATTGAGCATTACCATGTTCTCTGGGAGACACTGACATATTGATAATCATGAAATACATCTCAATCCTGAAAATACTCATTCTTCTGAAATCTATTTCAAATAATATGAAAATAGCCACTCTAGCTTTTTTTTGGAGTGGTGCTTGAATAAGGTAGCTTTTCCATTCCTTTACTATTTTATATTATTTGCATTTTTGAGTTTAAAGTGTCTTTCTTTTAGCGGACATATTGTTAGGTCTTGCTATTTTATTCTGCTTGATAATTTCTGCCTTTTAATTGCAGTGTTCAGACCACTTATAATTTATGCAATTATTGAGATGGTGGGTTTTAATTTTCCACTTTGTTATTTTTGTTCTATTTGTCCCTTATATCTTTTGTTCATTTTTCTCTTCTTTTCTTGCCTTCTTTGAAAATAATTGAGTATTTTTAGGATTGTATTTTATTTCCTCTGTTGGATTATATACTTATACTTCTTTGTTTATTTTTTATGGTTTGCTTCAGCACTTATAAACCTTTACCTTACCAAAACTTCCTTTAAATGATACTATACCATATCACATATGGCAGCGGTCCCCAAACTTTTTGGTGCCAGGGACCGGTTTCGTGGAAGATGATTTTTCCAGATGAGAGGAAGACGGTTTTTCAATGATTCAAGCACTTTACATTTATTCTGCACTTTATTTCTATTATTATTACATCGTAATATATAATGAAATAGTTATACAACTCACCATAATGTAGAATCGGTGGGAGGCCCGAGCCTGTTTTCCTGCAACTGGAGAGTCCGCTCTGGGAGTGATGGGAGACAGTGACAGATCATCAGGCATTAGATTCGTATAAAAGGCATGCAGCCTACATCCCTCATATACACAGTTCACAGTGGGGTTCACACTCCTATGAGAATCTAACGCCATCTAATGACAGGACGTGGAGTTCAGGTGGTAATACAAATGATGCAGAACAGCTGTTAATAAACATGAAGCTTTGCTAGCTTGCCCACTGCTCGTCTCCTGCTGTGTTAAACAGAACAGGCCACTGACTGGCATTGTTCCCTGCCCTGGGGTTGGGGACCCCTGATATATGGTACAAGAAGCTTACAATGGTTTATGTCTATATTTTTGCTCCTGTCCTTTGGGCCATTGTTGTCTTATAGTTTACTTCTATGTATGTTATAAACTCTACAACATAGGGTTATTATTTTTATTTTAAACAGGCAATTGCATTTTCAAGAGACAGACAATGGGCAAAATAATACCCACAAGATATTTATCATTTGTATGACTTCGTTCTATCTAGTTTCATTTTTCTTTTGCCTAAAAAAGTTCTTTTAGCATTTCCAGTAGTATAAGTCCACAGGTGATGAATTTCTCAGTTTTTGTTTTTTCAAAAAGTAGTTATTTTTCATATTTAGAGTTTTTTTAATACATTAATTTAACATTTTTTCTTTCAGTACTTTAAAGATGTCTTTCAACTATCTTCTTTCTTACATATTTTCTGAGAACAGCATACATCCATTCTTAGTTATGTTCTTCTGTATGTAGTGTATGTGTTTTTCTAGCTGTATTTGAATTTTCCTCTTTATGAGTTTTTTTTTTTTTTTTTTTTTTTTTTGCAGAAAGTTCATTATACTATGGCTTGGTGTAGTTTTTAAGATTTCTTTTGCTTGGGATTTGTTGAATATCTTGCATCGGTGAGGTTGTGATTTTTTTTAAATTGTCTTTGGAAATTTTAGCCATTGTTGCTTCAAATTTCTTTCTTCATGTACGCTTTCATTTTTCTAGGATTCCAATGACACTTATGTTGAACTGCTCTGGAGTCTCACAGGACACTGATGCACTATACCTTTTTATTTTTTTATTTTTTTGGTTCATTTCATTGTGTTGTTGTTAGTATATTTGTGCTTTATTTTAGGCAGTTTCTATCACTATGTTTTGACATTCTTTAAACCTTTCTTCTACTGTGTCTACTCTGCTATGAATACCATCTTGTGTGTTTTTCATTTTGCATATTGCATTTCTTATATCTCCAGGTGTTATTTGATGTGTTTTATATATATTTCATCTCCTTACTCATCATGGTCATGTATTCCTCTAAATTTTTGATTATATGGTGCATCTTTAAAGCTATTTTAATATCTTTGTTTGCTAATTCTGTTATCTCTTTTCTGCATTTTCTTCTATTGATTGACTTTTTCTGACTTGGGATAATATTTTCTTGCTTCTGTTCCTTCCTATTAATTTTAGCTGGATACCAGACATAATGAATTTTAAATTATTGGTTGTTGGATTCAGGGTGACCCCAATGCAGATCTTGGGAGCTTTCTCTATGCATCTTCCTCCTCTCTGATATCTACATCTCTCTGAACTTTATCATTGTCCACCCAACCCAACCAAACTTATAGGTTCTATTTGAGTCACTCTTTCCTGTGCTGTAATAAAACCTGGAAACTGCCTCCACAAAGAAAGTTGAAGCAGTTTTAGGGATAATCTCATTGCTACTCTTTTTTTAGCAATTAAAATTCTGTGCCAATTGTTGTCTCATGTTTGAAATATATAGCACTTTTTTTTGTCTTTTTTTTTCTAGTGGCTTAAAAAATGGAAAAAATATATCAGTCTCTTCAGTAGAGGTAGAAGCAGAAATCTCTATTTTTCCTGAATTTTCAAAGTATATTTTGCTGAACATGGTATTATAAGTTCATAAATATTTTATTTCATTTCCTTGTTGTCTAGTTTATATTTTATGTTTGTTTTTTCATTACAGGAATATAACTTTTTTATCCTATTGCTATTTGTATTTTCTCCTTGTAGTTTTTCAGTAGTTTATATTTTATTTTTTATTTTTATGATGCAGCAGTATCTTCTGTACTTAATGTTTGTGTCTCCTCCAAACTCACATGTTGGAGCACTAACCCCTAGTGTCATGATGTTTGGACTTGTGCCTTTTGGGAGGTAATTAAGGTTAGATGAAGTCCTAAGAGTGGGCCCTCCCAATGGAATTGGTGCCCTATAAGAAAAGATACCGGAGGGTTTGCTGTGTCTCTCTTTCTAAAACATGAAGATACAGTGAGAAGGCAGCTGTCTGAAAACCAGGAAAAGAGCCCTCACCAGAACTCAACTCTTCTGGCTCCCGGATCTTGGATTTCCAGCCTCCAGAACTGTGAGAAAATAAATTTATGTTGTATAAGCTGCTCAGTCTATGATATTTTATTATGTCAGCCCAAGCAGAGTTATATTATTTTATTTATTGTGCTAGAGTTCATAGACTTACTTGAATCTATTTCATGATACCTTCTAACAGCTTTAAATGCTGTTCATTATATCTCTGAATATTGTTTTTTTCCATTATATGGAAGTTAATTCTTCTGCCACTTCAATTACATGTATGGCAGATTCATTCTCCTTGTTCCATTGATATTTACTTATCTTTTCTGTTTTCTTGTCCTTATTCCTCTTAAAGTTTTATCTGGATATTTACTCCCAATTGTGTGAGGCCAGATATGGCGTTAAGTATTGTTTCCAGTTGAATGCAATTGGGAAGAAGTAGATGCAGGAAAGCTCTCTGCCTTTCCTCTATTTACATAAAAGAGGGATATAAATTTAAAAAATTATGTTTAAAGAAAAAGATGTTCCATCTCCTCTCTCCAGGGAGAACAAAGAATAACCACTGAAGACAACTATAAACAATTATTTACCTGGAGATAGCACCAAAGGAATCTACATTAACATGCTTTACTAACTAGCCTTTATCTACTATTTATTTACTTTTCCACAATTTTCTGCCTATAGAGATTCAAAGTCCTTTTTCTTTGACTTATCACTTTTCCAATAATTAACTTTTATTTGAGATGTCACGTAAGCTGCAATTCAAGGACAACTTTTTCAGAATTACTAATTCCTTAGGTACTTCCCATGTGCGTGTTAATATACACGTTAATATACTTCTGTTTGTTTTTCTCGTGTTAACGTGGAATTACAGAAGTCTGTTCCAACTAAGAACTTGAAAGGGTTGAGGAAAAATTATTTTTCTTCTATACTGTTTTCCAACTTTGTAATTTTTCTTAAAATATACCTAATTTCCTACTAAACTCATTTATTGAGTTTACAATTTTAGTTCTGATAATTGATGTTTGAAGTTTCTAAATAAGTTATACTTTTCTTCTAGCATTCTAAATTGTGCCATTTAATTTATAGCTCATATTAATTAAATTTATTTTAAAGACCATGTCTGATAAGTGGTAAGTCAAATATTTTCTTGTCTTTTACATTTTTTGCTATTATATCCATTACTTGTTTCTATGCAGTCAAATGTTGCCTTTTTATTTGACTGATTTATTTTTAAGTTTTGTTCCAACTATTGGATATAAAAAATTATGGAAATAATTCCAGTATATGGATAATATTTTAGTAGATTAGATCACATGGAGGATTTACCTTTGCTTAGAAATGGCAAGTAAGCTGGAGGCATCTTCCTCCTCTCTGATATCGCTTGATATTCACTTGAATCCAACTAGAATTTGAACGAATACAGACCTAAATGTCAGTCATTTTGAGGACTAGCTTATTTGTAATGCACACATGCCCTTTAGAGTAGCCCATTTTTATTGCAATCAAGATTCTGGTATTTCTACAAAGGCTACTCTACCTGGAAAGTCCCAAACTCCATTTACTGTTCTCCCAGACCCAAGGGACTCTCAAAAGGTACACTCTGCATCTTAGCCTCTCACTCACTTCTATTTCACTCTAGAATCTTCATTTGTATCTAGGATTATGTGTGCTGTTCTTTTCTAATTTTAATTTTCCCATCATTTTTTCTGTATCTGCTAAGATAAACATATTGATTTTATAATGTTTAACTAGCTTTGCATTCCTGGGATAAATGTTTATTGGGTAGGATTTTTTAAATGTATTTTTTGACTGGTTTTGTAATATTTTCATAAACAATTTGCATCTGAGTTTATGAGTGATTTTCCTGTAATTATCCTTTTTTCTACTTTCAAGGTTATGCTGCTTCATAAAATGCATTGGGGACTTTCCCCTTTTCTGAGTTTTTAGGAGTGTTAGTGTATAACTTAAATCATTTATTCCTTGAAAGCTTTCTCAAGTTTTACAGTGAATACATCTGAGCCTGGAATTTTCATTGTGGAAGATGTGGTATTATAAATTCTACTTCTTTGATGATTAAAGGACTATTCAGGTTTTCCATTACCATTTAAACTAGTTTCGAGAGTCACTTTTTCTAGGAATTTGTACTTTAAAGCTGAATTTTAAAATGTATTGTTATTTACTTATGCATAAACAACTTTATTATTATTTTATGTCTGCATTTTCTGTGGTAGTGTTCTCTTTTTCATTCTGGATGGAATTCCTATTTGAGTCTTATTTTTTTTCTTAATATTACCAGTGACTTATAAACTATTTGTTCATTTTGTCCTTTAAAGGTACTACTAATGACATTGTTGATATTTTCTCTGGTATGTTTGTTTTCTATTCAATTTCAGTTCTTATCGCTGCTATTTCCTTCCCGTTACTCCCATAATTTATTTTAATATGTTTTTTTCCTAACTATGGTGGATTTTCTTTTTCTACTAATTAATATTTGGTCTTCTTCTTTAATATACATGTAAGGCTAATTTTTTTTTTTTTTAAGGGCTGATTTAGTTGCAATACATATTATTGATATGTAGTATTTAATAACCATTGAGTTTAAAGTATATTCTGATTTATAAAAAAGAACTTTATTTATCAGTCGATCATTTAGGAATGTTTCTTATCTTTTAACAGTTATGACTAATTTAAAGCTTAATTCATTTTGGTAGGGAACCATGGTCTTTATTATTCCAGATTGAAATATGTTAAGACAATGCCTTATGAACTAGTTTACAGTCCAATTTTTAAATAAACTTTTAGCATATGATATGACTATTTATCTTATAATTGTTGGGCATTATGCACTATACATTCAGCTGTTAATTATGTGACTAAATCCTTTATATACTTAATGGCTTTTTTCTTTTTAGTCTATCAGTAACAGAGAAATGTGTATTAAAATATCCAGATATTATTTTCTATTTACCTATTTGTCCTCATGGTACGACAGAGTTTTACTCTATATATTTTGTTGCTATACTATTTGGTGATTAAAGATGGTATTGACTTTAAGAGTTAAAAATATTAACATTATTAACCCAGATTATCTGTATATTTTTTTCCTTAATACCAATTTGATTACCTAGTGTTTTTTTTTTAAAAAGTATTTTGGAAAACATTCCAACTTTATTGAAATTGTCGTTTTGACACTCATTATACTATGGATTATAAAATAAATACATCAACAATAACCTGGAGGCAAGGTGATAAAAGATCTGCTATGTATCATTTTCTCTACAAATGCAGATGATCAGTCAGTATCAGTAGAAGATTTCTGTTATAGTTATCTACCTGTCTCCTCAGCATAATGAATGTACTTGCTTCTAAGGAGTGACCAATTATGTCTGAAAATAAAGTAAGATTAATAGGCAGTAATAGGTAACAATGACTCAACTTTTTCCATATGATGTATTTTGTCAAAGTGGACTGCCATTTATTTCCCTTAACTTTGTCTAAAATATTTACTCATTTCTGATATGGGAAGTAAAAATTTCAAGACTGAATAGTACTTAGGTTGGTAGTTTTTGTCACAATCATGTCATTTAAAAAAATGTTTCCTGTTAACAGTATCACTGATTAACTGCGTTCAGTTTTTTTACTGATAAAAGTGTCTTTGATGATACTGTGTTTTCATTAAAAGGATTATTTAATCTCAACTTTCAGGTAATACTGCTGCAAGAGATGAGATAATGTCTATGATCTATGTTTTATTCAAAGATGAGGCTATTCTGAAAATTTATGCTAGATAAGACTTTTGAATGTCACTATGAACTAAGAAGTAATTACTGTGGAGTCTTTGAATATGAAACATCATATAAGCAATACAGTTCCTTTCCTTTGGCTATCCAGTATGGTTGAATAACAATTTATTATACTTTTGCAGCAAACATGATTAATTATCGGGGAATCCGCCCCCAATATTTCAACATATGTTCTTTCTATTTTCCATAAGTGTTGGCCTGCTAAGAAATAAAGAGAAAGAATACAAAGGGAGGAATTTTACAGCTGGGCTGCCGGGGGTGACAGCACATATCGGTAGGACCATGATGTCTGCCTGAGTCTCAGACCAGCAAGTTTTTATTAAGGGTTTCAAAAGGGGATGGGGTGTAAAACAGGGAGTAGGTACAAAGATCACATGCTTCAAAGGGCAAAAAGCAGAACAAAGATCACATGCTTCTGAGGGAACAGGATGAAAGGCAAAACAGAACTACTGATAAGAGTCTATGTTCAGCTGTGCATGTATTATCTTGATAAACATCTTAAACAACAGAAAACAGGTTGGAGAGCAGAGAACTTGTCTGACCACAAATTTACCAGGGTGGAGTTTTTCCCCACCCTAATAAGCCTGAGGGTACTGCAGGAGACCAGGGTGTATTTCAGTCCTTATCTCAACCACATAAAACACACACTCCCAGAGTGGCCGTTTATAGACTCCTTTCCCAGAGTATTAATATTAATATTCCTTGCTAGGAAAACAATTTAGCAATATCTCTCCTACTTGCACATCCGTTTATATGCTCTCTGCAAAAAGAAAAATATGGCTCTTTTTGCCTGACCCCGCAGGCAGTCAGACCTTAGGGTTGTCTTCGCTTGTTCCCTAAAAATCACTATTATTCTGTTCTTTTTCAAAGTGCACTGATTTCGTATTGTTCAAACACACATGTTTTACAATCAATTTGTACAGGTAACACAATTATCACAGTGGTCCTGAGGTGACCTATATCCTCAGCTTACAAGGATAACAGGATTAAGAGATTAAAGACAGGCATAACAAATTATAAAAGTATTACTTGGTTTTTTGTTTGTACACCACATATTCTCACTCATAGGTGGGAATTGAACAATGAGAACACATGGACACAGGAAGGGGAACATCACACTCTGGGGACTGTTGTGGGGTTGGGGGAGGGGGGAGGGATAGCATTGGGAGATATACCTAATGCTAGAGGACGAGTTAGTGGGTGCAGCGCACCAGCATGGCACATGTATACATATGTAACTAACCTGCACATTGTGCACATGTACCCTAAAACTTAAAGTATAATAAAAAAAAAAAAAAAAAAGTATTACTTGAGAACTGATAAATGTCCATGAAATTTTCACAATTCATGTTCCTCTGCCGGGGCTCCAGCCGGTCCCTCCGTTCGGGGTCCCTGACTTCTCACAACAATTAATTTGAATGCTCTCCTAAATCATATGTAAGGCACACAGGTTGGAGATGAGATAAAATGCACTCTGTGCACTCTGACATACCAAAGTCCTACGTATAATAATGCATGTGTATTGTGTTTTTGAAATAGTTCTTTTCCAGTAAAATTTCAAAATATTGTAACTTTTGTAATATAATTTTACTAGAAAACTTTTTAAATATATTTTCTCACCTCATGGTGTAATCTTTGTTGTCTCTAATGCTTAAATATTCATTCAAGAGACCCATAAGACCACTGCCTCCTGGTAGGGCAACACTACAATTTCTTGTCCAACTGGGACACTTTTAGCTGTAAAAATGTTAATCCAAAGAGCATGGTGGGGCCACAGTTATCAACTGGGACTCCCCCAAGCATCACTATTATATACAGTTATCCTACTCCTAAGAAAAAAAAATAGAACTAAATAGTCACACTGCCCAAGTTTGATCCCACGAATGAGAAACATGGATGAAGCACAAAAGCAGATCACTAATTAACTACTTTCTAGCCAGAGATTTTCACTAAGTTCCTATCCTGGATGTTCAGTTACTTTGGGGGTTCATCCACTTGTATGTCCTAAATGTTCCTTACATACAATATATCTGAAATTAAATTCATCTTTGAAAATCTACTCTCCCGTCTTTATATTCCTTTGCCACATGCAGAAACAAGGGAGTTATTATAGATTCCTCCTGTCACTCACTTCCATAATTATTCTTTCACCAACTTCATAGATTTTATTCATTATTATCTTTCTTTATTCCACTGCTTTGGTTCTGCCCATATCAACTCATATTTATAAATGTGACCCCCACAAATGATGAAAATAATATAATAGCTCCAAAGAGCTGTCCAGACATTTTACTGTTTACATTCTAGGATCTGCTACATTTATTCATTACTGTATGTCATCCATACCCCCATTTGACTATTTCTCCTTCCTGTATATATGCTTTGTAATAATACTAAACTGGTCATAATCTCTGTCTAACATATAATAATTCAATACATTCTATGCCTGAAAATATGACATTTTATTCTTGTAAATTATTCTTCCTTTTTTGATCTAATTTCTACTGTATTTTAAAAATTAAGTTCAAATATTACCTCCTGTAAGACTTTTCTGATTCATTTAATTTACACTTGTATTTGTATTGCATGTTTTACTAGTTTTATCTTGGCAATTACTAAACTTCATTATAAGAATTGCTCTATTTAGCTCTCTCCTCAACAGGAGTGTAGCCTTCATATGCAGGATAAGTGCATAAAGGAATACAGAAAAGTACAGTGTGGGAAAAGTTCAAGATGAGCTTAGATGTGAGGGTACTGACATCAATAAGTGAAGGTACCTTTCTTGAGATGATTGTCCTTTGGTAGATAAAATAAATCTGTATAGAGTTAATAATAAGAATATATGGTTTATGCTAGTCAGAAATTGTAGAAGATGCACTTTGAGTTCAGGAATTTTTCTAGAATCAGGTAAGCATTGCAGCATATAAAAAAATGCATAATCTGCTTCAAAATTGTGGGGTTTTCTTGTTCCATATTTGTTAATTGTGCAATGTGGTCATATGTTCCTAAGATGCACAATTATTGAAAACTTTAATTATAAATATTTAAATATATATGTCTGTAGGTGTGTATATATACAAATATAGATCTATGTTATGCATATGTATGCATGCTGTATATTCTAATTATGCATACACACATATGTTTGGTATATATACTATATATTCTTATAAGTGGGCTGTAAATGTTTGGCAGCTAAATAGGTTAAAATTTATGCTTTGAATATTTATTAAATGTTCAGGCTTCAGACATTTTTCAAAAGAAGACATTTATGCAGCCAACAGACACATGAAAAAATGCTCATCATCGCTGGCCATCTAATAAATGCAAATCAAAACCACAATGAGATACCATCTCACACCAGTTAGAATGGCAATCATTAAAAAGTCAGGAAACAATAGGTGCTGGAGAGGATGTGGAGAAATAGGAACAATTTTACACTGTTGGTGGGACTGTAAACTAGTTCAACCATTGTGGAAGTCAGTGTGGTGATTCCTCAGGCATCTAGAACTAGAAATACCATTTGACCCAGCCATCCCATTACTGGGTATATACCCAAAGGAGTATAAATCATGCTGCTATAAAGACACATGCACGCATTTGTTTATTGCGGCACTATTCACAATAGCAAAGACTTGGAACCAACCCAAATGTCCAACAATGATAGACTGGATTAAGAAAATATGGCACATATACACTATGGAATATTATGCAGCCATAAAAAATGATGAGTTCATGTCCTTTGTAGGGACATGGATGAAGCTGGAAACCATCATTCTCAGCAAAGTATCACAAGGACAGAAAACCAAACACCACATGTTCTCACTCATAGGTGGGAATCGAACAATGAAAACACTTGGACACAGAGTGGGGAACATCACACACCAGGGCCTGTCATAGGGTGGGGGGAGGGGGGAGGAATAGCATTAGAAGATATAACTAATGTAAATGACGAGTTAATTGGTGCAGCACACCAACATGGCACATGTATATATATGTAACTAACCTGCACGTTGTGCACATGTACCCTAGAACTTAAAGTATATAAAAAAAAAAGTTCCGGCTTAACACTCTGTCATCAGATTTGTATTTGTGTGCCTTAAAGACACTTTTTATCTTAGGAATGGGCATAATACAAATAATACATAATTTTATTCTTGTAGATAAAATTAATTTAGTAGTTACTTTCTAAAAATACAAAATCAATAAAAGTTTTTTCAAAAATAAAAAAATAAATTTTAAACACAAAATGTTCTTTATATTTTGTGAATTCAAAAATCTGAGTAATTCTTTGAATAAAAAAGTTTTTCTAATCACCTCTTAAAGATTGATATTACAATTTTATTAAAAACATCATTTTGCTTAATGATAATAGTAATGTTATTGTAGAGAATACAGAAAATTAGCAGGAATTATATGTCATTCATAAACTTGTTATTCAGATATTACCAGCATTAAAATATTGCTGCCATGTGTTTTAATAAGCTTAGTGCATGTGAATACGCATGGTAGATAAGCAAATAAGTTGAAATCATATTTTACATAGAGTTTCAGATTTTTAACGTAAGTGCATTTTTCAGACAGTTCCTCTATATTAGTCTTCCAAAATGTGCTTTTAAAAAGCCTGGGTAATGTTTTGTTATTTATGTATACCTTAACAAATGTATACTTTGCTGTATTTTTTATAGTTTTATGTTATAAGTACTTTAGTATATCACATAATTTTTGTTTGCATCTTATTATATTAGCAATTAATTAGGGTCACTTTATTAGGCATTACTATATCAATGTATATTAATTCTATAAAACTACATATTATAGAATTCCGCATGAATCTCTGATCTTACTGCTCTATTTAACAACCTCACAAGCATGGCAACATTTTTGCCCATCTGATGGTTTCATTTCTTGCTTTGGGTATGTTTACTAAACAGGCACTCCTAAATATTTTTTCAACTAGCTGTCGAAGATAATAATTCTTTAGTATTTTTTCACGTCTTCAATCATTAAAGGTTTTAAATATTTTTGTAATATTTGCTTATGATTTTTATTTCTAATTGTATATTCTCTTTGTATCCTTTACTTATTTTAAAAATTAAATTGTCTTTAAATTGATTAGTAAGAATATTTATCTCGTGTACTTTCTGCTCACATTTTCCTACATGGTTACTAATTATTTCAAATAGTTTTTAATCTACCAAATCTTAAATGTATATTAATCAACAGTGTCAAATATTTTAGTGATTTTTAATGTCTTATGCAGAGAAAGTTTCTTGTCATAGTGAGATCAGATAAATAGTCAACTGTGTTTCCTTAGCATTTTTCATGGCATTTGAAATTATTTATTTATTTGGGCATTAATTTTGAAATTATTTATTTATTTGGGAGTTAATTTTTCTGAATACTATTAAATATGATACCCTAGCTGGTTTATTTTTCTCAGTATTTAGACAGTTTTCCTAATGCCATTTGTTTGTGAATATATCACCTTCCTATTTTGTGATGATTTTTAAAATTCTACACCTAAGTTTAGTCATTGGAATATATTTCTATTTATCAACTTGGCAAATCTTATGATAGCATTGTTCTGTTTTAAATATAAATAGCTTTATAATATTACTTAATACCTTATTGGAAAAGTGCTCTGTCCTTATTCTTTTTCTTTCTTTCTTAAAGTTTCTTAGCTAAATTACTATTTTTTCTCTGCTTAGAATTTGCTAAATTTCCAGCCAGAGAAAAAGTTTTGGATTTTACACATTTGAATTATATTATATAAAATAATCAAAGTTTTTACATATTTATGTATGTATGTATATATGTATGCATATATTTATCTACCCATCTGTCCATCTATCTGTCTGTTCATCTTTGAGAAAACTAACATCCCAGTGATATTCATTTGTTCCATTCAGACTATTTCTTGATTTTAGTTTTTAAGTATTTCTTACAAGAAAATCTCTAATTTACTCGATGTACCATACATGTATTGCTTCTCAATTTTGAATTTTTTAATGTTGGATTTCTTGTTTTTAAAAGTTTGTTGGTTTTATTTTTTAAATGTCTCTCTTACTTTATTATGTAGTTTTTCATATCTTTATTATTGATTATTAAAATAGTACCAAAATACAAGTGCCCCATTATTTGCACACATGTGTTCCTCTTGGAAGTATCTCTATCCCTGCTTTAACTTAGACTTATTGCTCTCTAGACATGCTCCAAACTGTTATCCTCAGACCACCCTTCATTACTCACCTTGTTAGATCATGGAATCAACTTATTTCTTGGTGCATGGGATTTCTTATCACTTGAATTAATCATTTTATGCCATCTTCAGATACTTTAGCCATCTTCAGATACTTTATGAGAAAATTTGGGGGAGTAAATCTTGTTGAGCTCTTCCATGTCTGAAAATATTCTTACTTAATTTTGTAATTTGGCCTACACGCATTGTTCCACTTTCTGTTAACATCAATGTTGCTGCTGATTAGAATCCAGGATTTATGGTACCTGTCTTCTGCTTTTCCTCTCTAGAAAATTTAAGAACTTATGTTTGACTTATTTATTCATCCACTAAGTAGTTGCTGTGTGCTGGCTATGGTTCTATGTTGTGTACTTAAAACAGAGCAGTGGGCAAAGTAGGCAAAATTCCTGCTCTTACGTAGTTTACCATAGAGCTGGCAGAGAAAGACTAGCAATTTCCTAATGATTAGATCCATGAATGTATCTTTTTATATGCATTGTTAGACTTTCAGCAAGCCCTTCTCGTCAGAAATAGTGTAACCTTAACCAACAGAAATTATCTTGTATTAGTTTGTAATGACTGAATTCACTTTTTTTTCCCCTGAAACATTGTCTCATTAGAGGTAAAAGTTTGTATAGTAATCTTTTGCAGCTTATGCCTTTTATCATGTTTTTCTTTGTTTTGTTCTAAAATTTGGACTCAGTTTCACTTTTCACGTAATCACACAGGTTTTCTACTATTTTAACATTTTGACTTCATTCCATATACTCATTTTTGTCTCTGATCATTTATTATAGTGTTATATTAATTTATATCTCTGTAATATATGTTTTAATCTTTCTGAGGCTACTCTAGTTGAGGTTTTCTTGTGGTGTGTGTGCTCTTTTTATCATTTTACCTTTTATTACTCTTTTTTCTGTTTGTTTTAACTTGGTCTCTGGTTTTCCTTAGATGACCTGGAAAACTTAGTTGTATGTCCAAACTTTAAAATAGAGTATAAATCCAGTTGGGAGCACTGTGTAAGATCTAACCTTATTGACTAGTGAACTTAGCTCATGGGCAAGTGCATAAATTGCTGGTTGTTGCACTGGGCCAAGGGATCACTAAACGTCAGAATATGAAGACCTTTTCTGTAGAGTACAAATAACCAAAAGTCTGCTCTAATTTTTCCAAGGGAGTTCATAATGGTTGTTTTTTAGGAAAATCTTTTCCACTTTTTGCCCGGGAATTTGAAGGTTGGATTGCTGCCAGGCATTCTGTGCACAGCAACATGTGTGTATTGAGGGGGATCACTGCTGATCCAAATACAAACTTAACAACTAATAGCACTGTTTTCTACTGCACATTTCACTTCTCCTTTCCCTCATGCTTAGTATTTCTAGGTACAACTTCTTTTTCTGGTGTTCTGAAACATTGCTTGCCTCCATTTTCCAATACTATAACCCCTTTTCTACAAGTTCTACAAATCTGATTTGTAGACACTAGACCTCCTTTATCAACTTTTTTTCTTTCTCTTATTTGTTAATATATTTTTCTGTTGATGGCTTCAGACTGGTTTTCCTCATCACTGTGGATACTTTTCTTTCTGAATTGATTTACTGTCAGTTTTATGGTAGGGTATGTGAGGAGATAAATGCATTTGGTGGTGTTCTCTGTCCTTTGGAATTGGAAGTTGAGGAAATGTGGCTCTTGCTGCTGTTTTTGCCATTGTTGTTTCATCACTTATAAATAATGGGTGGTATTTAGTATTTGTGTCCTAAAAATCCTCTTTATAAATAGTGTAACTGATAAAATGATATCTCAGGCTATGAATTAGAGTCAATGGAGGGGAAAGGAAAGGGAAGGGAAAGGGAAAGGGAAAGAGAAAGGAAAAGGGAAAGGGAAGGGAAGGAAAAATTTATCACTGATCAATTATTGGTAAGATAATGGACTAAGTATTTTTACTTAATATGAATAACTCACCTGTTATATCATATATAATTGACATCAGCTAATATTTCTAAAGGGCACTTCCAAAATTTGACACCTTACTGATGTACCATGTGGGTCACTTAAAATTTCAAGTTGCCTCACATCCTATAATTATTTATGTATTTGCCTTCATTTATCTTTAATTGGAGGATTTTAAATGGCAGGACTTATGTTTGGTTGATGTTGTTGTTTCTTAAAATACTGATCACAGATGAAACCAAAAGAAATTATTGGCAAATGTCCTTAAGTTAAAGCTAATTACTGCAATGATATATTATTTTAGTTTATAATTCTGGACTCTACTTCCTCAAGTATAACTAAACTTAAATTGGTAAAAGTGAGAAATTTGTATTAACATATAGGTTATCAATACTTATACTTTCATTTTAGATAATGAATTCTAACTTTTTAATATATTTTCTAATAATTGAATGATTATATTAACTAATTAAGCAAAAATATATAACCAATTTTATGTAACAAGTACATTATTAGACAGTAGAGATATAGGCAAAAAACTCATTACTACTTTATTTTATATGAATACAGCTGTACTCTATATAAATATGAGATACAAACTAAAGTCTATAATTCCTAACGAATGAAATAATATGTTTTAAAAAAATTAAATGCAGCATACATGGCAAATCAGAGGAAAATATATACAATAAAAAAGTAAGTCTAAATTCTGTGTCTCCTAACTCATAAAAGATTACCCTGGAGAAAAAAAAAAAACACTTCAGTTCAAGGAAAATATAAAAATCACTAGTATTGTCTAAGTGCTTTATAGGAAGAGGCAAATTTGTCTTTTTAAAAAATACTAGCTCTAGAGAGCAGGGCCATCAAGAAAAATATGTAATGTTTAGGGACTGCTTCACTTATGAGTCAGATAAAAAGACTGGATATACATATAAATTATTTGTACTTTTCAACAATCCTATGGCAAAATTAATGGGACACTTTTGTTTATATATAATGACAATATCACACTATATCTAACAATATCAGAGTTATATATATGTACATATTACATAATATACATATGAAAATGTTGGTAAAGGAGTAGGAAAAAAAATGATTTTGAAGCCTGGTATAATTTAAACTTAGTTTCTCGTACTTAGCACTAAATGATGTGTAAATATACACAAAAATATTCAACCACTCCGTATCTGCATATAAAAAATGGAACATCAATCCTCCCTTAAAAACTGTTATGAGGATTAAGTATATGTATGTTTGTAAAGCACTTAGATTCTGTGTATCCAACTAATGATAGGGATTCAATTAATGTCAATTAAAATCTTGCATATTTTAAAATATTATTCTTAATCTTTCATTTTGAAATTAGTATTCGAGAGTAATGTAGAACTTTTAGTCATCATGCCTACCTACAAGGAAACAAACTGCATATATCTTAGACAAAAGTCCTTGATCTTATACTTTAAGTGTTCTTTTCCAGTGCCATTGACAGATAAGTTACTCCAGAGTAAAGATTTTCAGTGCTCCATCAGTGTTCCTCCATTTTTCTAGTTTTCTCCTATGCCTGTTTACTTCTCTACAAGAAGGATCCTTGAGGAGCTTGAATCTCGCAGCATGTGCTCATTATCCCAGATGTTGGGGCACTGAAGCACCACACAGAGTGTGTTGGAGATGGTAAATAGCTTTTTTCTCACCCTGCCAGCTTTGAGTGATTGGTAGTAACTGCATAAATTGCTCTTCTGAGAATGAAAGAATGCCTTAAAACCTGCAGGAGAAAAGCAGCATGTTTCACCGGGTGGGAGGGACGAGTCTCATCTTACTTGCCAGTTCCTTGACATCCCAAGTGGGTCTTAAGGTTGAGGTACACCTGCCAAGGGGTGTTCACAAGGAACTGGGAGGGACCTCATTGAAGAAGCAGAAAGGGGAATGGACTCGAAATTCCCAGAATCTGGAAATTGAGGAAGTCTTATGGTGGAGAAATTAGATGAGATGAAACAGGGTTAAGGTGGAAATTTTTTGCAACTGATTTAATGCATCTTTCTGTCCCTTTTGAGTCATCTTTCAGCAGTATTAAAATGGCAACAGTCAGCCTTAATATTGTCAGAGAAAACCAGAGCTGGACAAAAGTTAAAGCAGTAAATATGGATTTTACTTAGGGACTATTGCAATAGTGGAAAAGAAACCTAAGTATAGATGTGGGCTCAAGTCAGAATACAGCAAAGACAAATGGGGATTTATAGCCAAGGAACAGGTTGTCAGGGATGGGAATTGGGAGATGGAAAATTACTAAGAGAAAACATCAGAGGCAGGGAGGATTCTGGCTAAACTGATTTGACAGGATTCTTGCTGAAGGCAGGCCAGGGTGATCTAATACTAAGGGTAGGAGATAAGGAATTCCATCAGGTATGAGGGTAAGGGATTCTTCCTAAAGTGATTTAGCAGGATTCTTACTGAAACTAGGCAATGCAAAGAGGAACACAAAACCCAAAGGTGGAGTCCTAGTTGAGAAAAGAGTTTAGAGGAGTGGGAAAAATGTTTTGTCAAGGAAAGTCTATCACCATAGAATAATTTAATAGGCTAGGATAAAATTTTCTTAGCCCAGAGTTTTGTGGTCTTTAAATTTTACGTGCAAACTGAAAACGCTTCCTTCCAGTTAAGTAAATTTTAGGCTAAAATCATAGTAAAGATGACATTCATAGGCAGGATTTTTTTTTTCCTTTTCTGTAGCTTTAGGCTCCAAAAATATCACTTACTCGGATAGAGTAAATTGTTTAATAGAAGGTAGGAAGTGGGAAGAATATATCTAAGAAGGTTGAAGAATTACTTGACAATGAGATGGTAGCAGAAAACAGAAATGAAAGGGAATTGTATATTACTGAAGACAAATTGTAAGACCTTTTATTCAGCATAATCCTTTTCTGCTTATGTTCTTCTGTAAATGGAAAATAAATTTAAGAGTCTCTTGTGTCCTATTTAATAATGCAAGTTGGCTTAGTGTTGTTATCGAGTCAAAGTGAAGCTCTTGACCTATACCTCCCAAAACAAACAAACAAAATAGAGTACTATAAAGATATTAGTGGTTTTCAAGTATGTAATTATTTATGTGTAAAAATCAGATAAGTTAATAAATCATAGCAGGTATGAATTATCCCCAGAACAAATAATATATTTCAGTATTTGTCATTAAGATTCTTTTGATAGCCAATGGATGTGCAGTTTTTAAGTTTTATGTACATTCTTTTCCAAAACTACATACCGTACCTACAGTAATTGGTTTAAAAAAGCTAATTCAACTCATTGAACAGTGCATTTACGTGCATATAGCTTTTTTTTTTTTTTTTTTTTGAGACAGGGTCACACTCTGTCACCCAAGTTAGAAGGCAGTGGTATGATCATACCTCACTGCCGCCTCAAACTCCTGGGCTCAAACAATCCTTCAGTCTCAGCCTCCTGAGTAGCTAGGACTACAAGTGCACCCCTTTGTGCCAGGATAGTTTTTTTTTTTTAAATTTTGTGGAGATGGGTCCTCACTTTGTTGCCCATGCTAATTTTGAACTCAAGCAATTTTCCTGCCTTGGTCTCTCAAAATGATGGGATTACAGGGATGAGCCACCATACCTAGCCCAAATACACTTTTAGTTATGTTGTTGTTTTAGAACATTTTTGTCATTATATGCTTATAACAGTAACTAGAACATAGCGAGTTCTCAAAATGTAACTGCCTACTGGATTCTTCTTGCCTGCTGCCCAGATAGAGCTGATTTATCAAGACAGAGGAAATGCAATGGAGAAAGAGCTTTACACAGGTAGAGCCAGCTAAACAGAAAGCCAGAGTTTTTTTTCATTTGTTTGTTTATTTCTGTTTTGTTTGTTTGTTTTGAGACAGAGTCTCACTCTGTCACCCAGGCTGGAGTGCAGTGGCGCGATCTAGGCTCACTGCAACCTCCACCTCCCAGGTTCAAGTGATTCTTGTGTCTCAGCCTTCTGAGTAGTTGGGATTACAGGTGCATGCCACCACACCCGGCAAATTTTTGTATTTTTGTTAGAGGCGGGGTTTCACCATGTTGGCTAGGCTGCTCTCAAACTCCTGACCTCAAGTGATCTGCCCAAAGCCTCTCTGAAAGTGCTGGGATTGCAGTCATGAGCCACCGTGCCTGGCCCAGAGTTTTATTACTACTCAAATCAGCCTCCCTGAAAATTTGGAGACTAGAGTTTTTCAAAGATAGTTTGGCAGAGAGGGAGTTGCCTAGTGAATGAGTATTGATGATTGGTTGGGGATGCAATCATAGGGGTGTAGAAAATGGTCCTAGTGCACCAAGTTCACTTCTGGGTAGGGCCCACAGGACAAGTTGGCGGATCTGGGTGGAGCCATTTGGTCATCAGAAATGCAAAAGCCTGAAAAGACATCTCAAAGGCCAATCTTAATTTCTACAATAGTGATATTACCTGCAGGAGTAACTGGGGAAGTTGCAAATCTTGTGACCTCCGGAATAATGACTGGTAATCATTTATGTCTACATCTTGGCAGAATTCAGCCTCCTCTCATCCTCCTAACCTGGTGGTCTTTCATTAGTTTTACAAAGGTGGTTCAGTTTTGGAGAAGGACTATTATCATTTAAACTATAAACTAAATTTATCCTAAAGTTAGCTTGACCCAAGCCCTGGAAAGACTAAGGGAATTTTAGAGGTTAAAGGCAAGATGGAGGTTGGTCAGATCAGATCTCTTTCACTGTCACAATTTTCTCAGTTATAATTTTGGCAAAGGCAGTTTCAAAAGCATATTTGTTAAATGAATAAATAATTGATTTATTCTCTTATTTTCTTTTCTACTTTTTAATTGCCTTATAATGTTTTGAATGGAAACTGATATTACCTCTAATACCAATAAACCTCCAGAATAGAAATGTGCATTTCCTTTTTTTTTTGAAATGTCAGCTCATTAATTCTAGAAATTATTGTTATATTAGCTATTAATTGTAAATATCTTTAGGCCATTAGTGATGGTAATGGTTTTACTGCAGAAGGAATGAGAATGAAAAATCAATGTGAATCAAAAAGCAGATGGAGGATAACATTACTAAAATTAGCTACAGAAGAAAAGTAATAAATAGCATCTGTATTTTCAATTTAAATAAAAATTTCATTACAGCAAAATTATGTGGCTTCTTTGCTTTTGAAGCAAAGGTTTGGATGTCAGTAAATGTCTGAACATTTTTATCAGAAAAAATATTGGCCAGATTGGTTATTATGAAAGTGAAAAATATCAGGAATATTAGATTTTTATTTTTATATATTATAGAATAAAATATAGAAGAACAAGTATATCAATTATGCAGATTTGGATAATTGGAAGTTCTCACAAAACTCGTCAGGGCATACTTACATAAGTTATATTTTATTTATTTATTAATTATTATTATACTTTAAGTTTTAGGGTAAATGTGCACGTTAGTTACATATGTATACATGTGCCATGCTGGTGCGCTGCACCCGCTAACTCGTCATCTAGCATTAGGTATATCTCCCAATGCTATCCCTCCCCCCTCCCCCCACCCCACAACAGTCCCCAGAGTGTGATGTTCCCCTTCCTGTGTCCATGTGTTCTCATTGTTCAGTTCCCACCTATGAGTGAGAATATAATGATGAGTTCATGTCCTTTGTAGGGACATGGATGAAATTGGAAATCATCATTCTCAGTAAACCATCGCAAGAACAAAACACCAAACACCGTGTAAGTTTTATTTAAGTAGAGGATACGTTAGAACAGGAAGATGAAAGTGAAAACAAACGTAGGAGCTGAGTGACTTCCTGGTGCAACTCCTCAGAGTGGTTTTCTTTTTGGTTGTTGCACAGCATACCTTTTTCATCATATCATGAATCATTAGGGTATGTATGAGGAATCTTGGTCACACGACTGAGGCATAAGTTTTCAGTGGACTCTGCCCACTGGTCTTGCAGACAGACCTACAGATCTGCAGATGCAAATTTCCCCCACAAAAGACAAACTTGCAGTGCCAGTTCTGTTTGCTAGCCCCTGGCAGCCATCTCAAAATATGTCAAATAAATATATTTTGGTGTAAAATATTTTTATTCCTTTCACTAGCTCATCTTGGCCTTACTTTGACTGAGGGTCAGGATTAGACGTTCAGGAGTCTGAGAAATATGCCTAATGATACTTCAATTAAACTGTAAGATAATCTTTAACATTAACCTTGCTAAATTAGATAGCTACATATCTAGATCATTCTAGGTAACTTAGGATTGACTGCCTTCATTGTGCTCAGCATTCAGGGAATACAGACATATGAGCTATCTGTCCAGCCAAAGGCTTTATTGCTTTCTTAGGGAAAAGGGCTAAAAAACATAAGGTGAAAAATGTACTAGATGGATAGTCAATTGCTATTTTATTGTACTTTACCATTAGAGAAAAGGAAGTTTTGTTTGCTAGAGTAAGCAGAATGATATTCCTAGAAGTGATAGCACTTAACATAGATCTTGAGTAACTAAAAGCTTTGCTGTGATTACGTGTGATAATACTAAGTATTCTGAGTATTTCTAAATAATAAACCAGGGCCAAAGCCACATCCTTTATACTGGGAAAATGAGCCCAGATGTTGGTGATGATGAAATTGGAACACGGTATGATTGAAGTTTGGCTATGGATTAGGACTGGGGATTCATTTCAAATAAACTGAATTCTGGGGATAATTCAGCTAAGCAGATACCCTCCACACACAAACAGGAAGTACACCTGCCTGCTTACTGTACACAGACAGATCTGAAGAAGGACACTGATCTCACTGATGAAGACGTCTCATCAGCTTACTGCTGGCCTGGACAGCTCCTTTTTTTATGGAGACTAAACCTTTAACAGTCAAAATTGCAGCAGCCTGGGAATCTAGAGCCTTTCTGAAGCCCTACCCCTAAACTACTAAACTAAATGGCCTAAGTCTGAACGCCTATGTGCTACTCTAGAGAAGTAACTACACTACTACCTTTTACTACTTACCTAGCACCTTCCAGAAAAGACTAACTTGCATGGCTGTTGAAGGAATTCATACCATCTAACGAGTCAAAAAATTAATATAAGAGGTAAAGAAATAAGATACATTCTGTAAGAAGGATGTGTAATGCAAACATCCAGAATAATTTGCTGGTATTTTTAGGTATAATCCAGAAGTTAAAGGATGTCTATAGACTTGATTTTCTACCTATTGAAGAAATATGAACTGGTTAGAATTGCCAATTAGTTTAAAAGTAAAAGTTTTTTTTAGCTCAACATAATATGATCGTTTTGTATCCATTGAATAGGGGACACATTAAAGAACAGAAATCACTTGTTAAAACCTGTTAGCCAAAACTACAACTGCAGATGATATGTTATCAGAATGACAGCATCTATATTTATGCGTAATACATTTTTAATAAAGTAAACAATAGTTCTAGAATTATCTTAGCCATTTGAGGAATATGGAAAACACCTGATGAAAAGCTATTTCATACACATCTACTGAATCTATACCATGATCTAGGCACTGAAATCTGAGTAAATGAGATTTGAATGCTCTTTGCAAGAAGATCCTGAGCACTATGTGTGAAAGTTTGAAAGTTAGAAAGCACAGACCACCCTGTCTGCTGGGAGGGACAATGAGAATATTTTTGGTGTATTTTTAAATTGATGCATACTAATAGGAACAGCATGTGATGAAAAGAAAGTATAGGTAGCAGTAGCTTAATAAGAATTTTCCTTGTTACATAGATTTGAATGAAGATAGAAATTACCATGAGCCCCCGCCCCTTTTATTTTTAATAATTGGCCTCCTGTACTGGGTAACTTTGGGAAGTTAGATATTG
Source organism: Pan troglodytes (assembly GCF_028858775.2). Classification (NCBI taxonomy): domain Eukaryota; kingdom Metazoa; phylum Chordata; class Mammalia; order Primates; family Hominidae; genus Pan; species Pan troglodytes. The sequence goes on from NC_072413.2 coordinate 39,848,217, forward strand.
GAAATGTAAAAAATAATTTTGAGGCTGACGCCATCGAAGTGAATAATTTTCACAATGTTTATCTCCAGGACTCCTTGTAGTCTAGTCCTGACCCTCAGTCAAAGTAAGACCAAGATGAGCTATTTGGTGATTTAAAATGTGCTGTTTAAAGTTTGATACCTTAATATCCTACAGTGCAAATATGTAGACAAGCTAACCCCCAGGATTAGCTTGTCTACATATTTGCACTGTAGGATGTTAAGACAATGCCTGTGTCTTGAGCCTGTATAATTATATGTTATATGTTAAGAAGCATAAAGAAAGTGGAGGGAGGGAGGAAGAATAGGAAGTAGAGGGAAGGAAGGAAGGAAGGAAGGAAGGAAGGAAGGAATTGAGGGAGGGAGGGAGAGAGGAAGGACCTATGAGATTACTTCTGAAAATAGTATACCCAATTGTGGCCAGACAAGGAAGGAAGGGAGGGAGGAAGGAAGGAAGGGAGGGAGGGATGAAGGAAGGAAGGAAGGGAAAGAAGGAAGGAAGGAAAGGAAGAAAGGAAGGAAGGAAGGAAGAATCGAGGGAGGAAGGGAGGACCTATGAGATTAGTTCTGGAAAAAGTATACCCAACTGTGGCCAGACAAGGAAGGAAGGGAGGAAGGAAGGAAGGAGGAAGGAAGGAAGGAAGGAAGGAAGGAAGGGACCTATGAAATTAGTTTCAGAAATAGTGTACCCAATTGTGGCCAGAGCTATTAATCCTGACTAAAGCAGATGTAAAAACACTAAAACAAGATAAATCAAAATAAGTAAAACTCCTTCTAACATTTCAATAATGAATTAGACGTGTGTCATTTAACATAATTCACTATTAGGATAAGCTAAAGGTAAGATAACTTTCAGGCTTTGAGTGTCAATTGATTGCTTATTAGGTCAGGAAGAAATCCACTCCAGCTCCTAATCACGACCCTGCATTGTGCATTTGATTATAATATTGTCCCAAAGTATAGGTTTCTAGGCACTTTACTTGATCAGTTATTCATTCTAAAACACAAAGTCCTCCATTCATCTGGCACTGTAAGTACCATCAGCTTTAGCAGAAATATGCCTGCTGTTGAACTTTAGTTATGTGAAGCAGGAGGACATTTCCTATCCTCAGACTGTTCTTCCTTTGTAGTACAAAGTGCCATATGGCTATAGTTATCTGGATTTTTTAGTCTAACGAAGCACAATTATTCTGTTTTAGAAAGTAGTGTTTTAAATGGCTAATTCAACTAGGTAATGTCCATTAGTAGGAAAGTGATTAAACAAATTATGAAATAGTCATGAAGTGAATATAAAATGGAATAAAAATGAGTCTAGTGTGTTTTCATGAAAAGTGACTATAACAAGTTGTTTTAAAAAGCAGTTTAAAATAACATAATTGATTATTTGTATTATATCTAAAATAGTAGGCAGGCACCTTACTAAACTCTTTTATTTTTTTAATTCTTAATGCAACACTGAAATATTGAGAGGGTGGCAAAAAATGATACAGGTATAGCAACCCAATCGTTACATTTCTCCAAGTGACAGAGCTAGGATGTGACCTGAAAAAGTCTAATTTTATAAAACTCTTCAAAATTTTAATTAAAATATATAAGTCAAGTAAGGATGTTAAGAGTGTTTATTAATTATTAACCATATTACCTCTGGATGGTAGCATTATGTTTTATATTTACCTTTGTCTAATATTTTAAATATATGTTTATGTATTTTTGTATCATATTTACATATTTTTATATTTAATATTTATTCTTTTTTAAATTATGGCAAACAAAAGAAAGATATTTAAATATAAATCAACAAAGTGATAGCATACAGATTTATAGGAGATATACATACACACATTTATGATTTATTTAGTGTAAAAATACTATCTAAAAATACTGTACATTCCTGATTTGAGTCCTTTCCAGATAAGAAGTAATGAATACAAGAGGAATGAAAGGTAAGTATGTCAGACAATTACTGACAATCTGTTTATTTAGCATCTAAGGGAAGCCAAGTTTACCAAAACTATGACCAGAAAGTGTGGATAGCAGAATAAGTCACTTCAAATCTATACTAATGTAAAAGTCAGCTTTCAAATAATATGAAATTTCTCTTTAATAATAAAAATTAACATTATAATTAGTGTTTTTAAAGCTGTGAATTCACTGAGTTGATTGAGATTTATGACATAATTGTAGACCAATACACAGATTAACAGACATTATATTGTAGTTTACTTCAGTGACTTTTATTACTCTAGAGAATTTAGAAAACCAAACCTAAGAAGTTCATCTCCACCAGTTTTTGCCTGAAGAGCTATAGGTAACAATACATTACTGCCTCATTGAGATCCACAAATTTTGTTAATTTTCCTGGCCTCCCAGGAAGACCATAGCTACTTGTGAGGCTGGATGCTTGTTAAGACTCCGAAGAGGTGCCAGTTTTTTGGTCAGAGCTTTGTAGGCATTAGTTTCATGTCTGTTCTAAAAGCCTTGGTAGTAATTTTGGGCTTATCATCCATAGTAAAATCAGAATTACCCTCAATATGACACCCAAGGTATTGTCGACTGTCTCATTTTCCTATCAGATCCAGATAAAATAGGAGAATAGTTTTTCATTGACTTACGCAATATTTACATGGCCATTAAAAAGAAAGATACAGGTTAAAATTATTTTCCTAAATTCTGAGGTAGAGTGAAAATGAAATACTGTTTTAAAGGTTGTATTTTACTTTCCAAATGTGTTATATTTATCATTAAGTTGTATTATGAAGAAAGTAAGAATATTTCATCCCATTCTCATCAGAAAATAAAAACAAAATTAAGATATCAATAACACACCCAAACAACCTGCCAACCTTAACGCTGTCTTTTCTGTACTGTCTTTCTTAGTTGAAAACACTCTTTCTAGTATGCAGCTATTAGAAAAGCCTTCAGGCAAGCACAAGGAAAAGCAGAAACTACATGTTGATGACAAGACTTGATGGTTGTGTTTTTTTTTATGAAAATAAAAATGATATCTGAATAAAGGACAATAAAGCCATCTATTAGATTAAAATACAGAATTATTTCACAAGGATTTTATTGGTGTTTTTCCTGAGGATGAGCATAATATGGACAGTAAGGGCTTAATAATAAAAAGATAAATTTCTCAATTTTAAAAGGTGCAAATAATCTGAACAGACATTTCTCCAAAGAAGGTATAAAAATAGTCAATAAGCATATGAAATGGCATTCAAAATTATTAGCCATTAGAGACATGCAGATTATAACTACAATAAAATAGCATTTCTCATCCACTAAGATGACTACAATAAAAAAGACAGACAATAACAAGTGTTAGTGAGCATGTGGAGAAATTAGGATTCTCATATATTGCTGATGGGAGTGTAAAATATTGCAGCTACTTTGGATAACAGTTGGTAGTTTCCCAAACTCTTAAATATATGACTAGATATGACCCAGCAATCCTTGCCTTGGGTATACATACTCAAGAGAGGTGAAAACATATATCCACATAAATACTTGTACACAACTGTTTATAGCAGCATAATTCATAATAGCCCAAAAATGGAAACAACCCAGGGAACTATCAACTGATAAATCCATAAATAAACATGGTATATACACAGTGAACTATTGTTTATTAATAAAAAGGAATGAAGTAATGATATGTACTACAAAGTGCATGAATCCTCATCACACTAATGAAAGGAGCCAGTCAGAGAGACTCCATATTATAAGATTCCATTGGTATGAAATGTCCAGAATAGAAAAATCTACAGAGAAAGAAGAACTAGTGCTTACTTAGGACTTGGGTCAGGTGGGAAGGCTTGGGAGAAGTAGGGAGTGAGTGCTGATGGACTGGGGGTTTCATTTTTGGCGTGATGAAAATGTTCAACAATCGATTGTGGTGGTTATTGTACAACTACATTAACACACTAGAACCCTTTGAATTATATACTTTAAAAGGGTACATTGTATGGTTATTGATTTATATTTCAATAAATCTATTTAAAATAATTACAGAAATAAATATGGAGTATAAGATAATTCAAAGTAATTCTTTATAGCATAACATCTTTTAAAAAGTCAGCACAAAGCGTGAAAAGTTATTCTGGTGAATATGGAATATCTACTATCTAGGACATTACACAGAAGGTAACCTTATTATAAACTAATTAAATACTCTGAACCAATTTTTCATTTACCAGAAATTAAACTGAGTTATTACCTTACACAAATCCATATGTACTTGTATATATTCCAAAATGATATCAGAGAAATAATACATAGATTGTTTTAAAACAAAATGATCAAAACAGGTCTTCATTTTTTACAGAATTTGGATTTATTATATATTAAAATGATTTTTAACTAGGAATTTCTATGAGTTTTTTTTAAAGACTAGCATCTTAATAATATTATAATTTTAGCTCCCTTATTTCCTGGGAATTGTGATAAACTAATCAGAACAGAGCTCCTTTGTTTTAAGACATTCATTTTTAATTTCTTAGTACCTTCTGGGGGTACTAATTCCTTAGTACCTTCTTAGTATACTTCGGCAACGATGGACAAAGTTTATTCTCAATTATATATACAAAGGCACACAGAAAACTTGCAGTTTTATTTTTGTAACTTCAGCCACATGTCAGAAGTAGAAATAAATATATATATATAAATTATTGAGTCAACATTCAAAAAGATCTGTTTGAAAGAGATTGTAATTAAAATTTTGTATTTTTCTTTGCTTGAACAAAATGATTTTAATACAATAAAATTTGTTAAATAAAATTGATGATGAAAAATAAAATTGATGATGAAACAATGTTTTAAATGATTGCCTTCTGGGCAATATTTTATTTAGTATAGACCAAAATTATTTCAGGAGAGAACAAGGCAGTGTAAGTAATGATGGAAAGTTTCATGAAGAAACTTAGATTGTGCTAGATCCAGGAATGGGGTGGTGATTTGAAGAAGTCATCATGTTCCAGACTAGAGAAAAGACACACACAGGTAGCTTTCAACTGAGGAAAATAAGTAAAAGATGCTAACTGCATAGAAAATATAGGTTGAAAGTGATGAGAAATAGATAGGAAAGTTGTTTCCCACCCTTTGAAGTGGCTGTATTCCTAATACTGATTATGCAGAGATAATTTGAAGATGACTGTGAATACTAAACTACATTTGTTAATAGTCCACTCAAATCTGTTTTCAACTAACTACAGAGAACAATTATATTAACAATTTCATCCCTTTGATTTTTCTTTTTATTACAGTTTAAGTTCTGGGATGCATGTGCAGAGTGTACAGGCTTGTCACATAGGTATACATGTGCCATGATGATATGCTACACCCATCAACCCACCATCTACATTAGGTATTTCTCCTAATGGTATCCTTCCCCTTTCCCCCAACCCCCTGTGGCCCTGGTGTGTGATGTTCACCTCCCTGTGCCCATATGTTCTCATTGTTCAACTCCCACTTATGAGTGAGAACAAATGGTGTTTAGTTTTCTGTTCCTGTGTTAGTTTGCTGAGAACAATGGTTTCCAGCTTCATCCATGTCCCTACAAAGGACATGAACTCATTCTTTTTATGGCTGCATAGTATTCCATGGTGTATATGTGCCACATTTTCTTATCCCTCAATCACTGATGGACGTTTGAGTTGGTTCCAAGTCCTTGCTATTGTGAATAGTGCCACGATAAACATACGTGTCCATGTGTCTTTACAGTAGAATGATTTATAAACCCTTGGCTATATACCCAGTAATGGGATGGCTGGGTCAAATGGTATTTCTAGTTCTAGATCCTTGAGGAATCGCTACACTGTCTTCCACAATGGTTGAACTAATTTACATCCCCACCAACAGGGTAAAAGCATTCCTATTTCTCCACATCCTCTCCAGCATCTGTTGCTTCCTGACTTTTTAATGATTGCCATCCTAACTGACAATCTAATTGTGGTTTTGATTTGCATTTCTCTAATGACCAGTGATGATGAGCTTTTTTTCATATGTTTGCTGTCCACATAAATGTCTTCTTCTGAAAAGTGTCTGTTCATATCCTTTGCCTGCTTTTTGATGGGGCTGTTTTTTTCTTGTAAATGTGTTTAAGTTCCTTGAGATTCTCCATATTAGCCCTTTGTCAGATGGACAGATTGCAAAATTTTTCTTCCATTCTGTAGATTGCCTGTTCACTCTGATGATAGTTTCTTTTGCTGTGCAGAAGCTCTTCAGTTTAATTAGATCCCATTTGTCAATTTTGGCTTTTGTTGCAATTGCTTTTGGTATTTTAGTCATGCATTCTTTGCTTATGCCTATGTCCTGAATGGTATTGGATTTAGAAAGCCAATGTTTAGAGCAACTTTTCTAATCCTTTCTTATTATGACCTTATTATTCTGGTCTAAAAGGGGCTACACTTCACTATAAAAGGTCTTTTTTACTGGCAATCAATAAATACTAATTGAACAATAGGTTTAATTAAATGGTATGAAAGTTCAACTGAGTCAAGAACATAGTTCTTTCCCTAAATAGCTTATAATGCTTTTAGGGGCATAACAAATGCACATAGGGGACCCTGTATAAAGATATTTATAGAACCTACTTAAATGGTAAATGTTCTTGGGCAACCTAGATGCACTCAAGGAAGTCAGCAACGAGGGAATAAATCAATGGGGACTCAAATAGACTAGGAAAGAAACCCTACTATGTACCACATACTGACTGAGCTTCATGTTTGCCTGTTTTACAGAATGGAATATTTTAACAATCTTAGGAGCCAAATTTTTCCTGTTTCTCAGATGATTAAATCAACACTCAGAATCAATATTGCTCAAGTATTGTATGGCCAAACCTTCAGAAATTTGGTCTTCTGACTCTCCATTCCTAGCTGTCTTACTTTGCTTAAGTTTCTTCATAACGTAAAAACTATGAGAATCTAATAGTTTGTGATCTGGAATTTGCAGTAGCGATGGGATTTTAGCAGAGAGGGTAATGTAACAAAGAGGGCATTTCAACAACCTGAAGTGGACATTTGAATCATAAGTGTTCTTTTTCATTCTGTAAAGGAGAAAAATAAGTGCTATGTTTTCCAAGGTTTGAGGAGTTTTTAATGTAGCCTGTAATTTATTCTGCCAAATAATCCAAGAGGAAAGACACAGTCTTTCTTTCAATCCCTAGGTTGTTAGAAACTTTAGCTTTAGTCCTAAATATCACCACACATTAAATATAACATGGCAGTATAGACTTGGAATACATGAATTTAATATCCTCAATCTTTACTGTGCTCATTCAGAGCTCAAACTTTAGAGTCTTGCCTAGCCTGATACTCATCTTATTCCTTCTAAATGGACAGACCATAGACTATTTAATAATGGGCTCCTCCTTGTATCTTGGAAATCCTTCTGCCTTAGGTGAATTTGAGGGAAGCAAATAAAGTACTATTCAATAAACTCTATGTATTATTTTGGTATTCACGACAACCCTAGGATGGAAGTTTTATTATTTTTAAGCCATTTCACAAATGAAAAAAAAAAAAAAACCTGAGTTCTTAGTCATTGTGCAAATACTTCTTGCCTCTTAACTGCTATATCTAATTCTTAACCTTAGCCATGTTATATGATCCAACATAGAGAATGGTAAGCTGTGGTCCTCTAAGTTGGGCAGAAGGATGGCAGGTGCTTTGATTCCTGTGTACCCTATTTACAAAGATTTACTGGTAGTACCCAGTTTTCTCCTTAATTTCTTGACATAGAGAGTTTGAATTTATGTCTTAAATCACATTCTGTAGAAAGAAGCATCAATTTATTTTATTAATAAACTGTTGGCCTTATTTCTTGAGTATTAGTTCTGGCCTGGCCTTGTTAGGTTAAGAGAATCTTTGTCTTCTTGGGCCTGTCTTGACAATTCGTGCTTCTAATTACTGCTCCCCCCACTTTGTATTTTGTCACAACTAACCTACAGAAATGCCATATTCAGTCAACATCAAAACATGTCTTTTTCATTGTTGGGTATATGTTAGACAAATGGACAAATTGGACGGCATCTATAGTGTTGGGTGGTGGGTGGTGAATCTAATAGTTGGGAAACTTACTGTGAAACACTTCTGAGATGGAATAACATTTAAGCTTTGGTATGAAGAAAGAGAAAGAGTATTGCTGGTTAAGAGAGGGCAGAAGAGCATTTTAGATTAGAAGAACAGCATGGAAAAACATCCATCGAAAAAAGCATGGATGGCACTTGAAGAACTAAAAAAAAGTCTATTCCAATAATAAAAAAGTGGTCTACAGATGTCCATTATATCCAGTTGATTAATGGTGTTGTAGAGTTCAACTAGGTCCTTACTGATTTTCTGCCTTCTGGATCTGTTTATTTCTGATAAACAGGTGTTGAAGTCTCCAACTATAATAATGAATTAATATATTTCTTCTTGCCATCCTATCAGTTTTTGTTTCTGCAAAACAGATGCTCTGTTTTCAGGTACATGCATGTTAATAATTGTTATATTTTTCATGGAGAATTTGCCCTTTATTACTGTGTAATGCCCCTCTTTATATGTAATTAATATCCTTGGTCTGAAGTTTACTCTTTGAAATCAATATAGCTACTCTTGCTTTCTTTGGATTAGTACTAACATGATGTATGGGTCTCCACTTATTTACTTTTAATCTTCACCTGGTTTTGTATTTAAAGTGGGTTTCTTATCTAGACGTGGTGGCTCACTGGGATCTGTAATCCCAGTGCTTTGGGAAGTTGAGGCAGGAAGATCACTTGAAATAAGGAGTTTGAGAGTGGTTGGGCAACATAGGGAGACCTCATCTCTACTAAAAATAAAAATACTTAGCCAGGTGTGGCGGTGCATGCCTGTGGCCCCAGCTACTCTGGAGGCTGAGGTGGGAGGATCCCTTGAATGCAAGAGATCAAAGCTCCACTCCAGCCTGAGTGCCACTGAGTGCCGCTGCACTCCAGCCTGGGTGACAGAGTGAGACCTTGTCTCATAAATAAAAATAAATATAAATAAATAAATAAATAAAATGAAGTGGATGTCTTGTAGACAACATGTAATTGGATCTTGTTTCTTGATCCACTTTGTTAATTTCTGTTTTCTAATGGTTACATGTAGATCATTGATGTCCAATGTGAGTATTGTTATAGTTGGATTAATATCTATCGTATTCGTTAGTGTTTTCTATTTGTTGCCCTTATTATACTCTTTTAATTTCATTTTTTAGAGTTTTCTCTAGAGTGTGCGATATACTTTTACAACTACTCCAAGATGTTGTAGTGTTTCACAGAACACTGTACCAACTTCACAAGTAGTGTGAGTTTTATATTTCTATTTTATACCCCCTTCTCTTTTCCCTTCCTCCTTCTCCCCCATGTTCCTATTCTTCCTCCCCTTCCTTCCCTCTATTTTCTCTCCCTTGTGAGTTTTTTATAATGACAAAATAATTCTAATTCTTCTCTCCTGTTCCTTACATCATTGCTGTCATTCATTTCACACACACATATATATATATGCATAGATTATTGAACAGATTTTTGCTATTATTATTTTTAAAAGTTATCTGTTAGATCAATTAAGAACAAGAAAAATTAAAATTTTTATTTTATCTTCTGTTTTATTTCCTTCTTTATGGAGAGGTGCATTTCTGGCCTTTATTATTTTCTTTCTCTCTAAAGAATTTATTTTTAACATTTCTTTTATGGAAAGTCTACTGGCAACAAATTTCCTCAATGTTTGTTTGTCTGAGGGAGTCCTTATTTCTGCTTCATTTTTGAAGGATAATTTCATAGAGTACAGTATTCTATGTTTTTTTTCTTTCTCTGTCAACACTATACATATTTCTCTTTAATTTCTTCTTGCTTGCATGTTTTCTGAGAAGCTAAATGTAATTTCTTATCTTTCCTCTTCTAGAGGTAAGATGTTTTTTATCCTCTGGTATTTTCCAAACTTTGTCTCTTTATTCTGTAGCTTGAAAATGATATACCTAAGTATGGTGTTTTTGACATATGTACGCTTGGTTTTTTCTGAGCTTCCTGGAGCTGTGATTTGGTGTCTAAACATAATTTGGGAAAAATCTCAGTGATTGTGGTTTCAAATATTTACTATCTTTCTTTCTCTCTTTTATTCTTTTTCTAGAATTCCTATGACACACATGTTATACCATTTGTAATTATTTCTCAGTTTGGGGTTGTTTTGTTCTTTTTAAAAGTATTATTTTTGTCTAAGCTTTTTAATGTGGGAAGTTTTTTTTTTTTTTTTTGAGATAGCCTCAAGCTCAGATTCTTTCCTCCGCTGTGTCCAGTCTATGGGTAAGCCCATGAAGGTAATTCTTTATTTCTGTTACAATGTTTTGAATCTCTAGCATTTATGTTTGTTTCTTTATTAAAATTTTTATATCTCTGCTTACATTGTATCTGTTCTTGCATGTTGCCTGTCCATTAGAGCTCTGAGCATCTTAATCATAGTTGTTTTAATTTCCCAGCCTGAGAATTCCAACATGCCTGACAATTGAGTCACATTCTGCTGCTTGCTCTGTCTCTTCATAGGTATTTTTTTTTCTTCCCTTTTAGTTAGCTTTGTACTTTGTACTTGACAACTGGACATGATGTGCTAGATAAATAGAAATGCTATGAATAGACTGTTAGTGACATGGTGGCAATGGATAGGAGTGGAGAAGCCTTCTATAATCCTAGGAGTAGAACTGTATTTTACAAGCTTGTACCTCTGAACTGAGAGCTTCTCACATGCTTCTTAGTTCACTTCTGCCACTCTATAAGACAGGATGACTAGAGGGGTCCACAGTTGGGTATTTCTCTTCCTCCAGGTCACTTAGACTCTGATGAAACTTAGAGGTTAGGATTTGGCTAAATTCCGTCTTCTGAGAGAAGACCTTATTAGAAGAGCCAGATGCTCTGACACATTTCAAAATGTTTATTTTCATCTTTCTCCTGCTGGAAGCACCAAGAGTTTTCTCTAGTGTTTACTATGAGAACCTAGATAAACTCTGGGGGGTAAAATACAAAAGGGTAAGGGCCCCTGATGACTAGGTTCCTTTGGAGTTTTTAACTCTCAAACTTCATGCTGAGCCTTCAGCAATTTATCAGTCATAACTGAGGTTTTCCTATATAGATAGTGGTTCCTTCTGAGGTTTGTGGGCTTGGTTTCTGCTCTAGCAAGCTGTGATTCTCTGCATCCCATCATGAAACCAGAAATTCAATGACATTTTGATTCTAAATCCTTTTCTATGACTTAATGTATTTTAATGTATTTCCTCTATGTATTTTGGAATATTCACATATACTTTATTTTATTTCCTTTAATTCTGGAAATGTTAAATTATTACTTATATACTTATTTTCTATTTCAAAAAATCATGCTAACTGCATGTTAATTATCTGGGTCTTAGCCTTTTCCTTTTTTATTCTTCCCTTCCTGTTTAGCATTCATTGCCATTTCATTCTATTTCCTGGATGAATACTTAACTGTATCTTCAACTCTTCTTTTAATTTTATCTATTGTAATTCATGGTACTATTTTTTCCAGTTTGCTTTTTATATAGATTTCAATTTTTGATTTGTGAATCAATTTAAACAGGGAACAAAATTCTTAATTACCTTGGCTTTTAATGGGGGACTAAAATATCTCACTGTTTTATATAGAGACCATTAACAAAACTTTATTTATGTTTAATAAGTAAATATATCATTTACATATATATATCATATACATATGATATACACACACACAAACACACACACACACACATACACATCCCATTTACATTCCTTCCCTTCAAGTGATATATGCCATCACATTTCCAATATTTCTTAAGTAGTACGTGGGCTAATTGGCTATATTCTTGTGATCTTTCAAGTTTGTTGTGGCTACTTCTCTTGTTTCAATTGTAACTAATGTGTTGGAATAGCTACTGTTATCTCTCCAAATATTTTTGTCTTTTTGTGTTAATTCTTTGTTCATCTCTTTACCATAATTTAAAAAACAGATTTGTGGGCACACTGCAGTTTTGTTACATGGATATATTGCAAAGTGGTGAAGTCTGGTCTTTTAGTGTATCTATCACCTGAATAGTGTACATTGTACTCAGTAGATAATTTCTCCTCCCTCATGCCCCTCCTAAACCTCCTATATTTTTAAGTGTACAGTATCTATTATTCCACTCTGTATGTCCATGAGCACACATTGTTTAGCTCCAACTTTTAAGTGAGAATATGTGGTACTTGGCTGTGTTTTTGAGTTATTTTACTTAGGATAATAGCCTCCAGTTCTGTCCATATTGCTGCAAAAGGCAAGGTTTTATTCTTTTGTATATCCATATAGTATTCCATAGTATAAATGCATCACATTTTAATCGAATTATCCATTGGTGGACACTTCGTTTGACTTTGCTATAGTAAATAGTGCTGTGATAAACATACCAGTGCAGGTGTCACTTTTATATGATTATTTATTTTCCCTTGGGTAGATATCCAGTAGTGGGATTGTTGGATCAAATGGTAGTTCAATTTTTAGCTGTTTGAGAAATCTTTGTATTCTTTTCCTTAGAGGTTATACTAAATTGTATAACCAATAATGTATAAGTGTTCCCTTTACATTCATATTAACATCTATTGATTTTGATTTTTTAATAACCATTCTGATTCACGAAAGATGTTATCTCATTGTGGTTTTAATTTGCATTTCTCCAATGACTAGTGTATTAGTTCCTTCTTGCATTGCTATAAAGAAATACCTGAGACTGGATAATTTTTATAGAAAATAGGTTTAATTGGTCACAGTTCTGCAGACTGTACAGGAAGCATGGCATCATCTTCTGGGGAGGTCTCAGGGAGCTTCTCCTCATGGCAGAAGGCAAAGTCAGAGCAGGCATCTCATGGCCAGAGCAGGAGAAAGAGAGAGAGAGAGAGGTGAGATTCCACACACTTTTAAACAACCAGATCTCATGAGAACTCATTATGGTCACTAGAGTGCCAAGAACGATGGTGTTAAACCAGGAGAGATAGCCTTCATGATCCAATCACCTTCCACCAGGCCCCTCCTCCAAGATTAGGAATTACAATTCTACATGAGGTTTGGGTGGAGACACATATCTGAAACATATCAACTACTGATGTTGAGCCTTTTTTCATATGTTCACTGACCACCTGTATGTTATTGAAAAATGTCCACTTTTTGATAGGGTTATTTGTTTTTTTTTTATTTTTCATGCTGATTTCTTTGGCATTCTTTTAGATGCTGGAAATTAGTCCTTTGTTGAATGCATAGTTTCCAAATATGTTCTCCCATTCTGTAGGTTGTCTGATACTGTTGATTGTGTGTTTTGCTATGCAGAAGATTTTTAGTTTAACTAAGACCCATTTGTCTATTTTTGTTTTTGTTGCATTTGCTTTTGAGGTCTTAGTCATAAATTATTTTCGTAGGCCAAATCCCAGAGTTTTTTTCTAGGTTTTCTTCTAGAATTTTTATAGTTTCAGGTCTTATATTTAAATATTTAATCTATCTTGAATTAAATTTTAAATATGGTGAGAGATATGGATCCAGTTTTATTCTTCTGCATGTGGCTATCCTATTATTCTAGCACCATTTATCAAATAGATTCCCATTTCCATGGTGTATTTGTATTGACTTTATTGATAACCAGTTAGTTGTAGATATTGGCTTTATTTCTAGTTCCTTATTCTGTTCTATTGATCTGTGTGTCTATTTTTATACCAGTACCATACTGTTTTGGTTACTGTAGTCTATAGTATAATTTGAAGTTAGGTAACATCATGCCCCCAGCTTTGCTCTTTTTGCTTAGAATTGCTTTGGCTATTTAAGCTCTTTTTTGTTTCCTTGTGAATTTTAGTTTTCTGTTTGTTTGTTTTTAATTCTGTGAGCATTCATATTGGTCATTTCAGAGTAATTTCATTGGATCTGTAGATTGCTTTGGTTAGCATATTCATCTTAACAATACTGATTCTTCCATTCCATGATCATGGAATGCTTTTTGGCTTGTTTGTATCATCTACAATTTCCTTCAAATGTTTTATAGTTTTAATTGTACAGATCTTCACCTCCTGGGTTAAATATATCCTGAGATATTTTATTTTTTGTAGCTATTATAAATGGAGCAGAGTTATTGATTTAGTTCTCAGTTTGATTGTCATTGGTGTATAGACATGCTACTGAATTTTGTATGTTGCTTTGCATTATAGAACTTAATTAAGTCAATTTTCAAATGTCAAAGTCTTTGAGAAGAATCTTCAGGGTTTTCAAGGTATACAATTATATCATGAACAAATAGAGACAAATTGAGTTCCTCCTTTCCAATTTGGATGTTTTTAATTTTTTTCTTGCCTGATTGTTCTTGCTAGGTTTTCCAGTACAATGTAAAATAGAAGTATGAAAGTGGGCATCTTTGTCTTATTCCAGTTCTTAGAGGGAAAGCTTGCAACTTTTCCCTGTTCAGTATGATATTGGCTGTGGTTTGTTAGACATGGCTCTTATTATTTTGAAGTATGTTTCTTCCATTCCTAGTTTGTTGAAAGTTTTTTAAATTTTATTTAATTTAATTTTTTTTTAATCAGGAAGGAGTGCTAAATCTAACTGAATACTTTCTTTGCATCTATTGAAATGATTATATGATGCTTATTTTTAATTATGTTTATGGGTTGAATCACATTTATTGATTTGCATATATTGAATTATCCTGCAATAAAACCTACTTGATTATAATATAATAACTTTTTGATGTGCTGTTGGATTTGGTTTTCTAGTATTCTGTTCAGAATTTTTGTGCCTGTGTTCATCAGGGATACCAGCCTGTAGTATTTTATTTTTGTTGTGTCATTGCCTGGCTTTAATATCAAGATGATATGAGCTTTGTAGAATGGGGTATGGAGGATTTCCTCTTTTTTGATTTTTTGAAACAGTTTCAGTAGGATTTGTACCAGTTGGTTGTACATCTATAGAAATTGGCTGTGAATCCATCTGTTCCTGGGTGTGGGGTGGGGGAGGGATTTTTTTTTTAATTGGGGTGGGGGGAGATTTTTTTTTTAATTACTGTTTCCATCTTACTACTCATTATTTGTCTACTCAAGGTTTCTATTTCTTTCTGGTTCAGTCCTGGGAGGTTGGATGTTTCCAGGAATTTATCAAATCCCTCTAGGTTTTCTTGTTTGTGCATGTAGAAATGCTCATAGAAGTCTCTGATGATCTTTTTTGTTTCTGTTGTATAAGTTGTAATGTCTCGTTTCTCAACTTTGATTGTGCTTATTTGAATCTTCTCCCTTTTTGTCTTGGTTAATCTAGCCAGCATCCTAGCAAATTTTTTTATCTTTTTAAGTAACATACTTATCATTTTGTTGATTATTTGTATTTTTCATCTCAATTTTATTGAATTTTTCTCTGTTCTTTGTTATATCTTTTCTTCCGCAAATTTTGGGCTTGTTATGTTCTTATTTTTCTATTTCCTTGAGGTGTAATGTGAACTTGTTGTCTTGTGATCTTTTCTATCCTTTCAATGTAGGCATTTATTACTATAAACTCTTAGCACTGTTTTTGCCATACCCCAAAGGTTTTGGTTGTGTTTCTATTTTCATTTGTTTCAGTTTTTAAAATTTTCTTCTTAATTTTGTCATTGACCCAAAGATCATTCAAGAGCAGGTTGTTTAATTTCTAAGTGTTTTTGTAGTTTTGATTGTTTCTCTTGGTATTGTTTTCTAAGTATTATTCCACTGTGGTTGAAGAAGATAGTTGATATGATTTTTATTTTTTAAAATGTGTTGATACTTGTTTTTGGCTGAATATATGGTCTATTCTGGAAAATGTTCTATATGCTGATGAGAAAAATGTATATTCTGTTGTTGGGAACAATGTTCTGTAAATGTCTGTTAGGTTCATTTGGTCTAGCATCCAATTTAAGTACTCTGTTTCCTTGTTAGTTTTTTGCCTTGACGGTCTCTCTAGTGCATCAGTGGGGTGTTGAAGTCCACCACTATTATTGTGTTGCTTTCCATATATTTTATTAGGTCTAGTAACATTTCTTTATGAATCCAGGTGCTCTGGTATTGGTTGCATATATATTTAGGGTTGTTATTTTTTTTTTTGCTGCATTGATCTCTTTCTCATTATATAATTATCTTCTGTGTCTTGTTTTAATGTTGTTGATTTAAAGTCTGTTTTGTCTATTATCAGTGTAGCTACTCCTGCTCACTTTTGGTTCCCATATGTATGATATATTTTTTTCCACCCGAGTCTATAAGTGTCATTACTAGTTATGCGGACTTCTTGTAAGAACATATGGTTGAATCTTTTTTTTAAAAAATCCATTCTGCTCATCTATAGTGCAGTATTTAGCCCATTTGTGATCAAGGTTAATATTTATATGTGACTTATTGTTTCTGTCATAATGTTAAGTGTTACCTAGTTGTTTTGTACTGTATACGTGTATGTGCTATATAAGACCTGTAAGTTTTCTACTTTCATTTTTTTTTTTTATGACAGTGACTATTAACCTTCCGTTTCCATGTTTCGACGTCCTTTGATCATTTCTTGTAGGGCTGATCTAGCGGTGATGAATTCCCTTAGCATTCGCTTGTTTGGAAGACTATTTCTCCTCCATTTATGAAGCTTAGTTTAGAAGGATACAAAATTCTTGGCTTATCTATATCTATATCTATATTTGATTTTAAAGGACTGAAAATAGGACCCTAATTTCTTCAGATTTGTAAGGTTTCTGCAGAGAAGTGCACTGTTAGTCTTTTGGGATTTATTTTATAGGTAATTACATCCTCATGTGTTGCTGGTTCAGGACTTTTTCTTTCACATTCAGTTTAGAAAGCCTGATGACTATGTGCCTTGGTGAAGTTTGTCTTGCAATGTATTTTTCAGTAGGTTTTTGAGTTTCTTGTATCTTGATATTTAAATCTCTGGCAGCACTAGTGAATTTTTCTTCAGTTATTCTCTCAAATAGGAAATATTTGAGGAAAATCTCAAATAGGTTTTCCAGACATTTTACTTTTTCTTCTTCTCTCTCAGAAATACCCATGACTCATAGTTTTGAACACTTTACATGATTCTTTCTCAAAGACTTTGTTCATTTTTAAAAATTATCTTTTCCTTATTTTATCTAACTGAGTTAATTCAAAAGACCTGTCTTTAAGTTCTGAAATAATTTATTTTATTTGGTCTAGGCTATTATTAAAGCTTTCAACTGTATTTTGTAATTCCTTCAATGAATGTTTTATTTCCAGAAACTCTGTTCATTTTTTTAAGTCATTTTAGTAAATTTTTCATTTATATATTGAATTGTTTTTTCTGATTTCTTTGTGTTGGTTTTCAACTTTCTCTCTGATCTAATTGAGTTCCCTTACAAGCCGTAGTTTGAATTATTTATTTGGCATTTCAGAATTTCCATTTCTGATAGAATTCATTGTTAGAGAGCTGTTATGGTTATTTAGAGGTGTTGTAACATCCTGTTTTTTCACACTGCCAGAATTATTACACTGTGTTTTATCATCTGGAGAAGCTATCACTTGTTAGGTTTGAATTTACTTTTGGTCAGTTGGTTCCTCTTCCCTCCCAAAGGGTGTGTATGTTGTATATTACCATTTAGCTTTTATTCCAGGTGCTTTCAGGGTGCTGAGGCTCATTATGAGTTCCTTGGTTGTAGAAGCTTTTGTATAGTGACCTTCTCAAATCTCAGTTGTAGTAGTGATGCACTGGTTGTATGAGCAGACTCACTACCTTCCACAAGACTGAGATTGCGGAGCTCAGGAAGCTTATCTTACACCCAGTGCTGTGCACTTTTGTTAGCAGGTTTTTTATTGGGTTATGTAGTTCTGCCTCCAGGCCAGTAGGTGGTGTTTATGGGTAAAAGCTGTAGCAGAAGCAAATCGGTATACTGTTCCATCTTTGTTTATGAGAAGGACATCTCTGTTGTCTCAGGCAGTGGGATGTTCTGTGGAATGCATGCCTGATGCCCTGAGTTTCCTTCTTAGCCTTGGAGAGAGGGACAAAGCTGCTCTCAGATATCATAATTACTAGCACTGCCCCTTATGGAAGTGGGAGATGGAACCTGTGGTGAAATGCACTGTGGTCTCTGCGAGGGGAGAGGGGACTACACTAGCTCCAAGTCCTGGGCAAGCAAAAACAATGTCCACCTCCCTATCATATCCCTGTCCTGGGATTCCGGACTCTGTGTTCAGAGAGATATTGTCATTTATTTCCATGCTGCACCGTAGTTAATGGCTGTGGAAAATGCTTAGCCACAGCTATCTGCTGCAATGGCCTCTGGGCAGAAGCTCTTTTGTTAGCCCAAAACAGATAGCTCTGCAGCTCACCTATTCCCTGTTGCAGGAACTCTGCCGCTCCATGTAGAAAGGGGGAAGGACCGTGCCCTCTGTTCAAGCCCTGGCCCAATGGGCACACTGCCACTGTGGGTCCTGTCACCCTTAATAGACCTGGAATGGCCATCCACAGACGCTTTTGAACCAAGCCCCTGGGAGAGGAACCCTAGAGGGTTGGGAGGGGGAGAAGTCCCCCTCTCCATGTTTATGTGAAAGTGCTGGTACTGCCTGGCTGCTGGGACAGAACCACACTCCTCCCTTTCAGAGCCCAGAGCAATGCTCATGTCCCGGCTGGAAGGAGAACAATCACCTTCAGCTCACATTCAGGGAGCTCTTGGTACGGGAGAACATGCATTCTGGATTTTGGTTTCCTTTGTCCCGAGGGGCATTCTCTTGGAATGCTGCACTCACTCTCTTTCCCCAAGAACTGTCTGCCTTGAGGTTCAGACTACCAGTAATTATGCAGCTCCCTTGGCTCTCGTTGGCCCTTTGTGGCCGCTGTAGTCTGAGCAGTTGTTGGTGTATATTTCCAGGGGTCAGGGGATATGAATACATTAGGGCTGAGGTTTCCTGGGCATGACAGTGGCCCATAATGGATGCATACTCAGTATAGTGCCTGCCACCTCAGCTTTGGTTTGGGGGGAGGGTGAGTTACCCTTTGCCAGCTGGCAGCTCAGTGCAATGCCCTCAAGAAGTTCTCAAATTGCCACCCACACCAGTGCTTGGGTTTATGAGGGCAGAGGAGCCCTCCAGCAGTTTGGAAACCAGCAGCCTGCTGCAGGGATTTGATGAACTAACAATAACTCCACCTACCTTTTCCATAGGACTTCAAGTTCTTCAGTGTTGCTTCTCTGCTTCCTTCTTTCTCATCACCCCATTTTCTTCCTGTGAGTCTTCTGTTAGGCTCCAGCATTCTACTTTCAACATTTACTTCAAGTTGTGATGTTCATCCATAATGTTGATTATTCTTTCTGAGAACTGGCATCAGATAGATCTAGTCATCAATCTTGAAATGATCTCACTGCCATCATTTTAAAAGGATTTTGTGAGGTGGAGTGTGGAGAGAGGAAATTCTTTTGAGAAGTCACACTAACTCACTTATAGTTTACAACCCTTCAGAGGTTGCTCATTACATTATGAAGATTATGTAGATACTTTAAAAGTGACTTTCTGCTTTTTAAACTAGCCTTGTACCATACTTTCCTTACACATGAAGTTCCAATCATGGTTAACTTCCTTTAGCTCTTCAAATGTCATCTATGCCTTTCTTATATTTGATCCTTTCTCATGCTGTACTTTTAATTTGAAATGCTCTTCTTTTCTCCATTAATACTCTGTCTTCATTCTTATCAAATTTTAGATGTCATTTCGTCTGAAAAGTCATTTACCATAACTATCTCAGCTGTTAGTTTCACCACCTACCTAGGGATATTATAGAAAATGCCTAATCTCTCTGTTGGTCCAATATATACTCAATAATAACTAAGAAATGTTTTGATGTTGAATATATATGTCATTATTGTAGGTTTATCCTTGTCACATAAATCATAAAGCAGCGTGGATTATTGACTAGAAGCATGAAACCAGAGGCCAGATTGCTTGGGTTTGAATACCAGCTCTGCCAGTGCCTACTCACATGCCTCTGGACATGTTATTTAAGTAAATATATAAGTATCTTCATCTATAATATGAGAAAATAATATATATGATATGTTGTAAGAATTGTGTAAATGTTGTTTTAATAAGTAATTATTTTGATTCACAAAATAAGTAATTATTTTGATTCAGAAAATAAGTAATTATTTTGATTCAGAAAATAAGTAATTATTTTGATTCAGAAAATAAGTAATTATTTTGATTCACAAAATAAGTAATTATTTTGATTCACAAAATAAGTAATTATTTTGATTCACAAAATAAGTAATTATTTTGATTCACAAAATAAGTAATTATTTTGATTCACAAAATAAGTAATTATTTTGATTCACAAAATAAGTAATTATTTTGATTCACAAAATAAGTAATTATTTTGATTCACATTGAGTAAAACAGATCAAAACAATCCAACTTTCCAAAGGTAATTTTCCATCATCTCATAAGTAACTTCAGAAATATGAATTAACCTTACCTAATTCAAAAATCTGAAATTACAACACATATAATTAGAACAAATTACCTATACCTGAAGTATAGAAATTAATTAAGATTAATATCAAGTGAATTAGTGTTGAATGGCATATACTTTGTTTCCTTTCACAATCATGAAGCTGAGGGTCATTTAGAGCTTTCTTTTTTATATCAACCTACTGGCACTTTACAAAACATAAAAGCATAGCTATTAAAATGTAAGCTTATGATGGCAATTGGGTTTCTCAGCTGCTTAAAAAGATCTGTACATTTATTTCTAATTTTCAAGAAGAAGTAAATTATAGGCAATGCTGGAATATAAATTTGAATGCATAAGAATAAAGATAGAATCATATTTCAAAAGTTATTGCTTGAATTACTTTGAAAAATATATATTTGGCAAGTATATATTTTTATTAGCTAGAGGAAATATCAAGCCACATACACTGAAAAATAATCGAGGCAAAATGTATCAAAGGAAAATTTTTTAAAAATGAAAAAAATGAATGGCACATTCATTAGCCGTTCCCTGAAATTCTAGGCACCATCTGATATTAATTTTTCCTTGACATAAATTCCAAAAACTATGACAACAAAACCATAGACCTGCTACTCATTAACCAATTAAAGCAAAATTAATTATATTTGAATAAGATTACTATATCTTTCCAAACTTAAAATTTAGAACCATTTGTTTTAACAATTTTTTATTTGTTTATAATTGCCTGAAATACCAACATATTTCATTGCTTATATGTTTCTAAATTTGGGAACTAGTTCTCGTTTACATCTTTCTGTTCTCCTACTTTATTTTAGCAGTAAAAGGAAACGTAACATACATGATCTTCCTTGCCAGTTGCCTTGATTATGTGCTTTTATTCTCAAAAGTTTCAACTATTACCCTTCAAATTTGCACTTGCTTCAAGGTTGTCCTTAATGTTGAGCATTTGGTTCATGTCACAAGGGGACTATATCTGTTCACAGTAAAAATAAGTATGTATTGTTGTATCATGAAACTGAAGTAAATTAAAGGGAAATAGGTCAGCTTTTTTCAGCTTTTTCTAGTCATAAACTTTATGTCAGTAGAACAGACTGTACATTTTAGATTTTAGATATGAAGAAAACCTTTCAAACTCAAAATAGTTCCTTTCATTTATTATCTAAATACAACTTCTTCTTAAGTTATTGCTGTTATTATAGGATATTAATTAACCTAATAACGTGTGTTTTCTCAAAAAATAATATTCACAGATCAAGATTTGAAATTCAAACAAATCATCTATTTTGTAGGCATCAGATTAGCTAGAGAGGGTAGTAGTGCTAGTAGAATCAAGTTTATTTGCATTCTTCACAACTTCTACCCTAAAGCAAACAGATCAAGTAGTTGATGAAGAAATGTTACATACTAAACAAATGCTTCTTTAACAAGCACATCCAAATCAACATGTTTAATACCGAACTCATGATCGTTTTCTGAAACCTATTCCTTTTTTCCCACTTTTCTCCATGTAGTATTCCTCAAGTCAGAAATCTGGAAGTCCTTTATGGCAACTGTCCATACGTTTACCTATTCAAACCTAATAAGAAAATAAGTCCTATTGATTCTCCAGCAAAATTAACTCCCAAATCTCTTCACTAAATCTCAAGCTTCTATTGTCAACACTGTGATAGTCAGGGACACTACTATTTCTCACTTTGAGTAATAATGTTATAACTTTCTCCAATCTCAAATTAGCTACTAGATCATTTTTCTTAAAGTTGAAAATGCTTATGATGGACTTTCTTTTATGACCTCTCTAGACTTACCTGATGCAATTTCCTTACAACAGGCACCAGATTCATGATCCTTTTTCAGTTGTTCTAAAGCTGTCTTTCCTAATATGAGATATTACACATAATGTCTTTTCTTATAATAATCTTCCCTCTCTCTTCATTTATCCTTCTCCCACATTTTATGACTTAACCATTACTCATTTATTAGCTTAATTTTTATTTCCTCAGAAAACCTTCTTCTTACTTCTCTGATGATAAAATCACTCCTAGTTTCACAATCCTAGAGTACTCTGCTTCTTCTTTATATGTCATTTGCATAATTACATGTTTAATATTTGTCACCTCCACCTCCACTATACTCTGCATTCTATGAAGACAGAGATTCGTTCTGTGAACATAGAACTAATTTTGTTACATTTCCTTACAGATAACATAAAACCACAACCCATGAATGAATTTTTGAAGATAATTACATTAAATGTCAATATTAACAAAAGAGCCACAGAGATCATGAGTATTCAAATCCACAAAAAACTCATATCTTCCTTTTGATTTGTTTTTAAAAGTATATTTCATGAAAACATTAGTTTTCTAAATAAAATTTATGATGAGATGAGCAATTTCAGACAAATTGTCCACACTGTCTGGTGGTTTGTTTATCTGATTGACCTTATCTTGAATGAGGTAAATTATAAACCATATTATCCAGGTCTATTAATGGTTGTTTTCCTCTTGATTTTTATCTTTTTTTCTGAATTAATCTGGTTATTTTCTTAATGACTTCAAATATATCTTTGTTTATAAAATTCCCTTTCATTAAGTGGTTATATTCCTTTGTTCATTTCAAATATTATATATTTGTGTGTGTGTTTACCCTTTTATTAATTAAACTATTTGCTTTTTATTTGCTAAGTCAATATTTTTTGAACTTTCTGATTCCACACCTTTTTTTAGTAATACTTTTTTTAAAATTTCTGCTGTAACATTTATACAACCTTTTTATTCTTTTCTCAAATTATTTTTTGTCTCTTTTTAAAATGTATTTACTTGAATGCTTAGTTCATCTATATTTTGTTCATTATTAACTATGAAACTATTTAGAGCTTTGGATTTATCTCTAATTGTATTACTTAATACATAAATAAACTTACTATTTAGAGCTTTGGGTTTATCTCTAATTGTATCTTAATACATAATTAACTTTTGGCTTTATTTATCTTATATTTTTAAATTATGGATTTCATTTTATTTCAGATCATACAATTATTTTAACTTGTATTATAAATCTTATAAATTTTAACTTGTATTATAAACTTATAAATCTTTGATTTATATTTCTTGTGTTTATATCTGTCTTTTTTCAATTGTAGTAGTGTCATGTAGCCCACACAACTTTTCATGTTTTTTGTTGTTGTTTTTGATATGGCAAAATTTCTCTTTCTGGCTTATTTCATGATCAATACTCATATGTAATAATATTCGTATATTTTGAATTCTAACTTAGCTTTCAAAAATATGATCCTTAAAAGTCAAAGCTCAATCTATTAAATACTGTTAATACAATATTTAAAGGGTTTTATTAATGTTTCCCATCAGCTTTATCTTTGATTTCAATACTGCTGTTTGATATATTGAATATTGTGAAAGATTTATCTTTAGCGTACCTCATATTTTAATAAATACACCCTTCTATATCAGTCAGTGTTGATCAGGAAAGCAGAGCTACTATAAATTTTGAAGAATAAAGAATGAATTATAGGAGATGAAGTCCAGAAATAGCACTTGGAGAGTCAGAGAAGAGTCAGAAACTAGCACTCCTGCAGTGCTGGCTCAGGTAGATAAACCTGAGCTGCAGGGAAGCTGAGGATGCTGACTTGCCAGAGGGGAACCATAAAGGGAAGTTGATAGAGATGTGTGTGAAAGGCTGCTGCTGCTCTGTCTCCTGGTGGGCCTGTTGGTCAGCAGTGTCAGCAGTTGGAAAGAACTGGCCATGGAACAAGGGAAGCCAGGACAAGTTGCAACCTGCCAGCTCCGAGTTGCCTCTTCTCTCATCTGACTGCAACAGCCTTCAGAGATTAGTAGCTGTTGCGTCATTTCTTTCTTCTACATCTCACAGAAATTTATCTTTAGGCAACCACTGTTTATACTAGAAATTCTGGGAAACATTGCTCCAGCTTACAACTTTATACAGTCTATCACCACTCTTGTCACTCTTAAAAACTCAGTATTTATATTTCATTTTCTTAATCATCTGTTTATTTTGAATAAAGTGAGTTAAAAAGCCCATGCAGCTGTACCTTATACAATTGAAAACATGCTAACCTTCTCTCCAAAAAAGAATACAAAGAGGATATGTGTTACATTACCCGTCTTTTAATAATGTTTATTTTTTTTACTAGCTGAATCACACCATTCTTTGATAGCTTGTAACTTAAATACTGAGATATAACTTAATCACTACTAACACATTTTATGAATAGGAGAATGAGTAAAGTGTAATAATTTTGTATGTGTAATGTTTGTGTATACATACATAGACGTAAACACACATTCTATACATACCATAAATATACACTATACACATATATACATGTCACAGATATATAATAGAAACAATGTATGCAATATGTAAAATATACACACAGCATATGCTATACTCTTACATAGATGTATGTGTGTGTGTGTGTTTATGTTTGTAAGTATATACACATATCTCTATATATATGCTTGGTACATGCTAGTTAGAGAAAAAAGGACTGTTACCTTATGAGTATTTCTTCCTTAAACTGAATACACACATAAACAAATATTAATATATTATTACATCTTATACATTTACAACTACCACAGTCCTTTTTCTCTGTAACTAGTTCATATGGCTCAAGGTAGTATTTGCCTCTTCCTTCTTACCTTATATATTCCATTTCCCTTTGCTCTTGTCTTAGCTCAGACTGCCTCATGAAATACCAAAGACTAGGTGACTTCAACAATATGCTTTTATATATTACAATTCCGGAGGCTAGGAAGTTCAAGATCAAGGTACCCACAAGTTCAGTTCCCGGTGACAGCCCTCTTACTGGCTTACAGATGTCCACCTTCTCCTTGTCCTCACATAGCAGAGAGAAAAATTTTTTTAACTTTTTTCTCTTCCACTTCTTATAAAGCCACTAATTACATCACAAGTGTCCCACCCTCATGGTCTCATCAAACTCTAATTACCTCTCCAAACCCCATCTTCAAATACTATCACTTTGGAGGTTAGGGATTCAATATATGAATTTTGTGGGGAGGCACAATTCAGTCCATAGCAGTCCTCATCAAGCATCTCAGCTAGTCAGGGTTTCTTGCCTAGTGTGGTGACCCAGAACATTATTCTGGAACAAATTTTTATTTCTGAATTGTCTGTGACATGGCTAGTGTTGCCTGTATTGGGTTGTTAACATTTTCCATTGGTTAATCACAGGATGTAAAAGTAGTAAGAGGTTCCCAAGAGTTCCCCCCATTTCCAGAATACCTTTTATATTCTTATAGTAGCAATACAATATTCGGTCACTGGCATAAGGGGCACAAAACGACCAATGGCAATTTCATTTTTTAGTTTAATAAAAACATTGTTGTGCCCCTAAGTGGAAATATTCCTCCCTTCGGAAATAAGATTATTATACTAGCAGCACTATCAGATTTGCAGTAATGAGAAGCAAAATTTTCTCTAGAGGGTCATTAGGGGTAATCATGAGAGGAGCTGTTCACCTTTGCACAACATGACTCCTGGACTTAATGCTAGTTGTGGTGCATTAACCTTATATTCGCTATGGGTTCACCATATATTGGTCCCTTTCTCAGAACATATATCTGGACCTCTCACATACTGTAAAGCATTGCCCCAGTCCCACAATGTGTTATCACTCTGATAATACCATTACTGATTTTTCAAAATGCCATTCTACTTTTCTCTTGTGTGAGCTGTTTCAGGATAATGGTAAATATAATACCAGTAAATTCCTAGTTTGTGAGCCCGTCGTCATACATTCTTTTCTTTAATGTAAGATGTTAGTTTTAACAGAAACATTGTGGGAAGAGAAGTCAAATCTGCATCCATAATAAATATATATATCTGGAGAACAACATGCGGCCTTTTCTGTTTTAGATGTGGTCCAATGGTCCTATATATTCAACCTGTGACCAGGTAGCTGGCTCCTCCCTATCAGGGAATCATGCCATATTAGGGGTTCAGTATTAATCTCTGCTGTTGGCAGTTTACCCATTCAGTAATTTCTCTAGACAGATAAGCCTTGATAAGTAGAAATTTATCCTGATAAGCTCAATCACAACTGGATTACAACCATTATGACAATGCTTTTACGAGCCCATTGATAAGAACAGAAGTAGCCACAGAAAGAAAATGATTAGCAATCCGCAGGAAAAGTCAGCTTATCCACCTGATTGTTAGGATCCTCTGCTGAGGTGGCTATGTGATGAGCATTCAGAGAGGGCACAAATTTCTTCATTCTCTGGATTCAATCAGAGAGGTCTAGCCACATCCCCCTTCTATAGAATCTCTTGATACCAATTTTCCAATTATAGTATTTCAAATCTTTAACCATCCAGCCAAAATATTAGCCACTACACATGAGTTACAGAAAATTCGCACCTCGGTTTATCTCTTTCAAGGCAAAGTTACAACAAGGTACACTTCTCAAAGTCCTGCCTGCTGAGCAGAGTTTCCTTCGTCATTGTCTTTCAATGTCACTTTTATGTGATGTTTTAAGGCTACAGCTGCTGTTATTCATATTTGTGCAAAGAACATTTAGTGTACCTCTCTGAACAGGATGTGTGTATTCAGTATTGGCTTTTGGGCAACATCCAATTTATTATTTACTTTTTCTACTTTCTTAACTTAGTCAAATTATTTTTTCATATGATAACCATCTCCTAGTTTCTCCCTTTCCTTGGCATAAATCTCTTGGTAGGGAGAGAGTTGCTCAGATTCTCCAAATTAGTCTCTTTCTTTTGAACTACTGAATCTCTGAGAACACTTAACAGGGTGAAGTTCAGTATTTAGTTATTATTGGGAATCTGATAGCTGAAGTGATTTTTGTACAGCAGTCTATGCCCCAGATATGTGAGGGCATGATGTTTTGAATGTGTTTATAAATTGCCTATTTTAGTGCAGTGGTGTCCTGCTTTCCAGGGAAAGCAAGGAAGAACTAGAGAACATTTTTATTTGTGTGTCAGCATGGCCTATACTTGCTTCCAGATCTACATTGTGAGCTAAAGCTGTCAGTAAGATTCCAGTGAAGGTATGTGCCACTTTTTCCCTAGGAAAAAAAAAATATTTTGCATTCAGGGAACCTCAGTATTTTTAGATCTCATTTTGGTCTCAATCTGCATAATAATTAGCTGAAAATCTTAAATATCTTTTGCAAAGTGTTCTGTTATCTTCTAAGTTTATTCTTATGTTTTATTTATATGTGTTGGTTTATTCATTTATTCAATTACTTACTTGCACTTTGGTCATTTCATTTGGTTTTTTAGAGCTAAACTCAAGGGCTCAAATCACCATATTGAATGAGATCTGTATTTACTTTTTGAACCCAACTACACTTAGGGCATTTAATCCTATTAACATTCACCTGTGCTCACAGTCCAGCAAAATCTGCTGTATGCTAATTACATAACATGTTTTAATTATATTTTTATTTCACCTTAACATTCGATAAAGTACACTCTCTATATCTTCATCTAATTACTTGATAATCATGTTAAATATTATAAAGGGACTAATATTTGTGGGTGGATTTTTTGTTTGTTTGTTTGTTTTGTTTTGTTGTGTTTGTGAGACAGGTTCTCACTCTGTTGCCCAGGCTGGAGTGCAGTGGCACAATCAAGGCTTACTGCAGCCTTAACTTCCTGGGCTCGAGTGATCCTCCCACCTCAGCCACCTGAGCAGCTGGTACTACAGGCATGCACCACCATACCTGGCTAATTTTCGTATTTTTTGTGGAGATGAGGTTTCGCTATGTTGCCCAGGCTGCTCTTGCACTTCTGCGCTCAAGCAATCCACCTACCTTAGCCTCCCAAAGTGCTAGGATTACAGTCATGAGCCACCACACCCAGCCTGGGACTGACATTTGAATGTTAGTCTCCAGTGAATTTCAGAACAAATTTAAAAAAAAAAAAAAACATGAAATAGAAGAGAATCTTAGAAGCCCCAAGAATGAAAGCAAAGTTTTTTCATCATTATATATTCTTATTTCTTGAACATAATGACTTTAAAAGCAAAAACAAAGTGAGGTGTAAATTTAAACAGAAAATTATTTAGCAGTTTCCATTTTCAAGTGTCCTGCTTAGAAAAAAAAGATAATTGAGTCCAGGATTATTAAACATACAGGACATCATTTTTGCAAACCAGATGGGATGGTCATGATAAATAAATGCTTACTGCTGTATTTCACTGCTTGTCTGTGCTTCTTTGGCTATAGGCTAAAAACATGGAATGCTCTCTCTTGCCTAAGGACACAAAATTGTGCAGTAAACAAGGGTTCAAATAAACCTTTGGTCTGAACAATTTGAGCAGATGCTTATGTTTGGATTTCCAAACACCTGCCAATTACTTTGAAGTCAAATAGACCTCATAACTTCCAGTAGGGTTAAATGTAGTCAAGGTAGCATTAAAAATTAATGAGTAAGCCTGGATAATATGGTGAAACTCTGTATCTACAAAAAGTACAAAACTTAGTTGGGCATGGTGGCATGCACCCACAGTACCAGCTACCTGGGATGCTGAGGTGGGAGGGTCGCTTGAGCCTGGGAGGTCGAGGCTGCAGTAAACCACAGTCACTCTACTGCACTCCAGCCTGGCATGACAGAGTGGGACCATGTCTCAAGCAAAACAAAACAAAACAAAACAAACTAATGAGTTAATAAATGAGGTAGAGAGAAACAGATTTTGGAAATGCAGATAAAAATCTTTGGAGTTTATGTTAAAGTAATCATTCTAGATGAAAGTAGTGGTTCATAAACAAAGAGCATGCAAACCAAAAATGATTTTAATCAGGATAAAAAGTTTTTCTTTTCTTTTTCTTTTTTTTTTTAAAAAAAACCTTTGAAAATGTGGCTTTCAATTATCCTCAGAATTCACTATAATACAAATACTATAATAATCCCATCTCTTAAAGAGAGAAATCTCAAAATGAGCTCAGAAATTATATGATCTTCCACCTTTAAAAGAATCACAAAGATATAAAAAGCCTTTACAAATAAATGCTGCTTACTTGGACTTGGGGGAAAGAGGAATAGTGTATGTTTCTATGAACTCAGACTTTAGTTTCAGCTTTTGCATCCTATTTAAAGTGTAAATTGTCACGCTTCCACTATTCTGAGAACATGAATATCTCTGGAAAAATGGGCAAGTATTCTTTGACAAAGTTTTCAAATATGTGCTGCTAAAAAGGAGACACTTTTTACTTTAACAATCTTAGCAAATAAAGATTATATATTTACCAACAAAACAAACTCACTTAAAATGCATGAATTGCACATACTTGATATACATGTATATACATATAAGTAGACATGTGTATGTTTGGGCATATGCATGTATAATATATGCATGTGTACTTATGTGTCTGTTAATATGCATGTATATATTTGTTATAATACATGCATGTTTATATTTGTTATAGGACGCTATAAGTAACTTTTTGTTGCTTTTGATTTGGGGAGTGGGGCCCAAAGCTGAGGACAAAAAGAAGCTAAATATATTCATGTTCTGAAGTGATCCAGCAACAACTGGATCAAATATTACCCAATTTTTGCTAATTGACACAATCTTTGGCCTTGTGGAATTTGTAGTGCTTATTCTGTGAGGCAGTTCCTTTTCTTCAGTATGAGTGTGTGACTGCACCTAAACAGATTCATTCAGAGAGATAGGGATGCCTCCAAGAGTGGCATTTTATTCCTTCTCATTGGTAGCCTCCTTGTTGGGTATCTTAATAGTCAGAAATTTTCCTGTTCAGCCTGTGCTTTCCTAAGGAGTGAGGAAGATAGTAGCAGCAGGACACAGAGAGGGAATGACAGAGGAGCAGTGTGTAGTCCCCTGTTTGACAGGGCTGGGACAGGTGAAATTTCTTTGAGCCTAGTGGTTACTTGGGAAGTTAACTAAGCTTGGGTGGTTTTGCCAGTTTCTTCCTACCCACACAGGAAGATTGCTCCAAAGGAAAGAAGTCAAGCCAGAACCTCTAGAGAATTGGAAGGTGAAAAATGTTGAGTCCAATTTGTTTCCCAAATCAGCGGACTGAGAAGTTGGAGGCACTAAAGGGAATTTGAAGAATTATCTCTCTCACACACTCCACCAAAAAAAAAAAAAAAAAAAGCCAGCGTTTGAATAAATCTCAGTTAAATCAAGAGCATCAACAGTCAGGTTAGTGTTAGAGGAACAACCACACCTGCAATTAAAGACAAATCGGCATTTGTTTTCCCTGCCCACTGCTCTGCCCCTGTGGTGAAATGCTAGACTTAGTACAGGGCAGTGGAGAAAGACATAGAAGGACAGAATCTACTTCCACTGGCTTCTTAGTCTCCTTACTCTGTCCTGAGATGGTGCATGGAGAGACCTCTGAATCAGAAATTTGTAGTATTAAACTGTAAGAACTAAATTTTATTAACTAAAAGCAACCTGTCAGCTGTACAATCTGGCCAAAATAACAACCCACTTTAGAGACAAATATAAATTTACATAAAGTAGTAAATAGGGAATGATATTTGCTGTATAAAGATGGAGAAGGTAGGCCAGCAAGGGGAAAAGGGATCATTTTTTTTTTCAGTTATTCTGCTAGAGACACTTTAAAAAATGTATTTCCTGCATGTGCAAGCTCTCTGTCATGTGGAAGAATTATTCTGTTTAAAGAGCTGCTGCTTTAAAATAGCTAAAATAATTTATCTGGGAGTTTGTAAAATGATATTCAGCTTTGAAGCTTGTAATGCAAACCAAGGCAAGCTAACCGCTGACAATTCTAATTTAATTCTCTCTTATGGACCAATTTTTCACAAATATACTCATCGTAAATGTAGGAATTGTGTGTGCTTTTGCTTATGAACATATACAACATTAACATACCCACATGAGACTATATTTAGTATCGGGAAAAATTGTGCATCATCTAAAAAGGATGTAGAGCCTGATTTGTGTGGTTTTTACATCGTTAAAGCACAGTGAATGTTGTAAAAAGGAAATGTGTGCTTATCGTTAGTGTAATATCAATGTAATACTATTTTTTAACATCTACAAAAACACGGATATGCACTATGTTATTCTATTTTGTATTATTTATTACTAAGACTACATCCATATTGGTTCTGACATATTATTTTTCTCCTTTGATGATCCTTCACATAATATATAAACTATTATGAGATTTTAATGCTAAACATTTCATTTTGGGAAGTCTATGATTATGGCATAGGCAATACTTGGTATCACATACCCAAGGGAGATGCTAATGAAGTAGGACTCCGTGGACTTGGATAAGAGCTGCAATCCTGAAAGAGAGGTTCTATGCTTTTCTTTCCTCCAGCACCCTTCTGTAGTATCTGCCCGCACCATACAACCTAGTTATGAAGTTGTTTCTAATTTCTGCATTTAGAGCTATGAACAGATGAACTTTAAGCAGACATAAGAAGAGTAGGAACAATATGTTTATCATCTTCCTGGCAGATATGTCTTATGTCTCTCCCTGTTCTCCTTGAGGTTTTGAAAGAAACTCAGATGGGGGTGCAGGGAGTAAAGAAATAAAGGCAAAAATAATTAAATGAAACAATTATTTCCAGAAATACTATAGCAATATTTTGCAAAAGTCATTAAATAATGAGTGTCTTAGATATGAATGAATATTTAACATGTTTCCAAAAACATTAAACTTAGCCTGTCTTAGACTGATGTGGGAATGTTGACTAGAAAATAGATAGCACTAAAATTATTGGTGGCCATGAATGTGTGGTTATTTTCTTGGCTCATTGCCTCTACACATATGACCAAAATCATTATTTATTTTAAGGAGAGTTAAAGGAAGGCAATTTTAAAATATTGCAGCCTCTATTTTTTCTCCCTTATGGAGACAAGGATTGGCTATTGGAGAATGTCTTTTTGTTGTTGCTTATGTTATATGCTTTTCTATTGCTTCAGGTTACAATATTGAATTGTGTCTGTCTCCTCTCAAGGTCTTTGGTAGCCTGAGATAGTGTATTCTACCTACTACTGAACAGAGTTTTAATTTCATAAATTACTTGGAATGTCATATATTTTTATAATTTCTACGATTTAGACAGTTCTATTAATTACAGCTATCTCCTCTTTGCATATATAAACAAAATAATTCTCAGAGTAGAAATCGAAGTGAACAAATTTACTGAGTACTTCAGCAGATGTGGTGTCCTAGTCAAGTTGCTTTTGAACAACCATAAGAGTAGACTTTTTTTAAAAAAAGAAGGAACTTCTTAATGAAAGATGAAATGGTTTCAAACATATTGTTGGTATTCAGAAATGTATATTTGATCCTTAAGATAGTATAATAACAATAACAATAACAATAATTTCAATAATGATGACTGCATGATCAGTCTGTACAATATCTCTGTTTTTACATTCACCTAATTATACTTATTGCCAGTCCTTGCAACCTGGTAGCAGCTATCTTATTTTTTGCCTGATGCTTTCCATACAAGCAAGCCTAGGTATTTTATCAAATAATATGCATTCTGGGAGGAAGGACTACATGCTCAAGCTAAATGTGAGCCATTGATTTTCTTTATAAGAATAATAGCTGTAAAATTTGTGAGAAAGACAGCTCAACTCACCAAAGCTATTTCTGTGGAGGGACCTTGAAAATGATCAGCTTTTTCTTCCTGATCTAAATACCTGTGAACCTATTGCTATACCCTTGCTGAGGTCTTTCGATTGAACTTCCCTGGCTTTAGCTAATTCAATTTCTAACCAGCGGGTATTGCTAAAGCATGCTGTGTACACATATTCATAGCTTTGATAATACAGAGGGGAACAGCCAAAGAATCACCAAATCAAGACAGGCATGCTGTTTGTACTATAAATAGTCACATTATCCTGGCATTCTGTGTCTTCTTAATTCTTCCTCTCTTTTGTTCATCCATATAACCCCAATCTGTAAATTTAATTTAATGATTATTTGGAAGGATAATTTGGATGTGTGCAATAACTGTGGAAGGCAACTTGGAAATTTTCGTTAATTAAAGAAGATCATTCTTGTTA
Organism: Pan troglodytes; assembly: GCF_028858775.2. NCBI lineage: Eukaryota > Metazoa > Chordata > Mammalia > Primates > Hominidae > Pan > Pan troglodytes. The sequence continues at coordinate 39,881,758 of NC_072413.2, forward strand.
GACAGAATTATCCAGTCACTTAATAAATAATCCACAATGTCCTAAAAGATGTAGAAAAATTGGTCTGGTACGCTGATTATATGACCTTCAAAAGTTGCAAAATATTTCTTTATGAGTTTTTTTCTCACCAATGTAAAACTATCAGTGTTAAAAAGGAATTCAAGCAGCAAATACATAGACTAATAACTTCACATCTCTAAAACTCTTTGTTCTCTTATAAAATAAATTAATATAAATACTATTAGTGAAATGTATTTTGTGGTTATTTTCAAAGCAGCTATTCCTGAAGGCTATTTAGGCAACAGTGCCATGGAATGACTTCTGTTATTATTTAATCAAATCTGTTAAATATTTTAGTATCATAATATGCACAAAACATCAAAATTACAGAAGTAGAATGTAAAATGTTTTATTGATGCTTAAGTGCAATTTAAAGTAGCCATTGACAATGATAAGAACTCTGGTGTACCTCTCCTAGGCATAAATATTTTCTGTGTACATCAATAGTTAATATTCTTTTTCCCCTCATCCCTTAAGTAGGGAAAATTGTAACCTTGCCATTATATTATTTTATAGGCCAGCTGAGAGAGCCAAAAGAGCCATATTCTTCAGAGGACTGGAAGGCAACTAAAATAATTCTAAACATTGTTCTTTAATTTTTATCCAGTTAGCTCCTGTTGATATTAAATGATTTAATAATGTGGTATCTATTTGTTGTATAAACCTGAGATAGAATTATTTTTGGATTCAACTATGGATTTGGATTCAAATATGAATCTACACAGGGGTTGTAATATTTTATTTTTTGGTTATACAAATGCACAGAATCAATGTATGTATTACGTATTTTAGTAGTCAGTATTTGAATTTGTTTAAAAATGTTACTATTCAAGAGATCTGTGTGTAATCCAAACCCACAATCAACAATAGTATGGTATGTGTCTGTAGCAATATGGAAAAAAAAACCACTTTTCTTCTACAATAGCAATCATTTAACTGTATAAATAATACATAAATATGTAACTAAATCAATAAATAGGCTAAAAATAAACCAGTGATTCTAGTATCACATTTTAATAATTTTTACAGGCAATTATAGAAATTATATAAGGACATTATCTGTTACTATCCTAATTAGAAAACCTGAACATGAAAAAGAAATTTCTAGAATTATACTTCATGTAAGAGAAAAGTAAAATGGCTTCACTGGATGGAAATAGCTAGTTCGAAATTTAGGGCTGTAGAGATAAATTGCCTTGTTTTCCCCTTTGAATTATTTTATAAATCTCATTGGTTTAAGTATGTTTGTATGTGTATGTGTTACATAAATGCTCACAGATGACATTAGATGGTTATACCATTTTGTGTCTGGTTTCTTCTACTCAATGAAATATTTTAGTTCATGATTTGTACGTGTCAGTAATTTATTATTTTTATATTTATGTACTATTCCATTGCATGAGTGTATCAGAATTTCTTGACGAATCCTCTTCTTGATGGTCTCACATGTTTTTTTTTTTCCAGTTTTGGGCTATTATGAATAAAGTGCTTTGAACATTCTTATGTTTTTGTAGATTTGTACACTCATTTTTTATGAGTATACTAAGTGTAGACTTTCTGTTCACAGGGTAGATGGGCATGCTGGAATAATCTCATATCAGCCCATCAGATCTTATTAAATGTTTAGTTGTTTTGTGGGTTAGTTTTTATGCATGGACATTATAAAAAATAAATTATGTAAATTTACACTTAAATAAATTATATTAAAACTAAAGTTAAAAAATTCTCAAAACTCACTATGCCCTAATTACTCTATTATAATTTTCTATTATCTATGCTATTGAGGTAATTTATGTCTTTTATATGTGGATGGTGGAAATGCTGTGTAAATATGTGCTATAGTACATATTCCCCCCAGCTTTCCATTCAGTGATGTCACAATGAATATGGTGGGACTAATTATACCACACAATTTGATATATGCTATAAATAATAGCTGGGTTTGTTGTTTTTGGCTTTTCCAGGCTTAAGAAAATGATGGAGATGATATTACGTATGCAGGTTAAACCTAAACATTTGTTGCATTTGTAGATATTGCATTGAGATTATCACAAAAATTAACTAATATTCTTTCAGTATTCAAAAACTATTATCTAAGTCAGCAAACAAGTTGGATACATCGTTAAATAGACAGTGACAAGCATCATTGTAGGTTAACTTTTGTCTTGCTGATTAATGTAAACCCAAATATCAACAAATAGTTATGTCAAAACTACACTTGATTAACTGCAACCATAGGTTGGCTGCAGGTATTTAAAAAATGTTCTGTTAAAACATGTTAGTTGTATATAATTTACAACAAATAGAATTTTGTAGTCTATTAGTATTTGTACATTAAGGGTTACACTTCCATTATATCATTAAAATTTATAATAATTGTATATGGGCTTATATGGATTATAAGCATTAAATACACTGATACATTTATTTTCAGAGTGCTGTTTGTTAAATATTTCCCACACAACACAAAACTTTAAAAAATAATTTTAAACAAAGTACTGAAGGCTTTTCTTCAGTGGATGTATAACATTTTTTTACCATGAGAAGTGTATGAATGTTTTAATTAATCTACATCTTATCTAACATTTAATATTGTCAGTGCTGTAAAATTTTAGTCATTTTGGTGTTTTTGGCATTTTGATGTGGTTTTAAGTACATTCCCTGTGATTTCAACATTACCTAATGGAAATTATGCTGAACGCCTATTTGCATTTTATTGGCAATACTTCTCGAATGAAGTATTTGATCAAGATCTTTGCCGTTCAAACATATTTTATATTTAGTTAATTTATATCAATGTTTTATATGTTATTCATATCATTTCTTTTTGAGATATAGGTGTACGTAAATTTTCTCCCACTCTATAGTTTGTTAAAAATTTTCGTTTTTCTTTTTGTCTTTTCTTTTATTTTTTTTTTAATACTGAGTCTCACTCTGTCTCCCAGGATGGAGTGTAGTGATATAATGACAGCTCACTGCAACCTTGAATTACTGGGCTCAAGTGATCCTCCCATCTCACACTCCCAAGTAGCTAGCTAGCTGGTACTGCAGGCATACCATCATGCCCAGCTATATTCTAAATTTGTTTTGTAGAGATGAGGTCTCACTATGTTTCCCATGGTGGTCGTGAACTCCTGGCCTCAAGTGATCCTCTGGCCTTAGGCTCTCGAAGTGCTGGGATTTCATACGTGAGAAAAACATTCTTAATGATATCCTTCATAAGCAGAACTTTAACTGTGATAAAATTATATTTATCAATTATTTATTTAATGGTTACTGACTTTTTGTGTCCTGTTCATATCTTTGCCTACCCCTCTGTTATAAAAATCGTCTTCTGTGTTTTATTCTAAAAACTTTGTAGAAGCTTCTCATTTTAGTGAATGATCCAATTCAAATCAGTCTTTGTGTATGCTGAAAGTAGCATTCGAGATTCCTTTTTTTACCATAGGGATATACTGTTGCTCCAGCACCATTTACCAAAAAGGCCTTCTTTTTACTGATGAATTGTATTAATACTTTCTTGCCTACGTATACATATATGTCAACACAAAATGCACCTACATCTGAATATATGGTCCATGTAAGTAATCACTTCATGAGCATGGATTTTACAAACCTGAAAGAAATGGAATTAATCACAAAGGAAAGATAAAGAAGATAAACACACATGTTCATAAACAAGTAACAATATAGAAAATAAGATATGGAAAGATATTTGCAACAACTGGCACTTAAAAATAAAATTTTAATGGTCACTGTTATAGAAATAGCTTATGCAAAATAATAAAAATACATGAAGGCGCCAATAGCTAAAAGAACAATGGAGGTGAATAGATACTTCATAACAGAGGAAAAAACAGATAACAAACTCATGAACAATTTTTGGTTATGCTAATTATTAGAGAAATGGAAAGGATAACAATGTCACAGTTCAACTGAAATGAATGAATATTTTAAAAATATAAAATTCGGCCGGGTGCAGTGGCTCACGCCTGTAATCCTAACACTTTGGGAGGCCAAGGTGGGCGGATCACGAGGTCAGGAGATCAAGAGTATCCTGGCTAACATGGTGAAACCCCGTCTCTACTAAAAATACAAAAAATTAGCCAGGCGTGGTGGCGGGCACCTGTAGTCCCAGCTACTCGGGAGGCTGAGGCAGGAGAATGGCGTGAACCCGGGAGGCAGAGCTTGCAGTGAGCGGAGATCTTGCCACCACACTCCAGCCTGGGTGACAGAGCAAGACTCCGTCTCAAAAAAAAAAAAATATGTATATATATATATGTATAATTTACACTGATTTTGGAGTTGCGGTAAGATGGGAATTTCTACAACCTCCTGGTGAGTTTAAAAAGCATTCCAACATTTTAAAGGACAGTTTAGTTATATAAATATCACATCTTTTACCACTTTACACTGACACTGATTTCTAATACACATAACCATGGTATGCTATTAATTTGACTCTCTGGAAAAAGTAAAGCCTTGATTTGTAGCATTTGCCAATGTTTATGATATAAGTACTCCCAACATGGTCAGTTTCAAGCTATTAACAGTTTAACAATTCATTCACAGAATTTCACAGTTATCTCTTTGCAAGAAAATTCAAGCCAGAACAAGAATTCCACTACATATAGTCTTTTTTTGTATCATTTTCATATAGCTGTGAATTGTTAAACAAGAGATTAAATTAGAAATATATCAGATATAATTAATTATTTCAAGAAGAAATGGATTTGAATATGACTTATTTTCCTCATGTAAAATGTAAAATTAAAAGATTTTGGCTTCATGGAGGCCAATTTATAAAATCAAATCTAAAAACATGATCGTATTTTAATACAGAAATTCTACCTCTAGATTATCCTAAGGAAATTAAAATGAACGTGCACAATTTTATCTAACACTAGGCTCACTGAAGTATTACCTTTTTTGAGCAACTGCTGGGGGAAAACATGAGTAGATAATAATAAATATTTTAATCCAGTTACGGTTTAGCTAGAAGATAGATTAATAAGCATGCATTATATAAAATATTTTGAAATACTATTTAAAGGACACGACAAAATTATTGCAGAATACATATTGGAAAAGGAGGCAACCAGACAGCATGTATAGTCTTTTATTAGAAAAGACTGTATACATTTAATAGACTATATCTGCATTTATTGTGTTATTCATATATAGTTATACAACCATGTGTATATAATATACACATACTATGTAAATGCTATATGTCGTCTGCCATATGCATGTATATTTACATATTTGCATGGTGTATCTAAACAAAAGCATTTTTCATCCTATGTGAAGTTTGTAAATTTTTTTCTTTCTTTGTTCTTGTTTTTCTCTATTCTCTCAGTAGTCTACATCTCCTTGGAAACTGCAAGGTATTCTGTGATTTTAAATCTGACATCTAATTCTGACATATATAAATGTGAAGAGAGAACCTAGTTCTTTTCTAGGATATCATATAATGTAATTTTAAATTTCAAGATTATTAGGTGCAACTAGCAACAGATAATAATTTCATTAGTTGTCAACAAAAAAAAAGTTGAATACTACCCAACAATAAGAGTATTAAAATAGCTCATATGCATATAGCTAACCGCTGTAAATGCATGCATTCTTATATAAAGCCAAAGCATTTAGTGCCTATTATTGCCAGCTACTTCTGAAAGTTAGTTAATTAAGTAATGAATAAGAGGGACATTTTCCCTGCATTCCAGAGCTAAAACTAATAGGAAAGTTTGAATCTCAAGGGCTTAACACTTGTTAAAGTATTTGTTTCAGAAAGAAAACCAACGGTATTTGTAGCCATTTCAGAGCCCCTTCCATAACTGTTATAAAACTAAAAAACTGTACAGATGACCATGTGTCTGGTTGCATGGCGGTGAATGCAATCTTGAAATCTTGAAATCCAGCAAACTCAAAACTGTGTCCATACACTGCTAGTGTGCATCTCAGTTGGTACAACAGTATTGGAGAACTATTTCCAGAATTTACCAGAGATGTGTATATGTGTACACAGACACACACACACACACACACACGCACACACACATTTTCCCATCTGGCAATTTTACTCCTAGGTATGAACTCAACATATATTTGCATATATTTACAAAATGAGAAGAATGATTATAATAGCACTATTTGAAATAATCAAAAACTAGAAAAAGACTCCAACAATAGAATCAAAAATACATTTTGCTATAATCGTATAATGTAATAATGTTTAGCAATGAAAGTGAAAACAATACAGCAGGGATTAACCTCACAAACTATTGAGGGAAAGAGGTCACATGCAAAAAAATACTGTATGATTCCATATACATACCATTCAAAAACTAGCAAAATAATGTTAGATGGTGTTAAAACTGGAATTTCTGTTTCTTAATCTGGATGCTAGTTATATAACTATGTTTATGTGGAAATTTATTTTGTCATATTTATATTTTCTGCACTTTCCTATATGTATGTTTCTGTAGCATAGAAGTCTGCTTTGGATCTCACTTAGCTAAACCCCAGGTGTGAGCAATGCTGTGTTCCTTTCTGTAGGATGTAGAGCAGAATCTGTCTTCTGTTTATTCTGATTGTTGGTAAGAATCAACTTATTGAGGTTGTAAGGACTGTGAGCCTCATTTCCTTGCTGGCTGTCAGGTCAGGACCATTCCTAACTTCTCATGTCACCCATATTCTTGGTCTATGGCCCCTTCCTTCAACTTCAAAGCGACAAAGTTGGGCCCAGTCCCCTCATGTTTTCTATTAACTTTACTTCCATCTTCAAGCTTCTTTTTGCTGTGTAAAGTAACATTCATAGATTCCAGGGATTAGGGCTTGGACATCTGTGGAGGTACAATTTTTCTGCCTACCATGATATTAACCTTCAAGATAAAACATTTTCATGAAAGTGTTTTTAAAAACATATCAAGACAGGACTAATTCAAGAGTAATTATTTTTTTTTAGAGCCTTCATTGGGGCCCACACTCTTTTCCCTTCTGCTCCATGAGGTTAGTAAACTACCTGAGATCATTCAAGATTTCTGTTAAAAGTGAGCTAGTCCTCCTTTAAAAATGTCTAATTAAACTTGAGAAACCTGACTTCTATATTCCTTCATGGGGAGTAATAGTATGCATTAGTATAGCAAGACTGAGATATTCTCTGGTAAAGAAATTTACTTAATTTACTTGCCTGCATTAACCCAGTGTTACCAAAATATAGTTGGAATTTTTCAAAAATATCCTGAAAAAGTTCCTAACATCATGCATAAGAAATGTTTTTTCTTGGTCTTAAAATTGAACATAACTCCTTAATACTTCTCAAATTTTTAAAATTACATCACCATGGTTAGTATCTTCCTTTCTCCTGCTTTATTACAAATAATACTTTTGATTATGCTCTCACTATATTTTAATCGTTTGATATGTGTTTTTTTTTCAGAATTATTACCCTTCTTTCCGATGAGCAAATCAAAGTGAAGAGATGTTTCCAAATTTCTAGAGTTAGTAATTGGTGGAGGAATATATATTTTTTTCATTTTAACATTTTATAAAGGGTAAATTTATGAATTATTTTTATCTTGCACAAAAGTTATAATTTTAATGCTTTTCACATACATACTGTACATTTGCAATTAGATAACAATGAAAGGAACATAAAATTCTCCAAAGGAATTTTTCACGCCATTATATAAACACGTCATGAGGAAGTTTCAAACACTTTCTCAATGACCACAAGTTACCAAGAAAATAAAAGATCAAATTTATACAGATATTGATCTACATATCAAACACATGCAGAAATGATGTGAAAACCTTATTCAGTTTACTTTCACTTCTGTCCTCAAAAGATTTGCCCAGGGGCAGATGCTTTTCTTTTATATAAATGGCTGTGGCTTTATTTAAAATATGAAAATCAAAGGAAGAACCCCAGTTTAATCAGAGTATTTTAAAAATCCCTTCCCAATATTAAAGGATCATTACCACTATATAGCACCATAATAGAAATATTGATGGAAGAGGGTATTCACATCGCGCAAAATAAATAATAATAATAAAAACAAACAAACATTGAAAACCTGTGTTGGTATCGTAGAATAAGAAGCTGATAACAGCTTTAGCTTTCCTCATACACAGCAAGGAAAAAGTTAGAAAGTTTAAACTACCAAAAGTCCCCAAATAAAAGCTAACAGGAAAAAGAAAAAAGTAAAACAAACCCAAGGTCAGCAGTACATTTTGAACCGTAAAAGAGAATGGGGCAATTGAGTTGTACAGCGGGAGTTATGGCTAAGACATAAATCTCTTCTGCATTATTTTTTTTTTGCTATTCGTCAGAAGTAGAAGTTAGAGTGTGAACAATGAAGAGGGCTTCAGGTTGTGTTTAGACTGTAGGAAAGTCCTTACCAACCTTCAACTGTTGGTCATGGGATCAAGACAAGAAACACTATGAATTGGGAAATTCTAAAACACTTAGAGCGTGGTTTTTCTGTAGAATTGGAAGCTTATGAAACCTGGCTGTAAGTGAGCATTTCATAGATTACCAGGACTGACTGGCTTCAAATCATATCTTTTCTGCTTTATTCAGTTCCCCATGGAGCCCCTCAACCAAGACACTGGCAGAGTATACCATACAACAGGCTTCTTGTGCCTTATTGTGAAATTAGTCCTGAGTTTAATTCAGTGAGCCTGAGAATAAAGACTTCCGTAACCCTTGCTTTGGAATACTTCTAGGCTTCAAGTTTTTGAGATTTTTTCAGAGTTAAAGATTTGGGAAGTGTGAGGATGTCACATTTACAGTAGGTCCCTCTCAGCAATGTTAAGATAAATATTGACTAATTTAACAGCTGAACTCACATATGTTTGACACATGAGAATCAACTTGCGCTGATGTGATCTCCATTTATGCCCCTAAAGAGTCAGTATTAAGAAATGGTGGCATGAAATTCTACACATTCTTACACTATAAAGTAACAAATTTTACTTCCATTAGCTATTACAAAACCTTATGTTATTAACCCCTCTTGCATAGAATGAGGTAATCCAATGCTATTATTCCCCAAAAATCCAGCTATTTATTTTCTAAAATATTGCTCTACTTTTGAGAAGAAGATCTTAACCCATCCCTAGGCCTTCATCTTTATCTTCCCAAACTGTCTTCCACTCTATGGTGAAATTTTGAATCCAAAACACAGTTTTGACTTTCTTGTTTAAAACATTTCAACACATTTTTATAAGGTAGCATCAGATTTTCTTAGTGTGGTTAAAAAAAAAACAAAAGTGGGAGGCTCTTTTCAGACTCTGCCAGACTGCACTACAATTACTGGGACACCTCCTGGTGAACATCCATTTGCTCACCTGCTTCTTCACACCTCCTTGCCTTTCTATATATTCTCCTACTCCCTCTGTTCCAAATGATTATTTAATTTTTAAGAACCACCTCAAACATCACCATATCTGTGAAGATTTCTCTGTCTCTTTTACGTGGAATCATATGTTCTTGCCCTTGTGGGGTGGTTTACTGCATGCATGGTGTAAATTCAGTTAATGCATCGGCTCAAAGGGAAGTGATGTTGTAACTTTTATAAATTTTAAAATAGTGTCCTGTCAATCCTCCCCTCTGAAATTCTAAATCACTGTCATTATTTACCATTAATAAGTAAATATTATATTCTATATACTTGAGACTTGAGATTTTTTATAGTGATTAGTCAACTTTGTTAAAAGAAAACTTGTTTATAAAAAATATTTTATCATACTAAATTTGCAGTTATTTTTATGACATCTCTACCACTGCCCCAAATTAGATGGTGAGCTTTTCAAGGGTTAGGATAGAAACAATGACCTACTTAGGTTTTGGTCTTCACCTCCAAGTACTATACATGTAATAATATGTGCATGTAAAATATAGTACATGTATGTATAGTGCATATATAATATAGTACATGTATGTATAGTACATGTATTATGTACATGTATACTACTTGGAGCTGAACATGTATAATATGTTTACATACATGTAACAAGTAGAATACACATAGGTAATGCAAGTACTTACATGATATATGTCTGACACGTACACAATACATGCTCATAAAAGATCTGACTAATGAGTGATTAATAAAAGTGATTGAGGTAGAATAAGGACAAGGCTGAGGTGTAGAGAAGTTAAATCCAGTCACATAAATCTGCTTCAAAAATGAATGAATTGTTTGAATAACTTCTGCATCTAAGAAACATAGTCACTTTCCAAAAAGAAAAAAAAATCTATATTTAACACCCAATATTGAGGCCTCTTACTTATTATTACTACCAAGTTATTAAAATATCATAGAACTGTGAAAATTATGGGACTACATACCACACCAATGCATTTACTCTCATTAAAGTGAGAACAAAAAGAGATAAAAAGGTAAATAGCATATTAAAAAGAATAACAGTTTAATGTCCCTTTGATAATTATAGATATATTTTCTTTCTTTATTTGCTGAATTAATTTCCATGAGCAATTTCAATTTCATTACCTTTATATGATCTCAGTCTGTTATAGGATCACCAGTTGGCCATTATTTTTGCAGTACATTCCAGTACAGTACAACAGTCCTCTGTCTTACACAGCACCCCCTCCATGCTAGAGACTATTTCCTGAAAGTTACATCTTAGCAAAACAATTTATAACTTTGTTATCCAAATGTAATTGTAGTATTTCAGAAAAAAAAAATATGTGTTACTGAAGGATTCCTGAATGACAGTGTCCAAATGTCTTTGCAGTTAACAAGTGGGTAAGAAAAATGTCCACCATTTTTTCCCAAAGGGTTAGTAATAATGAATAAACTATTGAAATGTGTATAACATAGTATCTTATGCATTTGCCTTCCTTGCTTCAATACAATTAATTTAATTTCAAATAGATAACAGTTTCATTGGTAACAATATTGTAGTACACCATATTTACTACTCCAAGCAGAAGTTATAATAATGCATTCTACTTTGGTGTCCCTTCTGCCTATAATTAAACTGTGGAAATTGGCATCTGAACACACATGCTATGTATATTACATAAAACAATGAAACTAGAAAACAATTCTTAGGGACTTTTCAGACTTACAATACTAACATATGAATTACATTCTGGTATATTTACTACTCAGTTTACATGCAAAGCATTTTGAATATGATTATTAGAGTAATATTATAATATGCTGATTTCAAAGCTAATTCTCACTTCAAATATAAGAGCTAATGGGTAAAAAGCTGAGCTTTTGATTATGTTACATATGATGTTTTGATATTTGCATAAAATACTTATGTAAAAGTTCCCCAATATGGAACCACAATTCTTTGAAAAATTAAAAATATGTCTACAGGTACTTTTTTACATAAATTAATTTAAATTAAACGTACATCTGTTCAGTGTGGAAACTTATGGCGGTTGTTTAATTTTTTCTGAAGCTGTTCAAAACAAGGTTATTTAATATAAATACTGTAAATGTAATTTTAAGTTTAATTTTCATAAACAGGTTGGGTGGCTTAAAGTACCAAATGCCATAGAAAAGCATATTTTAAAACATCAGTTTGCATTACATAGGCAGTTTATTAGTATTGCATATTTCAGTCTAAGCATTTAACTGTCTCAGGCCTTTGCCCATAATTAATAAACCAATATTAATGGGTCTGTTTGGTCTGTGGCACTTGAGAAAAATCAGAAATTAGGCTGTTTTATTAATGATCAAGCTTTGGTATAGAAACCATACCTAATTTGATGTGTATCCTCTGGCAGTGGTAATCCTTGCTCTAAATTAATGCAGAAAAAATAAAAGAGAATCTTTGTGGAACCCACAACATCCTTTTTTGTCCAGCTTAGTTCACATGGCATTTTCTTTCCTAATGAAAATTGTGGATATAACTATACTCCCTAAAATTGCTTATTTACTATAAATGATCATAATTAATTTACCATTTTCAGTCTTCTTTTAACATGTTAAAAAGAAAAAAGTTGTTAATGCAATCCTGTTAGAAAGTACTCTATGAACAAGATCCAATTATGTTAATTCACTCTCAGAAGTTGGCAAATAACATAATTAAATGAATCTATACTTCTTTTTTTGCATTTTGAATCAAAGATACATATGTAAAGGAAGACAACCTTCTAATTTATGACTACCATCAACATTAAAGCGAAATAATTGATAATCTATGAAAAATGAATTTTCAGCATGTCACTCACATTTTCCTTTTATATATTGATTTCTTTTCACTGGCTCGCAGGTAGTTCAAAATTAGATTTGTTCTCTTTCCTTGATCTAAAGAACATCAAAATGTCTAAAGCTAATTATGAAAGGCATTCAGACTTTCAGATACTACATATTGACATAAAGTTTTGTTTCTCCCATTTCTGCTGCCTATCTTCTTTTTTGACATAGTTTTTTTCCTGAGCTCTGTAGTTATTTTATCTTTTTTTGAAAGCCAGCATTTCAGCTTTGCACTAAATTTACCCATTAAGTTTTAAGCCCCTTGCCAAAACTTTATTCTCTTTAGCTCACAGGGCTTCAAAAACGTCTATGCTATCCTTCTTTCAGAGATTATTGCTCCATTGAATAAAACTACCTAAATCATGAAACTATCTGCATGTTTTCTTTTTCACCAATGAAATGTCACATTGTGACAGGCACCATGAATCTTCTGCCTGATCTTATACCTTGTCACATTCCACCAAGATGCTTCAAATGGAGGGTATTTTTTCTTTATAACTAAAATAATGTTTTTGTGTTTTCTTGCTGCCAAGTTGTCCCATTATAAGATAATTAAAGCACATTAATGTGTCTCTTATCTACAGACACTATCTTTAATGCAAACTTAGTATTAGTCTTAGAAGAAAGACACGGAACTCGTAGGCATAAAAAGTAGTAGCTAATTTGTTTATAAAGCTATTATCACAGCGTTCTTGAATTTACTATCTCCAAATTTAAGAATGAGGATGGATCCATTAAATATTTTCGAAATTTAGAATCCACCTGAATTTTTCAAATAAATTGTTCACTATGTGTGAGAGATCAATGCATATTTTATTCATTAATTTATACAACAAGTGCCACCTTAGAGCTAATAGTTTTCAGCTCTGTTCTGGATACAATAAGTGGAACATTGTTGTAGACAACAAAGATACCAGGTAGTGGGAAATTAAGCATTTCAAGCAAAAGGTAATAGAGTCTTGGTCTAGGGAACTGACAATGGAGATCAAGTTAAGTGTGTATTTTCAGGATATATTTGACTATAGACTTACCAGTGAATTGGATATTGCAGCATGGGAAAAGTAATGCCACAGTGGTAACTCTTAAGCGAACTTTTTAGTCCCTGAGATGGGGAAAATAAGGTTGTAGGGAGTAGTTTCCTTGGGTTAAATTAGGTTTCCATTTTGGATATATTATATTTGAGATATTATTAAACATCTAAATATAGATATCAAGAAGCAGATAGATATAAGGTTCTGGAACTCAGAGGGGAAATCAGGACACAGAATATATTTGGAAAAAATAACATTATAGAAATTATTTAAAACCATGGGGAATGGTGAGATTACTTTGAATAAGAATATAGGTAAAGAGGAATAGAAGCTGGAAGAAGTACTGGATTCTAGTGGTATAGCAATGTTTAGATACCAGCTAGAGAAATTGATGACTGAGGATAGTGTTGGTAGTAGTAACAACAGCAGTCATAGCAACAACTATGATTTACTGGGTTCTTATTCTAAACCAATCAGTATTCTAAGCACTTTACACTACTTTAGAAAACTCATTTAATTGTCATGACAGCCATATGCTGTGTGCACTATTATCACTTTCATTTGGCATAAGGGGCAGGTAAGGTACAAAAGAGTAAAGGGACTTGTCTGGGTTGAAGAGGTTATTTTTCCTTGCATATTTGTTTAATAAGAGAGCACCAGAACACATTTGTGTGCTATTGGAAATGATCTGGTATGTGATGTTCCCCACCCTGTGTCCAAGTGTTCTCATTGTTCAATTCCCACCTATGAGTGAGAACATGCAGTGTTTGGTTTTCTTTCCTTTTGATAGTTTGCTCAGAATTATGGTTTCCAGCTTCATCTGTGTCCCTACAAAGGACATGAACTCATCCTTTTTTATGGCTGCATAGTATTCCATGGTGTATATGTGCCACTTAATCCAGGGGCCTGTCGTGGGGTGGGGAGGGGGAGGGATAGCATTAGGAGATATACCTAATGTAAATGACGAGTTAACAGGTGCAGCACACCAACATGACACATGTATACATATGTAACAAACCTGCACATTGCACACATGTACCCTAGAACTTAAAAAAAGAAAAGAAAAAAAGAAATGACCTGGTAGAGAGAATGAGAAATTGCTGAAGTAGGAAAGAAACAGAATTAACACTGAAGCTATGCCCTTGAGAATTTGAAGGAAAGAAAATTCAGAATCCAAAGCTCAAGAAAATAGGTTGGTCTTTAAGTAGTTAGTGTAATTGGAGGAAAGAAGAAATTGAGCAAATGTACAGTGCATTGAGAATGTGCAGCTTGTGCATGTGAAGATGAGGAGCTCCCTTTTGATTGCTTCTGTTTGTTTTTGTTGTGTTTTAAAAGGGAATCAAAGGAGATTGATTTGTGGAGGAGAGCCTAATTATCTTATAGGTTTTAAACTCAATACACTTACAAATTCACATCTCTGATCGATAAAACAAAAGCTTCATAAATAGTATGCACTTATATGTATCTATGGCATGAGTCATCTGTTGGCAAGGAACCGTGACTGCAGAAAGCAGGGTAAGACATGAATTAGTTAAATTCTCCAGGTGAAAGATAAAATTCTATCAAACTTAAAAACGTCTGCATTTAAACCCAGTGATCTTAAAAGGTTTCATGGAGGAAAACACATTTCAGTGGACACTTGTAGAATGAGTGGGATTTTCATGGGCAAAATTTTGAGTGAAGAGTAATCCAGATGGATGTGGCAGGGTGAGAAAAGGCATGATCAGAAGTAATAAAGCTGAATTGGCTTAAACGTAGGGTGAATAAAGTTATAATAGTGGGATATAACTCACATAGATATTAGGGACAGATTGTGGACAGCCTTGAACATCACACTGTGTATAGATTTATTATGTAATAAACCTGGAGACAGGGGAGGGTTTTAGCAGTAGAGTGATGAGACAAATATATTTGGAAGTAGATAATGAGCCTTACTGTTTTGTAATTTGGAATGTGTGGTATTTTAATACCACTAAACATATCTAGCTACACTTTAGGTTGACACTTTTTTCCTTCTATTATCTTTTCTATTCCAAGCCTAGGGCAACACTGGAGGACACTGCTCTTTTATACAGTTGGACAAGAATGTCGTAGGTACTGGGGTGTATTTTTGTCTGTTAAAATATAACTAAATATTTTAGGCATTTAGCATCCGTGGCACATTTCCACTCTGAAAAATGTAACGACAAAAGTGTTCTTGCCTACTAAGGAAACTCTTGATGACTATGCTAGCAAGCTGAATAAATATTTGAATAAATGTTTAACGAGTCCCACTGGCTTAAAATATATTTTTGATTCACCTATAACAATCCAAACATAAATTTCAGTAAAACAGACGTTTTCACTGCAAAACTGTTTTACCTATTAGGATCTAACCAAATAAAATATTTATTTTGTGAAATTATGTATCACTGTAGACATAGTGATATATGTCTACATTAGTATACATATATTAGTGTATAGAGACCTTTTAGATACAACTTAGAGAATCATCAATAATTCTTTTTTTAAAGTATTTAAGAAATCAACCTGTTACCTTTTTTGTTTCCTCTTTTAGTACCCTAATATCTAGGCATTTCAGACAGTTAATTTTGTGTTGTAAAGGAGTTAAGTTTAACATCAATGCATAGTCGAATTTCAGTAGTCCTTTCATGAGAGGAATGTGACGTGTACAAAGACACTGTCTCTCTTATCTAGCTTTTTCTTTCAGCAAATATAGCAAATGTACTGTCATTGTGAAATTACTGACCATGCTTAATGATCCAGACAGTAAACAAAGGGAATCATCTTCTATAAACACATGATCAAAATTTACATACTAAATGTGTGATTTTAACCTAATTAATCCATGCATTTAGCAGATAGTCCTTGAATATATATTATCCATTAGACCTCGTGGTATGTTCTACACATAGAAATGTAAATAGTGCATAGCCCTTTCATTCAAGGAGCTTCAAGGGGCTTCTATCTCTAATAGAGAAAGACATTTAAATAGTGCATGGCCGTTTCCGTCAAGGAGTTAAAGCCCTAGTGGAGGCAATAATGGAAGAAAAAACTTATGGGGTGTGTTCGCCCCCTTGAATGTGAGCATTTCAAACTTTCACTCTCTGAACCATTTATTGAACATGTTTTGATCACCCAATGCATGTAAGGATTCTGAACTTGCCGAGTTTTGTTAGTGAGTCTTCTAAGTATTTTGTAATTCTTTCTTTCCTAATTATTAAAGGCCAATAATAACACTTACTATGTATAAAGTCCTTATCTAAGAACCTTATAAGTGTTGTTTTATTTTCACAATTAATTTAAGTGGAAGTTAATCTTCATATTATTGTTTTATAGATAAAACTCAAGAAAAAATCATTTTGTGACATATTCAAGGTCCCTTAGCTTTCAGTGGTAGAGCCATGCTTTGATGGAGCCCAAATAATTTGGCCCAGATCTCACAATTTTAACTTATTTAATAATACTGTTTCCCTGGAAACAGAAAAGAGACAGATGCCATTCATTTTGTTATTTATGCGATAAAATATTTAGGAAATAAATAGATGGAATAATATAATTCCCAGAATCTGTCTCCTCGTGGTTTGTCTCTGTAGTATATATGCTACTTATTTTTTCTACCTTCAAGTAAGCAAGGTTATTTACAGTTGGTGATACTGCTGTTTATAATTCTGATTTTTCTACTGCGTGCAACTCATCGTTTTATGTATTTGTTCATTCATTCTTAAGTCCCACATACTAAACACTGTGGTCGAACCTGTACTACCTGTGTGGTGATAAAAACATGCATAATACACATACTCTGGACTTGTTCATCACACAATTTGGAAAGAGACACAAATCTGAAAACAAATTACTGTTCAGTCTTCCAAGTTCTTTACTAGAAGTCTCTAAAAATGTTATTAGACGATAAGAAGATAGCAATTTATGCTCAGCAAAAATGCCAGTGAAGACCTCATAGACATGAGAACATTTATGCTGAAACTTGAAGTTTGAAAATAAGAGGAGAAGAGAAAAGAGATAGTTCCATTGGATGTGAAATACAAGAGCTGAAATGATTGGGCAAAGATTAAGCAGGCCAGAGTGAATGGAATGTAGAGTTCCAACAGGGAATGTTGAAAGATAAGGGGAATATAATACATTAGAGCTAAATTGGAGAAAGTTTAATTTTATCTTATAAATATACATTTGCAAATGTTATTATATTAAGAGATGACATTGTGGGTTTTTAATTTCAAACATTAACGTATGGAGCCAGCTGTAGGAAGAACAAACTGGAGGAGAAGGAGCAAAAGGCAAATTAATACACATTCAGAAATATTATCTTCACCTGTTAGTGAGCAAGGCAGTGTCTTTGCTCACTAACCCAGGGCCTATCGTAACCCTTTACCACTCTCTCCAAGCACCACCCAGTTATTGCCACCTTCGTGTAAAGGTGGCAGTTCTGCAGAACAAGTCCCCCTTTCTCCAAGATAAAAAGGCCTTTAGACATGCATTCTCTCAAATGCCTATTTCCAGTAAAAAATTTCTCTGATTCTACCCATAATACATCCTTTTTTTCCCCTCCCTGCCAATAAGGATTATGTTCTCAATGTCATCAGCTCTTGGCCTCACAGAGGCATTGCTCTAGTAAGTTTTTTTTCTGCCATAGGCTTATTTTTTCTCTTTTGGGACTTTTCCTCAGCCTTGCATGGGACTGGACGATGCTAAAAACTAAACCAAGCAAAACAACAAAGTAAAACTCTTCCTTTAATGTCACATGCTTTTCTTATCTTTGTCCTCTGAGTCTTATCTTCAAAGCAGAATCTTCAGAGTACTCCAAAGGAACTCACTTTCACCACTCTCTATCCTCCCATGGTTTTACTCATTCCAGTGCACATTGCTTTGTCTCCACCACTACACAAAAAAAATCATGATTAACCCTGAACTTCAGTGTATATTCCTCAATCACAATCTTATTTGGGCTCTCCAGGCATTTCATCTGGTTTACTCTAGAACTCCCCAGTATCCCTACTTTGTAACATTGTTCTTTAGTTTTCCTTCCAAATGGTTCCCATACAAATCCTGCCCTGGAGTAATGGTCTGTGTGGTCTTACTGATTATGTGAATTGAGAGAAAGATCATTTAGCTGGCAGGCTATTACACAGTAGTGTTTTGGAAAATGTATATTAATAGCTGGCTGGTCATTGAGGGAGAAATCCTGACTTGTAGCATTTATGAATTTCTATGGTGAAATTATTCCCACCAGGGCCAACTTCAAGCTACCTTTGTCAGGTGAACAAGCTGACATCATTCCTGAAAATTTAACAGTCTTCCATGTGCCACTGAGAGCCATCTCCAGCATACCACTGGATTCAGAAACTTTCTAGCTACATGTCATGAAAAGTCAGACTATATTTGTGACTAATTTGACATAGAGAGCAATTCTAAATGATTTCATTAGTCCCAGACTTTTATTCACTTTCTATGTTCCCTGTCTATAAATTCAGCTATCTCCAAATACAATTCTGCAGGTAAAACCATAGCCATTTGCACCTGTTTGAGAGGAAGTAACCTCACGAGGAAAGACCATTAACCCTAATGTTTGGTGAGGTCCTAACACCTTCTTTATTATAACAAGTAGGCAGTGGCTAAACTCTTTCTTGCCTCACGCCAAACATTACAAATATCTGTTGTGTAACCCAGAGGGGGAAGCTTTCAGCAGTCACTGTGCCTACTTATAGCCATATTTAGGTAGTGCTATAAATGAGTTCAAATGCAGGAAGAAGCTTTATTTAACAAAAGTTTTCTAACTCAGGACAGAAAACACTCAAACATTCTCCAAATATATAGAAATTCATGAACATTCTGGCACAGATTAAGAGAAAAGATGCAGTTTTAACATTTCTTTTTGCTTCTCTTGAATATTTTAATATTATACCTTTTTAAAAATTAATGTTATACCTTAATACTCTCTCATAGTTGTCATCACACTGAGAATATCATTTTCCCCTTATTTGTGCCAGGTTTCTTATACATAATAATCAACCATTTATCACATCAATCACTATACCCTTCTTTCTACACTGGGTTTTGGAGACAGTTAGTGTGGTTCACAGGCAAAGACATGTGGAGTATACTTGGAGATGGCGTGGCCATCATGCATTCCTGTGCCTAACTGTTTTCCAAATATTCTGGACTTGGTTCCAAGGACCATGGGTACAGACAGTTATCGCTGCCATTACTTTAGCACAATTCCAGCTATCCAGAAGAAAAGTGAAGTTCAGAATTCCTACTATAGTCCAGAGAACAAACAAAATAAAACAAACAAAAACACCCCAGGAAATTTAAAGGCATAATAAGGTACTCAGCATACAAAATAAAAATCTTTTCATACTTTATGCACACAGCAATAAACAACAAGAAAATGTTGCTTTTATTTCATTTGCTTTATTTATAAGATAATTATTTCAAACACTAAAGGATTTTAGAAAGTAAAAGTGTTTCTCCTTTTTAATCCAATCTTAGTTTTGTTTTAGATTTATATTCTTTTTGATATCTTCTTACATAAACAAAAATAAATATAACCAAATATACAATATTTTAATATACGTCAGTTCATCAAAGTAGACTATTCTGAAGCTAATCATTTTTAATTTAACACCTTACTGTGGACATAATTACACTGTACACACAATATATATTATTTCTACTGTGTCATAGCATACTTCTATGTTATATTTAACCAAGTTGCTGAAACTGCTATTTAAAAATTAAAGAGAGGAAAAAGAATGTTTTCTTTACATTTTCATCCAAGTTTGGATAAGTAAGCAAATGACTCTGATTTGCCTCCCTTGGCTTACATGACTGCCCTGGTGTTCAGGACAGAAAGACAGAGAATTGTAACAAGTCATTTCTCCAGAACTCCCTGGAGTGCCAGAGGCAGTTCTGCAGACATAGGACTTCTTTAGCAGATGAAGGAGGAAGAAATACTTGGAAAACGAAAGCTACAGACATCCACTACAAAATGAAACCTCTGCAAATTTAAACAAAATGAAATACATTTAAAGAATAATGCACTTTGAAAGAATACTCTAAAGCCAACTATTCCAAGGTTGTCCTTATAAGAAAAGTAATTCTGCTCAGAGTCCAGTGCAGGATTACTTGTTGCATTTATTTCATGGAGTTTATTAGTCTCTATCTGGAACACTTCTTCAGAATGTCATTAATGTTTATACATTTTTAATTTAATATGTTATCTCCCAGGTTTCCTTGCTATAAAGAAAGCACATTTCTCTTCGGAGTTAGCAATTGTGAGGAGATATTTTGACACTGTAAAAACACCCTGTTTTTCATCAAAATTAGACCCACTATTTTAACATTGACTTATGCCTGAATCAATTATTACTATGATCTTTGCCAAATGGTGGTTTTTACTAGCTCGATTATTGTTTCTTTGCTTATTCGTTGTTTCTTTGCTTATTCATTGCCATTCTATTACTATAAAGAAGAGCATTTCCTTCCCTACTACTTGTTTATATGTTTATTATATCATATTGACTGATGAATTCCTATGTTATTCAACAGGTTAATACATTGCTATATGTATTTTGATGTTAAAATTGGATGTAACTCACTTTAAGCATCACGGTTTTAAAAGCTTCATTTTAGCAAATATTATGCTGCATTTTTAATGAGTGTCTACATGTTTTCCATCTTTACTGAACTGTCTGGGCAGAGAGACCTTGTGTTATTTATCTCTGTATTTCCAATGTCTGACAGAATGCTTGCATAGTAGTAGTGATCAGCAAACATTTGTTGGGTGAATAGAAGGCTGCAATAGCTCTCATGTGAGTTACGTTAATTTTAAAGGTTTTATTGAAGTAGATTGTAATATGCAGAATGGTGCAAAAAGTAAATGTACAGCTCTATTAATTATTACAAACTGAATCTTTATGTAAACACCACCTTGGTCAAGAAAAAGACTATTGCCAACAGCCTAGACACTCCCCTCATACCCTGCCTATTGATGTGGTTTGGCTCTGTGTCCCCACCCAAATCTCATCTCAAATCATCATCCTCATGTGTTGAGGGAGGGACCTGGTGTGAGGTGATCAGATCATGCAGGCGGTTTGTTCCATGCTGTTCTCACGAGATCTGATGGTTTAAAAGTATTTGGCAGTACCCCTCCGCCTACTTCACTCACCTTCTCTCTCTTGTTGTCATGTAAGACGTGCCATGCTTTACCTTCCACAGTGTTTTCTGAGACCTCTCCAGCCATGCAGAACTGTGAGTCGATTAAACTTCTTTTCGTTATAAATTACCAAGTCTTAGGTAGTTCTTTATAGCAGTATGAATGGACTAATACACTCATGTTTTCTCTTCCAAATAAGCAAACCAAACCAAAACAAACAAAATAAAACCCACTATCTTGAGTTCTACATTATTAATTATTTTAGCCTGTTTTTACATCTTGTAGAATCACCCAGTACTTTATGTGATTTTATTTACCTAGTGTTACTCTTGTGACATTCATTTGTATTTTTGTATATTAAAAGGGGTTTAATTAATTTTTTTCTTTTATATTGTTCAATTATATTAATTCCAACATTTATGGACATTTGAATTCCTTCTTTTTTTTCGTAATTGCATATAATGCTGATAGGAACATTCCCATACTTTTAGTGCCTATGAGCATGCACTCGTGTTGGATATATGCCATTTGTGAAAAGGCTGGATCATAATTTTTACATGCACATACAACATTAAGTAGAAAATGCCAAGTTATGATTGTGCAAATTACAGACAGAGTATGAGAGTAGATGTTGCTCTATCTATAATTGACAACTTTATTTTTTATGAGGGGTCATTGGTGGATGTGTATATATGTAGTAGTAACACAGTGTTATTTTATTCTGTATTTTCTTGATGACTAGTAAGGTTGACTACCTCTTCATATTTATATTGGCTTTTAATAATCACTTTTCATGAAGTGCTTATTTAAGTCTCTTTTTTTCTTTTCTTTTCTTTTTTTTTTTTGATGCGGAGTCTCGCTCTGTGGTCCAGGCTGGAGTACAGTGGCGCGATCTCAGCTCACTGCAAGCTCCGCCTCCCAGGTTCACGCCATTCTCCTGCCTCAGCCTCCCGAGTAGGTGGGACTACAGGCGCCCGCCACGACGCCCAGCTAATTTTTTGTATTTTTTAGTAGAGACGGAGTTTCACCGTGTTAGCCAGGATGGTCTCGATCTCCTGACCTTGTGATCCGCCCGCCTCAGCCTCCCAAAGTACTGGGATTATAGGCGTGAGCCACCACGCCCAGCCTAAGTCTCTTCTTAATCAGTCTTACTAGTGGGTAGTAAATTCTAATAGATATCTTAAATAATATTTTTGTTTGTGATCTTTCCTATCTTATATTTGCTTTCTACTTCAATAATTTCTCCTCTTGTCTTTATTATACTATTTTACTTGCTTAGGATTAATTTGTTGTTCTCTTTAAAACATTTGAAGATTGATGAGTAGTCATTGCCTTTCAATCTTCCTTATTTTCCAAAAAATGTCTTTAAGATTATACATTGACCTATTGGTGATTATAGTTATATCCCACAAGATTTGATATATAGAGATTTTAATCATCATTTAATTCAGAATGTTTTCTAATCTATTTTATGATTTCTCTTTTGACCCATGGGTTATTTAGAGTGCACTGGCCAATTTCTACACAAATGCATATTTTATAGACATGTTTTCCTTATGAATTTCTAGTTTAATTGCACTGCAGTATAAATTATTCTGAATAAATACAATTCTTTGAAATTTTGTAGGCTAGTTTTAATTTAAAGAATATTTGATTTGTTTTATTATTATACTTTAAGTTCTGGGATACACTTGGAGAACGTGCAGGTTTGTTACATAGGTATACACGTCGCATGGTCGTTTTCTGCACCCATCAAACTGTCATCTACATTAGGTATTTCTCCTAATGCCATCCCTCCCCTAGCCCCCAACCCCCAACAGGCCCCGGTTATGTGATCTCCCTCTCCCTGTGTCCTTGTGTTATCATTGTTCAACTCCCATTTATGAGTGAAAACATGCAGTGTTTGGCTTTCTGTTCCTGTGTTAGTTTGCTGAGAACGATGGTTTCCAGCTTCATGCAGAGGACATGAACTCATCCTTTTCTTTAAGGCTTCCTAGTATTCCATGGTGTATATGTGCCACATTTGCTTTATCCAGTCTGTCATTGATGGGCATTTGGGTTGGTTTCAAGTCTTTGCTATTGTGAATAGTGCTACAATAAACACACATGTGCGTGTGTCTTTATAGTAGAATGATTTATAATCCTTTGGGTATAACCCAGTAATGGAATTGCTGGGTCACATGGTATTTCTGGTTCTAGATCTTTGAGGAATTGCTACACTGTCTTCCCCAATGGTTGAACTAATTTACACTCCCGCCAACCGTGTCAAAGTGTTCCTATTTCTCCAAATCCTCTCCAGCATCTGTTGTTTCCTGACTTTTTAATGATTGCCATTCTAACTGGCGTGAGATGGTATCTCATTGTGGTTTTGATTTGCATTTCTCTAATGACAAGTGATGATGAGCATTTTTTCATATGTTTGTTGGCTACATAAATGTCTTCTTTGAGAAGTGTTTGTTCTCCCTGTTCGTCTGTCTTCAAATGTCCCCTTTTATAGCGACATGAGTTATGTGGGATTAGAAGCCCACCCTACTACAGTATGACTTTATCTTAACCATTTACATCTGCAGTAACCTTATCACCAAATAAGGTCACATTCTGAGGTACTGGGAGTTTAGGACTTCAATATATAAATTTTAGGATGAACACAATTCAACCCATAACAGTGGGTAGATAGCCCATCTATATTTTTATTGATGTATTTTTGTTTACATATACTACATTAGTGTTTACATTCCCTTTCTCTGACCTGTTATACTTTATTTTCTTTTCTCTCCTTTTTTGGTTGATTATTTTTCCCTTGGGATAATGAAAAGCTTTTACAATGATTGTCATTCCTCTCCTCTATCAGCTATTACATTGTACCTTATTTTATATTATTTTATAATATATATTCTTAATTTATTACAAGATGACTTAGTTAATTACTTTGCCACTTTTTAGGCAGCAAACCACATCACATTAAAAATAGCTTCTTGGTTTTTATAGAATTTTACTTTTCTATTTTTAAAAAAATTTGTGTATCATTATTTTAGAACAGTTTTATTGAGATATAATTCATGTGCCATTCAATCTCCTCATTAAAGCTGTGCAATCTAGTGGTTTTTAGTGTATTTACAAAGTTGTGCCACCATTACCGTAATCACATTTAAGAACACTTTTGTCGTCCCACAAAAAAACCCATACTTATCAGAATCACTCCCCATGCCCCATCCCCAACTCCATATAACCACCACTCTACTTTCCATCTCTGTGAATCTATTGATTCTGGATACCGCATATAAATGGAATTGTACTACATGCAGTATTTTTTGACAGGCTGTTTTTATGCAGCATGATTTCAAGGTTCATTTATGGTATTGCGTATATCATTACTGCATTATTTTTATTGACAAATAATATAGCATTGTGTGAATATGCCAGGTTTTGTTAATCCATTCATCAGCCGATAGACATTTGGATTGTTTCCACATTTTTGCCATAATGAGTAATATTGCTCTCACAATTTTTGTACAAGTTTTTGTGTCACCATATTTTCATTTCTCTGGTGTGTAATTAGGAATGGAAATGTTAAGTCATATGGTAACCATATATTTAACATTTTAAGCAATTGTATTTAACTGCTTGCAAAGTGGCTACACATATTTGCATTTCCAGAATCAATGTATGAGGATATTAATTTCATTACATGTTCACCAACACTTGCTTTCATCTTTCTCTTTGGCTATAACCATTCTAATGTGTGCAAAGTGGTATCTCATTATTGTTTTGTTTTACATTCCCTTGATATTTAACATATTTTCATGTATTTATAGATGATTTGTATATCTTATTTTGAGAAATGTCTATTGAAATTCTTTGCCCAATTATAATCTGTTTGTCTTCCTATTATTAAGTTGTAAAAGTCATTTATATGTTCTTGAATACCAGACCCTTATCATAAGTATGATTTTCAACTACTTTTTCCGATCTTGCAAGTTGTCATTTCATTTTCTTTATGGAATCATTTGATGCACAAAAGGTTTAAATTTTGATGACCGATTTTGCTTCATTTATTATTTGGGATTTGATGACACGTCTAAAAAACTACTCCCAATTTCAAGGCCACAACAATTTACGCCTCTGTTTTTATCTAGAAGTTTTATAGGGTTAGATATTACATTTGGATCCATTAGTTAAGTTTGGTAAAGGAAATGGGTTCATTCTCCATCATTCATTTTTCTTTCTTCCTGGGAATTCTGACAATTATAGATTGTGTTAACAGGGTTTCTTACAGTAAAAAAGAGATCAGAGAGAAAACACCTTTAAAGAATTTTCTCATCTTCTGTAGGCTCAGGGCAGTTACAGCTGAGGAGCAAGTCTAGGTTACCATTAAAAGAGCTGCAGATACACTGCCACTATTAAATCCTCTACTCTTGGGTCTCTTAGCATGAGATAAAATCACTGGCAGAGAAGAAGTTTCACCCCGAGTTATGGTATATCTGAACCAAGGAGGCCAAGGATCTCCAAAATGTGCAAATAAACTATGTAAACTCCCTCGGACCTGGTCTTATTGCTTAGTTGCCTTTCCTTCAACTCACCCTGATAACCCCGTGCCATTTTATATTATTATATAAGAAAGGAGAAAAGCCTTCTACATTTTTGTTTGATTTTTATCTTTATATCACTTATGTAGAACAGCCAAACAGGCAAGCTCCTTTATAGAGAAAATCACAGAATTTAAAATCATCACATAATTAACAAGTTGCATTTAAGAGACAAATCAAATATACCTGATTTTAACACACATATGACTTAATCTCTAAACAATAACATAGACATATATCAATGTTGTCTCCCACAAGTAATTTTGATTAGTGAATCCAGAATATGACCTAGATTATATTATTAGCTACATAATATTGGATCATATTATTATATGGACCACATGCTCTTATTTATGTAGTTGTCAATGTAATTTATCTTACATAGTGAGATACACAGTCTACAAATCACGAAGAACTATCTTCCAAAACTACACTGAAAAGGTTATTGACATAACCTTTAATTATATACATTACTTTAAGACCAGCCTCCTTAAATCCATAAGGCAGTACAAGTATGGTATGAGAATATTTTCAATGAAGGTGATAAAACATACTGGATAGGAATATAGACTTTAGATTTAAATATGTATATTTGGAATGGAAGCTATGATTTTTAATAGTTCTTTGACTCTTGATGATTTACTTAGACTCTTGGAACCTATATTTTAAAGGTATTATAATACCTACATAAGAGTGTCATGTTAAATGTTGGTTGGTGTATTATACATATGCACACATCTGTGTGTGTGTGTGGAGGGGTATGTGTGTGCATGGGTGCACATGGTGAAAATCCTAATGCCCTGGTTTTAATCCAAATCTCTGGCTTATGAAAAGAGATTTATGTTTTACATAAAGCAAATCTCTATATTTCAACTTATTTCCACCTGACTTTTAATTCTTTCCACTCATTTTTCCAGACTGTCAATTAAGTTTTGTTTTGGTTAGGATGGGTGGCATGTATTAAATGTGAATTTACACTGGTGTTGATGCTTCATGTGTACGTCATCCCAGCTGATTCTCAGTTCACAGCAGATCTCCATATTACATTCTCCTTATGTATTTTATCTCCATCAGATCTCTGCCATTTTGTTCAGTGAAGAATTGGCTGAAAAAATCTCTTCATTCAGACTTTTTATTTTTTGTCACTTCTCACCTTTTCTCACTTCCTTGCTCACCTTTTCTCACTTCCTTGCTGCCTTCCCTCATATCCTCCCTCTTTGTCTTATGCTAACTGGGAATATTTTTTTCATTTCTTCTTTGTCTCTGTTTGCCATAATTGCAAAAAGAACTTTTGTAGGGGAGAGATCTTCCAGGAAATCAGATAGAAAGTGTAGGACAGATCTCCTGACTCCTAGAAAGCATTAATGTTTTCACTTTATATTTATAAATATATTTCACTTATATTCACCATGGAGTTGCTATCCATATGTATGTTTTTGTTTTTGTACTTTTTTCTCCAGGCCACAATTTTTTAATCACATTCCTCTGTGACAGAGAAAATCAAACAAAAAGCAGCAGCAAACTAGTTGGGATGCAATACAGTAAAAAAGTTTTCTCCAAGACATAGGCCTTCAAGAGCTCATAAAAATTAACTTTTCTTTACTTTTTTTGTATTTTATTTAGATTTTGACTACCTATGGAATAGCAGATGACAAGGTTCTAAATATTTGGCTAGTGGAAAGAATGAACAATGGAATATGTAAAGGAACTAGAACTTTAGGATAAAAAGTTACCGTATTGAGTAGTATTTTAATTATCATGCTCCTTCAAGCTTAGCACCAACACAAAGAAACCAATTGAATGCATGGTGGTAGCCAGACTATTTCTAGTTCTAATTTTATTAGTGATAATAGTGTTGGTAGTCATTTACTTATCTAAAAAATCCTGAATAAGTGCTTAAAAATTGGCTTCTCCAGAGGGCACATAAATATGAGTCCCTGTTCTCCAACTATCCACCACCTACTGATGCATGGTACGAATGGAATGTAGGCCATGAAATGTCTTTAGAAGACATCTCTTTGCTCCCTGACTCCTTCCACTGCGTTAGCAGTATCTAATTTGCCAAAATGAGAAGCATTTGAATAGAGGCCATTACTAGTCTTAGGACACATTGAATACTTTTCAATATTTTAAGCCATTTAAAACATTTTTGTGAAATGCATTATTCATACCGAAAAGTGCATAAAACATACATGTGTAGTACAATGAGTAATTATAAAATGACTGCCATGCAGCCTGCTTTTCGGTGTAGAAATTGAACATGCCAGTACCTTCAAATCCTATATGTCCCATGGAAACTACATTCCCTCCAATCACTGGCAAATAAACATAATGCACACGTTTATGCTAATCACTTAATTTGCTTTTAGTTATGATTCCATCACCATTTAAATATGTCCTTGGTTTTGAAATTTATATATAAATAAAATCCAGAGTATTCACTCATTTGTGTCTTTCTTTTGTCAACATTATGCTTACAAGCAACATGTTACTGCTGGAGTGGTAGTTATTCATTTCCATTGCTTTGTAGTATTTTCTTGTTCTCTCCAATTTATATTTCTATTCTACTCTGAGTGGGCAACTTGGTTGTTTCCAGTTTGACATTATCACAAATGACACTGCTGAAAGGAAAACACTTTTTGCATGTCTCCTGAGCACCTGTACAACACCACAGGTCTGTTAGGAAGTCCCTATTTTCATCATCCGAAAAAGCTCTCAGAACAAAATTGTCTTTAAGAAGTAAGTTTACCTCTATGGCATCTTATGTTTCCTAAATGTCAGTCTGCTATTCCTCATCGTGTTAACTTTATGCAGCTTTTTTTTTTAAAAAAAAGGTTTTTATTAGTATTTCATTCAGCTTAAAGAGGTATCCAAATTATCTAGCCTGGCATTGTTGAAATAAAAATTATATCGAGTACTATTTTAGTTTTATTTTTTTACATAGTTGTATTAGTCTGTTTTCATGCTGCTGATAAAGATGTACCTAAGACTGGATAATTTATAAAGAAAAAGAGGTTTAATGGACTCACTGTTCCACATGGCTGGGGAGGCCTCACAATCATGTTGGAAGGCTAAAGGCACATCTTACATGGCGGCAGACAAGAGAGAGCTTGTGCAGGGAAACTCCCCCTTATAAAACCATCAGATCTTGTGAGATGTGTTCACTATCATGAGAACAGCAAGAGAAAGACCCACCCCCATGATTCAGTTATCTCACACCGGGTCCCTCCCATGACACATGGGAATTGTGGGAGCTACAATTCAACATGAGATTTGGGTGGGGACACAGCCAAACCATATCAATAATTGTGACCATGGTGCACATTTGACTTTTAGCTCAATTTTTAATCTAAATATTTTTATTAGTTTACTATGGCTGTGAAATGAATAAAGACTGAGGGCTTAAAACAGTACACATGTATTATCTCCAGTTGTCATGGAGTAGGAATCTAAACACATCTTAGCTGGGTCTTCTGTTCAAGGCTATGATAAATGTATTGGCCTGGTTGAGTTTTCATTTGGAGGCTTAACTGGGGAAGAACTCACTTCCAAGCTCCTTCAGGTTGTTGGTAAAATTCATTTTCTCACTGCTGTAGAATTATGACAGTTTGATTTTTCAAAGCCAGCAATTAAGAGAGGGAATCTGCTGTTTGGAGTCTCTAACTTCAGGAAAAATACCTTCTTTCAAACGATTTGCCCAATATGGCATCCCTCAAAATAACTGTATTAATCTGTTTTCCTGCTGCTAATAAAGATATACTCCAGATTGGGTAATTTAAAAGGAAAGAGGTTTAATTGACTCACAGTTCCACACGGCTAGGGAGGCCTCATAATCATGGCAGAAGGTAAATGAGGAGCAAAGTCATGTCTTACATGGCAGCAGGCAAGAAAGCATGTGCAGGGGAACTCCCCTTTATAAAACCATCAGATTTCTTGAGACTTATTCACTATCATGAAAACAGCACTGGGAAAATCCACCCCCAATGAGTCTATCCCACAACACATGGCGATTATTACAATTCAAGGTAGTATTTGAGTGGGTGCACAGAGCCAAACCATATCAATAACTCTCTTTTTATTAACTCAAAGTCAAATAATTGGGAGTTGTACATACAATACAAACTGCCTTTTTTTACTGACATTTAATATTGATTAGAAGTTTTAGCTTTTAACTACACTCAATGGAATAAGATTACACAAAAGTGTATACACCAGGGAGTAGCAATAACAGGGACATTTTACAATTATGCCAACATACATTGTAGCACATGTTTTATTATTATTTTTAACTCTCAAAAATTTTTTATGACTGTCTTATATTACAACTGACCAGGTATATTATAATTCATCTAAATACTAGATTATCAGTACATATTAGGTTGCATATGTCAGTTTTTAAGGTTTGAAAAATTCCAGTCATATCTGATAAATATTTAGGCCTTGATATTCTCAGCTAGAAATAAGTGCTTTTAAAAACTAGAAAAAAATGAGAGATGGGGTCTTATTTAAAAATCATCCAATTCTATTTTTAAAATCCTAGGGACAAAAGTAGATACTAGATTTATCTCATTAAAAAATGCTTGCATCAATAGCTTTGCCAATTGAAAAATTAAAAATAATCATAAAATCAAAAGTAATTATTATTTTGTGTAATAACAAATAACAGTAAAAACATACTCCCAGATTTAGGCCAGGCACAGTGGCTCATGCCTATAAGCCCAGCAACTTGGGAGGCCAAGGCAGGTAGATTACCTGAGGTCAGGAGTTCAAGACCAGACTGGTCAACATGGCGAAACCCCATCTCTACTAAAAAATACAAAAATTAGATGGGCATGGTGGTGGGCACCTGTAATCCCAGCTATTCGGGAGTCTGAGTCAGGATAATTTCTTGAACCCGGGAGGCGGAGGCTGTAGTGAGCTGAGATTTCACCATTGCACTCCATCCTAGGCAACAAGAGCAAAACTCTGTTAAAAAAAAAAAATCCCAAATTTATACAATAGGGTGCTGTCAAGAAATTTCAAATAGCACATACTTATTGTTTGCAAAGCAGCCGTATCTATCCATTATATCCTCCAAGGTTTTCTACTCACAGTATCCTGTTTATTTCAACATCTCTCCCACCCTGATTTAAACCAGAAAGTTACCTTCAAAAATAGATTACCCCAATTAATTTATTTTATCACAGTCCAACTTTTTTTACTACATTCTAATTAATATTACTCTACCTGCTCTTTTACCCAAGCTAAAGTTGAGGACATTAGCCAACACTTGTACTTACTCCACATATTTAACCAATAACCATGTTGGAAAGCTTTTTTTAATTATTATTTTACATTCTTATAGTTAGGGAATGTGGGCTCAATGGCTTTTTTTAAATAAGAATTTCTTTAGCTGGTTTGAAATAATAATCTCTCCTATCTAAGTTACTATCAAGAAATGCTTCAGAGACTGAATGAACAGTGCCTGCCTGCTGATAGATGACAGATGTAGGCTAAATGTGTTTATTCACTTTAATCATCATATAATATTTGTTTTTAGTAATTTTTGTTACAGCTTACAGCTATACCTGTCAAAAACTTCTCAATTAGTAGATAACTTTTATGGCTGTGACTAATCACTAATGTGGATGATTTAATATTGAAAGAACCCAAGTTACTTTTAACTTTTTGAAAAATTTACAGAAAAGAGCTACACACAAAAAGTATCTAAAGTATCTATAGACATATAGACTTGAATGCATGCTATGTTTTTTTCTAATCATTTTAGCATATTCATATTTGATGCTTTAATGATTTAAAATCACACTGTAACCAATTGAAATTAGTTTGGCTATAAATAACAGACTTTTCAAAATAGTAGTGGTTTAAACATGTTAGAGAGCAATCCAGGGCTGGAAGAGTAAATTCAAGGCAATTAGGAATGAGTCCTTATCATCCTTGCTCATGACTCTCATCTTCAAGGTTACTTTAATGTCCCAGTTTGGTGCTAGGGTTCCACACGTTATATTCGAACTGTAATTCGAAAGAAGGCAAACAGCACGGGATAAGTGGTAGATCCCATCTCAGTTATCTCCGTGTAAGCAGCCTGCTCTGAAGTTCTCAACATTTTCGCTTAGTATCATTGGAAGGCACAATTTACAAAACAAACTTCATTCTGGGCAATGCAATGGGTAAAAATTAGGTTCTTCTTCTAAAGAAGGGACAAGTGGATATTAGAAATGCAACTAGTACTTTCTCATAAACACTTAACATGGGCACATATGTGTGCACACAGATATGTGTATAGATTTGCATACACAAAAGTATATATGATAGTTTATTCTGTTTTTTCACTAAACTTTTGTCTAAATTCCACTTCTTTATGAGTCATAAACATTTCAATGGCTTGATTTTAAATTCAC
This sequence comes from Pan troglodytes, assembly GCF_028858775.2. Taxonomy (NCBI): domain Eukaryota; kingdom Metazoa; phylum Chordata; class Mammalia; order Primates; family Hominidae; genus Pan; species Pan troglodytes. The sequence goes on from NC_072413.2 coordinate 39,914,257, forward strand.
TGAGTTGATGTAGCATTGTTCACCCTAAAATTGGTAATAGGCTGTTTCCACTTTGTTATTGTTCTTGCTTACTACACTGTTGCAGTAATGACTGCTGCTGCAGCTGCTGCTTATGGAGAATCTGTCCTGGGCCAAGAATTTTGTTAAACAGTTTGTATTTACAATGAGTGAATAAAACTGCATCTTGATCCTATTTTCAGGCATAGTGCAGGATTTGAAGGAAACACAAACTCAAATCACAGAAACACAATTAATGCAGAGCTTTTTAAAATTTTTCTTTAGGGGTAGAAGAGCAGAGTGCACTTCCAAAAATACAATAAAATGTACTAAATATTCTTAATGCTCCGTTTTCCTAAGACAGAAGAGAGAGAAAGAGAGAGGAGAAAGAGAGAGAGAGACAGAGAGAGAGAGAGAGAGAGAGAAGGAGAGAGACATTGCGTTCAGTGATATAAAATCTTCCATATGGTGTTAGTTTGTCAAAATATTTCTGTAGGAGTACTGCCGGAACTTTCCACCCACACACATACTTAGTATTTATACCCTCAGTAAATTCATTCTTCTTCCTTCTGTATGTGGGTATGCCTTTCTTCTCCCATTTTTCATGTTCACAGAGACTCAGCTATTCAATTTGATTTTCTGATAGAGATAACTAGGCTACCTCAATGCCCACAATAATATGAAGAGAAATTATTTCCTGAAGAATTTTCCATATTTCTAGATGCCTGAATTCTGTCATACAGCATCTCCATACTGACGATCATTCTTTCTGCATTGCTTTACTACTGTGTTTCTTTAATTGCTATGGCAACAGCACAACAGAGCCAATATAACCACAGGGACTACAGTTACAAGAAATGTTAAATACCCTAGGGAAACTGAAATACAGTGGATAGTTTGACATCTCTGTGGCTCAGAGATTCACCTTTCAGAATTTCAAGGAAAAAGTGGATAAAGTAATAAATCATTTATTAGATTGGAAACACCAGTTAATAGCATTCAAATTTGTATTATAACCTTTTTTATGTCCTTTCAAGTTGTCATAAATCAACGTGAATTCCAGGAAAGAGGCTGCTATATTGGAAGAAACAGGGGTCATCTACTGTGCTGAGGTAGCAGCATGATGATTTCATTGCATTTCACATTTGTGGCAATGTTCAGTGTGTGAGTCTTTCCTAATTCCTGTGACCATTGAAGCCTAATTATCCTGCAATGAGATGCAGTAGAAAGAGAACTGGGGCATTAAATTCAGGTTGGAATCTTAGATACCTAATAATGTTTTCTGGCCTTCACTGAGATTCAGATTCCTCATTAATCAATGATGTAGAACTCAAGATCTTTTTACTCTGATGCTTTCCAAAAGGCACAGATATGTTGAGGCAAACATCTTCAGGTTTGACATTGATAGGGAGCAACAGGGCAATATCACAGCAACAATATACTCTGTAACTGAAAGGTAACAACTCTGCTTATTTATTTGAAGCCACATGCCTACCCACATTTTATATAGAATATTGTTCTTTGCTATACTTTCTTGGGTCCTTTCTCCTCTTCCTCATAATGCACTTTAATTTATCAAGTAGAGGAATTTGGCTATCCTTGTTTTATTGTACCTACAAAAGCAATGCCCTGGGGAATGTACCTTTCACAAACAAAGTGGATAATCAAATTATTTATCTAAATGAATATATTAGTCAATTCTCACACTCCTAATAAAGACATACCCAAGATTGGGTAATTTATAAAGAAAAGAGGTTTAATTGACTCACAGTTTAGCGGGGCTGGAAAGGCCTCAGGGAACTTACAATCATTGTGAAAAGAGAAGCAAACATGTCCTTCTTCACATGGTGGCAGCAAGAAGTGCTGAGCAAAAGGAGAAAAAGCCCCTTATAAAATCAGCAGATCTCATGGGAACTCACTCACTGTCACAAGAATAGCATGAGGGTAACCACCCCTATGATTCAGTTACCCCCCGACCAACTGGGTCCCTCCCATGACACATAGGGATTGTAGGAACTACAAATTGAGATGAGATTTGGGTGGGGAGAAAGTCAAACAATATCAACAAATAGCCATCTACTCCCCAGATTAATTGTACTTATCTCCTGGAGGTACTACTGTTTTAATTAATTGAAGTTTTATATATGAATTATCTCCCTCTTTTCTACACACATCACTCCCCTTTCCTACACACATCACTCCTCTTTCCCAGATATTTCCCACTTACTTCTGCACATGCATAGGAAATGCTCATGATCAACAAAAATTCATTTTAGGGAACCATTGCCACCTGCGCCAGCTGACTCAACTCCAAACTCCTGCTGTTCCAGCACTGTAGGGAATCTTCACAGCCTCTTAGCACTAGCCTTTTCTAGGCTGCTTTTTCTCCCCAAACAATTTTCTGCAAGAAAGAACACATTTACCTTCACAGTTCCTAGTAGTATTTACTGGTAGGATCCATGGGTTCCCAATATCACATAGAGTCTCTGTAGGGAGATTTCTGAGTAGGCAAGATAGGTGACAACTCAAGCTATACCAATTAAAGAATACTGAGATTTCTTTACATACAGAAATCACTCTCTCGTATGAGGTGGAATTTATACACTTAAAAGAAAACTTAGCATTCTGAATTAAAATATTTGGGTGACTTCAGTCATGTTTTCACTTACCAAAGAAAGATGAATGACTATAGTTAAGTGTGTCATTTTGGTTGCCTTCCAAGTTGTTCTGATGTCTTTACTGTGTGAAAGAAAATAGAGTCTTTAGGATCCCAAACTCACAATGCCAAAGGGAAAGTTAAGGTTGGAAACTGAGTCATGTAATACTGTCTTCCTTCTGTTCCCCAAAAGAGAGTTGTTATTTCACAACACTGTGTCCTGACTTCATACATAAATCAGGTTCCCACTATAGGCCACGTATTTAACCAGCTGGCCTCCCTCACAAATTGCTCATGAGGAAATTCCCTGTAAGCTCCTAAATCTTTCAGGATACATATATAACCTGAAAGATACATATGTATACATGTAAGGGAGATATCCCCCTCTGTAACTTAGCACTAAATCCAAGTTCTGTTTAATCTCACCCCGACTATGTCAATTACTAGCTTATCTTCACAGGTGCAGGACAAGAGCAGACCAGAAATCATTTCTCCACCTACCCAGAGAAGAATGCGTAATAGAATTTTTCTCTATTCTATTTGTTCATGTTTCCTATATTTTATGTAAAATGTAGATACACTGAGCACCAGAGGAATGCGTAATTGTCTTTTTCTTTCTTTTTTTTTTTTTTTTTTGAGACGGAGTCTCGCTCTGTCGCCCAGGCTGGAGTGCAGTGGCGTGATCTCGGCTCACTGCAAGCTCCGCCTCCCGGGTTCACGCCCTTCTCCTGCCTCAGCCTCCCGAGTAGCTGGGACTACAGGTGCCCGCCACTATGCCTGGCTTTTTTTTTTTTTTTTTTTTTTTTTGTATTTTTAGTAGAGATGGGGTTTCTCCGTGTTAGCCAGGATGGTCTCAATCTCCTGACCTCGTGATCCACCTGCCTTGGCCTCCCAAAGTGTTGGGATTACAGGCGTGAGCCACTGCGCCCAGCCAGTTGTCTTTTTCTTTTACTCCCTTTCACCTGTAAAATATAGGTTTACTGAGCACTAATCAGAGTCTCACAAGAATGTGACCATTTGCCTTACTGCCTACCTGCCCTCTCTTTCATCCTTCCTGCTTGCTCTTTCTCCTTTAAATACTGAAGTTTCCAAAACCCTCTTGGGAAAAGTGTACAATACAGATGCTCCTATGCCTTGTGTTTTTACCCGAAGCATCCTCAAACTTTGGCTAAATAAACCTCTATCAATTGAGACACTTGTCGAAATCACTTTTTGGTTAACAGCCACAATAATCTGCTAGCACCTTTAAAATGTAATTTAATTGTAAAGAGAGACAAAGAAAATAAACGAGTAAATGACATGATGAATGTAAAGTATCATTGTTTACAATGTGAGAATTAAAAATCCTTTATATGAAAGTGCTACATAATCAGAAAAACACTATAAATAATATTTACCACTAGCAATCTAACATACTAGGAAGAACATGGCTTTGGGAAATAGATGTCTCTCTCTCTCTTAAAACTGCCTTTTGTTTACTTTCTATACGACTGTGAGAATATCACTTACATTTCCTAAATTCAGTTTTATCATATACAATGAGAATAAATTAACTATATGCAGTTGTGCAATATAGTTGCACAAGCTCAGCAGCTGCAGGCGCCTGAGTACCTGGGATTACGGGTGCAGAATACTATGCCCTGCTAATAAATTTTCAAAATGACATAAAACATCTTTTTATGCAGGCTTCACCTCAGTTTTAGAAAGCAATGAATATCTGGAATATTGCATATCTACAAGTTAGAGAAGGCACAAGTTAGAGAAGGCATGATCATGACTAATTTTGTTTCCTCATCTATAAAATAAAGAAATTATTACTTATTTTGTGTTTACCTATCTTCAATAAATGATAATTATTTTTAAAATTATTTGTTTTGTGTAAGTAATTGGTGTCTTATCTGTAGCTAATTTATGTAAATAATGTTTATGTAAATTTATTTCATGGTAAAAATACATGTGTGTGTGTATATATATACACACGCACATGTTGAGAACAAAAATTACAGGATACTGTATTAAGAACTCAGAAACCCATTAGGACTATGCAAATTTAAATATCAAAGTATAATAAGTCAACATTTTCATAGTTGGCCATCTATTTTGTTTATATACCCGTTTTACACAGATCCTAACTCTCTAAGTTTGGTAGATTCCTGCAATGCACCTTGTGTATGTTGCAGTTGCTAAACACATCTTCCCGAAAATATTAATGAAAGGATAAATAAATTGATGCATGGGTGAATTTTAAGAATTTATTACATTCATGTACTTAGCCATATTACTAGTGACTGTTATAATCAAATCCCAAAATGTAATTGTTCCAGGTTATATATATATCATATTTTGAGGCCTGAATTTTAGAGGCTCAATAATAATATTATTAGTATGTATTTTAACGGAGAATGCAGTTAAAATGTTAGCATTTATAGTCTCTCTAGAAAAAAAGTTAGACAGAAAACCTAAAATATTTGAAATAAAACTATTAAAGGCATTTCAGTTTCTAAGCTATATTATAAAATATCCTTTACAATACTGTAGCCGTTTAACACATCCTGCAAAAACTCGTCAATATCAACAGACATTAACATTTGTCTCCAGACATTAGTTGAGACAAAGGGGCACTAATTGAATTAATAGCATTCTACTGAATGATGGCAAAGTAGCTATGGAGGAGCCCAATAGCTTTCCTTTAACTCAACATATAAATTGCTACCATATTGGTTTCTGCAGAGAATAGGCTTTACTCTCAGTTGGTTGTGAAATCTAAATTTGCTTTTATATTCCATCCTGGTTCCCAAATAAGTACTGATACTCTTGAGCATATGTTATGTAATAGCCATGACAGAAAGATGGATGTAGTAATGGAAAATCATTTTTCAGTTTGTGTGTAATAGACTCTTCTTTGAACAGAATTTGCTTCAAATGACATATAATAAAGAGATATGTAAATATTATCTAAAGAGCTGCAACTGCATCACTATTTGCTGAGTTACAGTTCCACTCAAATATTTAACAAAAACCTGTCTGTGTTGCTTACATTTAACTATTTGGAGAAATAGACAGATTGTGCTTGAAATGGCTTTACTTAACTAGATTAAAAACATAGTATGTTTTATATTTATGAATTTTTAAATTATCAATTCCAGAAAAGCATGAAAACCATTCTGACTTTCCATTTACATTGATTTTTTTAAGTGGTTATGTGTTAATATAATAAATATGTCAAGGATCAGTTTGTGAACTTGTAGGAAATGAAAACTATGCTTCTTTACATGAGATCTTACCTTGTATTTTTTAATAAACTTTGAAATCTTCATCTTGTCCAAATAACTTGGGAAAAATCATTAATCACAATTTATATGATTTTTTTTCATTACTTAGAGGTCTCACACGGAAAATAGACTTTAGGGAGTAGTCCAGATTTTATTGTACACTTACTCTTACTTTCTAAATTACCGTATCTGTATATATGTTGCCTGATGATAAAAAGTAAATCAAGCTATGAAATAGGAAATATAATTTAAGTTGCAATAGGGTCACCTCTTTGAACATATATGACAAAGTTAAGAGGATTTATGTTCCTAAAATATGATTAAGTTTTGATTAACTACAGATAAAGTGCCCTTTTATATATTATTCTTCCTTTGGAGCAAATATTTAGAAACATAATGAAAAATCACTATTTCCTTTTTAAAAAAAATTTAATCACCTACTCACAATTACTAAAAAGTGGCAAGAATAGCATGAAGAATTTCTGTATACCCTTCACCCGGATTCCCAAATACTCACAAATACCACATTTTCTTTCCTCATCTTCTTGTCTTCTTTCTTTCTATTTTTCTCTCTCTCTTTCTATATATGTGTATTTATATTGTTATATATAAAATTATATATTACATGTTTAAATTGTATACATAACTGATATGCTATATATTTATATTATGATAGATATGTGGACATATAGATCTCCACCTTGATCTGGAATTACTTTTATGAGAGGATTTTGATTTTGAATTCAGTTTCCTCAACAAATGTGATATTGTTTATATTTTCTATGTATCTTGTTGTCTATACATTTTCTTCTATTAGTAGTTTGGTAATTTGCATTTTTCAGTGAATTTGTCCATTTCATCTAAGTTATTGTGTATATGTATTGGCATGACAGGGGATTTTGTATTTTTTTATTCTTCTCATCGGCAATTTTTGGTTTCTCTCATTTTTTCTTAATTATCTTGCAGGGATCAATTTTTCCTTTTTTTTTTTTTTTTTTTAACAGAGTCTCACTCTGTTGCCCAGGCTGGAGTGCAGTGGCAAGATCTAATCTCAGCTCACTGCAAGCTCTGCCTCCTGGGTTCGCGTCAGTCTCCTGCCTCAGCATCCCCAGTAGCTGGGACTACAGGCACCCACCATCATGCCGGGATAATTTTTTGTATTTTTAGTAGAGATGGGGTTTCACCGTATTAGCCAGGATGGTCTCGATCTCCTGACCTCGTGATCTGCCCGCCTTGGCCTCCCAAAGTGCTGGGATTACAGGCGTGAGCCACCGCGCCCGGCCCTCAATCTTTTCTAAAAAACAGCTTTTGACTTTATGTATTTTTTCTATTTTTTGATCTGATTTCTATTTTATAAATTTCTGCTCATTTTAATAGTCTCATTTCTTCTATTTACTCTCTTTTGTATTTATTTTCTAGCTTCTTAGGTATCAAGCTTAGATAACTGATTTTAAACCATGTTTTCTTTCTAATAATATATTTAGTCTGAATCACCATAACAATTCAAATATACTATTTTTTATACCATAAATTGTTATACTTTAATTTCAATTAAATTAATTTCCTTTAATTAATTAATTTAATTTTAATTTCATTTCAATTTAATAGTCTTGCTAAAGTTCCATGAGAATCTGGAAAGAATGTGTATTCTCTATTTATTGAAGTTGCATTTTATAATTATAAATTAGGTCAGGTTGGTTGATAGTGCTGTGTAAATCTTTTATAGCTACTGCTCTCTCTTTTTTGTCAGCTTATTGTATCAATAGTGAAAGAGAAGAGTTCATATCTCCAATTGTAACTGTGGCTTTAAAAAAAAATTCCCTTTTTCCTATCGTGTCATTTCATGTATTTTGAAGATCTTCTGCTGAGTCCATGTGCATTCAGTGTTTTCGTGGTTTCTTGATGAATTGATCCTTTTTCTCTATAAAATGCCCATATTTATCTCTCATATACTGTTTGCCTTTTTCTAATTTATAGCCACATCAACTTTTTATGTTCAGTGTTTTAATGACATATCTTTTTCAGCCTTTTACTTTTAGTTGTTCATATCTTTATTTTCAACGTGTATTTTTCTAAATGCTTCATGGATGGCCTGGTTATTTTAGGCAGGATAAAAACCTTTGCCTTTACCTCTTACATCCCATTCGTGTTTGAAGTTTTTGGTATAGTTTAGGATTAAGTCTACTACCTTGGCAGTGATTTTCTATTTTCCCAATGGGTTCATTATTTCTCTTTTCCTTCTATACTGGTGAACTGCTGTTGTTATATCTTGCACAGAATATCTGAGATAAATTTTTCTTAGATTTTGCCTAGCTGTGAATACCTTTTTATGCATTTTGAAGAATACTTTTATTGGATATAAAATTCTAGAGTATAGGATTTTTTCTTTTCTTTATAAATTTTAAATATATTATTTCATTTTCTTTTGACCTTAATTATGATGAGAACTCAGTTGTAAATTATAGTTATTCTCCATATATGCAATATCTTTTTCTCTGCCTCTTTTAATAAATCTTTATCTTTATATTTAGTTTTCAGCCATTTGTTCTTTTGTGTCTAGGTGTTTATCTGCTGCATTGGTCGTTTTATATTATCAATATCATCAACTCTGGAATCTTTTCAGATATTTTTACTTCTACTATTTATTCTGCCCCATTCTCCCTTTCTTTCTGAGAGGGATTAAAATTATGATAATATTAATCATTCAAATACTTGTCCCTCAGATCTAATACTTTTTGTTCTGTTCTTTCAGGCTTTTAAAATCTGAATTTAGTTTTTTTTCTATTGATTTGTCTTCAATTACATTTATACTTTCTTCTGCTGTGCCCAATCTTCTGTTACAAAGATATTGTTATATTTTAGATCATATACATTTAAAAATTGTTTTTCACATCTCTGCTAAAATTACCCATCAAATCATGCATGATGTCCATCTTTTCCTGCAGATACGTTAGAATTTTTATTATAGTAATTTTATGCTCCCTGTGGTAATTGTAATATCTGGGGTGTCTCTGGATCTGCTTCTATTAATCACTTCCTTTTTAATGTTCATCACTTTTTCTTGCTTCTTCAAGTTTTTATGTGAATTCTTACATGTTTGGGAATTTCCTATTTAGTAAGACCTGAGATCTGTGCCCTATGGTGGTTTTGGAGCTCTATTTCTATTTTACAGATGAATCTTTTGATTTCCAAATTTCTGGAGGTCTCACCACCCTGCTTTATAGCTCTGGGGCCAGATTTGTTGGTGGCCTAGGAGAATTTATTGATCTCAAATCTCACCCCTAGCATTTTTTTTTCTTTTGGCTGCACCTACCCCATAGTCTACGAAGGTGGAAATATCCTCTAGGAAGCTCTAGGAAGGATTTTTCAGCTGCCAAATGTCACCCTAGGCATTTTGTGGTTAAAATCACAGGTATCTGTATGGAAATGAAGGGGACTGAGCTCTCCCTCCCCTCTGTCAGTCCTGATAGCTGAAATCCCTGAGGGACTGTATTTTTCTTCTAGTTCCTCTGCATCTTTCCCATTCTTTCCAAGCTGAAAAGCAAGGTTGCCTGAAATATTTCTTTCAATTTTCCTTTCCTTCCTCAATTTTTTACTCGTCTGAAAATAAGGTGTATCTGAGAGAAGTGATCTCTACCCTCTTTCTATTCCCATATTTTTAAGATAATATTCCTGTTACTCAATGAAGGTATGAGAATGAGATAGGTGTTAATATTTTCTCACTGCTGCTATTGGGGCTCTTGTGGATTCTATTTTGTTATGTTGAACCACAAATGCATTCTTAAAAGTTTGGTAAAATATAGGCAGGGTGCGTTTTATCCCAAGTTATGTCAGATAGATACGATGTCCTAGTTTCTTTTTTGTTGGTGGGGGAAGTAGAGCAACAGCTATGTATTTCCTCTTTTTTTTTTTGAGATGGATTCTCGTTCTGTCACCCAGGCTGGAGTGTAATGGCGCGATCTCTGCTTACTGCAACCTCCACCTCCTGGGTTCACGCCATTCTCCTGCCTCAGCCTCCCCAGTAACTGGGACTACAGTTGCACGCCACCACGGCCGGCTAATTTTTGTATTTTTAGTAGAGACGGGGTTTCACCGTATTGGCCAAGATGGTCTCGAACTCCTGACCACGTGATCTGTCCCCCCCGACCCTGGCTTCCCAAAGTGCTGGGATTACAGGCTTGAGTCACCACCCCCCGCCATTTCCCCCCTTTTATCAAGGACTGCCACCTCTGGAAGTTAGATTCTTTAAGTTTCTTCGTATTCCAAAGGTTATAATGTTACTATTTTTAAAAATATGATTTATAGCTTATCCAGCTTATTTTGTTTGTTTAGCGTGACAGTGATGGTTTCTTATTACTTTCTATATTTATTCCAGAAATACTATTTATAAACACATTAAAATGCAATAAAAATATTGCATACATATCTACAGGTGTATCATTTCTGTTGTTCTTTAGCCATTTATAAAGTTTCAAGTTTCTTCCATCATATATAATTTTCCTTCAGCCTAAAGGCACTATCCTTTACATTTTCATATAAGTGCAGGTTTGCTGGTGAAGAAACTGTTTCTCTTAAAATTTCTTACCTTGTTTTCATCTTTTATAAAAGTATAATCCTACCTAGGTTGCTAGGTTTTCCTTTCTTCATGGAGCACTTTAAAGATGTTTTTCATTATCTTCCATCTGACTTTATTTACGATGAGAAGTCAGTGAGGAGTCAGCAGTTACTTTTATTTTGTTTACCTTACCTTATTGTAATCCGTCTTATTTCTGTGCCTACATTTAAGATTATTTTTCCTTTGGTTAGCTGCAATTTGACGATGATATGTCTTGGTATGGTTTCATTGTGTTGAGCTTGGATTTATAGATTCTTTTAATAACATTCAACAAATTGTTTGCTTTTAGTTCTTTAAATATATTTCTGCCTAACAGCATTCTTCTGATATTGCAATTACGTATATGTTTGACTTCTTAACACCATTCCACAGGTCATTGGATTTTTGTCCCTTTCCTTTCATCCCTTTTTATCAGTATTACAACATGGTTTGTACCTATTACCCTGCCTCCACTTACATAGTTTACCAGAGCTCTTTTTCAGTAACTCTCTTTTCGCTAGTACACTGCCCCATAAATTCAAGCCACCTGAGACTCTGCTCTCCAATCTTTGTCTTTTCAGTTTAACAAGACTGTTCATACTTTGCCTCGTTTCCCCTTCTTGTGCTGTGATTTGGAAGATGTCTCCAGGGGTAATTATAGAATTAATTTTTAACTCATTATCTCAAGGATCACAGTTCTGTATTTATTCACTTCCAATGTCCAAAACTTGTTGTTTTATATATTTTTGTAATTTTATTTGTTAATGCTTATTTTGGAAAGGCTAGTTTAATACCAGTTAGTAATGAACAGAAGATTCTATCTTTATTTGTTGATAATGATCATTTTTATTAACTAGATCAACATTTCATATGGCATCAAATAGGTGTTGTGCTGGACACCTCTTAACCTCAGTAGGGAAGGATCCAGGTTCAAGAGGCGGAAGAAGAGACCCAGAGCCAGCAAGTGAGATACGGGGTTTGATTAGGGGATTACACACAGGGAAGAGTCCAGTGGTCGCAGGCTGGACTGCTTATCTGCCTTATGCACAGTCCAGTGGCAACAAGCTGGTAAGGAAAACCACAACTGCTTGAAACTTACATAGCATTTAACACCCTCCCCTTAATGATCTCCACCTGGCAGCCTCCATTTAACCCAAAATTCAGGGCATCAATCCCCTGTACAGCCCATGTTCCATTGGACAGGTTGGGGGCTCAGATGTTTCTCATAGACAAGGAATGAATCTCCGGATTGGCCACTCCTGGATTCCCTAGCTCAGGACACACATTCAGGTGCATCTTCAATCTGGGGTCATTCTAAATATATGTTTAAGTTATTGCTATCAGGGGCTTTTACCCTACAAAAGGCATTAAATAATTAGAAGTCATAAAATATGCTTTAATTAGAAAACTAGGCATGACATTTCCAGGATGATTTCATATTTATATTAAATTGAAAATATGTATGATTTTCTGCAGCTATTTTCACTCATGGTTTTTAAAACTTCATGCAATGGGCTGAGTAAGGTAGCTCATGCCTGTACTTGCAGCACTTTGGGAGACTGAGTCAAGAGGATTGCTGAGTCCAGGAGTTTGAGCCCTGTCTCTACAGAAAAAAAAAAAAAAATTACCCTAGGGTGGTGGCACTTATCTGTAGTCCCATCTACTCAGAAGGCTGAAGAGGAAGGATCATTTGAGCTGAGGAGGTCGAGACTGCAGTGAGCCGTGATCGCACCACTGCACTGCACAGCTTGGGTGACAAAGAAAAACTTTGTCTAAAAAAAAAAAAAAACAAGAAAACCTGACGCAACATATGAGAACTTTTAATCAAATATATGCTATTATTTTTATTTTTGAGAATTGATTTCAATAGCATATACTCAAGATCAAACAGAAAAATGAAAATTGTCAAAGTGTTTATTTAAAATAAAATTTGGATAAATATACATTCGTTAAGATTGTAAAAGAAGGAAAACAGAATATAATATCTTGTTGAACATACTGTTAAGTGAAAGCACTGACGGCTGCGTCCCAGAAATTATCTTTAAAAATCCACATTTTTAACCAATAAAATATTTTAATATTTAGGGAACTCGGAGCTATTGTGATAAACATTCAACCTTGTTATTTTTGAGAATAAGATTTTTGTATTTTCAGTTAAGATGTGAAGATTGGCCGGGCACAGTGGCTCATGCCTGTAATCTCAGCACTTTGGGAGGCCGAGGTGGGCGGGTCACCTGAGGTCAGGAGTTCGAAACCAGCCAGCCCAACATGACAAACCCTGTCTCTACTAAAAATACAAAAATTAGCTGGGTGTGGTGTCGGGCGCCTGTAATCCTAGCTACTCAGGGTGGCTGAACGGTCATCAGTAATTGCTTGAACCTGGGAGGTGGAAGTTACGGTGAGCCAAGATCACGCCACCGCACTGCAGCCTGGGCAACAAAGCAAGGCTCGTCTCAAAAAAAAAAAAAAAAAAGTGAAGGTTGATCTATGTCAAGATAGTTTGTAAAGATGAAAAAAATTAATCAAGAATTTGTTATCTTCAAAGGTCATGCTGCAAGCTAACAAATATTGTTTTTTATTGTTTCTGTTTAGGCTACTGAATTGACCTACTTACAAATCTTCAAATATGCCTCTAATTTTTTAAATATCTTTATGTAACAAGATGTTCTTCAGGGTCTAGGGTATGTTTTCCTGAACCCCCAGGCCTACAATCTCGGCTGTATATCTCTTTTGGTTCACCCATGGAGTACCCTGGACATACTTAAAAAATGGCGCTTAATTTGCAGAGTTATAATAAACTTTTGACTGCTTTGTTTTTCCTACTTGATTTTAAATCCCATGAAATTATCAATGGTATGTTATTCATCCCTAGTGCCCATTATAGCCTTTACTACAGAATAAATATTAATACTTGTTAAGCAAACAAGTGAAATTATTTCTCTATTCTATTCTAGATTGCATACAAATATTATGCTAGTAGGAATATGAATATGAATTAAATCATTGGGTGCTAACATTCTATTTTGTGTCTTCCGTTACAGGCTCTTAAATCCGATCTACAATGGAAAAAATTCTTTTTTATCTGTTTTTCATTGGCATAGCAGTGAAAGCTCAGATCTGTCCAAAGCGTTGTGTCTGTCAGATTTTGTCTCCTAATCTTGCAACCCTTTGTGCCAAGAAAGGGCTTTTATTTGTTCCACCAAACATTGACAGAAGAACTGTGGAACTGCGGTTGGCAGACAATTTTGTTACAAATATTAAAAGGAAAGATTTTGCCAATATGACCAGCTTGGTGGACCTGACTCTATCCAGGAATACAATAAGTTTTATTACACCTCATGCTTTCGCTGACCTACGAAATTTGAGGGCTTTGCATTTGAATAGCAACAGATTGACTAAAATTACAAATGATATGTTCAGTGGTCTTTCCAATCTTCATCATTTGATACTGAACAACAATCAGCTGACTTTAATTTCCTCTACAGCGTTTGATGATGTCTTCGCCCTTGAGGAGCTGGATCTGTCCTATAATAATCTAGAAACCATTCCTTGGGATGCTGTTGAGAAGATGGTTAGCTTGCATACCCTTAGTTTGGATCACAATATGATTGATAACATTCCTAAGGGGACCTTCTCCCATTTGCACAAGATGACTCGGTTAGATGTGACATCAAATAAATTGCAGAAGCTACCACCTGACCCTCTCTTTCAGCGAGCTCAGGTACTAGCAACCTCAGGAATCATAAGCCCATCTACTTTTGCATTAAGTTTTGGTGGAAACCCCTTGCATTGCAATTGTGAATTGTTGTGGTTGAGGCGTCTGTCCAGAGAAGATGACTTAGAGACCTGTGCTTCTCCTCCACTTTTAACTGGCCGCTACTTTTGGTCAATTCCTGAAGAAGAGTTTTTGTGTGAGCCTCCTCTCATTACTCGTCATACACATGAGATGAGAGTCCTGGAGGGACAAAGGGCAACACTGAGGTGCAAAGCCAGGGGAGACCCTGAGCCTGCAATTCACTGGATTTCTCCTGAAGGGAAGCTTATTTCAAATGCAACAAGATCTCTGGTGTATGATAACGGAACACTTGACATTCTTATCACAACTGTAAAGGATACAGGTGCTTTTACCTGCATTGCTTCCAATCCTGCTGGGGAAGCAACACAAATAGTGGATCTTCATATAATTAAGCTCCCTCACTTACTAAATAGTACAAACCATATCCATGAGCCTGATCCTGGTTCTTCAGATATCTCAACTTCTACCAAGTCAGGTTCTAATACAAGCAGTAGTAATGGTGATACTAAATTGAGTCAAGATAAAATTGTGGTGGCAGAAGCTACATCATCAACAGCACTACTTAAATTTAATTTTCAAAGAAATATCCCTGGAATACGTATGTTTCAAATCCAGTACAATGGTACTTATGATGACACCCTTGTTTACAGGTAAGAAAAATTAAGCAAATTTGTATACTTACCATGCATCTTAGTGTAGAATTTAATGTACTACTGATTTTTTTTTAATTGGCAGTGCTGTTCTGTGTTGTAATTCCATATTTTAAAGTGCATAGTGTAAGCTTTGAAAAAGGTGGTAATACAAGTGGGGAGATATTTTGAATGGTATTTTTTTAGAGAGTTCAATTTATATTTAATATTATGCTTACTTACTTTTTTCCCCCTCATCTAAGAGATGTGACTATCAGAGAACAACACTGATTTATTATAAAAATTCAAAAACATACCAGAACTTACACATCCACATGAGTGTTCTTTCCTTCAAGGAAGCCACGTTGGGAGGCTATACCATTATCCCAATGATGCTGCCATTGCTCAAAGCACTTTTGGAATTATCTTTAGAACCTTCGTCATACTATTTTGAATATCCTCAGTGGTGGCAAATCTTCGTCTTTTGAGGGTGAATTTGAATTTTGGAAACAAGCAAAAGCCATTTGGAGTCAAGTCTTGTGAATAAGGTGGGTGATCAAGATGGGTATTGCCATTTTTGGTCAAAAATAGGATGTAACTATAAAATAATGAGACTGATGCTTTGAGTGATTAAGGGGTGTGTGTGCGTGTGTCTGTGTGGTTGTGTTGTCTCATGTGTACTGGTTCTAAGACAGTTCCAAAAAGAAACCTTATAAATAATTTGAGCAGTGAAAGTATCACTGGAATTAGGTATGTAATATCCAAGTAAGGATGATGATGGAGAATTTGCACCTACTAAACAATTTCTGGTATGTTTTTCTAAAGTTCAGCCTCATTGATTTATAGTCACATCTTATCCAATTTTCAGTTAAAAAGACATATTTTTACCCTTTCATATAATTTCACTTGTGAGAGACTTACTATGCCCTGGGAAATGATGCAAAACCATGGCTTTGCATTTTATATATATATACACACATATGTGTGTATGTATATGTGTGTATGTATACACATGTATATATACATATGTGTATATATATACACACACATATATAGATATTTCAAAGCCATATATATATGTCTATATATATATATGTCTCTCTCTCTATATATATATTCTGTTTAAGATATTCAGAAATCAGATCAGATCAGTTCCTATGTACCCAGGTGAATTATTCAATATAATTGATTTTCATTCCTGTATGGAAATGAGAGTAATTTTTTTTTTAAAGCATGGACTAATAGGCAAAATTAAACCTATCCTATCTAGCCATGTGATCAGCTCAGAGCAGGATTCTATATGGCTGAGTTTCAATTCCTCGTCATTACAAGGGAGAAATTAGACTAAAGGTCTCTAATATCCCTTCATCACTAAATATATGGGGACATGGACTATGATACATATATATTAACTTAAAGTAATTTGCTCTTGTCATACCAGGCTCTTCACATAACTCATGGACTACTGTCAATGACAAATACCCCTCCCCACCCCACACTTTTTTGTAGCTATTGGATATTCTATATATTTTAAACATTAGCTCTGTGAAATAAGCCAGATTTTATTTTCCAAATTCCAGGATCTTAATCCTGCAATGACAAGTAAAATTCTGTTTAATCTTGAGGAAATTTCTTGAATCCCTGACCCTTTTTGTAATTTGTAAAATAGTGATAATGCCTGTCTCATAAGGTCATTGTAAAGATTAAATTTTAATGTATACAAAATGCTTAGTAATGCCTGTTATTTAATTATAAATTAGGTCATATTCAGTTGCAACTGAAGGAACAGAAGAAAATAGACATCAACAAGAAACTTTTAGAATGTAGTAGATTCAGAGATGTCTATAAACTCTTTAATTTATTTATTTATTTTGAGATAAGGTCTTGCTGTGTCTCCCAGGCTTGAGTGAAGTGGCACAATCTCGGCTCACTGCAACCTCTGCCTCCTGGGTTCAAGCAATTCTCCTGTCTCAGCCTGCCCAGTAGCTGGGACTACAGGTGCCCGCCACCACTCCCAGCTAATTTTTATATTTTTATTAGAGACAGTGTTTCACCATATCGGTCAGGCTGGTCTCAAACTCCTGACCTCAGTTGATCCACCTGCCTTGGCCTCCCAAAGTGCTGGGATTACAGGCATGAGCCACCGCAGTGAAAGTATCACTGGAATTAGGTGATATTAGATTTAGGCACTGTCTAAACTCTTGCACTTTATAAATTGTGCTCTGATGGAAATTTGCGGTAGCATACAATGGGATGAGGGATTTATGCTCTGGTCAATAGCCTTGCCTTGTTCATGTTTCTAGGATAATATTACTTGTATGTTTTCATTATCCTCATGTATAGATAAAAACATAACACGGTCCAAGTGTTGACTGCATTATAAAAGGATTATATTTGTAAAGAAAATACTTTAATCTTAGTAATAATCTTAGTTATTAAGTATATATTTACTGGGTGCCATTTCATTTTTCTGAAATGGAAAATAAATGCTCTAAAATGCGTATCTATTTTGATTTCTAATGTGATTGTCAACATTTTTCCTTCCTTCAAATTTGCTTTTGGTCATAGAGGTATTGTAAGTGCTAAATGGATTTGTTTAGCAGTCAGATAATGTCACAGTCACACCTTTCAAAAGTAATTTGTCATCAATGATTTTTTTAGCAGTGTTTTTTATTAGGAGTTCTCCTTTGCTAAGCAATGTAATTAGTAAGCTTGTGAAGGCTTGGGGTAGGCACGATTAATATAGTGCAGATGCTGACAAGGACTTTTAGCCATTTTAACTCAGTAAATATGAGATTAGATCATTTTTCAGTAATTCATATGTTATAAATGTACTTATCTTAATGATACTAAAATGACACTGAACTAAAGTCATAATGACTTTCTGTGTATATGTTTTGTTTTGTTATTAATATTAACACAAATTCCATTGTCCCTCAGAATGATACCTCCTACGAGCAAAACTTTTCTGGTCAATAATCTGGCTGCTGGAACTATGTATGACTTGTGTGTCTTGGCCATATATGATGATGGCATCACTTCCCTCACTGCCACAAGAGTCGTGGGTTGCATCCAGTTTACTACGGAACAGGATTATGTGCGTTGCCATTTCATGCAGTCCCAGTTTTTGGGAGGCACCATGATTATTATTATTGGTGGAATCATTGTAGCATCTGTGCTGGTATTCATCATTATTCTGATGATTCGGTATAAGGTTTGCAACAATAATGGGCAACACAAGGTCACCAAGGTTAGCAATGTTTATTCTCAAACTAACGGGGCTCAAATACAAGGCTGTAGTGTAACTCTGCCCCAGTCCGTGTCCAAACAAGCTGTGGGACACGAAGAGAATGCCCAGTGTTGTAAAGCTGCCAGTGACAATGTGATTCAATCTTCAGAAACTTGTTCGAGTCAGGACTCCTCTACCACTACCTCTGCTTTGCCTCCTTCCTGGACTTCAAGCACTTCTGTGTCCCAAAAGCAGAAAAGAAAGACTGGCACAAAGCCAAGTACAGAACCACAGAATGAAGCCGTCACAAGTGTTGAATCCCAAAACACTAACAGGAACAACTCAACTGCCTTGCAGTTAGCTAGCCGACCTCCCGATTCTGTCACAGAGGGGCCCACGTCTAAAAGAGCACATATAAAGCCAAGTAAGTTTATCACTTTGCCTGCTGAGAGATCCAGAGCAAGGCACAAGTACTCCCTCAATGGAAAATTAAAGGAATACTATTGTTATATTAACTCGCCGAACACATGTGGACTGTTTCCTAAAAGAAGCATGTCTATGAATGTGATGTTTATTCAGTCTGACTGTTCTGATGGTCATAGTGGAAAGGCAACTCTCAAATTCTGAGGGACTACTGGAAAGTTCTGTGTAATTTATAATTTCTTTTTCATGAAAAATCATTTTGAGAACTCACATAGAAGATTGGAATTTGCAATTCCAATGCTGTGAATAAATCAACCTTCTCAGGTACAGTATATATATATACATATATAACTATATATATATGTATGTATGTATAGGTATACTGGAAGGAAACATAAATAAAATGGATAAGGGAAAAAGCATGACATAGCAGCAGTGCCTTTCCCTATTCTAGGACCAACTCCTAGGGCTAGCAACAGCAGATTAAAAAAATGAAAATTGTTGTAGAAAAAAGTATTGCATAAAAAATGATATTTCTCTAATTTTACAAAGGGCCACCTATGGATAATTGATATTTTTAATAAGTAGACTGTATATTTTCTTTCAATGGTAATAGTGTTTCCTTTGTTTTTAGGGAAATGTAGAGAACAACTTCATGTTGCTAAATTATTTAAAATAAAATATTCCATTAGTATACCGAGTTAATGTTAAAATTAGTTCACTTCTAAACAACATCCTTGGTGCAGGCGCCTTAATGGTTGTAAGATATTTCTCCTCTATGATACACCTTTTTCAGTGGAAAGGAGAAGAAAGTGCAATTTATTTTGCATTTATGAAAACTTTAATCAGTTTTCAGTCACAGGCTACAAATGCCTATGCATCTACATGGACATATGAAGATTTTTTTCATTCATTTAATACACATTTTTTGAATAAATGAGTTTTATGTTGTTCTTAATGCAAGATAAAGAGGGAGACAAACATACAAGACTGCCTTTATCAAAGGGGTGTTTATTTTTATCACCAAGTAAAATTTTAAAACTTCTAATGGTGTTCTCATTATATTTATAAGTCATAAAAGTCATTGCTCATTAAGCAGATAGTGGATTTTTTTCCCATTTGCACTATAGTTTTTGCATTTGAATGTTTTCCTTTTAAAGTAAATGCATTTGCTATTTTAACCAAAAACTGTGATAAATTTAACTAGAAATCATGCCGCTTAGTGAGAATACATAATTTTTAAAAACAGGATTTTAAATTTAGTAGAAACTAATATTGCTCCTGGATAATGTGGAATTATTAGAAATTTACTGAAATTAAGGTCTATAGATAAATGTTTCTATTCACTCCTTGAAAAACTTAATTATATAATAATTTGATGGTGTTCTATTAAAGATCTACAAACAGGTTACCATCAAAGAGGTTTTATTTTGTTTTGTTTTGAGAATAAGGCTCACATGAGAACTGACCCATTGCTTTGCACAAAAGAAATGACATTTTAGCCATAATATCATAAGATAGATACTTTACTATCTTATGTCAAGTACTCTTTGGGAGTAACTTAAACACACAGTAAAAGTTTATTAACTTTTTCAGATCACTTGAAATACCACTTAAAACACAAGTGAGGAATGTGGAATCGTTAATTTCCTTCTGGTAGAAGCATATAGAACAATTTCAGTTACTGTTAACTTGACAAAGCCACATCTTCTGATACACAGTGTATCATGATGCCATTCAATAGTATGTAAGATTAAAGTAGTTAGAGATTACTTTCAGTGCCAGTCTTGAAAATAATTATCCAATGGGCTTTTTTATTTTAGGCGTTTGCTAAATCCCTTCTCTGCCCTGATTCTCTTTCTAAAAAGTTTACTTTTCACATTTGCAAAGTCTAATTATCCTTCACTGCCCAGTTATTTATTTCTTGTAAGGAATAGATGAGGTCACATGTGGTCGTAGTTTGCGAAATCAAAAGCAGCACTCAGAGTGAAATATATTTTCAGTACTATTAATATAGTAATGCTCTAATTCCAACTAAATATTTTTAATTAACATCAATTGCCTAATTCCTCAATAGGTGTTGATTTGCAGAAGCATGCTACTTTTTCCCTTCTTAGATTTATCAGCATAGTATTAAAAATATTGAACATACAAAAGCTTGCAAGACTTAAAGAAATGAATCTTCAAAGACTTTCTGGGATTATGAAGGTTGTGATCAAAGATAAGGATGCTCTGAAATCATGCAACATTAGCAAGGTTAACATATGTACTATAAGTTACTGATGAACTTAGTGTTTTCCAGTATTTTTAAAAATCAATTGCCTACTTATATTTCTAATAAAGTTTGATTAAATATCTTTCATTTCTCATAGACATTTAAAATTCCATATTTAATCATATGAGATTTATTTTGTTTGACTAACACCATTGAAAATAATTTAATGTGATTTAATATATTTTTAATATGATCATTTTTACAATATTTAAACCAAATGCTTGAACACTTGTTCTTAAAAATGATAGAAAGGTGAGTATCTGGCCTGAGATTTTGCCCTTCAAAAAGTCTATATTTTGAGAGATTAACAAAAGACTGGCTTATCAAGAAGGTCAAAATTTTTTTGTATTTGTTTATAAACATATGAAGAAATTTTTGCTTAAAGTAATTGCAGTGTGAAGTGACTCAAAAGTAAGTCTACAGAAAAGTTGGGAATGATATTACCTATCATGATGTCTGAAACGTAATTGTTGCTTAGATGAATAAATGAGTAAATGAATAGGTAAATATGGCCATGGAGTAAGGTGTGGAAATAAGAATTTTCATTTGTTAGTACAATACAGATTTGTTATCTAAGTATTATATTACCATAAGCAACAAATTCTCTGTCCTTTTCTTGTTTTGCTTTCTGTCATTTATTATTTTATTCCTCATTTAAACAGTCATATATATGTGATCGGAAGCATCTGGTTTGCTGTTTGTTGTTTCTGACTATATGAAGATTATATATACATATATATTATTTTTGCTTCCTCGTTCTTATTTTTCTTTTATTTTTGTCATTTTGCATTATAGTTTCAGCTTGTTCAATGTGAGAACAAACAAAATAATGTGTTTCCTGTTATGCATGTATTAACGATGTTTACTTCAAACTTTTTTTAAAATTGTGTTCCTGCATTATTTTTGTCCCTTTTGAATAATTGTCCCCCAATTGAAAATATAAAGTTATTATTACAGTAGTGTCATAAAGGGATAATGAAGCATCTAAGGTAGCCCCAAATTTTAAGAAGCAGTATATTTTAGTTTGATGGATATTATTTATGTCTACAAATATATAAATACATGAAAAGATTAAATACAGCAATTTAAAGTAGACACAGTGGCTGGGCACGGGGGCTCACACTGTAATCCCAGCACTCTGGGGGCCCAAGATGGGCAGATCACTTGAGGTCAGGAGTTAGAGACCAGTCAGGCCAACGTGGTGAAACCCTGTCACTAGTAAAAACACAAAAAAATTAGCTGGGGGCGTGGTAGGAATCTGTAGTCCCAGCTACTCAGGAGGCTGAGGTGGGAAAATCCCTTGAGCCTGGGAGGTGGAGGTGGCAGTGAACTGACATCCCACCACTGCACTCCAGCCTGGGTGACAGAGAGAGACTCTGTCTCAAAAGAGAAGAAAAAAAAAGTAAATAAGTGAATAAATAAATTAGACACAGTAACACTCAAACTGTGGCCAATTTATTTCCCCTTTTTTTTTTCCTAACCATTAAAGGAGTCAGTGGGGGTTTCTGTAAGTTGTTTCATGCTTTTTAACAGTGGGTTTTTACCTGCTTTGTAGATATATTTTACTTAAGATTTTGGAATAGAAGTTTTGAACCATTCTAAGAAATCTCTAAACATAACAAGTCTAATCTTTGAAAGATGCATACTTTCTCCACAAATTTATAAACAATTAAAAAACATAAATGTGATCCATTTGTCTCCAGACATCTTTTTCTTTTAGTTTTGTAATGTATTTTCTCTTCAATTTAAAGTACTTGCATCCAATAAATTTTATTATTTTATTTGCTTGTATTTTTGAAAAGAAAATATATCATTTATAAAGCTAAAAACTTTAAAAGTTGCCCTAAAATTTACACTATTTGCCTTTTAGCTCTTAAATTTAAGTTTTTCTCTTTCATTATAGCAATAAACATAAGACTTTTTAAAATTCCAATAGTTTAAAAATCCATAAATATAAAGTATCATCTTTTGGGTAGAATTGTGAAGCAAATTAGACATTTCTTAAGAAGACAGCAAATGCAAGCCATTGTCTTCTCAGCATAGTTGATTTCCAATTGGATTTTATCATGCTAAGAAAACAATGTTCATTTACATGAGACAGAATGAAGACTATCTACGATCTTTCCCTTGTTCAGCCTTCCCTTGTTTCAAGAACAGTCCAGTGATTAACAATGTATGCTTCTGTGTGAGTGTGAAGTGTTTTGAGGAAAGGACTTCTGCACAGAGGTGGATTGTATGTAAAAAGGATATTTTTCTTATCCTTTTATGTTGCTAATAATAACACTGTACCTTACAATGTTAGTGATATTTAAGTAAATTTATAGACAAGAAATATGTCATTTTTGAAATGGCATTCAGAAAAGAATAATCAAAATTAATATTTGAAGTTTTACTTTCAAAGGACAGATTGCCCAGTCTTTTTCTTCCCATGCTAGATAAATATACGCTGGGATTATTAATAAAATTAGTTTGTTCACATCTTTATTATTTGTTTATTTATTTATTATTATGTTTTTCCACAGAAACAATCAATTCATGTAGCAGGGTACAGAAGGCCACTTAAAAAGAGTGGTAGGCCGGGCTCAGTGGCTCACACCTGTAATCCCAGCACTTTGGGATGTCAAGGCAGGCAGATCACGAGGTCAAGAGATCCAGACCATCCTGGCCAACGTGGTGAAACCCTATCTCCACTAAAAATACAAAAAATTAGCTGGGTGTGGTGGTGCGCACCTGTAATCCCAGCTACTCGGGAGGCTGAGGCAGGAGAATCACTTGAACCCCGGAGTCGGAGGTTGCAGTGAGCCAAGATCGTGCCACTGAACTCCAGCCTGGTGACAGAGTGAGACTCTGTCAAAATAAATAAATAAATAAATAAATAAATATTAAAAAATAGAGTGGTAAGCATATTGTTTTGATTGAGCCATCCTAAAAATGTGGTGTTATCTTGAAGAGGGATATAGGAAGTAACAATTTATAACCAGGAGTATATTTAAGTAGTAAATTACCTCACTAAGGTACTGTTAATGCATTGGGGATTTCATCAAATTACACAAACAGTGAATATAACAAAATAATCACTGATTACTCTGGTAAGTGTAATGGTACACTTAGAATGATTGTCTTCTGATTATGTTCAGCACTTTCAAAGTCAAAATTTAGGATATAAAGTTAACATTGAATAAATATATACATCACATACATTTGTATAAATATATATGTGCTCAACAAATATCTGCCTATATATGTATTATATAGACATATAAATATTTATACTCATAACATTAACCAGCTAAAATCATAATTTTGTGTCCTGCAATATAGATTAATTTTAATTAGT
This sequence comes from Pan troglodytes, assembly GCF_028858775.2. NCBI lineage: Eukaryota > Metazoa > Chordata > Mammalia > Primates > Hominidae > Pan > Pan troglodytes. Next base: position 39,938,465 of record NC_072413.2, read on the forward strand.
ATGAAAACATAGATTTAAATGGACTGGCTGTCAGAGAACTTCTCCCAGAAAAACTGTAAAAATTATAACTGTTACTTATCAGATAACAATAGAATATAAAGTACAAATTTAATTTTCTGCATTTTTTAATTATACCCATCTCTACAACCTAATTTCATCCATTTCAAACTTGGTGACTGTTATGTTCATGATGTCTGAAAACAAAAACGAAATATTTTCAAATTCATTCAGGAATAAGCCATGACTGCCCTTTCATTTAATGTACTTGTGTTTGGAAGTGGTTAAACATTTAACCTTACCTGACACATAGGCTATGTACATATTATGTTTCTGCTCTAGAATATGTCTAATAAATAAATATTTGAGTAAAATCAAGGAGCTTATGAAATATACTGTGTTGGCTATTGGCTCTACCATAATACAATTCTGTATTCTTTTTTTCATCTATAATGTGAACATCTCCTATTATTGATTTTATGTAAAATCTAATCTCCAAAGACCGTTGTATATTTACATGAATATTTGTGCTGAAAGTTTTGTATAAAACAATTTGTCTCAATCTCGTAACACTCACCTATGAATCCTAAGAAGGACTTATCCTTTACTCCTAGTTTTCTATCATGTGTCACTTCTCAATGATTAAACGTATTTGCTTAAAAAGAAGGCATTTTGGAAAAAAATAGAATGTGTGCTGCACAGATTTATGTAATGGTATTAAACTTTTATAGGCAATTGAAACCTACATATAAACATTTAAAGGAAAGTTGTTCATATTTAGAATGTTAGTGTCTTACATAGGGACAAACAGGTACTTGTTAAAATATTAGCTATTATTTGGGGAGTAGGTATTGAATGATGATTAATATTTTAAGTGATTCTTTTGTACTCCATATGGTGAACATAGTTAAACTATATTTTCTGCTTTGAATTCTTTTTTCCTTGATGTAATTTTGCATATTATTCATATGAATCTATATAGATGAAATGTCAACTGTGAGTAAGAAAATGAACAGAAACTTGATTATCTTATTGAACTCTGTCACGAATACCAAATGCATATTGAAAATCACTCATTTTAGTTATTAGAATAACATTTTAGAAAATTATGTTTTTAAGCATTAGGAATAAGAAAGTAGACAGAGAGAACTGAAATATTATAAAAGTCAATTGCAATTAACCCATGAACTGGTAAGTTTTTTTAAAAAAATCTTTAGATAAATCTTTGTTAATTCTTGATATGAAGTATTACCAAGATTTCAGTAAGAAGTTTTTTGAATCTATTTCTTTTAAAAAAATGAATTGTTTATGACACTGAACATTTTATTCCCAGATGCTTTGCTGACTAATGTTGACCAGATTGTCCAGGAAACACAGGTGAGATTCTTATTACCTATAACTTACTTCAACACTTAAATGGGTATACACTTTTTATAAATTAACTTTAAGAAATTAGTTTGCTAATTTATGTAGCTTGTTGAAATTTTCTTTTAAAATTTACTTATAATTCTCAACAGTGAAGATTGAAGTTTAGTTTGATTAAGCGAATTCACGGTTTCTAAATTTAGAGATATTTGGGGTTAACTAAACATCTCTGCTTTGTCTTGTAAGAAATAAAGTTAATAATAATTGTGATGCATGCAACTTTGGAGTCACTCTTGTAGTCATACATGATACAATGTGCATTTTTACAAATATTTCCAAATGTGAAGACAGTACCTTGATAAGAATGTATTTACTCCTATCCTTGACCTCCACATCCTAATTAGAGCTGAGATGACACATTATGCCTCTTTGAAAACAGATGAACAGAAGTGTTTCACTGTTATCTAAAATGAATGAAGCCTCTTTAAAATGGAGCAAAAGACTACATATGAAATATTCATGGTATTACTTTTGTCAGCAACCAATTATTCTTCTTGAGTGGTTTTTTTAGGGGGGATGTTTGAAATGAGTATTTGATTCTTGAATTTTAATTGGATCGGAGAGTGTGTTTCCAGAGCAGAGAAGCACTTTAGCAATCTGTTCAAACAGCTGGAAGCATCAGCCATTTGCTTGAGGTTTGGCACACACACAAAAATTCTGCTTTTAACAGTTCTAAAAAAGGCCATTGATTTATTTGCTGGTAGTAAAAATAGGGTCTTGGTTTTTAACATTTTATATTTAAAAGAAAAACAACTTTGTCAATCTTTCAGGATCTTCCCTAATGAATTCTATCCACAAATCAAAGTGTTTTCATGCATCATTTCTTTACTGAATTTAGAATCCCATTCTTATGTGCAAAAAACAGCAGATGGCTCATTGGAAATACTGAAACAATCAATAGCACAATGTCTGGCACATGTTTGTGTTCTATTGTATGCAGTGAATTGACCTGCATGAAGGTGTCTTGTTTCTCCATCACCTCTTTTGTTCTCTCGCTCTCAATTTTAACATTTCTTCTTATTTCTCTTTCCATCTCTCTCTCTCTACCCATCACTCTCTCTCCCTCTTTGCCTCTCCTTCTCTTTCTCTCTTTCATTTTTAAAGTTCATTTATCATGTAACTTTAATAAATCATATCCAGCCAACCTGAAATTTAGGATAGGATACCTTTATATAATAATTAGGAAACAGATGATTAATCTATAAGGAACACAAGCCAAAATGGTACTAAATGTTGTTTCAAAATTTGGAAGCAGGTGAGTAAATGTCTACGTAATTTTTCAATTATCAATTTAAAGAATTTTCGAAAGATTCACATTTGAAATGGAATATTGTATATTATTTTGCTTATGTATTTATTTTAGTATATTATTAGAAATGGAATTTGGACTTTCTTTGGAAGTCTTTGTACTATGAGATATAGCACAAAATTTTGCAAATATGATACATACATAAGGCTTTGAATAATGACTTTTTATCTTAAAATAATTAGTATTACAAAAAATAAGAAAATATCATTAAAAATAAATGACTGTCATAACATTATAGAAAACTTCCCTTCATACTTAAGCTACCTTGTTCCTCTTTCTATAAATATTAGCAAGTAAAACAAATCCAAAGACAAATAATAGTTTTAACAAAATTCAGTGGCCATACATCATTCACTTATTAGCCAGCTCCTTGCTACCTTTCTATTATCAGATTTAAGTTACTGTATGACCCCAAGGTAACTATTCTTGATTCTCGGTAAATGATTTGTGCTATAGCAGGCCTATGTCTACCACTGTGAGAAGACCAAACAGTGATGCCCCTACTGAAGACAGTGTGTGACCTGTGTGTTCTTAGCTTTGTCATAGCCTTTCACATTGTTAGTGTGTGAATGAACAGAGGTGGAGAGCGGGCAGAGACCCTTTGTGATTGCAACTCTTCAGCTCCGAGTTTTCCGTAGCCAGTCATACTGAGGTACCTGTTAAGGTGAATTTCTTTCTAAGCATAGAGAGTTAAAACACATATTTCATTTCCATTATTCAGAATATGCCCCATGCCAATTTTCTTTTTTAGAAGCCTTTAGGAATGTATATAAAAGTAGAGTGGCCTTGAAATATTTTAATATCTAATATATAATACAATTCTTTTATAATATAATCATAAAATTTTAATCACACTAAAATGAATTGAGAGGAAAGGGGAAAGGAATTACGTATAAAATTAATGCTGATAACTCTACGTGGAAATTGACACTTACCTATAAATTTTCCTTGTGTTTGGCCAAGATTTTTATCTTTACAAGGAACACAGTAAAACAATAGTTATGCTGTTCGGCAGTTAAGTAAGAAATAGTTGAGTAGTTTCCATTTATACTGAAAATGCCTTAAATAAAATTTCTTAAGAAGTGTTTGCTGTTTTCTGACCAATAAAATATGTATGCATTGTGTGTGTGTGTGTGTGTGTGTGTGTGTGTGTAGCTTTGCACAAGAGCTATAGCTTATTCTGTGATTGCTTGCACAGGCCTTTAAGATAATTGCTTCCTGATTTTAATAAATTTAACTTGCGATTAGTCCACATTTAATAACAAGCAAAAATGTAAACTTTGCAATAAAATCTCTGTTACAGATGAGTACAATTTTTTAGATAATTAATATACAAATTAATAAAAAGCTAATATTGATTATGAATACATAACAACACTGATAAAACTATGGGAAAACACAGGGTTATGAAAATACATGAAATAAGAGCCAAAGAGAAAAGCAAATTTTATACACATGATGCAAATATGCTTCCAATAAGTTTCCAGGTGAGTGTGATCAATGTAAAATATTTGCTTCTGGAGGATGTTCCTATGATATTCTCTTCAAGTAAATTTTCTGAAATAAGAGTAACAGAATAAACACATATGTAGGAAACATTTGGCTATTTTTATAATAATTAAAGCATGTTTTTAACATATATATTTGAATATTATACCAAATTTTAAAAAAGGAGAGCCTTTGTGTCAGCAATAACCTTTAGAAATCATCTCCTTGCTTAGACATCCTAGCTATAAAAGATCAAAATATTTCACAGTTCTTAATTACATTGAGAATAGGGGCAGTAATAAATCTTTTCCCACAATTCATTCAATGTCAGGATATTTTTTTCTTCTCTTAATGTTCAGGGAGCTTACATTTCTTATTTATCTTTTAGTACTGTTAATAAGACTGTCCACAGATTTTTGCATGATATCCACTCACTCTTAAATGAGGACAATAACCAAAACATCCTAAACCTACTACAACTTGATTATTTTTAGTTTTTGTAACATTTTTACCATATTTAGTCTGTATTATTTGTATTGTTTGATACTCTTGTAATTTTGTGTTTTATGTTTAGATATTTATGGAATTACTATAGGAGCTATCTATTGATAAGTAAATTAAAAAGTGTCATTTTGGATATTCTATTAAATGCCAGTTTTTATTTGGCTTCATATTATTTAATAATTTTAATATTGCTACATCTTCAGAGCAGACAAACTTCATAGTTCACAAAATTTTTATTTCCTACTATTCATATATGAACCATAATTTCACAGTTTGTTAATATCATTAGTTAATGTGAAACTCAAGTAAATCTTTAAGGTATGTCAGCTTACAAAATCATTAACTTGATACTAAATTAAAGTTTGCTATCCTGGAACCATTTATTACTTAAAAGCTTAAACTAGTTATTTTGTCCACTGTCATTTTCCTTCTAGGTGTACTGCAACTTTTACTATGTTACTACTTTTTGTAACTTGACCTTTGATATAGTACCATAACACATTTTTTGTGTCAAAGGGAGTATATCACTTGAAATATAAAAAGAGAAAACATGTTGATTTTCAATTTTACCAATATGAGCTCTGCAATGAACCAAATAAAGAAGAATTTAGTAATATATACCGTTACATTTTACAGTGATTTTGCAATGTTTTTCTTAGTATATTCCAGGTAAATTATGATAATAATATCTATATTTCAGTAGCTTTTTAAAAAGTAATTCTTTTTTTACAAATAAGATACACACTGGTCCCTTAACAGTCTTCACATATATGGTGTATTTCTTATTAGCTTTCCAAAATTATTATTTTTGCTAAAATCAATTTCACTATTCAGATTATCAATTATTTTGAAATGTTTTCTTAAATAAAATATCTTTACAGCATTTTACCTACCTTCACCTAAAGTTACCAAAATAACCTTTAATATCCTTCAATAACTTTATCACATAAAATTATCTAAAGATATTCTACATCAACATTTTAATATAGAATACTAAATAAATGAATCTCTATTTCATGATTCATTCATGCCATGCATTTTATAATTCCCAAATAAAAAATTGTAAAGATGCAGTTGTTTTTTAATGGAAAAGAGAAAATTACTTGTACTCATGTATATGAAAGCATATATTTCTCAAAAATTATTTTCCATTTTCATCAAGAATAGACTTCATTAGACATATCTTAAATCCATGAAGACTGAGAACACATATTAGAGGAAAAATATTTTCACAGTTGTATGTTTAAATATTTTTATAAAATGGCTTTTACATTATTTTCTTTCAAAATCATGTTTAATTCAAACATGGAATGCCTTTAAGAGTTATTGTGAGTTTTCCATTTATTTTGTTTTGTGGGTGAAAAACTGATTAGTTAAGGTGAATAATTTACTACCATTAAATGTATTATTAAATATTTGTAAAATTTTAATATCATACACATTTTCTAGCAGAATTTTTAAAATTTGTAAGTAGCACGAATTAATAACTGCAATTATTATTTGTTTATCTTACCTTGAAATTATATATGTGAAAAACAAAGCAATAGAAAATGCCATTTTACAATGTAGCTTTGACTTTACATAATTATCTAGGCTTCATATACTTAGATTAAAAAAATAAGATACTTTTATATATTCACCAATTGAAGTTACTAAAAAGCATTTGATATGTTTATATGCATGTTTAGATAGTTTTCATGGGTGTGTGCTGTATTTCATGGCAAGCAACTCCTCCTTGGGTGCTTACATTTAATTACTTTTAGATTGCTAGCACAATGATCTTATTAGCTATGTGTTTTCTTTCTTTCTTTTTTTTTTTCCTTTTTCTTTTTCTTTCATTTCAGAGGCTGGAGTTAATCTGAAGAGCACCACTTCTCCTCTCTCTCCTGAAAAAATTTGCCACTGATATTTTTACTGGATAAAATTCAAAAATGTTTCAATTCACAAAGGCTAATTGTTGAACTGGTGTCGTAGAAGAAATTATCTACAGGAGCCAAGGTGAAAGTCTCTGATGACGGCGGAACTGGCTCCATTAGACCATGGTTCATCCTCTTTTAAAACCAAATTTTTTTTTCTTCTGGCCTACAAGTATTTTTTTTTAAGAAAGAAAAAAAGCCTACATTGGCATCAAGTTCTGTATCAATCCATCTTACATTGCCGTCCATGATTTAACAGACTGTAGAATCTTGAATAATCTATATCACTTTAACAAATAAATGTTTTACTATGACAGAATTTGCACATTGCCTGATTTGTGAAAGTACCCATTGCTTCAAGTGTGAGTGGTGAAATAATTATTGCAAGAACTAATACTACTGTTTTACATGTAGGCCGTGCAAAAACCTTAAGAGATTACAAGCGGCTTTATAATATTGGAAATATTTCTTCCATGATTCAGTGCACCCAGTTCTTTGGGAGAGCAGTACAGCTATTTAAGCAAATTTATACTAATTTTATGCCTCAGTATAGGATAGAAAGTGATAAAGGCTCTCTTCTCCTAGTAAAACTTCCAAAATGATCAAGATAGGAATATTATAATTAATCCAAATTGATTCATTGCTTTTCTAGGGAGCCGGGGCAAAAGAGGTTTTAATAATTACAAGCCTTAAGTGCACATTTCTCCAATTTTGCACAAGTTCAGAGTAAGAACAAAGAATATGCATCTGCTTCACTACCAGCACACGTAGAACTGAGTTAATTTTGAGGGCTAATACAGGAGAATGCAGTCATATTTAAGCAATATCCAAGCTAAGCATTTAAGAGCTGCCCCTAGTGTGAAGCAGGCCTCAGCTGTGTGAGTTTGGCCAGTTATGCACAGCAATCTTCCATGTTGTCATAGAAAAGATATTAGTGTAAAATTTGAAAACACGTACATTTATCAGAATACATGGCAAAAGCAATAAGTTCAATAAAAATATTCATAAGAGCATTGTTACTCCCAATTGAATTCAGACTCTCTCAGATATTATAGATTATATATCTATTCCTTGGTAATTCTGATAGTTATCATTGAGACCAATATGTAGTTTTTTTTTTTTTAATTCAAGTCAAATAAGCTAGAAAACTCTTTGCCTTTTTAGAAATTCAGGTTAATCTGTTAATTATTCCACATTTGGACTATTAAAAATATCCAGTCATCCAAGGAGAGGTTTCAAGACATTAGCCATTTAGAACATTTGGAAGCCGTGCTCAGGAACGTAACTCCACCGGACAACATAGACACAGTTGTTTGCATGCACACACATAGAGGCACACACACGCGCACACACAAACTCCCTGACGTACACAATGCAAGACTGAAACAGAAGTTACAAGTTTGAATTGAATTTTTGTAGTTACATTTTGTAGTCACGACATTGGGCAATTTACCTAATTCTCTGACAACTTCAACACCCTGGAACAATTTTGCTTATGGGTGTGTATGCATATGCATACATAAATGTGTATGATGATTAAAAAGAGACAGATTGGACAGTGAATTCTGCCTCTGCAAATACATTGCTGTTGTATACAGCTTTTCTCCTAATATACATGTGTAAAGAGAGAATCAAGAACAGGAATGGCTTTCCTGGATCTCAGCTCAGAGTGACATTTTCAGTTATCTTGGTTCCTCAAGGACATTGTCCTGTTTATTCTTACAGTCCTCCCACCCCTTTGGGGCTAATTCTTTTCTTGATGGTGATAACAAAGCAGTGTTGTTCATAGCCTGTCCTGTCATCTACTTTTTCATTCATTCAGGATATTTATGCTATTGTTTTCGAAGGAACAGAATTGTTAGTGAGTTAAAATGAAAGTTAATCACTTCAAGACTTTACCCTGCATCCCCTACACCTAAATCCAAAATTTCCATTTATGCATATATTCAATCAAACAACATTACTCAGACACCCATAATGTACACATTTTCTTTTTTTAATTTTGTTTATGATGAAGAGTAGGCACAGACTCTGATTCTCAAGGTTCGTGAGAATCTATTGTTTTTATGAAATGGTATTTAATTCTTTTTTTATTTTATTATTATTATACTTTAAGTTTTAGGGTACATGTGCACAATGTGCAGGTTTGTTACATATGTATACATGTGCCATGCTGGTGTGCTGCGCCCATTAACTCGTCATTTAGCATTAGGTATATCTCCTAATGCTATCCCTCCCCCCTCCCCCCACCCCACAACAGTCCCCAGAGTGTGATGTTCCCCTTCCTGTATCCATGTGTTCTCATTGTTCAATTCCCACCTATGAGTGAGAACATGCGGTGTTTGGTTTTTTGTCCTTGCGATAGTTTACTGAGAATGATGATTTCCAATTTCATCCATGTCCCTACAAAGGACATGAACTCATCCTTTCTTATGGCTGCATAGTATTCCATGGTGTATATGTGCCACATTTTCTTAATCCAGTCTATCATTGTTGGACATTTGGGTTGGTTCCAAGTCTTTGCTATTGTGAATAGTGCCGCAATAAACATATGTGTGTATGTGTCTTTATAGCAGCATGATTTATAGTCCTTTGGGTATATACCCAGTAATGGGATGGCTGGGTCAAATGGTATTTCTAGTTCTAGATCCCTGAGGAATCACCACACTGACATCCACAATGGTTGAACTAGTTTACAGTCCCACCAACACTGTAAATGTGTTCCTATTTCTCCACATCCTCTCCAGCACCTGTTGTTTCCTGACTTTTTAATGATTGCCATTCTATACTGGTGTGAGATGATATCTCATTGTGGTTTTGATTTGCATTTCTCTGATGGCCAGTGATGGTGAGCACTTTTTCATGTGTCTTTTGGCTGCATAAAAGTCTTCTTTTGAGAAGTGTCTGTTCATGTCCTTTGCCCACTTTTTGATGGGGTTGTTTGTTTTTTTCTTGTAAATTTGTTTGAGTTAAATGTAGATTCTGGATATCAGCCCTTTGTCAGATGAGTAGGTTGCAAAAATTTTCTCCCATTTTGTAGGTTGCCTGTTCACTCTGATGGTAGTTTCCTTTGCTGTGCAGAAGCTCTTTAGTTTAATTAGATCCCATTTGTCAATTTTGGCTTTTGTTGCCATTGCTTTTGGTGTTTTAGACATGAAGTCCTTGCCCATGCCTTTGTCCTGAATGGTAATGCCTAGGTTTTCTTCTAGGGTTTTTATGGTTTTAGGTCTAACATTTAAGTCTTTAATCCATCTTGAATTAATTTTTGTATAAGGTGTAAGGAAGGGATCCAGTTTCAGCTTTCTACATATGGCTAGCCAGTTTTCCCAGCACCATGTATTGAATAGGGAATCCTTTCCCCATTTCTTGTTTTTGTCAGGTTTGAAACAGATCAGATAGTTGTAGATATGTGGCATTATTTCTGAGGGCTCTGTTCTGTTCCATTGATCTATATCTCTGTTTTGGTACCAGTACCATGCTGTTTTGGTTACTGTAGCCTTGTAGTATAGTTTGAAGTCAGGTAGCGTGATGCCTCCAGCTTTGTTCTTTTGGCTTAGGATTGACTTGGCGATGCAGGCTCTTTTTTGGTTCCATATGAACTTTAAAGTAGTTTTTTCCAATTCTGTGAAGAAAGTCATTGGTAGCTTGATGGGGATGGCATTGAATCTATAAATTACCTTGGGCAGTATGGCCATTTTCACGATATTGATTCTTCCTACCCATGAGCATGGAATGTTCTTCCATTTCTGTGTATCCTCTTTTATTTCCTTGAGCAGTGGTTTGTAGTTCTCCTTGAAGAGGTCCTTCACGTCCCTTGTAACTTGGATTCCTAGGTATTTTATTCTCTTTGAAGCAATTGTGAATGGGAGTTCACTCATGGTTTGGCTCTCTGTTTGTCTGTTATTGGTGTATAAGAATGCTTGTGATTTTTGTACATTGATTTTGTATCCTGAGACTTTGCTGAGGTTGCTTATCAGCTTAAGGAGATTTTGGGCTGAGACAATGGGGTTGTCTAGATATACAATCATGTCATCTGCAAACAGGGACAGTTTGACTTCCTCTTTTCCTAATTGAATACCCTTTATTTCCTTCCCCTGCCTAATTGCCTTGGCCAGAACTTCCAACACTATGTTGAATAGGAGTGGTGAGAGAGCACATCCCTGTCTTGTGCCAGTTTTCAAAGGGAATGCTTCCAGTTTTTGCCGATTCAGTATGATATTGGCTGTGCGTTTGTCATAGATAGCTCTTATTATTTTGAGATACGTCCCATCAATACCTAATTTATTGAGAGTTTTTAGCATGAAGGTTGTTGAATTTTGTCAAAGGCCTTTTCTGCATCTATTGAGATAATCATGTGGTTTTTGTCTTTGGTTCTGTTTATATGCTGGATTACATTTATTGATTTGCATTTGTTGAACCAGCCTTGCATCCCAGGGATGAAGCCCACTTGATCATGGTGGATAAGCTTTTTGATGTGCTGCTGGATTCGGTTTGCAAGTATTTTAATGAGGATTTTTGCATCAATGTTCATCAAGGATATTGGTCTAAAATTCTCTTTTTTGGTTGTGTCTCTGCCCGGCTTTGGTATTAGGATGATGCTGGCCTCATAAAATGAGTTAGGGAGGATTCCCTCTTTTTCTACTGATTGGAATAGTTTCAGAAGGAATGGTACCAGTTCCTCCTTGTACCTCTGGTAGAATTCGGCTGTGAATCCATCTGGTCCTGGACTCTTTTTGGTTGGTAAGCTATTGATTATTGCCACAATTTCAGATCCTGTTATTGGTCTATTCAGAGATTCAACTTCTTCCTGGTTTAGTCTTGGGAGGGTGTATGTGTCGAGGAATTTATCCATTTCTTCTAAATTTTCTAGTTTATTTGCATAGAGGTGTTTGTAGTATTCTCTGATGGTAGTTTGTATTTCTGTGGGATCGGTGATGATATCCCCTTTATCATTTTTTATTGTGTCTATTTGATTCTTCTCTCTTTTTTTCTTTATTAGTCTTGCTAGCAGTTTATCAATTTTGTTGATCCTTTCAAAAAACCAGCTCCTGGATTCATTAATTTTTTGAAGGGTTTTCTGTGTCTCTATTTCCTTCAGTTCTGCTCTGATTTTAGTTATTTCTTGCCTTCTGCTAGCTTTTGAATGTGTTTGCTCTTGCTTTTTTAGTTCTTTTAATTGTGATGTTAGGGTGTCAATTTTGGATCTTTCCTGCTTTCTCTTGTGGGCATTTAGTGCTATAAATTTCCCTCTACACACTGCTTTGAATGTGTCCCAGAGATCTGGTATGTTGTGTCTTTGTTCTCGTTTGTTTCAAAGAACATCTTTATTTCTGCCTTCATTTCATTATGTACCCAGTAGTCATTCAGGAGCAGGTTGTTCAGTTTCCATGTAGTTGAGCAGTTTTGAGTGAGTTTCTTAATCCTGAGTTCTAGTTTGATTGCACTGTGGTCTGAGAGACAGTTTGTTATAATTTCTGTTCTTTTATATTTGCTGAGGAGAGCTTTACTTCCAACTATGTGGTCAATTTTGGAATAGGTGTGGTGTGGTGCTGAAAAAAATGTATATTCTGTTGATTTGGGGTGGAGAGTCCTGTAGATGTCTATTAGGTCCACTTGGTGCAGAGCTGAGTTCAATTCCTGGGTATCCTTGTTAACTTTCTGTCTCATTGATCTGTCTAATGTTGACAGTGGGGTGTTAAAGTCTCCCATTATTATTGTGTGGGAGTCTAAGTCTCTTTGTAGGTCACTCAGGACTTGCTTTATGAATCTTGGTGCTCCTGTATTGGGAGCATATATATTTAGGATAGTTAGCTCTTCTCGTTGAATTGATCCCTTTACCATTATGTAATGGCCTTCTTTGTCTCTTTTGATCTTTGTTGGTTTAAAGTCTGTTTTATGAGAGACTAGGATTGCAACCCCTGCCTTTTTTTGTTTTCCATTTGCTTGGTAGATCTTCCTCCATCCTTTTATTTTGAGCCTATGTGTGTCTCTGCACGTGAGATGGGTTTCCAGAATACAGCACACTGATGGGTCTTGACTCTTTATCCTATTTGCCAGTCTGTGTCTTTTAATTGGAGCATTTAGTCCATTTACATTTAAAGTTAATATTGTTATGTGTGAATTTGATCCTGTCATTATGATGTTAGCTGGTTGTTTTGCTCATTAGTTGATGCAGTTTCTTCGTAGTCTTGATGGTCTTTACATTTTGGCATGATTTTGCAGTGGCTGGTACCAGTTTTTCCTTTCCATGTTTAGTGCTTCCTTCAGGAGCTCTTTTAGGGCAGGCCTGGTGGTGACAAAATCTCTCAGCATTTGCTTGTCTGTAAAGTATTTTATTTCTCCTTCACTTATGAAGCTTAGTTTGTCTGGATATGAAATTCTGGGTTGAAAATTCTTTTCTTTAAGAATGTTGAATATTGGCCCCCACTCTCTTCTGGCTTGTAGAGTTTCTGCCAAGAGATCCTCTGTTAGTCTGATGGGCTTCCCTTTTTGGGTAACCTGAGCTTTCTCTCTGGCTGCCCTTAACATTTTTTCCTTCATTTCAATTTTGGTGAATCTGACAATTACGTGTCTTGGAGTTGCTCTTCTCGAGGAATATCTTTGTGGCGTTTTCTGTATTTCCTGAATCTGAATGTTGGCCTGCGTTGCTAGATTGGGGAAGTTCTCCTGGATAATATCCTGCAGAGTGTTTTCCAACTTGGTTGCATTCTCCCCGTCACTTTCAGGTACACCACTCAGACATAGATTTGGTATTTTCACATAGTCCCATATTTCTTGGAGGCTTTGTTGGTTTCATTTTATTCTTTTTTCTCTAAACTTCCCTTCTCACTTCATTTCATTCATTTCATCTTCCATGGCTGATACCCTTTCTTCCATTTGATCACATCGGCTCCTGAGGCTTCTGCATTCTTCATGTAGTTCTTGAGCCTTGGCTTTCAGCTCCATCAGCTCCTTTAAGCACTTCTCTGTATTGGTTATTCTAGTTATACATTCATCTAAATTTTTTTCAAAGTTTTTAACTTCTTTGCCTTTGGTTTGAATTTCCTCCTGTAGCTCGGAGTAGTTTGATCGTCTGAAGCCTTCTTCTCTCAACTCGTCAAAGTCATTATCCGTCCAGGTTTGATCCATTGCTGATGAGCAACTGCGTTCCTTTGGAGAAGGAGAGGCGCTCTGCTTTTTAGAGTTTCCAGTTTTTCTGCTCTGTTTTTTCCCCATCTTTGTGGTTTTATCTACTTTTGGTCTTTGATGATGGTGATGTACAGATGGGTTTTTGGTGTGGATGTCGTTTTTGTTTGTTAGTTTTCTTTCTAACAGACAGGACCCTCAGCTGCAGGTCTGTTGGAGTTTGCTAGAGGTCCACTCCAGACCGTTTGCCTGGGTACCAGCAGCAGTGGCTGCGGAAGAGCGGATTTTCATGAACCGCGAATGCTGCTGTCTGCTCGTTCCTCTGGAAGTTTTGTCTCAGAGGAGTACCCGGCCGTGTGAGGTGTCAGTCTGCCTCTACTGGGGGGTGCCTCCCAGTTAGGCTGCTTGGGGTCAGGTGTCAGGGGTGAGGCACCCAGTTGAGGAGGCAGTCTGCCCGTTCTCAGATCTCCAGCTGCGTGCTGGGAGAACCACTGCTCTCTTCAACGCTGTCAGACAGGGCCATTTAAGTCTGCAGAGGTTACTGCTGTCTTTTTGTTAGTCTGTGCCCTGCCCCCAGAGGTGGAGCCTACAGAGGCAGGCAGGCCTCGTTGAGCTGTGGTGGGCTCCACCCAGTTTGAGCTTCCCAGGTGCTTTGTTTACCTAATCAAGCCTGGGCAATGGTGGGCGCCCCTCCCCCAGCCTTGCTGCTGCTTGCAGTTTGATCTCAGACTGCTGTGCTAGCAATCAGCGAGACTCCGTGGGGTAGGACCCTCTGAGCCAGGTGGGAGATATAATCTTTTGGTGCGCTGTTTTTTAAGCCCGTCGGAAAAGCGCAGTATTCGGGTGGGAGTGACCCGATTTTCCAGGTGCGGTCTGTCACCCTTTTCTTTGACTAGGAAAGGGAACTCCCTGACCCCTTGCGCTTCCCGAGTGAGGCAATGCCTCGCCCTGCTTCGGCTCGCGCACGGTGCGCACACCCACTGACCTGCGCCCACTGTCTGGCACTCCCTAGTGAGATGAACCCGGTACCTCAGATGGAAATGCAGAAATCACCCGTCTTCTGCGTCGCTCACCCTGGGAGCTGTAGACCGGAGCTGTTCCTATGCAGCCATCTTGGCTGCCACCTCTGAAATGGTATTTAATTCTTATATTAAGGAGATTAAGAGAACATAGGTGTATACCCGTAACTAAATAAGATTAATAATCATTAACAAATAGAGTTCTACAAAAACATAAAGTTCTACAGAAAGTGGCATAATTATATTTTTAAAATAAGCAGGAGAAATTTGTTTTAGCTGAGCATATTTATAAGGTACAGGAATTAGCTAATCTATGATAACAAGTCTCAATGCTAATGTTAATGGACATAGACTGGAAACCATTTAAATCATTCCTGTTACTCTACATTCCTGGGTAATTTTGGAAGTAGTCTAGCTGCCAAAAATATGAAAGTATAAATACATACATCTTAGGGCACATCTAATGCATAGTATATACTGTAAAGCACATCAAACACAAGAATTTCAAATAAAAGTGTTTTGAATGCAATAGAGTTATAGCTGAATGAGGTGTGGAAGTAGACTTCAAACTATAAGTTCCTCTTTTGAAAATCTAAAATCATGATTTTTAAAATTTGGAATAATCTTTAGAACTAAAGAGTTCTAATATTTCTAACAATTTGTAGAAATAAAGTACTATTAGAAAGGAGTAACACACGGAAATAAATCTCAAATAACTTTTATTTTTTATTTTATGTATAATTTTGTAGCTCTCTGGCTAGTTTCTATACAAGTTTTAACTGTCAGATAAATCACAAAATATTCTTTTTCTTATATATGGAATGTTTTAGGACACTTTTTTTATTTTTTCTAAAATAAACTCATAAACTCAGGTTATTTATTCAATCACTCTGTTGTACTTGTTCCAGAAAATTATTCAAGTTTTATTTCTTTACTTTTATGTTTCCAAAATATATTCATACAGACTTTTATAGATCTAATAATTAATTATCATGTGCACTGGTGTGTATTGAAACATATGAAATTATCTAAAAATGCAAATGAGGTATAAATTTTTGTGTAGAAGAGTAAAAGTAAAAAAGTAAAAGTATATACCACGTAAAAGTCCCCAGCACCTGATTATTTTATTTAATATAAAATTATATAGGGAGGCTATCTACACTAATTTTTTTAAAGAAGATTTTACTTTGGAAAATATATAACATAAAATTTGACATTTTAACCATTTTAACTGTACAAGCCAATAGTGTAAACTACACTTACAATGCTGTGCAATCATCACCTTCTATTTTAAATATTTCTTAAAAAGCACTTAAAGATTTTTTATGACCTAAACACAAACTCTGTACCCATGTAGCAAATAATACTCATTCCTCCTCTCTCCCTATCTTTAATAGACTCTGATCTACCTTTTTTCTATGACATGCCAATTCTAGATATGCCATGTAAGTGGAATCATACAATATTTGCCCTCTGATGTCTAATTTATTCCACTTATTGTAATGTCTCCAAGGCTCACCCATGTTGAAGTATGCCTCAGATCTTCACCTCCTCTTATGATATAATGATATTTTATGTATCACATTTTGTTTATCCATCATCTTTTGATGAACACTTTCGTTATTTCTACCTTCGGCCACTGCGAATAATGCTGCAATGCTGCATTGAACATCAGTGTACGGGTATCTGTTTGAGACTGTGTGTTTTCAGTTCTTCTGGTTATATATCTAGCAGTGGAATTGCTAGGTCATATGATAGTTTTAATTTTGAGATTTTTGTTACTTTTTTGAGGAAGTGTCAGTGTGTTTTCTACCATAGCTGCACCTTTTTAGATTTCTTCCAGTAATTTGTGAGGGTGTTAGGGTTTCAATTTCTCCAACTTTTTAATTTTTTTATGGGTTTTGGTTTTGATTTGCATTTTCCTAATAATGAATGATATTGAGCATTATTTTATGTGCTTATTGATCATTTGTATATATTCTTTGAAGAAATGTCTACTCAACATTTTTGCCCGTTTTAAAATTGTGTTGACTTTTGGTAGTTGTTTATATATTCAGGATACCAGTCCTTTATCAGATATATAATTAGCAAATATTTTTTCCCATTTTGTAGATTGTCTTTTTACATTCTTAATAATATACTTTGATTAAATTTTTAAAATTTTTATGAGTCTGATTGTATTTTTTGCTTTTGTTTCTTGTGCTTTTGGTGTCGTTTTAAGAACTTGTTTCCCAATTCAAGGTCATGAAGATTGGTGCCTGTGTTTTCCCCTAAGGGTTATATAGTTTCAGTGCACAAGACAATGGTGATTATTTTTAGGTAATTGATTTGTTTAGAGTAAATTTTTGTAGATAGTGTGAGGTAGAGTTCGAACTTCGTTTTTTTGGATGTGAAAATGCAGTTGTCTCAGCTTTATCTGTTGAAGATGCTGTTATTTTCTCATTTAATTTGGCAGTCTCATCAAAAATCAATTGGTCAAAGATGTATGGGTTTATTTATTGGATCTCTATTGTATCCCATTGGTCTATTTGTCTATATTACAGTGTTTTGATTACCGTAGCTTTGTAAGTCTTGAAATCTGGAATTGTGAGTCCGCTAACTTTGTTCTTTTTCAAGATTGTTTTGTCTAGTGAAAGCCCCTGGCAATTTCATATTCATTTGAAGTTTAGATTTTTCATTTTGGCAATAAATCTGTTGGAATTTTTACAGAGATTGTATTGAACCTGTACATTGCTTTGGGTGGTATTAACATGCCAACAATATTAAAACCTCCAATCTGTGAATGTTGGATGTCTTTCCATTTATTTGTGTCATTTTAATTTTTTTCAACAAGGTTTTGTTGCTATTTAGAAACACAGTTGCTTCTATATGTGATCTTGTACCCTTTAACATGGCTGAATGTGTTGATTAGCCCTAGTAGCTTTTTTGTCGATTCTTTGGGAACTTCTCTATGTAGGATCATGTCATCTGTGAATAGAGACACTTTGCTTCTTCCTTTCCAATTTGGATGCCTTTTATTTCCTTTTCTTTTCTAATTTCTCTGGCTAGAATTCCAGTAGAATGTTTAAGAGCAGTGGTGAAAATTGACATCCTTGTCTTGTTATTGATATTAAACGTTTTCATATTTCATGATGAGTATGATGTAAGCTGTAGATTTTTCATAAATAAGCTTTGTCATGTTAAGGAAGTTCCCTTTCATTGTTGTTTTCTAGTGTTTTTATCAGAAAGGATTGTTGGATTTTATCAAATCCCTATTGGTTTTGATTTATCATATGTGCTTTGTCCTCCTTTACTATATTGTGTTGTATTGTATTCATTGATTTTCGATCTGTAATTACCATAGCATTCTTGGGATGAATCTTACTTGGCCATTGTTATTATCCTTTCACTATACTGTTGCACTTCTTTTGCTAGTGTTCTGTTGTAGATTAGTATATATATAGCTTTTTCATTTATATATACATTATATATAATATACATACATATATAATGACTATTGGTGCAGTTTTATTTATATATAATATATATAATAAATGTATATGTATATGTATAAAATAGGTATTGGTGCAGTTTTATTTTCTTGTGATATCTTCATCTAGCTTTGGTATCAGGACTATTTTGGCCCCATAGAATGGGTTAAGGACTGTGTCCTCTCTTCTGTTCATTTTCTTAAAGAGTCTGAGAAGAACTGATAACAATTCTCTTTAAGAGTTTTGTAGAACTCCCCAGTGAAGCCATCTGGTCCTGGCATGTCTTTTTTCAAAGGTTTTGGATTGTAATTCAATGTATTTGTTGTTATAGTCCTGCTGAGATTTTCTGTTTTCTCTTGAGTCGGTTAGGTAATTTTTGTGTTTCTAAGAATTGCTGAATTTCATCTAGGCTATCTAATTTACTAGTGGTTTGTAATATTTTCTTATAATTCTTTTTGATTCTTTAAGGTCAGTTCTATCTATTACTGATTGTGGTTGCTGAAGTCTCCAACCACTTACTGTAGAATTGTCTGTTTGTACCTTTGATTATGTCAATGTTTGCTCATTTTGCTTATATTTGTTGTTGTATATGAGTTTACAATTGTTATATTTCTTGATGAAGTGACCCTTTTATATATTTATGTTTTTGGACACAATATTTGTGTCAGCATATTATTGGGTGATTTTTCTTACCAATTCTACCAATCACTGGATTTTTTTATTTGTTTGATTTTTTTACTCTTGAAAAAATTCCACACAATATTGTTTATATTTGGCATTTTTCCACATGGTCATATTCTCTTTGGTGAAAACTAGAAGGACTTGGTCTTCCATTCTCTGGTCAATCATAAGATGTCTTGGGATAAACATAAGATGTCTTAGGATAAATGACAAGATGTCTTAGGATAAATGATAAGATGTCTTAGGATAAGATGTCTTGGGATAAATCATAAGATGTCTCAGTACATAGATATCAATGAGCAACCTCAGAAAACATGAAAGAGGAAAAACAAACAAAAAAAACCAATGACATATCCAGGACCTCCGCTTTCAAGAGTCCTTGAATACCAATAGAGTTTATGTAATCACCAAATTATGAAAAAATACTCTTTAATTAGGACTTTTTAGTAAGTTATATCTTCTATCATTGCAGCTATCAGTAAGCAGGACAGAGAAACATTAATAGTGTTTAGATTCAAAACTCAAATTTTACATTTATGTTCAAATATAAAATGTTCACTAGATATTTTACATTCTGTTTTCATGATGTCTTCAATCTCTGTTTTTCTGATTGGGGAATTTAATTAATTTACATTTGAAATAATTACTGATAAGGAAATATTTACTTCTCTCATTTTGCTATGTGTTTTCTTGTATGTCTTATACCTTGTTTGTCCCTTATTTCCTTCATTATTGCCTTCTTTTGTATTTAGTTAATTTTTGATGATGAATCATTTTTACTCTCTTTTCATTTCTTCCATGTATATTATATGAATATTTTCTTTGTGTTTATGATGGGAGTTATATTTATCATACTAAATGCATAACAACATAATTTGAATTGACTCTGATTAAACTTCTATAGCATACAAAATTTCTACTCCTAAATAGTATAAGCCTTCATTCTATGTTATCATCAAAAGCTACAGCTTCATACCTTGTGCATCCAATAACATAAGTTTATAAATATTTGTACGCATTTCTGTTTTACACTTTTTAAATTATACTTTAAGTTCTAGGGTACATAGAATACTGTGTTTTACACATTTTTTAAGAAATACAAATTAGAATGACAAACCAAAAATAAAGTAATGTTAGTTTTTTATAGTTCTGTGTATTTATCTTTACTAAGACCTTTACTTACATGATTTTGAAATACTGTAAAGTGTCCTTTCATTTCAATTGGAGGGATTCTCTTTAGCTTTTCCTCTAGGCCAGATCTGATGGTAAAACAGTCTTCCATCCTCTTTTTTTTTTTTTTTATCTGAGAATTTCTGAATACCTCTCTTAGTTTTAAGTACAATTTTGCTGGATATAGAATTTTTGGTTGACTTTTTAAAATCAAATAAGATTCTTTTATGATAAAATAATTTCAACATTTTATGCTATTCCCTTGCCTTCTTACCATCATACTTTCTGATTACATTTGGCCTATGAATCTTATTGCAGATCCCTTGTTAGTGACAAGTTTCTTCTCTCGTTGCTTTCAAGATCCTCTCTTTGCCTTTGGTTTTCAGTGTGTGAAATGTTTCTAAATGTGGGTATAATTGAATTTTTCCACCTTGAAGTTTGTTGAGCTTTTTAGACTTTTAGATTCATGTATTTTGTTAAAATTGGTAAGTTTGAGAAGTTGAATATTCTTTAAATATTATTTCAACCCCCTTTTCTCTGTCTTCTCTGGGACTTAGATAATGCATGTGTTAATCCGCTTGATGGTTTTCTAGAGGGCCTTTATGTTCTGTTCACTTTTCCTCTTTATTTTTTTCTTTTAAAACCTAGTAACTTAATCTGTCTTATGTTTAAGTCCATGCTGTTTTTCCTCTGCCTGATCAAATCTGTTGTTGAATACCTCTGGTGATTTTTTATTTCAGTTACTATAATTTTACTTCAATAACTTCTGTTGTATTCTCTAATTTCTGTTTTTACTGATACCATAATTTTTTCATATATCCTTTTTTTGTTTATGTTTTTTGTAGTTCTCTATGTTTTCCCTTAGCTTTTTAAACATATTTAAACAGTTTTTTAAAAATATTTTTCCAGTATGTGTGATGCTTGGCTTCCTCTGATACAGTTTATTTCAACTTACTTTTTTTCCTTTTTACTCATTCTTATTACTTTATACATCTTGTTGATTTTTGTTGAAAATTGGACATTTACATATTATAATATAGTGAATCTGGAAATCAAACTTTATTCCTTCCCTAAAGTTTGCTATATTTTCAATTGTTGAAGTCTGTGCTAGTCTATTTGTTTAGTTACTTTTGCAAGCTATTCTTGCCAAAACTTTTTACTTGTTTTTTTGTGACCATTAAAGTATCTGTTCATTCAGCTAATGTCTGACTAATGTTTTAACAGACATTTCCTTGAACTCTAGGAGCTAAAATAAAGATAAAACAAAGCAAAAATACAAAACATAGCAAATAAAATATTAGAAAATAATTACAAAAGGAAAAAGCTTTAGTATTTGGAGATTGTCTCCGTGCTGTGGCATTTTCGTCATTTAGCCAGACTTGCACTGAGCCTAGGCATCAGCTCAGGGTGGAAACACAGAGTTTTCTCTGTTCCTTTATTAACATGTGTCTTGCCTTAATCATGTGCTTGGCTTTATAAATTCCCCTGTATATACAAGTGCTTTTGAATATCCTGATTTTCCAAAGAATTTCTTCCTAGATCTTAAGCAGTCTACTTTATGTCACAACTGTAATCTTTTACCTGAAGCATCTGTTTGTTTGCCTTGCCGCATTTTTGAGCAATACCTGATTCTTTAGCCTGAGATCCAAAACAGAGATGACTGCTTTTCACGATTTCTCCAGGTAGTCCCCAGACACAATAGAACAGACATACGCAATAATTTGTGAATAAGGTCCATTTGACTTTCTTCAGAATGAAGGACCAGGATTCTGAACTGGGTACACAGGGTGCTACTGCTTTAAGACTTGTGAAAGATGGACAAGGAAAGTAAAAACGCCACAAATGCCTTTCTACCATCTTAAGTTGCAGTTTTCTTAATTTAGCATCCATATAGTTGAGGTAAATCTTTGACTATTTACCAGAGTTCTGTAAAAGTTGGTTCTGACAATTTCTGTGGAATAACAAGAGCTTGGAACTGACGACTCTGCTGGTATCACTCTATACGGTTTTTGTTTTCTCTTGATAAGTATCTTGGTAATGGAAAGAAGAAACATTTTGGTCATGATGGGAACAAGGTTGTTTATAGAATTTTAGAATGTTTTCATTTTAAAATGTTTTCCATATCACAAATCTGATTGTCATAATTGTTAAATGAATGAATTTACTTTGAGTTCACTAGCCTTATTTGTTAGGTGTAAATTTGTCATATGTGTTTCACTTACTTCTTGCCCAAACTATCAATGGCTCCTCTTTTATTTTTTAATGACCCTGATTTTTTATTCCTCTTTTCATATTTAAAATTCAGTTCCAGGACCTAGCAACTATCACTTACCTGTGTGTCCTTAACTAACCCATATACCAGCCTTTCTATAATTAGTATATTACTAACTTCTGGAACCTTACTCCAACAAAGCAGAATTCCAAAATGCCACCTCATCTAATTATCAGTAAATACATTTTTCTCTATCTAGGTTAATAACCATTGTTTATTTGCTCCTATGATGACAGTGCCTCTTTGGTGACTAAAAATTAAAAATGATCACAAAAAGTTTAAACTTCAATCCTTTGCAAAAGAATGCATTATTTACCTATATGCATAAATTATTCACAAACTTTAGTAAAATAGTTTATGTGTGAATTCATGTACAAGTCAACAATAAATACTCTATGTTGTGGCAGCGTACATTCAGGTCAATTGGGACTCACTAAGTATCTATGGATACGTTACTTTAAACTGTTTTTGTTGTTGTTGTTTTTGTTGTTTATTTTTTATTTTTATTTTATTATTATTATACTTTAAGTTTTAGGGTACATGTGCACAATGTGCAGGTTTGTTACATATGTATACATGTGTCATGTTGGTGTACTGCATTAACTCGTCATTTAGCATTAGGTATATCTCCTAATGCAATCCCTCCCCTCTACTCCCACCCGACAACAGTCCCCGGAGTGTGATGTTCCCCTTCCTGTGTCCATGTGTTCTCATTGTTGTTGTTTATTTTTAAGGAAAAGGAGCATTGTCTGTGTCTATTATGACATAAAATAGCATTTCATAAGTCTTAGGGCATTTAAGACATGCAAAGTTATAGAAAAATGAAAGCAATAGAGTGGATCAAAATTATTTTTCCAGATCAAGTTAATAAGGTTGGTGCATTAAAAGTCTTAAGTTATTACATTTAACAATTTAGACATAAAACATTTAACTAAATACATTTAGAAACATTTTTTGAATGAATTTTTGAGTGGAGTGGCTTAAAAAATGTCCTCAAGAATCTCCAATTCCTAAAAGCTGTTTATTGTATTTTAAATGGAATATTACAAAATTTATGACTTTTTTTATCAAACGTTTTCAATTCTGTTAACTATTTTTTCAGCATTTAGTATGGCCTGGGTGTGATACTCTTTATTGTGAATACAGAGATAACAGACTAAAGACCTCCCACATGTTAATATCTATATGGTATTTAAATGTGCGAACCCATATATTTACATAAGAATTAATATTGTTATGTCATTTAGGATCACAACTCTTTGGAAACAGTACAAATCAACCCAATGACCACTGAACAAGAAAGATGAAAAAACGTTTATACAATGGTGCTACTTAAAATGAGTAAGGTTTAATAAAACCCTCAAATCATAATTCTAATTATGGAAACACAAGATTCTACATTTTCATTTTGAATCCACTCTTAGTATTTTACCACATCAACTCAAACTACTTTTCCTGAGCTCTATACTCCATGTACCCTTGTGTTATTTAAAGACATATGTATCTTAAGTTCCTTTGATATTAGGCATTATTTCTTATTAAATTTTGGATCTCCTACAGTGCTTAGTTTGTTGTTGCAAATACGAAAGACAGATTATATATATTTGCTATATAAATACATTGTAACTGTAGCTGTATACAGAATGAACCAAGGAATGGCAAATTTGGAGTCAGCTATAAGAATGTGCAAGTCTTTCTATGATTACATTAGGGTAATAGCTAACAAAGAAAGAAAAGCTGAAATAAGATACAGAAAGTATCAATAGAACCTGCATTTTCATATTTAATAAACTCATATTTATGTAACACTTATTTGTTAGAATTCTGTGCTTCTTAGTCTTTTAGGTGATCTAGAGGAGAGAGTAAGTGACTTTTGAATATCTAACATGAGTTCATATCAAGTCAATGTCATGCACCTCATACAAAATTTGGTTCCTAGACTAAAAGAGCATATTTTTATGGGAATAAATAAATATGGTAACAGGAAACTTTAATATAAGACATAACATATGCACAATAGTAAGCTTAATAGATACACTGTGAGAAATAAAGAGAAATACGTGATTATAAATTATTACATGTTTCTGAGTTTGGTGTCTCAGAATATAGTGATTAATACCAAGACTAATGGAAAAAGTGAGTAGTATAAAGCGTTATTTCCATTTAACCATGCATAATTTTAAGTTTTATAATGATAGCAATAGAAAATTAGAGCTTTGAGACTGGGGAAATGTATGTAGCTCTGAATATAAATTAAACTAAATTTTAACCTTCTTTCTTGGGTGCTTAACCACTGTTTTCTTGCTCTTCTATGGGAAACAAACTTAATTTCTATCCTGAATGTACTGAAGAGTAATCACACACAGTCTTATCTAGTATCTTCTCTATAATTAATTTATTCGAACACTTTTATAGATTATGCTTTCAAAATTGCTTAACACTCTCTTCTCTATGATGACTGCCCTAACTGAGCTAAAGGGGCAAGTCAAGTGAATTAACTGATATTGCCTTAGCAATTGTGAATAGCTAAAATCGGCTGTATACATTTCTTTACTTTTTATTATTTGTGGATTTTTTTCATCGTATGCTTTTTATTTCTTTTATTAGTCTTGATTTGCTTTTTACTTTCTTTAAAATCAGTAAAAAATAAATTAATGTGAACTGTAGATAAATTTAAGTTCATTTTTAGAACCTCAATAATAGTTTTTTTTTTTTTCCCAATAATTTCTTGTTGGCACCCTTATAGTGTTCTGCTGTTTTTTCTATTGACTCACTGGCAAATGCTGGAATAAATAGTACTCAAAAACTAGAATACTATTTTTGTTTATTTTTATCTTTAAAATATAATTTCCAAAGGTACAGAAAATAAAAATTGTAATAATTATTATTTAGAGGCAAATAAGTACCATTTGTATCCCTGGGCTTGTGATTCAAAAATCACTTTTCTTGTTTACGTAGTCAATGAACACTCACTCTAATCCTTCTTTGGGCAGATTCTGTGAAACAATGAAACTTGATCACCCTAAATTCCAGTTCTATGGTCCAATGGTTCTATTTCCTTCTCCACTCTCCTTTATTTAAGAATGAATAGTACAGTGTAGGCAAACCCTTTTATCAAGAGTGTTTTCAATGGATTTTTAATGACATCAAATGTTCTCTAAAACAACATTTCTCAAACTTTACTGGACATCAGGATTATCTCAGAAATGAGTCAGTTCCTGGCCTTTACCACTCCCTCAGCAAATTGTGTGTCAATCTTGAGTATCTCAACAGTTTACATCCTCTACCTCATCACATACATGATTCTAATGTAGGTGTCCAGAGAATAAAATTCTGGGAAAGACTGGCCTGCTAAGGTGTCAAAATATCTGGAAAGTTGGAAATTCAGTTAAAAGAATTTGGTCTTCATCATGAGTGATTTTTAAATTATCTTTCTTATTTGGATTGACTAATGGTATATAAACGCAGGGATGAAATAAATATTTCATGAAAATTGATTATTTGTTTCTGACAAAGTCAGCTAAAAGTTTCTTCACTATATTACCTAAGAAGTTAAATATTTTCCTTAAAAATGTTTTCATTATTTAAAATGAAATGTTTATTTTCAAATAAAAGAGAAATTATTTTTATTAAATTTCACTGTTCTTAGTGATACCATTTCATCTTATATTAATTTACAGTTTGGAGGCCTTTTCTACACTACAAAATTTTTCTTCTGAAAAGACACTGTTAAACTTTGCAATGAATGTATTTATTTTCTTATCATTTTTACTTACATTATCACTCATGCTAAATTGATGTAACTTGTCAGAATAAGTAGTTGCTCTGTTTAATTATATAATTTTAATATTCGTGTAAATTAAACAAACTCTAATGACAAAAATTAATTTTATCTATAAAGATATTTATTATAGTGCCTCTAACACTATTTTGAATGTTAGCTTACAAGAGGGACACATGGAAGTAGCAATAAAGTTTTCTAAATGAAAAAATAACAAGTAAGTCACTATAATTGTGTTTCTTACCATTTCAAATTTCCTGAGATCTCAGTGTGGCCAGAATTGTGATTAATATAAGACTTGATGCAAAGAAAAAGAGCAAGTCTTCATTAGAAATTCAGGAATCGTTTAATTATAATTGTTTTCTTTAGTTCATTGAAATGGTCAAATTATTCTAATATTTTTCTTTTGAATCAATAAAGATACATAATGTCTTTATAGCAATACTAATTTTATTATGTAACATTTTAGTGCTCTATATTTTTGTAAAATATCCATCCACAAGTTGCATTCCAGAAGCAACTAGATGCTTGATCAATCAACATTTTAATGCATCTAGTGTATTAAATTTGTGTATTTAATTCACAACAATGGTAATCTTTCCAGGGCAGTTTCTTTCTAGGGATCCTTTGAAGTTAGCAGCAAGATGAAATACTAGATAATTAATCAATATCCAATTACTTAATGTCGGTAAATATGACAGACTTCTTATCTTTGCCCAGAGTACTAGGATTTAAATTCTGATAAATATCTATTTTGTGCCATCACTAGTATTTTTGTTGTCTTTCATCTTTTCCACTCTTATTCTATTTCTTTACATGGTGCGGTCTTCATGTAATATTCTACAGTTTTACTTTTTGCCACCCTTAATGCCTATAAAATCATTTTTAAATTATACTATTTATTCTTGAATTATGTTTATATATTTAGCTACATTTTCAAATTTTAATCTCAAGATATTTAACCTTAATCTAATTACATATTACTTAATTCTCTGTTTCTTAGTTGTCTATATGATTCTCTTTTGGTGTTGACTCTTTTGTAACTCTGTTAGTGTTTTGGTCCTCATAATTAATTGTTTTACTATTGTTAATACTTATTCTAATTTAACAATAATCCAAAAATAAGCATAGTAGATAGATGAAGTATATGAAATATAGTACATTAAATAATAACAGTTACAACAATATTTAAAGGTCATCTACAAAAAATAAATGAAAATCAAATTTTGGCTGTCAAAATTAAACAAATTGAACTATAATAGAGGCCTTAGGCAGAGAGGACTGGCAGGAAATTGGAGCTAGGGAGTTAAGTATATAAATTCTGGGACCAGAGAGGTAGATGTGGGAAGAGATGCTATCTTAAATAAGATTTCGAAGATTGAAGCTATAGAAAAGATTTACCAATTTAAAGTTGAATCTAAGGGCAAGTAGAGAGTAGAAAACTTGTCAGAATTTCGTAAATGGAAAAATTGGTGAATAAGAAAAAGAACAAGATAAGATAATGAGATGCATTTTTAGATCTAAGTCAGCTTTCAGTAAATGACACATGACACTAATGTTTTGATAAGAGATGGTCAATTTTTAATAGTCAGGAGACTAAGCACAGTATGAAAGAGAGTAAAGAATGGTGATTAATTTCCAAAGGGCAATAGCATAATGGTACAGGATTCTTTGAGGTGGAAGCAATAAAAGGAGGGCATTATAAAGTTAAAATAGAGATGAATTTCACATGCATCTCTGGGTCTTCTACAGGTGATTCTGGTGCTCAGTCAGATGGCAATGGATATTTTATATTTTTAAATTTTATTAAATCTTACATTTTCTTTTCTGCACTTGGCCAAAGTGTGGTGCCTTAGAATGAAGAATATTAAAGTTAGGCTGAAGTTAAAATTCCGAGTTAAAAATCCTGAGTGTAATATCATTGGACTATTTCAAAGCTAATTATTTTGGCTATTGGTTAACTGACTTATTTCCGCAGAGTCAAAAAAAAGGGAGTTGTTAACGTTGTCGAGAATATAATTCAAGACTTCTGACTCTCCAGTGTAACCACTACACCATATTTTGATGACCTTTGCCTGACACCGCGTGAAATAATTTATAAAGCTTTAAAAACTATGGTGTAGTATTTTGGGTTTCAATCTAAGACTCAAGTAAATGAGAGCAGTAGCTATTTTATGGAGCAAATACAAATTGATTTTAGTTGTAAGTGTGGTCCAATTCACTTAGCTTGAATTATTTAAGCATCACCTATAAATGTATTCAGTAGTAAATTACAGCTGAAAGCTTCATCTTCAAAAATAGAATGTTTCACTTTATAAGACTTAGAAATTCTAGATTCATTGTGAGGAGTTGACACAGCACTATCTTTCCTAGCTCAGATGGAAAGCTTTATTCAGCATTAGATAGCTGACGATGTGGGTTAGAAGACAGATTTAAATTTCTATAATTTCTAACATTATAATTCTATAATATTGTATTTGTTTCACTTGTAAATAATGCGTTTATCTAATTCCTATTATGATGTGTTGAGACTTATTCTCACTGATACTCATGGCCCTGATTAGAAATTAAGTAGACAAGTTTAATTTAGAGGCTCTCTCCTCCTTGGAAAATCCCCCAAATCCCACTAGATGGCACCTCACTAAGGATCTTGCCACTGCTCTCTGGCAGATTAAACATTTCTCTATGGGAGGGAACCCAAGGTTACAATCTGTTGAAAGCACAGACAGGAGGCTGTGTTTTTCACAGAACATTACATAAGATTAAGACTATTTTAATTGTCTCAAAAAACAAAGATGGAACTAATACAGATCAAGCCATATTCTGTTGCCACTGTGATCTCCTTGGAAGACTAAGCTCACTTAGGAGGTACATGATGAATGTCTTCAGTTTTCCTAAACAAATAATTATGAAGTTTGCTTTTGAGATATGAAAGTGCCTGGCAAACTCAGTAAAAGTTTTACTCAAATTTACTTGGCCTTATAAAGACTTTTTAATTACATCTAACATCACTTGTACATAGATTAGATCCCAGTGGTAGATTTAATTGAACTTAACCTTCTCATTGGTCACCAAATATTAAGCAATCAGTTCAGGCAAAGAGCTGTTATGTTAATTTAGAAGTATTAATCTGCTTATAATTAGCCCAAGACTGAAGGGATGGGGAAAGTAGACATCCATGTACAAGACCTTTTGTGGATCTCTTAGAGAATGGCTTTCAGATTGAACGAACTTCAAATTGAAGTCCAAATGCAAAATCTCACTACCGTAAAAGTGTCTGAAATGGTTTAAGAATTCAAAGTTACTAACTTAAAAGTCAAGAGGAAAGAAAAAGCCTCATGGTCAATTACTTACTTTACTTTTAAATAAAGCATACATATTTTCTCATATAGAGAACTTGTGACAACTACATGGTCAAAACAGGGCATATAGTTTACTAAACACGTGATTAAAAACTGACATAAATGTGTGCATAACACAAAGTTGATAATAAATATTTGTTGGATAAATAAAAATATGAGGGGAATATTTCAAACATTGAAAAACTTGAAATCATAACGAGATAATATTATTTGTTTGTAGATTTTTAAAATAATCACAATAGCTTTTCTCCTTAAATACTTAACTTACATTAATCAGGCATGTGCCTAAAGACCAACTGAAAAAAATCAACTACGATAATGCTCTTAATTTACTTATATGACATAATACCAGACAATTTCATTTTAAGTAACTTTACTAGGTTCTTGATTAAATTAAATAATTAATCTATCCAATGAAAATCTTCATCATTATACTTATAAATACAATTCTACACACTTGGTAATAATTTTACTTAATTATCTCTAAATACAGGTGCAAATCTAAGAAAGTACCAAACATGTACCTTAAGCCCTGGCAGCCTTTTTTCTTACAGGTAGCTTGTTATATTAATGCTATAGAATAACTCTGAAAAATATGTAAGAAATCTATAACACAGCAAACAGGTAACATCATCCAAAGGTGAGCATGATATTATTAAAATAAAACAGTACTATGCTTTCTGCTACTAGTTCTACTACAACCAATAGAGGAAATTGTACCACTAATAATAAATTTATTTAAAATTTCATACTCGCTATTTGGAAGGCACAATTTCAGTCACTTTAAGTTCATTAATGAATCACACTCTTATAAAAACCCTATAAGTTAGATATAAATGTTATCATATTTTAAAAAGGTGAATGAAAGTTTTAACAGCCTAAATAGCTGTCCCAGGATGCCCAGCTCACAAGTCTCAGAAGCACAATTCAAACTCCAAATCTTTCACTACACCCTGTCACTCTCAATCCATATCCCCTGTTACTAAAATTAATATACTATCTCCAAGACAAAATAGTATTAGAACAATGACACTACGCTATTTGACTAGTAAATGTAATGTGTGAAGAATCTAATTTTTAAAAAACAATTTGCCACAATAAGCAGTCATTTTATTTCAAAATTAGTTTTAATATAACTTCATGTAGTTATGAAAAATGCATTGGGGACTTACTAGGTGTTTTTTATGTAGACTTCTATTTAATTTACCAACATTGGAGTTAGGTTTGATTATTGTTATTTTATAGATGACAAAACTGGAGCTCAGCTCAATTAAGAAAGAGCCCAGGTCACTCTGTGAGCGTTAACTTGGTGTGTTTGAGTCCCAAACACACACAAATCATCATATATATGTATATAGACACGTATGTCTGAGTGGGTGCGTATACATGTATATATATATACCAGAAGTGGCTAGTGATAGGCATTAGGAGCAATTAGGAGCAGTTCAAATCACTGTCCACAACCTGTATCTGTTTAACCTGTTTGGCCTTCTGGAATCAAGTGTGTCTGCGCTATAAGGAATGGCACTTCAGGGAACAATTGGAGATCCCAAGGAGGTGATGTACAGGTGCAGCTAATTTATGGGATGCTCTTTTCTATTCTCTCATTTTTCAGCAAGATGTCCCTGTTACACATAAGGGAAGGCTTCCTGACCTTCCAAACTTGCTGTGACAAATTCTATTATGAGCAAGACACTTAGTGAAATCAAGATTGTCATGAACAGTGACTTCTGAGTTGAACATCTGACATGTGCTGCCCATCTACAGTGTGCTGAAGGTGCAGCTGGTGGGGAAAAAGCCCAGTGCCCTTTAAGCCAAACTGGGCTAAGTGACCCTTTTCATTCTTGATTGCAGTCTGCATTCCTATATCTGCTCTGTGCCCTTTGCTCTGCTTGGCCTGGCTGAAGGAAGCACCTCTACTCCACCACCATCTGGGCCTTTCCTAAACCTTGTCACCTGAGAGCCATTCTCAACCTGCAGAACTTCCAGGACAACACTTTAACTTGATTACTTCCCCAACCTATGCCCTCCAGCCACCAGAAAGAAGCCTTCAGGAGTCCCTACAGCACCCACGCAGGCCCTCTCCAGTTTTTCCCCTCCCTTCCTGATGCTGTGAAAACCACAGAATAAATGTTTATCACTTTCAAAAATATTATATATATATATAACATAAATGAATTTTTCTTTTTACTGCACATAATATAGTACCCTGTTCACCTCTCAGATAAATAAATCATAATTATTATTTTCTGCTTTTAAATACCCTGAAAATATAAAAAGTTACATAAAATCAATTTTTTGAAACATAAGTGCCTTATAATTAATCAAACTGTATTCCTGTCTATTATATTAAGGTTTTTTTTTCTTTTTCTGTGTGGTATAAATGCAACTATGAGAAATTCTTACAACTCTTTCTAGTCATAGAAGGATATTATTATTTTGAAGGCTTTAGTGCATATCAACAATATGACATTGAGAAATGTTGGATTAAGTTGTCTCACCACCAGCATTGCTTGGAAGTGCCTATCTCTCTAAACACTGTCACTAACATGGGGAATTATCATTAAAGAAAAGAAAGTCTCATCAACTTCTAGTCTTGAAAATATATCATAATTATATAGGTAAATCCTTGAGTGCTACAGTTTAGTCATTTTTTACATGTTTGTTGGTTCCTATACATAGTACCATATTTTTATAAAGACATCAATTATTATCCATTAAGGACTATTAAACATATCAGTAACTCATCCTTATATATACTGACATCTTTTCCAAGCTTCTCATTTATCAAGTTTCATATAATATTTGCAAATATTGGAGTTTTAATTTATATGTAGTTAAATGCATACTTTATTTTCTGGGTGATTCTTTTCTGTTTTTTTTTTTTTTTTGTAGTTGTTTTTATGCTTAGAAAGTTCTTCACTATTTTGATAATAAATATTAGCTAATGTTTCCTTCAAATTGTTATACTATTTGGAATTTATTTGTTGTTTTAAATTTCTACTACGTCTGAAGTATATCTTTGTTATATGATATATGCTAGAATAGATTTTTAATATTTAAAGTTTTTAAAATTTTTATTTGCACTAATTGTTGAATAATGCCTATATTCTTTATAGATTTTCTTTATTATCCTTTAGAAAGTACATTCTGTATACACACGGGCATACAAACACACACAGTGTTCCAACACAATCTATCATATCAACTTGACTGATACTATATCAATTTTTCTATTAATAAGCCACATTATTTAACTATACAATATATGTACTAAAGTACATTCTTCTAGAACTCTTGTTTTCCACTTGTATTTGTTAAAATTATCTCATATTGTTCTTCATGAACTAATAAAAGAATTGAGGGAGAAAGAGGATCTATACATTTAAATCTTACTATCCAAGAATATGATGTGATTTGTTCAAGTCTTCTCTTTTGTCTCTGAGTTAAGATTTATAATTTTTGTCTTATAAATCTGTGTATTTCTTATTAAACTTAAGGGAAACTCTTAAAAATGAAAAGGGTATAATTTTTGCTATTTTTTTTCTGTGTTCTCTCTAACTTAATGATCACTCAACTTGAATTGCAAGGTAATTTCTACAAGGGTCTCTCTCAGTTGCAGAGCAGTGAATGGTGGTTAAGGTCCTGTCTCTGGAGCCCAACATGTCTGAATTTGCAAACCCATCTTACCACTTATCTGTGTGCCCTTAGCAAGATAGTTAAGCTTTCTTTACCTCTGTTTCCTCATTTATCAAATAGAGTTATTAACAAAAAAAAATTCTGAGGTTTCTTGAGAAATAGAAATAAGTTAATAACAATAGAAGTGCCAAACCATTATTAAGTGCTCAATTATAATCCCTAATCTTTTTAAGTGCTCAAATATAGGATGTTAACTATTATTAATAGCATTATATTGTACTACTAAAATAAAGTGAGAATATTCAATTAATTGGAAAGTCAATATACTGAAGAAATGGAGCAGTGATACAACCAATGTGTTTGGGTTTAGTCAAATTAATTAACTGAATTATGTAGCCATCAGAGACCGTGAGACATCCAAAATTTTAATATTCCTGTCAAAACAAGTCAAAGTATCATTTGATTCTGGTGAAACGATCTATGACAGCCAAAGGAGCATAATCTGTAATAACAATTATTTTAGCAAAGTTAAAAAGTTTATTCATTATGATTATAATGATTTTTGCATTACTCATATATATTTCTGTTCTATAAGTTAAATGTAAATCATATGCCTTTTTAGTAATACATCAAATTAGTAGAACATATGTTTTAATGTATCTTCATAAATTTTATTTTATTAAAAAGATAGTATTTTGAGTAATGACATAAACAGCTTTAAAGTGAAATGATCTCGGATTTATTTATTACTTATAAAAGATTTTAATCAATAAATATGTATTCTTGATCCTGGAAAAAATAGAGGACTAAGAAAATCTACACGCCCTTCAGCTAAAAGACCTAGGCTTGCTTAAATATAACAATTAATATAATTATTCACACTAATAACAACAATAATTAGAAAATGTAAAGTTGGCAGAAATAAAAAAATAAAAATAAAATGTTAAACACAGGAGCCACTGTTGAGACTGCAACCTCAAACTGCTTTGGAAGAGGTGGTGGAATAAATATGAGACGATGTTCTGTAAAAACTTGGTGCTCACAGACATACAATCACAGGTTAAAAGACTTTGAGTCTGAACCAAACTCAGAGCAACAAATGAAACTGCATGAACCATAATGCTTGAAAGGCTACATCAGCATGAAAGGAAGAACCAGAAAATGCCTCCCTGTGCGTTACAGGCAAAAGAAAAAATAACCTTGTTTCTTCCTGGTTTTAGGGACAGTTTATGAGGCGTGGGGTGGAGTTTCCTGAGAAACTGAAACTGTGTTTCAGAATCCTTGTGGGTAGAAAATTTCCAAGTGAAGAAAATATTAAAAATGGTACCAGGATGCTATTGTCATGTCAGCTTCTGGCTAAGGCAAGCACAAAATCTTGGGAAAGACAAAATGGCCTTAAAGAAAAATAAATAAATAAATAAACTCATACTTTTACACATTTAGTAAAACTACAGAACAATATTTGCAAAAAGATAACCATAAAAGGAGAAAAAAGCTCACTAAATTTTCAACAAAAGAACATTTATCAGATATTTATTTAGGTATCTTAACCTCAAATGTAGGCCAAACACAATAGAATAATATCATCAAATCCATCAGTAAAAAAAGTCAACCCGATTTCTATATCCCATTCAACTATAATGTGAGAATAAGGGCAAAAACAGTTTCTTTTTTTCAGGAAAAAATATTCTGTCACTCACTCATGAAAGTGAAATCAAATCCAGTTGAGAGAAAGCTAGAAGAAACATTACACAATGTAATTGGTAGGTATATGAGTAAATCTGAACAATCATAAACTATGAAAAATAGTAATGATGATAGTTACCAATTGAGAATATATAGATATAATAACAAGATAGGATTGGGTTAATGAAAATTACAACATTCTATCTTAATATTATTCAGAAAGAAGCTAGTAGAGACAGCGATTAAGAAACTTCCACGTCTGAGTGCAGTGGCTCACACCTGTAATACCAGGGTTTGGGAGGTTGAGGTGAGAGGATTGCCTGAGCGTAGGCACTCGAGATTACAGTGAGCTCTAACTGTGCCACTATACTCCAGCCTGGGCAACAGAGGTAGACCCAGTCTCTAAAAACAAACAAACAAATAAAAAGAAAGAAATTTCTACTGTCTAAGTATTTGTGTAAATGTAAACCTAATTGCCAAAAATATAAGAGGAAATAATAGAAAATGAAGTGAACATGATAAATAAACTAGCAAGCTGAAAAGGAAAACAATTAATAGGTATATAAAATTCAAAGTTGAAACAAAGTTACTAGAAATTATCAATGTACGTATATATGTATGTGTAATAGTACATGCTTTTAATAATATATAATTATAATATATATCACTGCATATTATTTACTACATATGCTTAGAAATAAAGAATGGAGAGGAGAATTAAAATATTGACTATAAAATTATATATACACACATATTTGCATGTAAATATATTTACATAATAACCAGTGTATATGCATATATATGCTCAAATTGGTAATAAAAAGGATAATTACTGATATTATTTCTGTGGTTCCACAGGAAAAAAAAGCCACTTTAAATCTTTATATCTCTAGAAACAAACTACTAAATTTATAAAGCAAACATTTTAACATTAACAAGTAGACAACAAAAGCTTCACAATCACATTGGAGATTTTAATGTGTAATTTGCACAATAGATAAATAGAATAGACAAAAATAAGCAATTATATGAAATATTGTAATTAACATATTTAGCAAATTTTACTTAAATAACATATGAAGAAACACTTTTTAAAGCCATTCATGGAATACTTAGAAATATTGACCAGTATTAAGCAACAGAAGAAATCTCAGCAGGGTCTTAGCAAATGAATCTGTAGTCACATACGATTATTACAACTCAATAATGAAGATATAAGACTCAGCACCTTACTTTTTGAAATTTAAAAATTACTGCAAAATAATTCATTAAAATGAATATGACAAATTAGTCACATGAATACAAAAACACAGTATTGCTGTATCCCTAAAATTCAGCTAAAATAGCATTTAGAAGAAAACTTTTAGCATATATTTATATATTAGAAAGGAAGAAAAAATGGATATTAATGTGCACAACTTTAAATCTCATAAAGAACAGGAGAAATTGATAGAAAGCTTTGTAAGGTGACTATTATATGTAAATTTTGAATTTAATAAAGGTAAAAAGTCAAAGATATTAGTGACAAGAAAACCGTTTTCTTTGTAAATGTAATTCAACCAAAAAATACTCCTCTGGTATGACTGATCAATAAGTATGAGGAACGTTACGAATTTTATATGTATATGAAATTTAAAAGTCAGGAATTAATACTATAAATAAATTATATGTTCTTAAAGTAGAAATTTTAATTCAAGACAACTTTCACAAAATACAATTATCTATACTGACACAAGAAGTATAACAAAAAGAAAATAGACCTGTAATTATTTTCACACATGAACCACACATCAGTTTTTAGGAAAATTCTATCAAATTTTCAGGAAATGAATCATCAATATTATGCAAATTGTTTCAAATGATGGAACAAGATGGAATTAACTCACTCATTTTTATAATTTAGCAATAATCTCTCACTGTATACAAAAATCAACTCAAAATGCATTGAAGACTTAAATGTAAGATCTGAATCTATGAAACTACCAGAAGAAAACATTGGGAAAAACACTACAGGACATTGGTCTGGGCAAAGATTTTTGAGTAAGGCTGCAAAAGCATAGGCAGCACAAGCAAAAATGTACAAATGGGATTACATCAAGCTAAAAAGCTTCTACACAGCGAAGGAAATAATCAGCAAAGTGAAGAGACGGCCTACAGAATGAAGAAAATATTTGCAAACTATCCATCTGATAAAGGATTAATAAATGAAATATAGTAGGAACAAAAATCTTGATAGCAAAAAATCATATAATCCAATTTAAAATGGATCAATGATCTGAATAGATATTTCTCAAAAGAACACATAAAATAGCCAACAGCTATCTGAAAAAATACTCAATATCACTAATTATTAGGAAAATGCAAATCAAAACCACAATGAGATACCATCAGACCCCAGTTAAAATGGCCATTATTACAAAGACAATGACTAAGAGATGCTGGTGAAGATGAGCAAAAGGGTAACACTGAGGTCTGTTATTAGGTACAAAAATACAGGTGGGATAGAAGGAATAAATTCTAGTGTCCAATAGCACAATAGGATGACTATAGTTAACAATAATTTACTGCGTATTTTAAAAATACCTAAAAGATTTAAAATGTTTTCAACACAAAGACATAATACATGCTTGAGTTGGTGGATATCCTAATTGCCCTGATTTGATAATTACACATTGCACGCATGTATCAAAATATTTCCATGTACCCAATAAATATGTACAATTATTATGTATCAATATTGAAAATATTAATAACAATATCTGAGAAGACTATACATGAAGAAAATTACAGATCAATTTCAACTGTGAATACTGACATAACAAAAACCTAAACAGATATGTTCTTTAAAGAGAAACCTCACATGCAAACACACAGATAGATACCCACTGCTGTTTCATGTAATAAACTTTGTACTAGAAGTTCCAGCCTGTGTACGAAACCAAGAAAAATAAATTAAGAGACAAAAACAGCACACTGTCATTATTAGCGGATGTATTTTTCCACCCAGAACACTCAAAACATGCTATAGAAACATTATTTCAACTAATAATTTTAAGACATTTGCTGCTTTTAAGAGCAATATATGAAAAAAAGTGAATACAGTTAAACAACAAGATAAATATCATCAGTGTTTGGGTCCTGGTGCTATAAAAATAACAAGAAAAGATTTTGGTATTGTTTAATCTTTAAGTAAGCTATGATTTGTTTAAAGACTTTACATATTTCTATTGGTGTTCATTAGCATTTTTATTCCTGTTTATAATGTAACACTCCTTTTCCTTAAAATATTCCATGTTTCATGTCATAAAATACAAAGCTCAAATCAAACCAGACTGTGTGTTTTTTAAGTAAATCATTAAAATTGACAACACTTCTTATTGACTTTATAGGTTATATTTACATTTGTAAGTGTTTCTTAAGATAGTGTAGTAATTATGTTCATTAAACAATATATTATTAACCCTAATCTAGAATTTATTTATTTAATTGGGCTAATCTTAGATTCTTACACTGTTCCTGTCTTTAAAATCATTTTCAAACATTGAAATCTCGTACAATTTTTTAAATTGTGCTTAAAATCATATAAACTTTATTGTCTTGAAAACTGTTAAGTACATTACGGTAGTGTTGACTATATGCATGTTGTTATTCAACACAATCTCATCAATTTTAAGAACAATTTATTGTGGAAGCAACTGGCAACCCATTAAGTCACAGGTGATTTTAAGTAAATTTCAAGTATAACTTGTCAAGTGGAATCTTAATGCTTTTGAAGATAAAGTCTTATAATCTAGTTTTCTCTCTTCCATTTTAAAGAGTGATAGCTATAATGAAATCACCTTAAACTCCTCATTGAATTATGCCTCTTTGTTTCAATCACGTTTTAAAAAATCACTTCTATTTGATTTGAGGACAATATTTCCCTTCATTTTCTCAGTTACACTATTAAACTGTGAAATATATGTATAAATCATACATTATTTAACATATGTTGTAAAATGTGCAGTAGACTCAGTCCCATATAAAGAAAAACATCGCATCAGTAATTAACCAATAAAAACTAAAAAATGATTTTACCTTAGAAATAAGACTGTGATTAATCTAAGGAATAGTAAAGGTAGTGTGTTTAGGTTAGGGAGACGATTATTGTCTTACAGATGTAAATTTGCATTAATATTTACACTTTTATATCAGTTATAAAAACTAGAATTCTGTATTATATAAGAATTTTGTATCCCCAAGTCATTGTCATTTGGTGTTCATTCTTAACATTAGAACCACTCCATACACTGCAAAACAAGTTTTACTTTCAGTATTTAATTTATAAAATCCTTTCAAAACACTTCTTTTCAAGGGAATTCTAAAAAATTCTAATACTTTTCACTAAAGGTAAATATAAACAATCGGTGATATTAATGTAGTGAAAAAGTTCGAAGTTTATATAGTGAAAAATTGAGGAAATTTTGATTTAAATAGATGGTTAGGAAAAAACTGATGGTATAAAATTCCTTCCAATTGTTATATTACAGTTGTGCTGATTGGGTAAATGGCAAAATAAGTTACAAATAACTAAGGATATCTAGAATGTTGAGATAGAAAAAATTTCATGGCTTTATACCCCGCCCTAAAATGGTGGAAAGATATATTACTTTTTGTGTTTAAATGGTCTTATGTACTTCAAAGTGATGTTTCAAAAAATGTTACCTGCAACATTGAGTCTTTGTGTCCTCATGCCTTTGAAATTTCTTATTGAAATAAAATTGACATAAGTGAGCAAGTTACTACTTTTAAGGCAATTTTTCATCTGTAAAGCCAATGTAGAGTTGAATTACATTTAACTTCTGGAAGAAATTATGGGAATAGAATTTTCCTATATTAAATGTGACAGTGAATTATCCATTAATGTCCATCAACAATCAACTGATTAGTAAATTGTCCCTGTAATGATGGTACTCTTGCCAACATGTCATTTAGTGTCAGCTTTGGTCAAGTGGGAAATAAATGGAAAGCATACAATTACTCTGACCTTTTCAGGATCAAAAGGCATTTTGACATACTTCAAACCATTTTAATGATAGCAGCTCTCTACTAATTGAATAAACCCTAATAAAAAGAATATAATCTATTTGGGGATTTTTTAGATGGTTAATAGACCTTTTATTATATGCTGTGTAAAAGAAGAAATTTGATATGTTATTGAAGAAGATAATATATATGTCATAGAGGAAAATGGGAAACCACTTGGAGAAAGTTTAAAAGGAAAAATAAGTGTTTAATTGACTGAATGAAAATAATAGACAAAGAAAAGCCCAGGGTCCCCTGTCTCTTTTTGTGATGCTCAGGATTTTACTTTTAGGTTTTTTACTTAGTATTATTCTGTTGTTTATGATATTTCAATTAACTTTTTGTCTCTTAAAAGCATGTCTCTTTTTAAGGAGAGCGTGTGATTGCATTCTATGTGCATGAATTAATTTTTAGAGGAAAAGGCCAAGGAAAAGATTATACCTGCTTAAAATGGAACATAATTAGCTGCAGGAAAGCAGTTTGTTTTTAAAACCAGAAA
This sequence comes from Pan troglodytes, assembly GCF_028858775.2. Lineage (NCBI taxonomy): Eukaryota > Metazoa > Chordata > Mammalia > Primates > Hominidae > Pan > Pan troglodytes. The sequence continues at coordinate 39,978,872 of NC_072413.2, forward strand.
AAAACAGTGCAGCAATTGTAGGCTCTGTTGTTTATTCCTGTTTGGAACAGTAATCATTAGTAAATGATTTGGCCCCGAGATTCGATTATAAAGCTTGGTGCTGAGCAATCAGGTATGATTTACTGTGGACGGCAACAGGGGATGAGGTTTTCAACAATGTGGCAGATGGAAATTTGAAAACCATTATAGTCAGGAAAAGCAAAAATGTGGCTTCTTATAGTAATCATAACTCACCCACAGCTGCAGTCTGTGATGATGGACATTCCATGATTATTGCCTTTGCATTTTTCAAACAAATGTTTTCTTCCTATAAAATTTTTACTCACATCTGTATGTGTGAATATACACATATATCCAAAATATATCTATGTCTATCCATACTCATGTATATAATGTAGCAAATTTAACTTTTTTCACTTTGCTAAATAATCTTTCATCTTTAATGTAATAATAAAATCAGTCATTATAGCAATTCAAAATATGAAGTTGAAAATGGCATGTATACATCATATCTTTCCCCAAGTACTCTAGTATCACTATCAGAAAAAGAAGCATACCGTTGTTATTACTATGACTACTACTGCTAATAAAAATAATAATGAATGCCACGAAGAACACATATTGATCTCCAAAAAATACAGTATTAGAATATTTATCCCACTATTCATAAAAATAAAATTCAAAAAGGACTGTGAAAATGATAATGTACCTAAACATAGTGATGCTCCAATGATAATTACTAATTTTCTATTATTACAAATATTTTCTACTGTTTCATATATATAATAAAATAAGGGATTATACAATAGAGATTATAAAGTAAGACTTTTACAGCAGAAATAATATACTGTATGATTGAGCTAACAATAAATTATGTAAACGTTACATTAGGAATTAGAAAATACGGTGATTGATAAATTGAGTCACATTATTTAGAAAGTTAACCATTTACTGTTTTCTTTTCACTGGTTTATTATTTTGTTCTAGCTTTTCTGAGGCTTCATTTTAAGAAAATGTACCCTAAGAAACAATGACACTTATACCAACAATCACTTCTTTTTCTTTTTATTTTTTTTGCTTCATAAACACGATTTACAAATGTTCTTCCTAGAAGCTCTAATGAGTAATTAGAAATTGTTATAAGAAATTGTTATTAAGATGTAAATATTAAGTCCTAAAGTTGTTCTGAGGCAACCTTATATATGTTTTTGAAATACGTATCACCTTGATTATTTCCTTTCTGTAAAGAACAATTTCAATTTTTCTGTTTTTTAATCTTCAAAAGCAGAAAACTATAATCTTCCAGATATTTATTTTGACTCATCTTATCTTTGATAGAGCCATCAGCTGCTTTCTTCACTGAATCAGGAAAAATACAGTACTATTTATTATTTGGATATTCATATTTTCTTTGTCATCATAGGTAATAAGTTTCAATCACTGCAAAATCAGCAATTTATTTTTAGTTTGTTATACCCATTGTATTTTCTTTCAAATTTGGGTGATAGAATAGTTTGATAACATTCTATTAGTGTCAGAAAAAGTAAAACATCTGAAGATATTCTAAGATGGGATTCTTCCTTTATTACACAAAGGGTTTAAAGTTTTACGTACACTTTATTCTTTGCATGTTAATAATGACTTGCATGAAAGCATTTTGAGGCATTGCTGATTAAATTAAATGCATTTAAAATACATCTGTACTTCCTTTTTTTCTTTTATTTTTATTTTTATTTTTTTAGACAGAGTCTTGCTCTGTTGCCCAGACTGGAGTGCAGAGTGCAGTGGTGTGATCTCGGCTCACTGCAACCTCTGCCTCCTAGCGATTCCTTCAAGCGATTCCCATGGAGTAGCTGGGATTACAGATGTGTGCCTCGTATTTTAGTAGAGACAGGGTTTCACCATGTTGGCCAGGTTGGTCCTGAACTCCTGAACTCAGGTGATCCGCGCGCCTCGACCTCCCAAAGTGCTGGAATTACGGCTATGAGTCACCGTGCCCGGCCTGTTTTTCTATTCATATATACTCTGAACATTGATAAGTATATACTTGAGGAGGCAATGGTTAAATAGGCATAAATGTGAGGTTTTCTCAGTGGCAAGAGTGTCTAAAAGGTCACAAAGAGTAGAGTGTAAGTGATCCATAAACCTAAACAAGAATTATATGATGGGAAAGATAGAATCCAGGAGGTGCTTGAGTGTTAACAGTGCTGTGTAGTAGGAAAGCGAAGTACAATGGTCAATCACTTCAGGGAAAAATTGCTATTTGTTACTTTGCATTTTATTAGCTGCCATTTGTATCTTATTTAGAAAAGAGAATGAGGACAACAAAGAAATGCATTCATTTCCCTTTCCTTGCTTTCTAGTATTTATGGTTATCACCCTAGAATCTCACATTTCTGGAGTTCTTTGGAAAAAAAATTGGGGTTTTCATCAAACTCCTATTATAATGCAAGTTATATCAGTGTCGGAGCAGCTTGTTTGTTCCTCATGATATCTCATGTAAGCCCCTGCTTGTGTACCTGGTACTCAGCAGTGATTTGTGCTTTAGACTGCTGAAGAAAAGATGCAAGACTGCGCCGTGGAAACTGGGAAAATCACTCTCCCTTTCAACTTGGTAAGCAATACCAAGATTGAAGAATTTGTGTCACAAGATGTATAAAAAGGAGGCAGTAATTATTATTTTTTAATTAAGAGAAGATCCTGGAAACAAATGCTAGAAAAGGTATGATTTCTTAGTTGTGACAGCAATAAAATTAATAAATATTAAGACTTAAATATAGCTATTCGATAACAAATAAATTTCATGAAGCACACAGAAAAATAAGCTGTGTTTAGTTTTAGATCAATCTCAGCACAATCATGAAATATACCTTCCATCTGAATCTTTTATGTTTAGAAAGTATTTTTATATTTTCTAAAGATATTCAAAAAAACCTAGAAATGCCATTTTATTTAAAGTTTGAGGAATGGGTGTCTGACATTCAAATCAGAGAGATTAACAAAGGGGTTTGCGACTGCTGAAAAGAAAGTTTCTGGAAGCCAGCCTTTCAATTGTGAGTAGTATTTGCCTCATTAGATCATAGAATTCAAGTAAAAGTATATTATAGGCTTCATTTCATACATAGCATAACACACAAATTTACTTAATATGCATTGTTTTCTTCTAATTCCCCCTAATCTATTCCCTAAGTCAAATGTTTGCATAACCGCACTGAGGAAAATGGTTATTTGCATATAAGCAGAAGAACATTGACATACAATATAAAAACAGTAAAGTTAAGGCAACTATGCCTCTTTAAAAGTGCTATCCATTTCCGAGGCTCTCTCTGTCTTTCCTCTGATTTCACACAAATACACAACTCACATAAGAACTCCACGAAATCATTTTTATCTTCCTAAAATTGCTTATTACACATCAGAGACCTTCAAGTAGTTATTGTAAATTAATTGAATTGATCCACTCTGAAATATAAAAGTACTTTTAGGAACCCATTCATTAAGATATTACTCTAAGACAATACGAGGAGACTTTGAAAAGCTTGTGGAAAAAGGAATTACAAGGTAAAAATGAAAAATATAAACTTTATTTCTCAACGTAAGCTTGATCAAGGTCATGATATTTTGTAAGTGATGCTATCAGCCATTTAGTTCATTCCTAAAGAACTGATGGTTCTGGGAATTTAACCATGTCAATGCAGTATTTTTACATTATTAACTGAAGAAAAATTGGTGCCTTTTAAAGTATTTTTGTTTGTTTGTTTTCTTTAAGATTAGGAAGCAAAAAGAAGTCAGAAGGAGCCAAATCAGGACTCTAAGGTGGATATCTTAGATAAGGTAGATTTTTTCCCATTGAAAATCTTGCAAAATGGCCCTTGTTTGACGAGAGTAATGAACGGGCACATTGTCATGGTGGAGAAGGACTCCCTAGTGAAGTTCTCTTGGGCATTTTTCTGCTAACGCTTTTGGGCAACTCTCTTAAAATGCTCTTGTAACAAGGAGATATTATTTTCTTTGGCCCTCCAGAAAGTCAACAAACAAAATGACTTGACATCTCAGAAAACGATTGCCATCATCTTTGCTCTTGGCTGGTTCACTTTTGCTTCGACTTGACTACTTCCACCTCCACATAGCCATTACCTTGATTTTGCTTTGTCCTCAGAATATTACCGTTAAAGCCATGTCTCATATCCTGTTACAATTTTTCAAAAATGTCTTCAGGAACTTAATCCCACTTGTTTAAAATTTGCATTGAAAGCTCTGCTCTTGTTTGCGGCTGATCTGGGCACAACCGTTTTAGCATTTGTTGAGTGCAAAGTTTGCTCAGCTTTAATTTTTCAGTCAAAACTGTGTAAGCTAAACCAGTTGAGATGTCAAGGGGTTGGCTATAATTTCTGCTGTTAATCATCAGTCATCTTCAATTAGGGCACAAACAAGATGAATTTATTCCTTGCAAATTGATGTGGATGGTCTGTCTCTGTGGATTTAATCTTCAACATCATCTCATCCCTTCTTAAGACAAGTTACTCATCTGTAAACTGCTGATTTCTTTGGGGCATTGTCCTCACAAACATTTTGTAATGCATCATGATTTCACCATTCTTCTACCCAAGCTTCACCATAAGTTTGATGTTTGTTCTTGCTTCGATTTTACCAGAATTCACGTTGCTCCAATAGGAGCTCTTTGCAAACTGATGTCGTATCCTTCTTAAGGCTTCAAGCTACTTCCTGTTCAGGCATGTTGTAACAAGCTAGGGTGAGTTTAATGCAGAAAGATGGAAAGCCATGCAGAGTTTCTTATATGTGTTTTCCGTCAGGTTTTTGAAGTCACTTTGCATAATAAAAGCCTAAAGACTAAGACAAAATTTTGCAGCATATTTTTACCATTAAAATCTATTTTTTAATTAAAAAAATAAATGTTTCTCTATTATATATGACAAAATATTTATTAAGCTATCAGAGGTGATGAGAATAGAGACACATAGCTAAAGAGGAATAAAAGTAGAGTTAAGAAGAAGGAGAGATATTTTAAACATTAGATTATAGTAACATGAAGAGTAAACAAACAGCAAAATAATTAGCTGAAACTGAATCATTATTCTTTTAATTGTATGTTATGTGGATTCTTTTAATTGTATGTTATAAGTATACATAATACTTCGCATTCAAGAGTGAAGCACTTCCTTTTTTTCCCTCAAAAATGACAATAGTTCTAAACAATGGAGAAGCTAACATATTTTTTAAGCAATTCTTCTGGAGTTATGATTCTCAGCAGGAGAGACTACTCTAGATATTAATTTTTAGAAATAAACTGTATTTAAATAATTATATAAAGATTTAGAAATTATACCTATAGAATAACTATAAAAACTGAAATTTAAGAATAATATCCCAGACCGGGCATGGTGGCTCATGCCTATAATCCCAACACTTTGGGAGACTGAGGTGGGCAGATCAAGAGGTCAAGAGATCGAGACCATCCTGGCCAACATGGTAAAACCCCTTCTCTACTAAAAATACAAAAGAAAATTAGCTGGGCATGGTGGTGCCTGCCTGTAGTCTCAACTACTCGGGAGGCTAAGGCAGGAAAATCGCTTGAACCTGGGAGACGGAGGTTGCAGTGAGCCGATATCATGCCACTGCACTCCAGCCTGGGGACAGAGTAAGACCCAGTCTTGAAAAAAAAAAAAAAAAGATTATCTACAATTAGATGATACATGCAACTCTGATTATATAAAGAAAATTGATTTATTTAATTTGAGGTATTTGAAAAGTAAAAATAAATCTAGATAAACTGTGAATAGAGGTTTTCTTTCTCAATGAGAGATAAGAATAAATTGGCTTAAACCCTGTATGGGGGATTTCTGGCATAATGACAAAGAATATCTAGGTTGAACAGCCATTAAGCACAAAAAGGTACTGACCAAGAGAGTATGGGAAATTTTCTTTAAATAACTGTAGCACATCTTCTTTATTAAATGTATAGCCTTGTTAGGTAAAATTATTGAAAAAAAATGAGTTAAATAACTCTGTATATGCCTTGAACGGATCAAGTGTATTAACTATTTTAAAATGCTCATCCCTTATTACCACAGATATAGAAACCGCGCAACAATTTTAATAGTTTAGGTATGTATCAATATATAATTAATTCATGCAAATATAAACAGATAAACAGTGGAGCTAAAGGTTAGTATAGTTAGGGTTGAAATTACTCATCAAATAAGACTATACATATATTTTTTACAGAATCACCCTATCCCCAAAACTCTACAAAATTGGCTCTCTCTGGTATTAGGGAACATCTAACATTCTTTTGGTTAATACAAACACACATAAATGGACTTTGAAAATAAATGCAATGAACAACTAAGAAGAAAGTGGTTTTACTACTGAATATTATGTAACAACTAGTATTCTCATTATTTTGTCTTTTTTAGTCTGGTATTTTGAGTCCATCAAAATAATGTCAGAGTATATCATCATTGTGTGTTGTTTCTTCAACTTGTTTACCTATTTGATGTTTAGAAATGCATGTATTTACTGATTGCAATGCAGAAGAACCTTGGAATCAGACATAAACATGGCTTACAGGGATGAAGTTATTGGACTTTTTCTCTGAGCAGATTTCCTTAAAATCACTCATATGTCTGTGGAACAGTATCATATATATATTTATATATACGTGTGTGTATATATATACATATATGTGTGTGTATATATATATACGCATATATATGTTAGTATGTGTATCATATATATGATACACACATATATATGTCAGTATGTGTATCATATATATGATACACACATATATATGTTAGTAGGTGTATCATATATATGATACATATATATGTTAGTATCATGGATGTGTGTGTTTAACATCTCTCTAAGATAACTAATTATATCTTCCTTCAAAAATGAAACAAAGTCACAAAGATATTTTGAATCACTATTAATGTATTGCAAGGCATTTTGTGCTATAATGAACACAATTTTATAAGTACTAAGTAAGGAAAAAGATGCAGACATCTGAGAAATTCTTACATAAGGAAGGATTGCTTTAAACATCCTTCTTAGATCATTGTACTTGAAAGGATTTCAGGTCAGTAGCTGTATACTTCAGAATCCCAGTTTGCAATAAAGCAATATTTACTCAATGGTCATGAGATCATGGCTAGTATTCAGTGTCTTCAATCTTGATGTGGCAAGAGTTTGTTCAATAAGACGAAATTCAGTATTGCCCTTTTAACATGAATTATGATGTAATTGTTTTTATTTGTAATTCCTAAGTTATAGGGTGCAATTTTAATAGTAGAAAAGGGTATTTGTTTTTCATTTTGAAGCAGAATAATAAAACTAGGAACTAACAGTTTGCTAGTTTATTCTTCTTGTGCAGCTTCAGGCAGTAATGAGTGAATCAATATGTTATGGCCATATTGGTCACTGGGGATTGTAGGGTGCATTAGGAAAACATCATGTGATGTTTTAGCAGGGCAGTTTCCATTAATGTCAATGAATGTTATATTACTGAAATTTCAGAATATGATTTAAAAGTATCCTTTACAGGGAGTACATTTTAAGGAGATGCAGCTAGCCACAAGAAAAATAATTTTGTCAGCTTTTTGTTATAGTTTTAAATTAAACAATGGGGTGACATTAGTTCTAGTTTTTTTTTTTTTTTTAGGTTCTATGTTTTTCAAGCTCAAAAGCTCAGTAGATAGTGACAGTGGATAGTAAACAGTATATAATAACAGTAGGTAGATACAAATTTATACTAAGAACAAGTCCTGGTCAAAATCATTGTGTAGACTTGTGCCTTATCTGACTTCTAATTTTGGATATCAAAATAAACATTACACAAATACGCCTTAAACCAAAAATTTCAGGTACCTCATCTTAAGTGTTGTCTGATGTGGTTCTTTAATTTTTAAATGTTATGAAGGAAAAAAAGGAATTAATTAAGCCTAGGGAAAACTACATGCTGTTTATAAGTCTTGGAAATAGATATCATATTGCTGACAATACAGAGTAATTTATAAGTATGAATGCAATGGGATATACTGTTAACTTTTAGTCCATCTCCTCTGTTGTTGATAACTTTAGGTTATCAGTCAGTTATGCAGTATATTGGGATCTGTCTCTGTTCACCTTGACATTCTTATCTAATGCTCTTCAGAAAACACCTAAGTCAGATTGTTCATTTTCATATAGGCATTGGTATCAGAAGGCCAGGGCTTATCTTTTGTCCCTGACACTATGTAACTGCATCAGATTGAACTCGTTATTGATTCTCTCTGTGCAAATTTTTGAATTTGGAAAATGTAAGCAACAGTAGTTCCTGTATTCCAGGTAGATAATTAGATGCATTAATACATGTTATGTCTTAAAATAGTGCCTAAATTTTTATAGTGCTAAATAAATATTAATTATTATTATCAATGTTTTATCATTACTTCTTTTCCCTTCCTTCTCCTCTTCCTTCTGCCCCTACAACTAAACAAAGAAGGGAGTAATGGATTTAATTTATTTGTGAAACTGAAAGTCTAGTTTTTAAAGTAATTCAACTACCTATATGATGATCGTAATTAATATTTTGATAGTTTTGTCATTGTTCAACTCTAAGTGGATACCAAATTGCTAGATTTAAGTCTACTTGAAATACAGATAAGCTTATCTATGTTTACACACACACTCATGTATTTCTTGTGACTGTGGTTGGAAATGGTATATAAACCTCCTTGGTGTTATGCACAATAAGATTATCTTATTTGGGTTGTTACCAGGGACAGACTACCCCATTATTCTGAAACCACTTAGTATAGCATGATGTCTAGCATTCCAGTATCTAACAGTGGTAAATAGTACCTACTTGCTGCCTCACTGAAATGTTGTCTATTTTTATATCCATATATATATATCCATATATATGAAAATTCAAATATCAATATTTACAATATTTTAAAAGACAAGGTCTCACTCTCTCACCAAGGCTGGAGTTGCACAATCACAGTTCACTGCAGCCTCAAACTCCTGGGCTTGAGTTATTCTCCTGCCTCAGCTTCTCCAGTAGCTAGGGCGACAGGTGTGCACTACCACACCGAGCTATTTTCCAGTAATTTAAATGGCTATAACACCTGATTGTGAAGCTCAGAAAAAGGACAATGCTGGGCTTGAGGTATCCTCTGGAATATCTTAACTGAGCAGTAGAACAAGAAGTTTACCAGGTCAGTTTCCTTGAATTGAGCTGTCGAAAGGCACCAATAATCTCGGTAGCAATGAATGTTCTCAAAGATCAAGCCGCTCCAAGCCTGTATGATATGACTGAAGGGAATGCGTACCACCAGTCCTTCTTTGGACATCTACATGTATCAATAAGTTGGAAGTACCACATGCATAGGAACAGGTTGCTTTACTTTTGTGATTCATTTTCTCCTGATGGTTGTCCATTTTGCCATTTAATCTGACCCTCAGTGTTATAATTGAGAAAATGATACCATGTTACTTACTAACCTTAAGCACTAGGTATGTTTGTACAAACAGTATTTCTACTGCTCTAAAAATTACCTCTATCATCATTCCTACTCTTTCCACTTTTCACTTACCGTCCTAGGCTTTTCAGTCATTGGAGTTTACTTTGCTTACGCAGGAGACTCTGCCCTTTGACTCTCTAAATTTCTTCCTAAAACTCCCTAATTACCTCAATGGACACAACAGTTGTTCATTATTCTCTTTGGCCTCAATCATAACTTTGAGTGGAAGAGAGATATAAAATCACTTCTCTGCTGATTTTATTAGTCTTTCCATTTTCCTCCCATGTTTACCTGTTGCAATCATTATAACACAATTACATTAAGATTGAATATTTTACAAAGCACATGTGGTTATGAAATGCAAAATGTAATCATTGGGACCCATTTCAGATAAAATTCATTTTCATCTTATTCATTTTTTACTTTTTTGATTGTTTTCTTTGGATACCTGACTGCTTAGTACTTAGCAGTTGCCACATAGGCATTCTCTCTAAGAAGATGAATTTCAGAGGCAAGATTCCTCAGGTAAGCCTTACTCAATGCTAATTACTGGATAGACTCAATCCTTGTATAAAAAATGAGAATTGTAAGCGAAATTTTTTTGGAAAAAAAACCACTGCACATTAGCAACTGAATACTAAATAGTGATAGACTAGTATGTATTCTTCTCTCTAAACCCACCACATAGAAAATAAAACAGCCTTGTTTATATAACCCAACCTAGAAAATAATGGTGCAAAACATTTCATTCTTACAAGAGACAACTTGCTCCCAACAGTATAGTTAAGGGCTACGTATCATTCAACCAAAGATCCACTGAGCTATTTTCATGCTCAAAGAATTGGTACAATTGCATTTGTCCCAAGGTGGGTCACTTAGTCTTGTACCACATGATATTACTTTGGTTTTCAAATGGAGCCCATAAAAAAGATTGATTCCCATTCTTGGCCATTTTTGCCTTCCTTGCCATATGTAGGGCTGTGTAACATGAGCTCTTTCCTTGGTGGCTAGTCTGATCTATTGCTTGTTGCAGGGCTCCAGAGACCTAGAAAACAAAATTGCTCCTAGAACAAGCACCCTGCAATTACTCAGGCTGTAACTACATAGACCTAACAAACAGCATTGCTCCCCGGGTGGCTTTCTTGTGCCTCACTCTTTCTGCTGTTAGGCCTTTTGCTGTTCCAGGAATCCAGGAGATTGAGCATGAACTTCTCCAGAGTCATCTGGTCATTGCAAAGCTGAATTATATTCAGTGCATATCCAGAGATATGGTTATCAAAACTTGCCACAAGTACTTTATGAAACTAGTAGATTTTACAATTGTCAATTAATATATATTGAGCTTCTATTAAGAGAGAGCAAATATCTACTAAATATAAATAGTTATCAAAGCAGCATTTATTTTCAGGTTGCAAACATTCTAAGAAGATGACAGGAAAGTACATATAAATATGAATAGTTTTAAAAGAAAATCTTATGGTTTTATAAAAGTTAAAGGCCATTTTTGTTTATAGTTTTCAGTAAATTTTTGAAAACTTTTCTGACGTTTCTTTAACTGCTTTGGGATTTATTAAACAACTCCTTATGCACTCAATCATTTAAATTTGTGCTGTTCTTTTTATAAAATCATTCTACATAGATAATGGCAAATAATATACCATTCTCAGTGAGAGTAACTTTATTATATAAATATATTATTTGATAATTTTAGCAGGATACACTTAGGGATTATAAGTAAAGCTTCAACAAATTTTTGATTTATTCTAATAAACTAAAGTGCTATATAATTTTGCATAGAAGAATATTGTTTGAGAATAAAATCCTTAGAAATATGAATCAGTTCATATACAGGAATAAAGATATTTAGTATGCAAGAAGATATATTAGAGTTTTCATTAATTGCCTATGATTTATACTATAGTTATTTCCTTATCCTTTTGCCATTTTTAGATTTGTTTCTGTTTAGACTCCTGTTTCTGTAACATTTTATTCTTTTTGAGAGGATATTGGAAGCATTGGTCGAATTTTCACTGCATAGTAATTATAAGCCATAACAATAAAATATATTTACCAGGACAGCGAGGACTTTTGGAGAAAAACATAGTCTATCATTTAAAAAATGTTATCGCTTCAAGAAATTGTAAAGTGACGAATAAAATACGTTAATAAGTAATCAACTGATTATTTTAGTCACAGAGGTTTGGAGACTAGAGCTTATGGGTATGTTGCAGAATAAACAATCTGACAGAAAACAATGTTTGGCAATTAGAGTAAATATTTTGAATTATTAACTATTGATTATTTTTATCACTTTCAAAACCTAAGAAGTTAGGCATAAGATAGAGTGAATTTTTGATATCTCTATTAAATGTTCACAAAATTGTATTACATTTGCATATTATAGAGTTGAGGCTGTTTCAGTTAATATCTACCTAGCTATTAGATTGTGGAAGCTCATCGCTTCTTTTTCCCAGCTGAAGGATGGTTTCCATTAACTGGTTATCAGAATAAAAATGAATACTTTTTGTTGATCAGCCTGGATCTTTAAAGCTGACATCTTTGCTAAATACTGTGTGTATGAATCACTCTGTGTCATAGTATTTGAGATGATAATAATAATGAAAATAATACAAGTTTTTACTATTTTTAACAAAATACATCTTATTTAAGTAAATTTTTGCACAAGTTAAATAGGTTAATTTTTAGATATAGATATATTTGGAGATGAAAGTAATATAACATAACTTAAAATTGTATATAGCAAAAGCATTTATTTTAAGGTTTTTAAATTCAGAACTATTAAATTCACTTGTAAGGCCTAATAGAGAAGAACATTCCCTTGAATAGTCTTTCCTCGTTTTTTGACTTCAGCTGGATACTTCCCTGGAAATTAGTACTGAATTGGCTAATTAAGCTCTCAATGCTTAATCTGGTGGATGGGCCACAGACTCATGTTTCTGACTAAAACTGTGAACCATTTTTACTTTAATTGGAGTATTCTCCTTCAAATGAATTAAATGATAAAAGTTGTGACCTGTTAGCTTTTCTTGCAAATTTGCATATCCAAAAATGAGGCTTTTTCTTCTGTTATAAGCCAATGAGAAAACAATGTTTGAGACAAATAATGGTAATTTTTTAGCTCATTAAAGCCTCTGCTCCTTTAATATTCAAAGAATAATTTGCCCCAAATATACTTGCTTTATTCTTTAAGTGAACTTGTTCTTTTCAATATTTTAATTAAAACCTATTACCTTTACTAATGGTCAAAATGACTTTTATTATTTTTAATACAAATACATTTTTAAAAAATACAGCATTTCAAAAGAGTATTCTTCACACACTTTTTTAAATGAATGTGAGATGATAAATAACAGGGCATTTGAAGTTGTTTGGTTCCACTTAAAGCTTATTCCCATTAAGACTCTTACAACACAAGTGATGCGTCCTAAGGACACTTACTTTCACAGAGTAAACCAACCTACTGACAAACATCTTTCTTCTCTTTTCACACATCTTATAAACACAATTCTTCTTTGCTGAAAAATGAAGAGCTGGGTTAGAAAGTGAGTAATTCAGCACACAGGATTACCCAGGAAGTAGAGGTGGAGGTGATGGTGATACTGGGGCAGTGCACAATGCATATGTTCTTTCAATTTCTCTTAAATAATGTCTTCTTGGCAAGAAACTATGTTATGGAGGGCAAATGGAGTGGGACAAATGTTTTAAGATATAATTACTCACCATTGTTAATAAATAAGATAGAAGTCTACTCTTTTTCTTAACATTTGCTGCAGTACAATAACAGCTCCTCAAGGCAAAAGCAGAGACAGCCAACAGGGAGATACAGCTGGCAAAGCACTATTACCGCATCCATTCTGGTAATGTATAACTCAAATAACACAGTTTTATAGTTCTATAAAGAGAAAAAAAGAGAGAATGTCTGCCAGTTGGGCTCGTGTGAAGTGGACTCCAAGGAAATTAATGTGCGGGAGAAATACCGGGGTGCTCGCCAGATGACCTGTGTAAGAGAAGACAAGGCATCAGGATTGGACAGAGAAAGACGTCAAGCTCCAATGTAGTCATAGTAAATGGGATGATCCTTCAGAAATCTCCCCAGTGGGAACAAGAAAATTAGATGCAGGTCACCCTGAGAGGGAGGTCTGGTATTTGGTAGAGTGGTTCCCTTTGGCTAAAGGAATCTCCAAGGGGGCTGACAACTGAGCTGTCTGCTGGCAGCACTGGCAGCAGCTGGGGAAATAAACTCTTCATTTCCGAAAAAGGAGCAAGAATGGAATATGCTTTTGTATTGGAAAAGCATTTCAATTTTTTTCTGTCATCTGTTTCTCCTCTCTCTGCCTGTTCCAATCCATGTTGCATTTAGCTGCCAAATAAATATTCATGTCTTTATGAAACTAGAAGTTTTCCTAAATGCATTTTAAACCCAGATGTGTTTCCATTGTCTCCTTTTGTCTGCCTTTCTATTATATGTTTAGCCCATTGTTGTTTCCTCCAAAAAAAAAAGTACCTGTTATAAAAATTAATATATCTGCTCTCTAGTCCTGGAACACAAACACTCATTATGAGCTCTTCATCACTTCACATGCCCTTTCCTCACAGCCAGTGTCTTCCTTGGCTTACCAAGTTCAGTTTTGGCTCTGTTTCTTCGATGAATTATTTTCTGCCAGGTTCCCCTGATCTCTTTTTCCCTAGCCCGAATGCACTTACATTCTCTACCATACAATAAAGTATTTAAATTTTACAAAATGAATCGATTTTTTTTACTAGGTCACTAAAAAAACTTATGGAGTGCAGGCACTATATTTTTGTTTTGTTTAGTTTTCTATCACAGTTGCTAGCAAACTTCTGGGGCTATTGAGGATGCTTAAAAACATTTGTTATTTATCTGATTGAGTTATATTCCTTATTTTCCAGTGGCATTGATATGCTATAGTATTATTGCCCCATCCCCTAAAGTCCCAGATTACATTATCTATTTCTCTCTTAGTTATCATAGACACTAATTTTCTAGCTATTTGTATTCTATGTCTTTATGTATCTTTAAATATTTCATAAGCAACTTAAGGAAGCCCATTAGTTATTTCTTCACCTCCCCTTTTCAATCCCAAATATCTCCAGTGATTTTCATGAGGAAGACCCTGAAAATTTGTTCACAGAATGGTCTAACATTAATGGAATTTAAAGCTGGACATTAAGGCTAGAACGGAATGTATTGTTTGGAGGAAATGAAAGATGATTTACCATCATAAACTTGTTGCTTTTAATTAATCATTGCTCTTTTGGAGAAAAAAAAGATACTTTTGTCCCCATCATCATCAGGACCATATTATATTTCAGTAACAGAATATCAAGAATTATGCTCATATTTTTTTGATATGGTCTTAAATATTCACAAAGACAAAGACCATATTTCCATCTAACAAGTTAGATGACTTAATATATTTGGTAATTAATTTCCTATGTGAATACACTATTTTCCTTATTTTGTTTATATTTCTGAACTAAAATTATATAAAGCTTTTTTAATTCAGACATTAAAAATAATAATTTACTTTTTTTTGTTGAACAGTGAAATTACTGTGACATCTACAAGTACATCCAGAACTATCTCTGCCTCCAGGGATTTTCTAACAAGCACTTACAATTTTTTGTTTAACCACAAATTTGTAATCAAATACGCTCTTAATTTGTCATATAAATTATTAGGTTAGTGCAAAAGTAATTGCAGTTTTTGCCATTATTTTTGCACCAACCTATAATATATCTGAGTACAAAGAAGATAAAATAAAAGTTCATGCATTTAAAAAAATGACTAGGGATATAAAGACTTAGGCTCAGTGTTATAATTAACCCATTTTTATTTCCAGAATATTTTTCATGCTTTTTCTATTATAGCTATGATAAAAATTCATCATATTTATATAAAAAGTAGGAAAAAAGTACCACACATGTAATAAATGATAGAAAATACAGGAAATATAAAAAGTGGAAAAAATAGTCAAATTGGTCCCAGGCCATACCACTGGTCTAAAAGCCTTACCCACATTGTAAGATCTTTCTTTTTTATCTTTAGGTTTAATGGTGCATATTTTAATTATCTTGTATATTAAATTGTATAGCTTGAAAATTACTTATTATATATAAAGCGAAGTGTTCTTCTTTTTCCCCTTCAGATTTGGACATCTAGAACATAGTCACCTAACTCAGAGCTGTAAAAAATATGCCCAAAGCTAACATCTAGGCAAACTACCTAAGATTTCATCCTTCTGCTTAATTAATAAAGGGAAATAATTCAATACTGTGTACATCTGATGTAGATGTTAAAACTGGCCCTGAATATAATTTTTTACTCTTTTTTATTACCATGCTCTTTGGCATGGTATTTTGTAGTGCCCTCCCTACCTATATGGGCTTGGTCATTTCACTAATTTTGACTAATGAAGTAAGGTGGAAGTGACATTATGCTGGTACTAAGCCAAGTCTGTGAATATTTTTACTCGTTCTCCTATACTTATTTCATTGCCTTAAGAAATGCACTGGCTGATAAAAAAATAAAAAATAAAATTATTTTCTTTGCAGCAACATGGATGTAGCTGGAGGCCATCATTCCAAATGAACTAACACAAGAGAAGAATACCAAAAACTTCATGTTCTCACTTAAATGTGAGAGCTAAACATTGGGTACATATGGACATAAAGATGAGAACAATAGACACAGGGGACTACTAGGGAGGGGAGGTGGAGAGGAGAGCAAGGGCTGAAAAACTAGCTATTAGGTACTGTGCTCACTACCTGGGTGACAGGATGATTTGTACTTCAAACCTCAGTGTCATGCAATATACTCATGTAACAAACCTGCATATGTACCCCCTGAATGTAAAATACAATTTTAAATTGTATGTAAAAAAGAAATTCACTGTCTAGCTACTGGAAGATGAGAAACACATGGGGCAGAGCTGAGTTGCCCCAATTATCACTGCATATACTCAGGTGCATAAGTCACCTCGGCCAAAATCAAAAAGATCTTCTATTTATGGCTACTCTTAGTTGTTAAGGGGTTCATATAAGTGAAATAAATGCTAATAAGTATATATCAGTGAGATTTTGTGAATGTTATGCAATATTGCTGTAGCAATAAATACCCTTTCAGTGCTATTGAGAAGGATTTGAATCCTCCATTGCCATCCTTGGGGACATGATTTAACTTTGACCATAACTGAATTACTACTTACTGTGAAATGTTACAGTGGAGTATTAGCCTATATGTTTCTTTACAACTTCTAATATTTCAAATGTCTTTCAATAATTCATTTTCAGTAGAAAAGTCACAATATTTTACTGTAGATTCACAGGAAGTTGTTCTCTAAGAGCTAAACTTTTAGAGTAGTAGCCTTCAAATTTTTAACTACACATACCTAAAAGAATTCTGGAACACTGTACTTCCCTTCCTTTTTAGGGGTGACAACTAAAGATGTCCATCCTAAGATTAAATAAATTTATTACCCATAAGTGATAAAAAATATTAGATATTTCATTTTAAAATTTGAAACAACGTACTGATTAAAGTAGTGATAAATACTGAATATATTTATAAAGTCAACTTTAACTACCTAATTGAATAAAACAAATATAAAAAATGTATTATATCAGTCCATTCTCACATTACTAGAAATAAATATCCAAGGCTGGCTAATTTATAAAGAAAAGAGATTTAATGGCCACATGGTCCTGCAGGATGCACAGGAAACAGCAGCATCTGCTTCTGGGAAGACCGCAGGAAACTTACTATTGTGGCAGAGGATGAAGGGGGAGCAGGCAAGTCACTTGGAGAAAGCAGGAGCAAGAGAGAGAAGGGGGTGGGGCCACACACTTTTATTTCACCAGAACTCACTCATTATCTCGAGGTTAGTACCAAGCGGATGGTATTAAATAATTCATGAGAAAACCGCCCCCATGATCCAGTCTCCTTCCACCAGGCCCCACCTCCAACAATGTAGATTACAATTCAACATGAGATTTGGGTAGGGACACAGGTCCAAACCATATCATGTATTTTGTTTACTGGCAGAGTTCAGTACTCCTGCAAAATGTATGAATTATTAATCTTTCAAAATAGGAACATCAGTAACTTATGCTTTGGCTATTCTAAATTTGATCTTGAGGCATGGATCAAAATATCCATTAATAATATAAAACACTGTGTGTGTGTTTGTATTGATATGGTGTGTTTCTGTGTGTGTAAAGAGACAAAAATATTTTAAGGTTTAAGACAGCTTTGATTAAAGATTAAAGGAGAATTTTCTGTATTCTATATATGTGTATCCATTTGTTTGACATCCCGAAGTTTTATAAACCTTGGGTTAATAAACAGTATTAAGATTTAGGTTCAGAGAAAGGTATGCCTGTAATTGTGTATATTGATAGCAGATTATGTGAATTTAGATTTGTTTTCAGATCATTTTTTTTAAAAAGGCATATATGAGAACGAGAATCTAGGAATCAATTCCATTGAAACTACTGGTGCATGCCAACCTGATAGAAAGTCTTTATGTACCCCAGGGCCCCAGGTTGAAGACTTTTCATTGAGAAAAGACAAAAATAGTGTCACCACAGTTTCTTAAGCAATACAGGCATTCAATAAAGTTGCCTGAGTGAGTGACTCTGAATGCAATTAATGGGATAAGAAAATAGGTGACTGGGTGCTAAAATAAGCAACCCAGCCAACTTAGTGCTAAGTAATTCAAAGAAGAGAGATAAAAACATGTAGAGGTGTTAAATAGCAAATCATACAAAAAAGATATTTTTGCATACCAAAGATCTGTGAATGCATTTCTAAGTGTTCAATATTTATGAATGGCTATGAGATTGAAAGCTGCTTCAGGGCAGAAGCTGTGTGTTATTTATCTTTGCCTTTTTCTCAGTAAAGCACTAGCTGCTGACCCAAAAATTGTTCCAATTCAAATCAATTAAATTCAATGCTAGGGCAGAATGCTAGTTGTTAAAAAAAAGTAGACTCTGCACCAGCTTACCTGTGTCTAAGTCTCAGTTTTTCCATTTAGTATGCGTGTAACTTTGGGCAAGTTGTTTAATCTCTCTGGACCTTAGTTTTCTCATCTGTGAAATGGTTTGCATAATGGTACTTATAATACTTCACTCAGTTATTATTGGCTCATGTAAATGATATCAAATCGTAACACATGCATACTTTACATTTTACATACATTAGCTATTTTTATTTAAGTTGCCTTTCCTGAAGTCATCAATATAAGTTTTACCTACTAAAGTAGAAAATTTTGTATTTTCCTTCTCTATTGATTCAACATTTCCTAATAAGTGCCCATACCCCATGTGCGTTTATTCATTCACTGAGTAAAAGGGCAATGACAATTAAGCATATACTGTTGAAATATTAATGCATATTTTAGCAGTCTGTTGAGGAGGTTTAGAATCCTCTGAAAAGTTTGAAAAAGGTTGATAATAGATTTCCTTTTTCGTTTTTTCAGTGAAGACTGGAATTGGAATACCTGTCATATATTAATTTAGTTTTTGAAAGAAAAGTGATTGTTAGGAAATAATAAAGAGAAGAAAACTGATTATTTTCTAAACTTCTTAAAAGCTTGTCATCATTATCACTACCATCACCAACAAGAATATAGACATTGACAATTATACATTTTTGAGGTGATCTTAAAATTTGTGAAAACACTTTCAATAAGTGTAATAAATAGAAAGTTTACTCCTTGAAAAAGAAAAATCCAAGAAATCTTAATTCAACATCATTTTACAGTTAACTAGAACATTCTCTTAAATAGCGTGAAATTTTAAAATGAAAACCAAAACAATTGTTTTTTAAATTTTTACTGTCATTTAGATCAAATCTTTAACATACAAATGAAAACAATTGTTTAATGTCCTGAATATATACTTATACATCTATTATTTTAGGAGGTGCAAGTATATAACACACTTATGTGCTATTATGTAAGCTCTGGAAGCTATTCTTGCCTTACAGTTAATGCAGAAATTTGCACTAAATTATCCTTTATTTAGTACTTTTATAATATATACTATGTTCTGGTTAATAATACACCAATCCCATGTTTCTTAGGGAAATTGAATCAAATTTATGAAGTTATGCTGTATATAAACACATTTTGCAATGCGATTTATAAATGAAAACCCCCAAATTTTAAGGAACACCTACAATCTTTTTTTTTTTTTGAGACAGAGTTTCGCTCAGTCGTCCAGGCTGGAGTGCAGTGGCGCGATTTCGACTCACTGCAATCTCCGCCTTCCAGGTTCAAGTGATTCTCCTGACTCAGCCTCCCGAGTAGCTGGGACTACAGGCAAATGCCACCACGTCTGGCTAATTTTTTGTATTTTTAGTAGAGACGGGGTTTCACCATGTTAGCCAGGTTGGTATCAATCTCCTGACCTTGTGATCCCCCCGCCTCGGCCTTCCAAAGTGCTGGGATTACAGGCGTGAGCCACCGTGCCCAGCCTACAATTTTTATAATTAACTTGCACTTACCTGGACTCTCAGTGAAAAGAAAGGTCTGTAAGAACCATAATAAATAATTCAGTTTTTCATAGCTTTTATGCTTAGAACATTTTGGAACTGCATCAGTTAAAAATTAATTCTAATCCTAAATGCCATTTTCCCTCCAGCTATTATGGGATGTGTGTTTTGATACTACACTAAGAATTCAAATTGGCTAGATCATAGCATATCTACCACAGAACACTAAAAAAGCAATCTTTTATTTAATCTGGTTAATCTTATATTTGCTTTTGTATAACCTGTTTATCAAGGAGAAAAAGATCATTTCATTTACTCATTTAGTTATTCATTCAGCAAATATTTATTTAGGGCCTGTCATGTTACACACACTGTTAGCTTCAATAAAGTCCTTGTTTTCATGAAGCTTATGGTATTGTGGTGAATATAGATAAACAAAATCAGATACTATAATATATTGTGGTACACAAGCTATGATTTTAAGTGACTTTTTATTGGAAAGAAATTCAATATCCTATCCCTCAGAGTTATTGGCATTGTCTTTAGTCTTAATTACCATTAATACCAATAGTCTTGCTCCTGTAACTTCCTTATAAATTGTTATATCACTGGAGGGATGACACACAGAACTCAGAGCCTGTAAGCAAATGATAAACGGTAGACAATTTGGCAATTTTATCTAAATTAGTCACGTTATATGAAACACTAAAATGCAAATCAGCTACAGCTACATATCTATCCTTTTTCTGTGTCAGAAAAAATATTTTCCGGAGGATTATCAAATCTCCATTTGCACATTTCACAAGTAGCTGAAATCATGTAGCATCTCTGATTAACTTCTAAAATTCGATACCATGCAGAGAATAACTTACCCATGGTGATAGTCAGAATAGTGTCAAGTTCATGAGCTGGAGCACACAAATCTAACTTTCAAGTTGAATTTCATATCGGAAGTACTTGGGAAATGTGTTACTATGCAATCTAAAGATATCAAATTATATATACAGCAAACTCTCTGTGTTACTAGGGAGGAAATGTTTTCTGATCCTATCCATGAACTAGAGCATGCAATCCATATGCAGTCCACTAACGGAATACAGAGAATGGTTATCAATACACCACTAACATTTTTTATAATATTAGATTATATTAGACTCCCTGGATGCTTACATCTTGCCCTGTCATTATCAGATTTGGTGAAATTAATTGCCATAGTTTTTACCTTGATAAAATGTAAAATAAAATCCCTGGTATACTGCTGGATGATATTCTATGCTAAAGAGATAATATTTAGAAAATTGCTTTTACTATAAATAGAGACTACATATTTTTATTTTTATTATAAGTGTCAAACATATATATTTTTTCAGTTAGTTGTTTTTCTCTTTATTTTCTTGTGGTGTCAATTAATTGATATGAGTTATTAATTTGACAGTATCAAATGCTCAATCTTCATTTCTATGATCACACTTGATGTGTCCTGTTAAGATATGCTTCCTCTTCTCCAAGTAATGGGGAAAATCTATATACTTAAAAAAATCTTTCTTTTCTAATTTATAAAATAAATTTCTATATTGACACTGAATTTTATAAAAACTGTTTTATGGGTTTTTTATGCCAATGATCATTTGTCCCATCACTTATTAAATTGTCCATTCTTTTTCCAAAGACTATTTTGACTCTTCTGTGATATATTAATAACTTTTATATATGTGTGGATATGTTTCTTAGCTTTCTGTTCTGTGCCATTTATTTATTTCTTCATGACCATGTCAGAATCTTACCACATATTATATTAATGACTTCAGTTTGTAAGACCTTTATTTATTCTAGGTCAAATATACTCACTCTATTGATTTTTAATCGTAAATGTCTTGGATAATCTTGGTTCTTTGGACTTCTATAAAAATTTTATTTTTTAGTTATCAAGTCAATAATAACTTTGTTGGGATGTTGGTTAGAATTGCAATGACTATATAAATTTGGGTAGAATTGAAATCTTTATGAAGTTAGTGCAATCTCTACAAAAATAATTACTTTGTACTTCCCTAATATTTTCGATTATTTTATAAATTTTTTCTTTCTTTTGTAAATTTAATCCTAGAGAACTACCTCATGTTCTCCCCTTCAAATCTTCACCATTCGTTTACTTTATTTGTCAAAATGTCCTTTCTAAAACTTCTGGTACAATGTTTAATAGAACAAATGATCAGAATGTTATTTTAATTAAATATACCTGCTTTCCTTTGGTTACTATTTTGTGAGACTGAGAATCTATGCTTTCAACTGAAAAATTTAGTGTATTTACATTATATAAAAATAGGGTAAATATATTGATTTGGCTTATGAATATGTTTGAAATTATTTCTACCAAGTAATTTGGGGGTTATTTGTCACAATTTTACCTTTTATTCAATTCCTAATATTTTAAAATTTAGGGTTCTATTGTTGGTTTTGGCCTCATTCTCTTTTTTGCCTTTCAGCTTTTTGAAAGATACATATTTTTATTTTTATGCTAACAGCCATTAACTTGTAACAATACATTTAAACATTTAAAGTTAAGTAATATAGTTGCATTAATTTGAAATAAACTATGCCATAATGCTGATCACCCCATCATTGTTATTCCACCTCTCAAACTTCTGTTTATTTTTTATTCTGTAAATTAAACATTATTATTGATATGTATAGACAAGTTTTGCTTAGATTTAACTACATTGTTATAGTTTTCTTAATTTATTTGTTCTTTTTGCTTATCAGAGATTTATTTTTTAATATTCCCAGGGAATTTTGTTAATGAGAGCTTCTTGATGGTAAAAGATTGGAGTTTTATTTATATAAAATACTTTTATTTCACAATCCCTCTTGTGAAAGAATTTACATGACATAAGAATTCTAGTTTGACAATTATTTTCTCATAGAACAGTGAAGAAATTGTCTTCTCTTATCTACCCTTGTTGAGACAGTTGCAACTGTCAATGTAGTTCCCTTCAAATAATCTATCTTTTTTTTTTCTGTATCTACTTCAAGACTCTTTGTTATTTTGCCATTTGGCTATGGTATAGATTTATTTTTATTTTCTGTTTGTAGTTCTTCTAATAACAGACAATAAAAATCTTTGTTGCTAAATCTATGCTGAATAATTCTCAGCTGTTGTTTCTTTCAAGAAAATTTCATCACTCTCTGCTGTCTACCCTATGATCTCATTCAGGAACTCTGAACTATGCTAACTGCTATTTCCAAATTTCCACTTCTTTATCTCTCTTTGCTACATTATTTGTAAATTTTGTATAGTTAAAATTGCGAGTGTCTTTATCTTCTGTCATGGTTAGTCTGCTGTTAAGTATTTACTTAGAATTATAATTTCTATTGTTATCTTTTTATTTTTTTCATTGCTTTTTGCTATGTATTGTATTCTTTCTGGTATTTCCTTAAGCATACTAGATATGCTTATTTCACATTTTCCACCTGATAATTTTGCTAGTGGGATAAAGTGGGAAATTGATCGATTTGCTTGAAGTATCTGCTAATACATATTTTTTTATGGTTCTTTGAAATAATTTTGACAGTGTTCAATTATATTACAGTTAAAAATAATGTTAAACAAGATTTTAATAAATGGTTCTGACACAAATTACTATCTTAAAAATTATGAACTTCTTAAGACTATAACACCCATATCTTTTGTCACATATAGAAATAAATTAAATCTTTTTCTTAGACATAGATTTTTTAAAAAAAATTTTGCAAGAAATGTGCAACTACTAATACTATCCTGAGTCAAGAAGGAGTTTCTCAACCCAGACAGAAGACTCAAAGGATGTATAAAAATAAAATTTGGGATATAGAAAATATACCATGAAAAATCTACAAATAATAGATTATGAAAAAATACATTTATGATGACAATGTAATATGCAGAATATGTAACTATTAATAAAAAACTAGTCCAATGAGAAAATGGACAATGATAGCCAAGGACAGCCACCACAAAAAAGAAAACCTCGAATTTAAGCTAATGATTAAGAATTCTTTCCATGAGTATTCTATGAGGCATATTTTAGGGGGTCTTCCTCCATGAAGTAGCTGTGTTTTGCCTCTGCCAAGCATCTATTACACAATAAAATTTTTCTTTGCTAAATAGAATTATTTTTTAAGGTTTCACATGACACAGATATGATCTTCAGTTCCAAAAGTATGTTAGCTTACGTACATTTATGAAATATCAAAGGAAATTTCCTTTTTCTTCAGTACCAACCAAACTAATGATGAGAAAGAAAATTCTTCCTTCAGTCTGGCATTGCTGAGTAAGTTTTTTCTACATACTGTCTTTACACGGCTTGGTCTTCATTAAGACTCTATTCTTGGCAGTGCACGGTGACTCACACCTGTAGTCATAGCACTTTGGAAGGCGGAGGCGAGTGGATCACCTGAGGTCAGGAGTTCAAGACCAGCCTGGCCAACATGGTGAAACCCCGTATATACCAAACATACAAAAATTAGCCAGGCGTGGTGGTGGGCGCCTTTAATCTTAGCTACTCGAGAGGCTGAGGCAGGAGAATTACTTGAACCTGGGAAGCGGATGTTGCAGTAAGCTGAGATGGCGCCACCGCACTCCAGCCTGGGCAACAGAGTAAAACTCCATCACACACACACACACACACACACACACGAAGACTGTATACTCTATTCTATGTGGGGCACACAATATTTAAACCTCCCAGATCGCTGGATATGCTCAGGAAATGTGTTAGAGGCACTATTGTCTTAATTCCTTTGTCATGTATTCCTGGCCTTAGAGAAATCTTATTACATTTTTGGAGTCTTGTCTAATCATTTAAAAGACTTCATTTGATTTTATGTAGTAATTTTATCTATGTTTTAGCAGAAGAGTTTTAGGTTATCTAGTTTCCCATGTATTCTAATAATGGAATTTCATTGTTTCTTTATATTTTGTTTATATTTAACATGGGTAGATTTGCGCAGATCTTCTATAAGTTATGATATACTGTCAGACAGTTCTTGTGACCCATTTGCTTTACACAAACTCTAGGTCAGAAGTGCTACTTTAAAGAAAGATTGTTCAAATTCTACTTCGAGGACTGGATACTGGGTTGACTGGTTACAATTATATGGGTGGAGAAGGGTACTTAATTTGAGCTATGTGCATAAATTGGTAAAGAAAGTTCACCATGCTGTCACTTGATGTGATTAAAAAAAATTTTTTTTTATTGTACTTTAAGTTCTAGGGTGCATGTGCACAACGTGCAGGTTTTTTACAGAGGTATATATGTGCCATATTGGTTTGCTGCACCCATCAACTCGTCATTTACATTAGGTATTTATCCTAACGCTATTCCTCCCCAAGCCCCCCACCCCCCGACAGGCCCCACTGTGTGATGTTCCCCCCACCCTGTGTCCATGTGTTCTCATTGCTCAACTCCCACCTATGAGTGAGAACGTGTGGTGTTTGGTTTTCTGTTCTTGTGATAGTTTGCTGAGAATGATGGTTTCCAGCTTCATCCTTGTCACTGAAAATGACATGAACTCATCCTTTTTTATGGCTGCATAGTATTCCATGGTGTATATGTGCCACATTTTCTCAATCCAGTCTATCATTGATGGACTTTTGGGTTGGTTGCAAGTCTTTACTATTGTGAATAGTGCCACAATAAACATACATACGTGCGCATGTGTCTTTTTAGTAGCATGATTTATAATCCTTTGGGTATATACCCAGTGATGGGATTGCTGGGTCAAACGGTCTATCTACTTCTAGATCATTGAGGAATCGCCACACTGTCTTCCACAATGGTTGAACTCATTTACTCTCACACCAACAGTGTAAAAGTGTTCCCATTTCTCCAAATCCTCTCCAGCATCTGTTGTTTCCTCACTTTTTAATGATTGCCATTTTAACTGGCATGAGATGGTATCTCATTGTGGTTTTGATTTGAATTTCTCTAATGACCAGTGATGATGAGCTTTTTTTCATGTTTGTTGGCTACATAAATGTCTTCTTTGAGAAGTGTTTGTTCTCCCTGTTTGTCTATCTTCAGATGTCCCCTTTTATAGGGACATGAGTCTTATGGGATTAGGAGCCCACCCTACTACAGTATGACTTTATCTCCAGCGTCTGTTTTTTCTTGACTTTTTAATGATCACCATTCTAACTGGTGTGAGATGATATCTCATTGTGGTTTTGATTTGCACTTCTCTGAGGACCAGTGATGATGAACATTTTTGCATGTTTGTTGGCTCTGTATAAATATCTTCTTTTGAGAAGTGTCTGTTCATATCCTTTGGCCACTTTTTGGTGGGGTTGTTTGTTTTTTTCTTGTAAATTTGTTTAAGTTCCTTGTAGATTCTGGATATTAGCTTGTCAGACAGGTAGATTAAAAAGATTTTCTCCCGTTCTGTAGGATGCCTGTTCACTCTGATGATAGTTTCTTTTGCTGTGCAGAAGCTCTTTAGTTTAATTAGATCCCATTTGTCTATTTTGGCTATTGTTGCCATTGCTTTTGGTGTTTTAGTCATGAAGTCGTTACCCATGCCTATATCCTGAAGGGTATTGCCTAGGTTTTCTTCTAGGGTTTTTATGATGTTAGGTCTTATGTTTAAGTCTTTCATCTGTCTTAATTTTTGTATACAGTGTAAGGAAGGGATCCAGTTTCAGCTTTCTACATATGGCTAGCCAGTTTTCCCAGCACCATTTATTAAATAGGGAATCCTTTCTCTATTGTTTGTTTTTGTCAGGTTTGTCAAAGATCCGATAGTTTTAGACGTGTGGCATTATTTCTGAGGCCTCTGTTCTGTTCCATTAGTTTGTATATCTGTTTTAGTACCAGTACCATGCTGTTTTAGTTACTATAGCCTTGTAGTACAGTTTGAAGTCAGGTAGCGTGATGTCTCCAGCTTTGTTCTTTTTGCTTGGGATTGTCTTGGCTATGTGGGCTCTTTTTGGTTTCATATGAACTTTAAAGTAGTTTTTTCCAATTCTGTGAAGAAAGTCAGTGGTAGCTTGATGAAGACAGTATTGAATCTACAAATTACCTTGGGTATTATGGCCACTTTCACGATATTGATTCTTCCTACCCATGAGCATGGAATGTTCTTCCATTTATTTGTGTCCTCTTTTATTTCACTGAGCAGTGATTTGTAGTTCTCCTTTTGTAGTTCTCCTTAAAGAAGTCCTTCACATCACTTGTAAGTTGAATTTCTATATATTTTATACACTTGGTAGTAATTGTGAGTGGGAGTTCACTCATGATTTGGCTCTCTGTTTGTCTATTATTGGTGTATAAGAATGCTTGTGATTTTTGCACATTGATTTTGTATCCTGAGACTTTGCTGAAGTTGCTTATCAGCTTAAGGAGATTTTGGGCTGAGATTATGGGGTTTTCTAAATATACAATCATGTCATCTGCAAACAGGGACAATTTGACTTCTTCTTTTCCTAATTGAATACCCTTTATTGCTTTCTCTTGCTGGACTGCCCTAGCCAGAACTTCCAACACTATGTTGAATAAGAGTGGTGAAAGGGCATCCTTGTCTTCTGCTGTTTTTCAAAGGGAATGCTTCCAGTTTTTGCCCATTCAGTATGATATTGGCTGTGGGTTTGTCATAAATAGTTCTTATTACTTTGACATATGT
Source organism: Pan troglodytes (assembly GCF_028858775.2). NCBI lineage: Eukaryota > Metazoa > Chordata > Mammalia > Primates > Hominidae > Pan > Pan troglodytes. The sequence continues at coordinate 40,006,592 of NC_072413.2, forward strand.
TCCATCAATATCTAGTTTATTGAGAGCTTTTAGCATGAAGAGCTGTTTAATTTTGTTGAAGGCCTTGTCTGCATCTATTGAGACAATCATGTGGTTTTTGTCATTGGTTGTGTTTATGTGATGGATTACGCTTATTGATTTGTGTATGTTGAATCAGCCTTGCATCCCAGGATGGGGATGCCGACTTGATTGTGGTGGATAAGCTTTTTGATGTGCTTCTGGATTCAGTTTGCCAGTATTTACATGAGGATTTTCACATTGATATCCATCAGGGATATTGGCCTAAAATTTTCTTTTTTTGTTCTGTCTCTACCAGGCTTTGGTATCAGGATGATGCTAGCCTCATAAAATGAGGTAGGGAGGATTCCCTCTTTTTCTATTGATTGGAATAGTTTCAGAAGGAATGGTACCAGCTCCTCTTTGTATCTCTGGTAGAATTCAGCTGTGAATCCGTGTGGTCCTGGGCTTTTTTTGGTTGGTAAGCTATTAATTATTGCCTCAATTTCAGAACCTGTTATTGGTCTATTCAGAGATTCAACTTCTTCCTGGTTTAGTCTTGGGAGGGTGTATGTGTCCAGGAATTTATCCATGTCTTCTATATTTTCTAGTTTATTTGCGTAGAGGTTTTTATAGTATTCTCTGGTGGTAGTTTGTATTTCTGTGGGATCAATGGTGATATGCTCTTTATCATTTTTTTGAGGCTATTTGATTCTTCTCTCTTTTCTTCTTTATTAGTCTTGCTTGCAGTCTATCTATTTTGTTCATCTTTTCAAAAAACCAGCTCCTGGATTCACTGATTTTTTTGAAGGGTTTTTTGTGTGCCTATCTCCTTTAGTTTTGCTTTGATCTTAGTTATTTCTTGCCTTCTGCTAGCTTTTCTATTTGTTTGTTCTTGCTTCTCTACTTCTATTAATTGTGATGTTAGGGTGCCGATTTTATATCTTTCCTGCTATCTCTTATGGGCATTTAGTGCAATAAATTTCCCTCTACACACTGCTTTATATGTGTCCCCGAGATTCTGGTACGTTGTGTATTTGTTCTCATTGGTTTCAAATAACATCTTTATTTCTGCCTTCATTTCGTTATTTACCCAGTAGTCATTTGGGAGCAGGTTGTTCAGTTTCCATGTAGTTGTGTGGTTTTGAGTTAGCTTATTAATCCTGTGTTCTAATTTGATTGTACTGTGGGCTGAGAGACAGTTTGCTGTGATTTCTGTTCTTTTGCATTACTGAAGAGTGTTTTACTACCAATTATGTGCTCAATTTTAGCATAAGTGCTATGTGGTGCTGAGAAGAATGTGCATTCTGTTGATTTGGGGTGGATAGTTCTGTAGATGTCTATTGGGTCTGCTTGGTCCAGAGCTGAGTACAAGTCCTAGATATCCTTGTTAACCTTCTGTCTCATTGATCTGTCTAATATTGACAGCGGGGTGTTAAAGTCTCCCGTTATTATTGTGTGGGAGTCTAAGTCTCTTTGTGGGTCTCTAAGAACTTGCTTTATGAATCTGGGTGCTTACGTATTGGGTGCATATATATTTAGGATAGTTAGATCTTCTTGGTGAATTGATCCCTTTATCATTATGTAGTGGCCTTCTTTGTCTCTTTTGATCTTTGTTGGTTTAAAGTCTGTTTTGTCAGAGACTAGGATTGCCACCCCTGCTTTTTTTTGCTTTCCATTTGCTTGGTAGATCTTCCTCCATCCCTTTATTTTAAGCCTATGTGTGTCTTTACATGTGAGGAAGGTCTCCTGAATACAGACATGGGTCTTGACTCTTTATCCAATTTGCCGGTCTGTGTCTTTTAATTAGGGCATTTAGCCCATTTACATTTATGTTTAATATTGTTATGCTTGAATTTGATCCTGTCATAATGATGTTAACTGGTTATTTTGCCTATTAATTGATGCAGTTTCTTCATAGCGTTGATGGCCTTTACCATTTGGCATGTTTTTGCAGTGGCTGGTACCAGTTGTTCTTTTCCATGTTTCGTGCTTCCTTTAAAAGAGCTCTTGTAAGGCAGGCCTGGTGTTGACAAAATCTCTCAGCATTTGCTTGTCTGTAAAGGATTTTATTTCTCCTTCACTTATGAAGCTTAATTTGGCTGGATATGAAATTCTGGGTTGAAAATTCTTTTCATTAAGAATTTTGATTATTGGCCCCACTCTCTTCTGGCTTATAGGGTTTCTGCCAAGTGATCTGCTGTTAGTCTGATAGGCTTACCTTTGTGGGTAACCTGACCTTTCTCTCTGGCTGCCCTTAACATTTTTTCCTTTATTTCAACCTTGGTGAATCTGACAGTTATGTGTCTTGGGGTTGTTCTTCTCAAGGAGTATCTTGTGGTGTTCTCTGTATTTCCTGAATTTGAATGTTGGCCTGCCTTGCTAAGTTAGGGAAGTTCTACTGGATAATATCCTGAACAGTGTTTTCTAACTTGGTTCCATTCTCCCCGTCTCTTTCTGGTACACCAATCAAACGTATATTTGGTTTTTTCACATAGTCCCATATTTCTTGGAGGTTTTGTTCATTTCTTTTTGCTCTTTGTTCTCTAATCTTGTCTTCTAACTTTATTTCATTAAATTGATCTTCAATCACTGATATTCTTTCTTCCACTTGATTGAATCAGCTATTGAAGCTTGTGCATGTTCACGAAGCTCTCATGCCATGGTTTTCAGCTCCATCACGTCATTTAAGGTCTTCTCTACACTGTTTATTCTAGTTAGCCATTCGTCTAACCTTTTTTCAAGGTTTTTACCTTCCTTGCAGTGAGTTAGAACATGCTCTTTTAGCTCAGAGAAGTTTGTTATTACAGACCTTCTGAAGCCTACTTCTGTCAGCTCATCAAACTTATTCTCTGTCCAGTTTTGTTCCCTTGCTGGTGAGGAGCTGTGATCCTTTGGAAAAGAGGCACTCTGTTTTTTGGAATTTTCAGCTTTTCTGCTCTGGTTTGTCCCCATCTTTGTGGTTTTATCTACCTTCAGTCTTTGATGTTGGTGACCTACAGATAGAGTTTTGATGTGGATGTCCTTTTTGTTGGTGTTGATGCTATTTCTTTCTGTTTGTTAGTTTTTCTTCTAACAGTCAGATCCCTCAGCTGCACGTCTGTTGGAGTCTGCTGGAGGTCTACTCTAGACCCTGTTTGCCTGGGTATCACCAGCGGAGGCTGCAGAACAGTAAATATTGCCACCTGATCCTTCCTCTGGAAGCGTTGTCCCAGAGGGGCACCCACCTGTTTGAGGTGTCTGTTGGCCCCTACTGGGAGGTATTTCCCAGTCAGGCTACACAGGGATCAAGGACCCACTTGAGGAGGCAGTCTATCTGTTCTCAGAGCTCAATCGCCTTGCTGAGAGAACCACTGCTCTCTTCAGGGCTGTCAGACAGGGACATTTAAGTCTGCAGAAGCTGTCTGCTGCCTTTTGTTCTACTATGCCCTGCCCTCAGCGGTGGAATCTATAGAAGCAATAGGCCTTGTTGAGCTGTGGTGGGCTCCGCCCAGTTTGTGCTTCTGGGCCTCTTTGTTTACACTGTGAGCTACTCAACCCTCAGCAATGGCGGACACCCCTGTCCCTGCCAATCTGCAACATCGCAGGTCAATTTCAGACTGTTGCGCTAGCAGTGAGCAAGGCTCTGTGAGCTTGGGACCCACTGAGCCAGGCACAGGAGGGTATCTCCTTGTCTGCAGGTTGCACAGTATTTGGTCAAGAGTGTACAGTTTCTCCAGGTACAGTCTGTCATGGCTTCCCTTGGCTAGGAAAGGGAAATCCTTCAACCCCTTGAGCTTCCTGGGTGAGGCAACACCCCGCCCTGCTTCAGCTCACCCTCCGTAGTCTGCACCTACTATCCAACCAGTCCCAATGAGATGAACCAGGTATTTCAGTTGGAAATGCAGGAATCACTTGTCTTCTGCATCCGTCTTGCTGGGAGCCGCAGACTGTAGCTGATCCTATTCGGCCATTTTGGAAGCGCTCTCTTCATTCTTCAGGATGTTATTTTTTAAATGTCTAGCCCTAGAGTTTCTTTGACAGATTAGATGGTGAATCCTGTTTCAATGCAAAGATCCTTTTGGATACACCTGCACTTCAGCATGAAACCTTTAATTATAAGCTTCATTCACTTGGCATAATGTTTTCTTCATTTTTAATAAATATTTTATTTTAGAGCATTTTTAAATTTATAAAAAAGTTGCAAAGAGGTTATATAAAGATTTTATATACTACCCATTTAACTTTCTCTATTGCCTTCCCAATTAGAGTATAGTGCTTATGCACAGTTCCTTAATGCCTTTAATTTTAAAATTTACTTGGGTCAGTATATTTACCCCACATCTTTCAGTGAGGTTATTTTACACACTTACAAGGTTAGATGCTTTTGTAGCATTCTATATTATATCCTGGAATTCCCTGCTCTCCTACATTATTTAAAAATGTTTTTATACATTATGTTTTTATTTTTGGTGCTATAATATTCTATGGCTTTTAACAAAAGCATAGTGCCACTATCCATGATTACAGTGTCATACAGAATAGTTTTACTGTTCTGAAACATTCACTGTACTTCCCTTACTCAAAACATACCCTTCCCCAAATTCCTGGCAACCACTTATCTATAATTTCTATAGTTTTGCATTTTCCAGGATACTAGCTGAATGGAATGGTGCAGTATGTTGTCTTTACACATTGAGTAAATTCACTAAGAAATATGCATTTAAGAATTATCTACCCTGGGTGCAGTGGCTCACACCTGTAATCCCAGCAATTTGGTGGAGTGAGGTGGGTGGATCACTTGAACTCAGGAGTTAAAGACCAGTCTGGGCAATATGGCAAAACCGTGTCTC